>NC_143476.1:72647293-73247293 GCF_987193195.1 Phasianus colchicus
TCTGAAGATACACTGTGTGATCTAAAGCGCTCCATTCAGATATAAAAACAAAGCTGCCCCTGCTGTACTCTGAATAAATAGGATCCTGCTAATGGTGTTTTGTGTAAATGAGGCTCACATTAGATTGAGTGCATTTGGGTCTGTTTATCCAACTCTTCTTTGCAAGAGCTTTCAGCCTCCAGTTTCCCTGTGCAATTGTCTCTGGTACCAGTGCCTGGGGGATGGTCTGAAGAAGTTCAAGATTTCACATCTGAATTCAACATGGAGGAAAATGGATGCCAAGGTCAGGTTGAGAATAAAGCAATTGATTCCAAGGGCAACAGAACAAAGGCAAAGGCCCAGACTGCAGCAAAACATTTTCCTCATCATTGTTCTGCTCTGTAAAAAAAAGAAACTGGTTGTAATAGAAGGTGATGATGGAGAGAAAATGTTATGGAAACCGCACATAGCAAAACGTTGCCAGTGATTTATCACGTGTCTTCTGATAGCTCCTGCAGCACTGTCAGCTCTCTGCACAAACGGTGGCAGGGCAGGCCCGGGTAGTGGCTTCCTTCCAGCAGAAGCCTGCCAGTCCTGGCCATTGATCCAGATGTATGTGTTGGCTCAGGAGCAGAGGCTGCAATCTACATCCTTCCATGAATGTTTTCAGGAGTAAGCTATTTCATGCTTTACTGTTATTGCAGTCTGAATATGTGTATAATGCTGTACTGTACATTTAACAAAATCCTGCATTATACCACAGATGTGACCCATTCTGTTTCATGTGGTGCCAAGGATTGGGAAGATAACGGCGCAGAATTAAGAGAGTTTCTATTGTGGCTCCCCACTAATTATTACAATATTTTCAAGATAATACCACAAAGTGCCACATGGAATGTATTTATATTCAGATAGATTTCATATTGTGTTAAAAATAGGCAGCTTCATTTAAATCACATATATATCTCCTGAATGCTCAGAAAAGCCTCAGTATGCAGCAGTGCAGAATAAATTTAGTAAGGTTTATTATTAGTATTATTTTATATATACATATATAAGCAGGGGTTGTATAGTATTTCTTCTCCATGAAGAAAATATGACATAAGCAGGCAGCCCAGGACATCTTGGGATGTCCTTAGCCCTCCAAGCAGAGTCTAAATTTGCACAGGGCACATATGTCTGTGTGCAAACCAGCTCATTTCACTTAAACAAACATGGGAACACTTTGCAGATAGCTAAAGAGATGATAATGAGGCAGAAGTGATTTTTCAGAAACCAATGGAGCCGCCCCGGTGTTGCATCTGGAATCAATGTCACCCCACTGGGCAAGGAGCTTCCTGCTACCCACAGGCAGTACTTTGCCACAGCTCCCTTCGCTTGGCCCTGAGTTGCTTGTCTCAGTTACACGAACCGCTGTGGCTTTGGAGGCCATTTCAAGTCATACAAAGGATTTTTTAAAAACCTTATTAAGAAAAAAAAAAAAGAAGAAGAAAGAGGATGTGCTTAACAGCAGCAAGACCATGAGGGTTGCCTAGAAATCCCTCCAAAAAGCTTCAGGATGAGGTTTTGCAGTGGGGGTCTGAGATAGCAGGAGGACAGTGGCCTAGCATGCTGCCAGGCCCAGCCTGGAGCTGGGGTGCCACATTCTGCTCCACAGCCACGCAGAGAGGCCTGGTTGCTGTGGTCACACTGGGATGTAGCACTGTTCTGCTGCTGTGGGGATGGTGCCATCAGCAAAGCTCCACAGTTTTGGGAGCTCTCTGTTGTGATGTGGGACCCACAGCTGGGGTGAGGAGAGCCCGTGTGGCTCTCTATGTTTATGACCTTGTTTTAAAGAGAAGCCAGCAGTTTTTATTCACTTACATACAAAAAAATACTTATAGATCTTAATTTTATTATTTTTTTTAAGTTACAGTTGATGCAAATTTAATATAATTTAAAAGTCTGTTTGCAAAATTCTTAAGATGTTATCATTGTCCTAGGGGAATTCCCTGAATAGATTTAGTAATTATACATTGAATATAATATTTTGTGTGAACTATTTTTTTCCTGTCGATTCTGAAGTTCCATGAAGTACGAAGACTCTTGATTTTGTTTTTTTGTCCAATTCTCATTATGTAAGACTGCTATATATGGTAATCCTATACAATGATAGAGCTCTGCTGAAAACTACTTAAACCCGTTTTACCATGACACATACCTGCAGCCCACTGCTGCTCCTAGTTCTGTTTTGAACTCTGCTACAGCTGGCTCTGATCTTAATGGTAGCACTGAGTTTTATAAGATGGTTTATATGCCTTGTGACAAAGTAGTTATTTTATCTGTGATATGACAGTTATTGCTTAATCATGTTTTTATTAATTTTTCCCATGCCTTTTCTGTGCCTTTCATTATTTGATACTGTCCTGCTTTCCGCTTGAACAGAGGTGATTTTCTTCATAGAAAGTGATGCTGTGCTTTGGTTTTAGGAGAAAAACAATGCTGATAATACTTCAATGTTTTAGTTGTTGCTGAGCAGTGCTGCACAGAGCCAAGGACATCTCAGATTTTCAGCTTCTCATACAGTCCTGCCAATGAGGGGACTGAGGGAGTGCAAGGAGGTGGAAGGGTACAGAGGCAAGGCTGGCCAAAGGGATATTCCATACTGTCAGGTGGAAAATCTAAAGATCTGAGGGAGTTGTACAATGGGACTGCCTGAGCACTGATCAGCAGGTAGTGAGTAATTGCATTTTGCATCATTTGTTTTGTTTTATTATTATCATTATTTTGCTTTATTGTAATTATTTGTTATATTATTATCATTACCGTTTATTTTCTCTTCCTTTTCTGTCTTAGTAAAGAGTTTTTATCTCAGTTCACAAGTTCTATTTTGTTTTCGCTCAGTTCTCTCCACCATTCTACTGAGAGGCAGAGATGTATGCAAATGTCTGTGTGGCACTGAGCTGCTGCTAGGTTAAACCGCAACAGATGTGTTCATTGTGTACCATTCTCTTCTGTGCTTGACCAGCAGAATCACTGAGAGACCGACAGCCACACATGTTCATCTGGCACATACCTCAACAGCAGTGCTCAAGGGGTGGAGCGTGGCATCCTCCTATTGACTTTGGGATGCTCTTTGCAGGGCAGAACACATCCAAAACATCAACCAGTCTATTCCATATAGAAACATAGAATCATAGAATCCTTAGAGTTGGGGGAGATCTCTGAAGGTCATTTAGTCTAACTCCCCTGCAATGAACAGGAACACCACAGCTAGATCAGGTTGCCTTATCTAGCCTCGCCTAGAAAGTCTCCAGGGGTGGCGCATCAACCACATCATTGGAAAACCCACTCCAGTGCCTCACCACCCTCACCATATCTCACAGCACTAGATCTTTTTCAGTCCTGTAAATTTTTCCTTGTCTTAAGTTGTCCCTAATTTTTACTGTTCTGTGGGATGGAGCAATGGTATCTGGGCACAGCCCTGGAAGTTAGAGCATACACTTAAATTGCGTGAGTCAGCAGTGGGCCCTTGCCAGTAATGCATTCTGCATTAGGTGAAGTATTGCCATCAGGTTAAGGGAGGTGAGCCCTCTCCTCTGCTCAGCATTGGTGAGGCCACAGCTGGAGCACTGTGTTCACTTCTGAGCCTCCCAGTACAAGTGGTACCTGGGATACTGGAAAGAATCCAACAATGGGCACAAATAATGAAAGGCCTGGAGGAGGATCCTTCCTTTTAAGAGGAGAGGCTGAGAGAGCTGGAACTCTGTTCAGCCTGGAGAAGAGAAGGCTCAGGGACATCTCACCAGATCCACAAATACCTGAAAGTTGTGGTTTCCAAGAGGACAGAGCCGGGCTCTGTCAGTGGTGCCCAGTGCCAGGACAAGGGGCAGTGGGCACAAACTGGAACACGGGAGGTTCCCTCTGAGCATAAGGAGCACTTCTGTGCTGTGCATGTAATGGAGCTCTAGCACAGGCTGCCCAGAAAAGGAGCCTGTGGGGCCTCCCCCTTGAAGATCTTCGAAAGTCCCCTAGACATGAGCCTGGACACCCGGCCCTGGGGGTTTCTGCTACTGCAGGCATTGGGTCGAATGGACCTAGAGATCCCTGTCAAATTCAGCCATTCTGTGATTCTATGATTGCATTGAGCTCTCTTAGGTTTTATTCTTCAATTTGTTTGTGATGGATCCTTATACCCTGGCAGTGCTGCTGACTGTTGCTGCTGCTGAGCTCAGATCTTTATCCGTTTGTCTGCAGTGATGACTCCCAGGTGACCTACGTGCTTTGGAAAATGATACACTAAGTCTATTTTCTGAATATATACACTTAATTACTGATATCTCCACATAGTGCTATTTGTGAGCATACTGAATGTGCTTGGAGGGTCCTGAAATAAATATATTCAGTGCAGATGTGCCCTGTAGACATGCCCTTAGCATGCAAAAAATAATGCATGAGTGGTACAGGCTGCCAACCCTTACAGTTCAGATAGCAACACAGAGTTTCACCTGCCAAACCACTGCCCCATGTTCATCTTGCTTGCCTGAGCACAGGAATTTCCTCTAAATATGTTCAGTGTTTGGTTAACATTAAAGTAAAGATTACTGCAAAAGCTCTAACCATCTTAGCTTTTTTTGATTTAATCAAATAGGTTTAGAATATATATATATATATATTTTAAATTACTGTCCAGGATTAAAATTTGAATTTTATAACAAGAGGAGATCTGGAAAAAAAAAAAAGAACTTAAGAAAATCGGGATTTTTAAAGTTATCTTTATTATTTATTTTGTTATATTATTTTTATTATATTATTTTTTATTTTATTATGATATATTTAATTTCAACATTGTCCAGACATTGCTGCAGAGTTTTTTTACAATTTTTATAGAAAATTGTAAATATAACTAAAATAGTAGCATTGAATTTTCATGTCATGAAATGAAGTTCTAGACAAAATGAAATATTACGACATAATTAAAACTGTTAAGTTCTGGTGACTCATTTTGGCCTTCTCCATAGCAAAATTTATTGAAATGAGAACATTCCTGTGAGACAGCATGATTTAAATAAATTTGTTGTTTAAAGCAGGGATTTATACTGTGAGAAACATTCAAATGTTCCCTCTCCTACCTTTGCCATTTCAGCAATTTGTAGTCTATTCTCCTTTCATGTCCCTTTGCCAACATCTGAAGCAGGAGAGTTTATCCTTTATGTACTTCATACTTTGTTTCTTTTGTTACTTCTTTTAGAGGACTACACTAAAAGCTCTCAAAAATCCGAAAGGTTTTATTCTCTATTAATTTGTTAGCGCCTTCTAGGAGATTAAAGAAGCACTATTTTTCTTTGAATAAACCATACTGATTAGATATCATAGCGATCTTTCATGTTAGTGTATTGTTTTAATTATAATTCTAATGATTTGAAAACTGGACATGTCAGATTTTCCAGGTCACTCGCTTATATAATGGTAAATACAGCATTCGCTATGCATAAATTTTCGGATAAGGTTGCCAGTTTTAGAAAGTTTGCTTTGACTCAGCCCTTTCATCCTTAACTTACACCATAAAATCTATCATTCTGCTTCAGCATTAAGTTTTCTATGACATGTACTTCTGACAGCACCTCACTCTTAAAATCATGTTCTCTGAGCAAGAAAACCATGTTATTTATTTGTTTATGTCTTCTTTTGGTGTGGAAGCTGGAATTAAGAAAATTAATAGTTCAATTTTGCCTATCTGGATCTTAGATACTTTTCCTACAGTCTAATACTGAAGTCTGCTGTCATCTTTGTCTAGTACTGATTTTCAGCAGAGTAGGAACACTCAAAGCAAATGAGAATACTGATCGTTGATAGACTTTCTGTAGACACAGAGGAGATAAGGGAGATCTGAAGACAGGAAAGGAGAGATTCTTGCAGAAGTTTACAAGGGGCTTTCACAAAGTGCCATGGGACACCTTTGAGCAAAATAAAAATTAAAGTATTAAAATTATATGACTAGCATAGAATTATGAGATGTTGAGCTGGGAAGTTATTTGGTCCATTTACATTCCAAAACTAGTGCTGTAACCTGAGAGCATGTCTTATTTTGGCCAGTGTAAGTGCCCATGCAGTCAGAGGGGTCTCACATCTGGAGATGGAAGGAGCAATTGCCTATGCTTTCTATTCAGTGCTTTTTTATTCATTTCATTATTTTACAACTTTAAAAATACACACTTTCCTGTCTGTTGTTATTGTTTATGTAAAAACCAATTATATAGCTTTTGCAGTAAACAAGAGACTACATAACAGAGGTAGGAATAGACCTAAATGAATTACCACCCTATTAATGTGCACGTAAGGAGTGCTAGGACTGAACTCTGACAATCTCCTATCAAAGAGGTCTGCTATCCACTGATGAAAGACAGAAGGTGGTAGAGCAGTCCTGTCCTGCACGTGTGCAGGGCATTGTACCCATGCTCATTATGATTATCACTCCTTTATCTCCTTCTAAGGAAGCCTTTTTACTTTTTTTTCACTTCTCTGTCTACATTGTTTGCTTGGAGTCACAAACACTAAAAATACTGAGTAAAAGGAAAGGTGTACCTGAGCCTCACGCATTTTTTTGGCAGGTCTTTCAGCATTTCTAGCAAGGAGATTTTCTTGACATTGGCCAAATCATGGTGCGATTGCTTTAGTGGAAGAAAAGATGCAGTATCAATGATGCTGGCAGAGCTTGTGGCCTGAACTGTCTTGCACTGACGATTTGTTCCTGCCCAGCAGTCAGCCCTCACTTTGACAAATCTGAGAGCAGAAGGGTGACCACAGGTTTATATCCCTTGTGTTACATCAATCATTTCGTGAATAAACAACATAAAACAAGTTTAGAAGCAAAGGCTATAATAAGCAAAACTTCACAGTGTTGAAGAAGTGAGTACAACTGGCATTTATCTGAGATTATACCTGCCTGTTGTGCAGACCTTCAGCTTTTATGCAACAGCTGATGAAACCATTTCTTTTCAACAGGCTAATTGCGAGCCTTGAGAAGTGCTTGGCATGCACATATGTGATGAGGTGTTTGAGCACATAACAAGGTCTTTGACTGCATAGAGTCCCTTGTACTCAGCACAGGGCAAAAAAAGAAACTGTGTGGAAAAAAAAAAAATACATTAAAAGCCAACTCTATTTACTACAATTCTAATTCAAGGCATCAAGCACAGTTCTCTTCATGGGGAATGTTTTGGACTTATTTCAATAAAGCAAGAGTTAGCTAGAAAAAAACTTGCCCTGCCTAAAATTCTTTGTGCTGGTTACTGAGAAAACATAAAATGAAAAAAACAAAGAACGTACATTAAAACCAGTGCTGGACAGCTTTCAATTATATAGCTTTTGTTTAAATAAGAGATTACCAGAAGAATTTCAAGCCTTTCTTCCGTTGTTAGTTGTAAGCAGTCCCATCAGATGTGATTCAATTTCTGCACAATCACATGCATTTACTTGTTCATACACATTTGTAACCAGCTAATATCTGCCTTTTCATGGTGTGTTAACCCATAGACATGAAAAAAGCTGATTTTTGAATGGTATTTTATCAATAGGTTTTGATGTGAGGGTGATCTTTTAATTTATTTTCTTCCTTTTCTTACATGGCATTGTCAGTCTTAATTTATAAAGCAAGGTGAAAGAGAAGCACCTCAAGTTCAGAAATCTGTGAGTGGGAAGAGAAACAGTAGGGAAGAAGAGAAGCATTTTCCTTTATTTTTCCCCATTTTCAGTGGTGTATTTGCCTAATAAGCCCCAGGACAATTAGAATTTGATGCTGGGAGGTGTTTTTGTAGTGCCTGCCATAAAGCCTTCTGAAACTGGTAGAAAGGTTCTAATTCTCTCAGCAGCTGCATGGGGGCCAGGAGGTATTGGTCGGGGAAGATACTGCTCCTCTCCTTTAGCTTCCACTTTTCCCACACTTTGCAAATCAATACAGGCAGCTGGGGGGAAACTTGTTCTCTTCTATCGCCCTCAAGAAACAGAAGACAGTTACCAAAAGCCACTGTGTACTTTAGGATCAGTATGGACAGTGGTGTCTCTTCAACACAATTTCCAGGTGTTTTCCTTTTTAATAAAAAGGGAGCTGCTGAAGTAAAAGTACAATTTGTTCTTTTCTTCCTTTCTCCCAACTCCACTCTTCCCTCCTTTCACCAAAGCAGCCGATGAAAGAAACTCTCTTTGCAAGCTGTTCCCTGCAGCTGTCTAATGAACTGATCATTAAAATGTTCTTTGTGAGACAGGCTACAATGTGCCATTGCAAAAGAGTGAATTTATTGTATGGAGTGAAATATAATCTTCTTGCTTTGTGTGTTTAGTGGTAATAATGGTGATCTTACACTTCTGAGGCGCCTCTCCTCCCAGAGACTTTATAAACCCACACCAGTACTCAGCATCTATATGAAGATTTCTTCTGCTCCTGTTAAAACACGTCATCTTCTCACTGACTGCTGCAACTGCAACTGCCACAACCCATCTCTCTAGGACAGAAAATACAGCTTGTCTGGCTCATTTAGAAACAGCAGCTGAGGGAGAAAGATGCAGTAGATAGGTGTGAAGATGACTACTTCTTTCTGCCAAGAGGACCCAGATTCAGAAGCATGAACCAGTCTTACCCTGCAGATAAGTCTGGTGTGACTCACCTCCAGAAGGGGATACAGAATCTGCCTCTAAAACTTTCTTGGAATTTCCTCCCACACTGTGATGCTAAGTTTTTCTGGGACACATCACCACAATGATGGGACTTTTCTAGAAAACAGGGAAAGGAAGCAGCAAAGATCAAATAAATTATTGACCATCAATTTTTTGTTTGGCTTTTATTTGGAAAACAGAGCAGTTGTTTAATGTAAAACATCATCCAAGACTGAAGAACCTTCATCTTCTCCTCATCTTTATCCTCATTGTCATCTTCATCCTCATCTTCATTCACCTCCACCTTCAGCTTCATCTTCACCCTCTTTCAAGAAGTAATAGGATTTTTCCAGATGGGGAATTCTAGGTGCCCGGCAGAGGTATCACCTGCTCAGCTTGCTGTTGCTCTCTCTGAACAGTTGAGGGAGCACCAGGAAGTAACACTGATTAACTGAAGGCAGCAGGAGGCTGCCTCCCAGCCAGAGCAGTTCCGGAGGGGTTTTAGTCCGTGGGATCCTTCAGAGCAAATCCTTGGAGCCTGGGGGATGGTTAACCGCATGTCAGATAGCACTGTCCAAACACTTACTGAACATGTTGTCATGCCCATCCAAGAATGATGCCCAATCCTTCTTTTGTCTCCGTGCAGCATCATGGCTCTATTATTCACTGGGATCATAACATCAAGTAAAGTAATACAGCTGACTTTGCTTTCACCTTCTTGCACTTCTGGCAATATTAGATAAAATGACTTCAATCTTTTTTCTACCACTCTACCTGCAAACTGTTTTTATGGCTTACATGCAGGCGTGTGATTTCTTTTCTGTTCATATTAGCCCTTAAGTAAGACGTATTTTATCGAAGACCGTGAGTTTGGCTGCAGCTATTCGGAGTCACTCAGTGGTAAGATATTACCTTGTGGATGAGCAGTTCTGCAGTGGAGACAGGATGAGACGATCAAGTCTTGCAAATATCCCACTGTCGTACCCCTTCCCACACAGCTGTGGAGGTAGAATCAAGGTAGCCATAGAAAAAAAAAATCTAAGTGTACAGTGTCTTGTGATATTCTG
Organism: Phasianus colchicus; assembly: GCF_987193195.1. Classification (NCBI taxonomy): domain Eukaryota; kingdom Metazoa; phylum Chordata; class Aves; order Galliformes; family Phasianidae; genus Phasianus; species Phasianus colchicus. The sequence goes on from NC_143476.1 coordinate 72,656,971, forward strand.
GGGCCTCCAAGACTATATGAAATCCAATGGGAAATGGGAAGAGAGCTGCCCAGAACATTTGCATCCAAAATGAAATTGTTGTGAAAAAGGAAATCTTGCTCTGTTTCCAAAGTGTCAGACATGAGGTGATCCTTCCTCCCCTCACTGAGGATAAGACTGATGTGATCTCACAGAGGAGGGAAAAATCACCACATCTTTTGCTTTGAATGCAGCTCCTCTGAGATTTTACACTTCAATAGGTTTTTCCAGGCTGGAAATTGAGGAATCAAGATTATGACAAAAACATGTGAGGAAAAAGGCAGCATCATCATAGGCTGTTCTTTACTTTCTGGCAGCTGAGCACAGGAAGTCAAGTCACAAAGCGAATTGTCATCCCTGCCTTATATGATATGAGAAGAATGGTGTCTACATGGGAGTATCATCCTCACTGTCATATAGGAAAATGCATTAGAAGAAAATAGTGGGGAAAGGTCTGGAGCAGATCTAGTTATTTTATTTCTTTCAGCCTTCAGTAGTTCAGCCTATAGCTACATATAAATGGTCCTCTATTTAGACAGCAAAGGACACCCATCCAGTCCCTATATGACTCCACTGCCAAAGTTCTGTCTGCCAGAGAATGTCAAAGATACACAGATATATGTAGGGTTGTTAACAAAACTGCCTGGTGTTTGTTGGCCTCAACTTCAGAGCTTGCTGAATACTTTTTGCAGAAAGATTAAAAAAAAAAATGCAATACTTTATTGTTGTTTTTTCTTTTTTCTCTGAAAAAAATCTTGTGTTATTCACAAGATACAGAGCTGAGGAGCACACCAGCAAGTTGCGTGATTGATAGATTTTTTTTTGGAGCTTCAACTACAGTCAGATGAAGCAAGTGGTGTTGTATATCCTGTTGAATATGAAGAAATCTTAAGAATCTTAAGCCCAGCACTAAAAAAAAAAAAAAAAAGCACACACTTTCTGTGCTATTTTTCCTTTTTCAAAGTTGTGTACTGATTTTATTGAGCTTTCCCAAGAGACCTCTGTATTATTTTTCCCCCTCTGTTGCCCCATGCAGACTGACATTTAACACGTTTTGATGTTGCTGTTCTGTTTGGCACTGGCAAAAGGCAGAGGTGGGTGTGCCCAGCTGAGATGGGACTTTCCAAAGATGTCACAATTGATTGAACTGTGACAGAGCAGGCAGGAAGGCAGCAGTTTCCTCATGCAAGCAGAGTAGGCAATCATATTTTAAAAGGTGGTGAGCCCCAGACATGAGAAGGCAGTTCCTATTACATGAGATTACCACAGGTTTTGCAGATGACAAGGAACCTTGACAACTGGCCATCTTGCATCTAATACATTTTAAATTAAAAATCCATTGTGAAAACATGCCCTGAAATTAATGACCTTTGTATGCCCAGCATTTTATCTTACCACTTGTAATGCAATAGAAGAGGATCAGATAAACACAGGGGTAACCTCTGCCAAAATTGATAATGTAAAACATCGCTAGTATCATCTGTCTCTCCTTTGGGGAGTGTACAAAAGACATAAAAATGAACAATTCATGCCTAAACAAAGAGGAACCTGAAAGCAGTACGTGTCAGATGTTTACTCTAGGTCATTATTAGGAGGTTGAGTGGATTTGCTTATAAACACAGCTTACCTTGTGGGTCAGGAAATGTGAGAGATAAAGTGTTTTCAGAAAGAAGACCTCTCTTTTGAAGGCACAGTGTTACTTTTTCTGGCATGGATGATAAGTTACAGATAATGTTTTTTATGGGACATGAAACACCGTCTCATGAGCAGTGTAAAATATAACGTGCTGTAGAAACAATGCTTTTTCTTTCCACTTTGTGCAAATGCCATTTTTCATTACACAGTGAATCTGAGCTTGCTTGGGATTGGAATGAGATCAGAAAAGCACCCTATGATAGATATATATGCAAATCTCTGATGTGCTAAAAAAAGATCTACGTGAGACCACTGCAAGGTGCTCCTTTGGTACTTTTCACTTAAATCTAAGTTTGAAAAATAGGATCTTTCAATAATGTCTCATCTTTTTATGCTATCCATTTTAACTACTCTTATTCATTGCAGAGTTTACTCCCAGTCCAACCAGAGGCAGCAGAAGAAAAAGCACCTACATAAACAGAAAGAGCCTTGGGGTTTCAGTAATAGGTACAGAGCGTGCGTGCCATAATCATTCTTTTGATTTGTGTTCAGATATGTTTTCTACTTGCCTTGTAAAGAATGCATGCTTTCCCCCTGGATTGCAAATAATCTGGATCTGGGTAAAACCATTACAAAGTGCCCTTCAAAACACTGAACCTGCATCTGAAATGAATGTGTGGTGGAAAATCTAAACACAAGGATTAAAACACTTTGGTGAAAGAGAATTAAACACAGAGGAGTTGGAGAATGGCGAATACCTTGCTGCGGATTTTCTTTATTCTGTCTCTTTTCTGACTTCTCAGCCCTTACTTTGCAGTGAGTAACCACTACCTATGAGCATGAGGATGCAGTATCTATCTAATTAACAAAACAAAGCCAGCGCACACCAATAAAACCCCTCCAGAGAGGAAACCTGTTTCCTGGCAGCCTCTCATAAATTATGAGGCTGTTTCCAGAGTGACAGCATTCTGTCCTACCTGTGCTGCACCATCTCTTAGGCATCCCCAGCCACACAGAGCACTTTACTCGTTCTCTTTCTGGGAACGCTAAATAGAGTTTCACCCACTGCAGCAGGCTCTATGCAAATAATGCCAGCACTCACAGCCCTGCATCCTGGGAAATGCTCATAGCTTTCTGATTCCCCTATACTGTGGGCATCCTGCATGGGATAGCTAACAGGGAGCAGAATTTTCATTCCACAAACCATCCAGAATCTTGTTGTCATCTTTCTCAGAACATAAAAATCCATGTAGAGGCTGAAAGCCACTCTACTAATTATCCTTTATTTTTTACACAAGTTCATGTTAGAAAAGTTCATGGCAGTAAACAGATTTCTTTCCAAAGGAGCTGATGCTCAGGAGAAGTGGCCGCCCCTGTGCACACCGAGTTCATTGTTGTGCTCAGCATTTTGCCATTCATACCATGGCTTGTGCAACCACTGCATGAATACCAATCAAGGCGTATCATGCTGTCACGTTGCTGTAAATATTCAAGTGAACTGAAATGAGGTGATTAAGATGGTTGCTTGGCAAATACTCATTATTTCTTGACAGATATTCTTGCTAAGTGATCTTGCAGTGAATGTAAGCATCTGAGTTAAAGGCACAGGAGGTTGAAAGCAGAAACAGCATGGCTAGGTTCGACAGCATTGGATGTTGCAGTAGATGCGGCTTGGGGGTATCTTCATATTGTGTGGAGAAACTTGTAGCTGTAGTTGATGACCAAGACTTGGCAATGGTGTGTAGCTAGTAAGTGATGGAACATTATTTTCTTATTAAATCTATTCACTGGACATATAAACAAATAAATGTTATGATCTTGCTTTCCAGACTCATGTTCTAGGGAAGAGATGGACAGGCACCATGCTTTGAAGACTCATCTCAATGTCACAGGACCTATGGAAACCCTCCCTCTTTTCAGTTTTCCTGTGCAAACAGCAACACACAAGCCACTTCAAGTGCTATGAGGGCCCCAATAGATGGGCCCTGTACAGCTCATCCCTGAGCACAGTGAGGTGAGCTTTCATCCCAAGGGCATTTTCGATATCTGATGCGCGTCCTTAGTACATGTGTATGCACATCCACAGGAACATGTGAAGATCCTGGCATCTTGTCATGAGATAACAAATGGAGGATGCCACTAGATCTGTCTCCATGTCCTTTGTGTTCAGTGTTGAAGTCCCATGCAGTGGACCATGCACTATGTCATCCACTGTCCTGGAATCCGATGCCTGCTCAACCTGGAAACCAGACACAACTACTTGCTTCCTACAACCTGGAGAAGACTCAGAAGGGACCTCATTGATGTCTATAAATACCTGATAGGAGGGTGCAGAGAGAACAGAGTCAGGCTCTGTCAGTGGCGCCCACTGCCAATGACAAGAGAGAATGAGCACAGACTGAAATACAGGAGGTTCCTAAGAACATCAGGAGCACGTCTGTGCTGTGCAGGTGAAAGAGAACTGACACAGGTACTGTGTGGGAGGCCGTGGGATCTCTTCCTTGAAGATCTCCAAAAGCCACCTAAGTGTGGGCCTGGGCATCCTGCTCTGGGTGTCACTGCTGGAGCAGGGGTTGGACCAGGTGCACCCAGAGTTTCCTGCCAGCCTCAGTTCTTCTGGAATTCTGAACTCCTTTGAAAATTATTCAAACACATGGGAGAGGAGAGCCAGGCTAATGAACCTGCTTAGCTGAAAAATAATGTGAATGTGTTCTATATAGTGCACATCAAGACAATACGTAAAGGACCAGCATGTCACAAAAAAAGTGCAGATTTTGAGTCTGTGTCAAACACTGGATTTCCATAGGATTCCTGTGGAATTCCCAAGGACTTCTGTGGAAACCTTCTTACAATTTAAAGGGTTAGAAAAGATTTTGTCCTGGCAAAACTTACCTCATGTAGAATAAATGATTCTGTTACTTTTATGATTCAGATAGATATCTGATCTAGCATACACTTTTCTTTCTGAGTTCATTCACCAGTAAAGTCATAATCTTGTGACTGTAATAATCACTCTTCCGCAAAGAGATGACACATATCCACCTTTGCTTTTTCACAACTGGATGCAGTAGAGGGGAAGATGAGATGAAATAAACAGAAGATGGTGACACACACAATCTCAATCCCTGCTGCTAATACCCTTTTCTTCTTTTGATTTCCCTGGCTGTTGATAACATCTACAGCCCTCCTGAGCCTAACACTTTTCAGCTCTTCTCCTTTCCCCCTACATTAAGGCTCTCCTGTTTCTCTCTGTCATTCACCAAAGTTCAGTTCTTGCTGTCCCTCAGGAGCTCTATTTAGGACGGTTTTTTTCTATGTTCCCTTCTATTTGTATTTGTTCCTCTGTTACAAAGTGCATCATGCTTATCAATGGATTTCATTATCACAGAATCACAGAATTGTAGGGACTGGAAGGGACCTCTAGAAATCTTGAGTGCAGCCCAGTGCAAAGTAGGCTCCCTGCAACAGGGAGGCATCCAGATAAGTCTTGAATATCTCCAGAGAAGGAGAATCCACAATTCCCCTGGGCAACCTCTTCCAGTGCTCTGTCACCCTCACTGTGAAGAAGTTCTCATGCGTATGATGTGGAACTTTCTATGCTCCAGTTTATGGCCATTTCCCTTTATCCTGATCCCACTGGTCGCTGTGGTTGGCCATGTCCCTTTGACTCCCACACTTATTTACAAACATTAATAAGATCCCTTCCCAGTCTTCTTTTCTCAAGGCTGAACAAACCCAGGTCATCCAGCCTTTCCTCATAGGGGAGATGATCCAGGCCCGTTATCTTCTTCATGGCCCTCTGCTGGACTCTTTCCTGCAGATCCCTGCCTTTTTTTGTACCGGGGAGCCCAGAACTGGATACAGCACTCCAGGGGAGGCCTGACCAGGGCAGAGTAGAGGGAAAGGATAACCTCCTCTGAACGGCTGGCCACGCTCCTTTTAATGCACACCAGGATTCTACTGGCCTTCTTGGCCACCAAGGCACATTGCTGGCTCATGACCAACATGTCATCCACAAAGACCCCCACACCCTTCTCCACATAGCTCCTATCCAGCAGGTCTTGTCCCAGCCTGTACTGGTACTTGTGGTTATTCTTTCCCACATGCAAGACTCTTTTGACATTTGGTTTTGTTGAATCTCATCTGGTTTTTTGCTGCCCAGCTCTCCAGTCTGTCTGGGTCTTGCTGAATGGCAGCACAGCCTTCGTGTGTGTCAACCACTCCTACCAGTTTTCTATCATCAGCATACTTGCTGAGGGTGGCCACTATCACCTCATCAAGGTTGTCGATGAAGATGTTGAACAAGACTGGACTCGGCACCAACCCCTGGTAAGCACCACTAGTCAACCAGACTCCAACCAGACTGCACTGCCAATCACCCGCCTCTGAGCTCTGCCAGTCAGCCAGTTCTCAATCTGAGAACCTTACCGTCCACTCATCTATCCCACACTTTCTCAGCTTTTTATCAGGGTGTCCTGGGAGACAGTATCAAAAGCCTTGCTGAAGTCAAGGTAAATGACATCCACTGCTCTCCCCCCATCTACGCAGCTGGTGATCACAGCCATCACAGAAGGCTGTGAGATGGGTTGAGCATGATTTTCCCTTGGTGAATCCATGCTGAATATTCCCCACAACCTTCTTCTCTTCCAGCTGCTTGGAGATAGCATCATTATACTTATATGACTACTAAGTCTTGAAGACAAGGCCTAGATTCATCAGCTTGACATGACATTTCCCCTTGTCCTATTCTCACTGTTGCTCCCCAGTCTCACTCCTACAGAAATCCCACACTGTTAGGTCTTATGTTTGGCTTCCAAATATAATCTTTACTTTTATTCAAAAAATACATTGTTGAAATAGAAATGCACATGAAATAACCTTGCACTGGCTTGGCCATTTGTCCCTAAAGCAACATGTCAGAGGTTGGTGGGGATGGCAGTGCTGGCGGGGGTACAGAAAGCCCATGGCGCAGCCCAGAGCAGATGCATCAGAGTGAGGATTTAGGACAAGCCAAAAAAAGGCTTTGAGATTTGGTGCCTCATCCTGTTTACTTTAATATGCAATGGGATTCCTGACACTTACTCAGAGAGAAACTGGGCCAAGTTTTGCACACTTTTAAATTTATTTCAAGTTCTTGTTGCCATTAATATTCTTTTGCCATGCTTCTACATGTCAGGATTTAAAGTTGTTTTCATTAGGTATTATTCAGTAGATTTTATGCTATCTTCTATTTCATACAAAATTAAATTTTGCTATTCTGTAAAAATATGTATTCATAGGAATCTTTGTCACTTTCTCTTCTAAAGGAGTCAAGCACAAACTTCAGCAAGCTTTTAAAATTCTATCTGCTAAAAAATAAGCTAGTAATATGAAATTCCTCCCACATACTCCCACTCTAATGTATCTCTGAAATTTATTTATCTTAGTCACAGCCTTATGAGCATGAACAGAAAGTGGCAAACATTTCTGAGTGTAAGACTGTGTCTAAACTATGAAAGAAGTTTTTACAACTGAAAAGGTATAATTTCCAGTCAGCATTCAGGTTATACACTGTGACAGTAAAATACGGATACCAGAAAAGTTTTTTTTTTGTTTCACACTTTACTTGAAGTTACTTCTTTTTGTTAATTATAACCTAATATTACAGTTTACTGAGTGCTTTTGACCTGCACTGAAATCACTGGAAGCTGAATGTTGTCAGGACTTTCTAGAACATATTCACTGACTCACAGTGTTAAGCCCTTCAAGGAACAAATAATTTCCAATTGGCAACATTGCTCACTTTGGATAATTTTCTGCTGGTATTCAAGTCAAAGGGAGTTTTTCACTGCCTTCAGTGATAACTGGATAGTGTCTTCTGAAAACAGTAACAAATTCATAAGGGACACAGAGAAGGAGTGCTCTTAAGTATGTTCTGGCATTTCATGAAAAACCTGAATAAAAGTGAGTAAAAATGATTAAGAAATATCCAAATTAAATGGGCTGGTTCAACACTGGCTAATTCCACTAGAATACATTGGATTTTTCTAGAAACATTCACTATTTTTCTTGAGGGATTGAGGTATTAATGATAACATGTTTTAATCATTTTTTGAAGGGGCATAAATAGGTTAAGGGTTAAGAAATGTCCAAAACAAAAGTTGAACTGTCCAGGGAAGAAGTCTGTCCACAGAAATATTGCACAGTCCCATATGTTTTGGAAAAGATCCAAGAACTATGTGTTCTGGAAAGAGATGATGCACCAGTAAAGTTCATCCCTGGTCAGGTATTCCCTAAACTCTAGAAATGCATAATTTGAGATTACAAAACTAAGTCACAGGCATGTTCAGTATTTACAGATGCCATTTAAGAGGCATGATGTAAGAGGCAATGAACTTACTACATTGTGTTGTTCCATATTACTACATATGATAAAAATGAATGGACTTTTTTCCACACTAAATGGCAGCGTTCCTTACACCTTTCACCAATGCTGGACCAGAGAACCAGGCCTTTTTAGATCAGCGTACTAGTACTGGTCTGAAAGGTGAAACAAATTACCATATGTCTAACTTAGAAATCTATTTTAAAAAAAAGCAATTCTTCTTTGTTTATAATTATCATACTGAAGACTGTTCCACAGTTGAGTGACAATATAAAAAGTAACATCAGTCTGGGGGAGCTATATACCAAAAGTACATTTGTATCTTTTCTGTTGACTTACGAGTCAGTTAAAGAAATGTAAGTCACACTGCTCTCACTTACCTCAAGTCTACATCAGCATGACTCTGCTGAGTTAACTCCAAAGCATCTGTCCTGAGAAAGGGTGCTGGTCATAGACAAAATGTGAAAGAGTATCTTGAGAGAGTTTAGAAAGACTCTTCATAGAACTGCAGATATCTCTTCAAACTGAACAATTTGTACTCTGAACATTATTTTTGCAGAATAAAAATATAGAAATTTACTTCAAAAACAGGTAAGCAAAACTAATCCCTCCTCAACAACATCCCAAAATGTAGGTTTCCTTCAGCCATCCATCATACTGTAATCAAAGTCTTAAAAAACCAAAAACAACAACAAAAAAACTTGTCTAAGCAACTATATTTTGGTCCCAGTGATAGTTTTATCAAAAAAAAAAAATGTTACCACTTCCCTAGGCATGTTCTTTGATCAGCTCCAAGATATTTTTAATTCCCTTTCAGGAAGGCACATCTGATTTTTCATACATTTTTTGACGGGCTACACCTGGAGTTAGGAAAATATGTCAGACCGGAGATCCATAAAGCCAGGGGAGGAAGGAACACAATTAGGGGTCTAATGGAGGCTTTAGAGGATTTTGTTTACGAAGGAGCTTCTGCTCCCACGTGACATCTTTTTTCTTTCTCCAAGTGCACAACTTCACCAGTCAGATCAACCTCCTATAAAGATTCCCTGAGTTCTCCAGCAAGTGGCTGAGAGCTCCAGCAGTTTCTGATTGCCCCTTCAATAGATTCTGACTATGGTGGAGGTGTTCCTCATCATGCAACATCTTCACAGAGAAGGCCACATAAATGTGTTTCATCACTTAAGGGAACTGCATGGAGTTATGTCAAAGGTGGATCAGGTTGGGTATTAGGAAAAGGTTCTTTGCCAGGTTGTGGTCAGGCCCTGGAACAGGCTGCACAGGGCAGTGGTCACAGCCCCAAGCTGCTGGAATTCAAGGAGTGCTTGGACAGTGCTCTTAGAAATAGGGCTGGATTGCAGGTGATCCTGTGTGGAGCCAAGCATTGAACCCAAATATTCTTGAGGGTCTCTTCCAACTTAGGATATTTAATTGATTCTATGAGAATGACTTTATACTGCTGAGCACTACATCCATTCATTTGTCCTATCCTGTTGGAATGACTCAGACTAGTAGGTCACATAAAAAATAATTTGTCAGCTTTCCAGAAAGCTGTAGCCATTTTCTATACCATCTTCTACACTGCATTTTTGGTAAACAGACCATCCCCTTTGGCAGTTTGGTTTTGCTGTAACTGTTAGGATTGTTTCCTCCCACAGTCCTCTGTATCTTAGGCTAAAATAGCCCGTATGGTTTGTACATTTCCTTTCTATACTCCTGGTCAATTTTAGTGATCTCTGGACTTTCTACCACTGAATGACTCATATGCTTTCCAAAAGACCTTACCCAACATGGGACGCAGCCATACAGTTGTCCAGGCAGCTCAGGTTCACAGGGGCTGAACAGAATGAAACAATTTCTTGCACATCCTATATTTCTGTTTAAACTCCTGTAGCTTTTGCTGGCTTTGCAATTATTTCTTCTTCCTCAGCTCATGACTCACAACAGTCCCAGATGCTTTCATGAAGAACCTGTATTTTGCCAGCTGTTATCTATTCTATGTTTATTTGATGAAGCTTTCCCAAGAATAGCACCTTGTGTTTTACACTGTTGATATATTACTTTTTAGAACTTCTTTTCCAACTGTCAGGACAATTTTCCAATTATCTGTAGTTATTCTCAATGACTGAGCTTTTGAAAATCTGTAAGTACATTACTTTTCCACATATAGCTTGATATTGAAAATATTGACTAGAAGAGGGCCAAGGACAAACTCCAGAGCAGGTTGTAAAAGATACTGAGACTTCATCTGATAGCCCTTGTGTTATCCTGTGAGGGGCACTGAACCTAGCAAGTGTGAAAATATCTGATTTACCTGCAAAATCTGATCTACCCGCAACAATCAGCATCTGTTTGCACTGATGATTGAGAAACTGTCCTACAAAGGAGCCTGCTAATATTAACACTGTAGTTTGATTATCATCAGTGGATACTGTGATAGACCTGTGCTAAGTGCTGTTAGATTACGTTGACATGAAGGCAGTACAAAAATATCTCAGTTTAAAGAATCAGAATATGAGCTAAGAAGCTGACAGATAAATTATCAGAATACTGTCTTCACACTGATAAACTTTTGAACTTTCACTGAACTTGCATATTAAGAATAGGCAGTTTTTCCAAGGGGAAAATTCACTAGACAACCCACAATTTTTCTTTCACACATTTAGGGAAGATGTTCGATCGGGTAAGGAAATAATAGTAATTTGTGTCTTTGATAATTGAGAAGGATTATAGTTCTATACACAGAAAGAAATAACCGTCACCTGCTCTCTGAGTCACAGTCTCATTAAAGATGTAAATACCACCTTAACTAGAAGAAGCCTCAATATTTTGGGTCAAGATATGAAGGCAGCTTCTATCTCTTTTGTGAAATGAAAACATCACAATCAGCCTGTTAGTCTCTCAATCCTGCCTTAAGACTTGGCAAAAAATTACTAAATCCTTGCATTCTTTTCCCTAAAATGAGACAGTTATTTACCCCTGTGCAAGAAGACGCAGACTCTAGGGACTACTGTCCTATTTGTTATAAACCTCCTTCTTCAGGCAGGACAAATTTACAATTCTCTACTCAGCATCCTGCTCTAAACAAACTCCTATAAACTAAAGGTTTACGTATAATTCATGATATGGGTGAATTTTTTACTACTGACCCTGCTGTGAAGGAAGAACAAAGCCATTAAAAAACATCATCTGCCTTCAGAGAACAGGGCACAGAACACTTCCTGGATGTTTATTCTACCTAAAGTAAAACTCAAGGAAACAAGATAAGCAGGAAGACACCCATGCAGGAGTAATCTGCAGAGAAGACACTTCATTCAGCCATCTGTGGCATGTAGGTCATACCTCTCATGCAGCAAAATCAGACCCTTAAAATCCTGTAAAGAAGATCTGCTGCTCCAGAGATACTCAGCTGAAGGGTTCACGTATACCAGATGTGAGCATACAGCACTTCCCAATAAACAGCATCATCTCATGACAGCACAGAGTCAGAAAAAAAAAAACTTGTCTGCCTGGAGTTCTGCTTTCCCCACCTCCATGGGATCCAGGTCGCCTGCACAGCTTGGTGTGTAAGATGGGGTTAGATAGTGACGGTGGACCAGAACCTTGCAGAATTTCATTGGAATTTTTGGGGAAGAAAAACAGTCGGTGACCCTGCCAGCCCCCAGGCCACTGTCCAATGATGAGGCCACATTAAGACCCTTCCTCTTACGCTGATGTACAGTAAACAAGCTTTGCTTGGCTTCCCACTCTGTCCCCTCTGATCTGCTGTTCTGTCATTCTTCATACATGTTCCTTCTTCCTTGGATTCTCTGGTGAAACATCTTTCCATGCATCTCTCTACTCTCTCATCATGAACGTATCTGTTATCATCCTCATCTTTTTTTTGTGATCCAGTTATTCAGTAATTCCCACCTACTACGTCAAATTGAAAGTCTTTCAAAATAGAAATTTCCCACTAAACTTAAATAGGTATTTAATCAGTTCTATATGAAATATTTTTAGAGTGCTGAGCACTGCAAAACTGGCAAAAGTCCTCAGCAGCAACCACTGCACCCTTTCTTCCCACTTATAAATGAGCACTTCTGTACTCATTTCCTGTTCTCTCTTCTATTAACTTCCAGAAGTGAGTGTTACCGTGAGGTTTCAGTGAGGTCAGAGGTGTGGGATGATATTAATCTGGCCATATCTGCAGGTGGATTAGTCACTCTATGGGCACTTAGTAGAGAAAGGAGAGAAATCTGTGCTGCCAGTGTGGGAGGCTGTGTATCCTCAAGAACTGAGACTGATGAGCTGACCACTTCTAGGATGAAACTCACAAAGTGATCACCCACAAAGTGATTAGTGATTCATTCAAAGCAGGGCAAGAAGTGACATTGGATGACAGCAGAAGAGTTGGCTGATTTTATTCTCTCCTTGCCAGGGTATTTTCTGAAGTACCACAGCCTAGACTACCTTGCTCAGTGGCTGGAGGGGACAGAAGTGACTGTGGATCTGGAGTGATCCCACACCAGAATATTCCCAAGCATTATCAACTGCAGCAATATCTCTTCCTCTTTTTTTGAGCTTCCTGGCAAACTACTGCCAACTGTTCCACCCTTGAACTCCCCAGAAATCACAGCTTTAAAATTTTTATGTACAGTTATTTAAAGTTTAATTTACTGTAGTTGGAGATGCAATCTCAAAATCATGGAACCATAGAATCATAGAATATCCTGAGTTGGAAGAGATCCATAAGGATCATAGAATGGCATGGGTTGGAATGGGCCTTTAATCCCACCCAGCTCCAATTCACCATCCCAGGCTGCCCAGGGCCCATCCACGAACACCTCCAGGGATGGGGCACCCACAGTTTCTCTGGGCAGCCCATGCCAGAGCCTCACCGCTCTCTGAGTGAAGAATTGCTTCCTAACATCTAACATATATCTCTCTTCTTTTAGTTTAAAACCACTCACCTTTGTCCCATTACTATCAGACTACGCAAAGAATGGTCAAAGAGCTTATAAGCTCCCTTTGCTGAGTCCAACTCCTGGTTTCACACAGGACCACCTGAAATTCCAACCCTATGTCTGAGAGCTTTATTCAGATGCTTCTTGAACTCTGACAGCTCAATGCCATGACCACTGCCCTGGGGAGCCTGTTCCAGTGCCTGACCTCTACCTGGCAAAGAATGTTTTCCTAATATTGAATCTGAACCTCTTCTGATACAACAGCAAGTGGCAAGCTGTATTGAATGTTTCTCAACAAATAGTTTCCCTGCTGTAATCTCCAGTACATTTATAATATATTTTCCATAGCTTTGCTTGTCCATGTTTTACTCCTAACTAGATCAGACCAGACATTGGAAAAAATTCTTTACTGTGAGGGTGGTCAAATATTGGAACAGGCTTTTTGGTTGATGTCCCATAACTGTCAGCGTTCAAGAAGCATTAGGATAATGCCCTCAATAACATTCTGTAATTTCTGGCTAGCTCTGAAGCAGTCAGGCCAGATAACCTTTGTAACTTTCAACTGAACTACTAGAATTCTAACAGGTTCAGACAAGTTTAAATTTCTTGTGCAAGCTGAAGTGCTCCTGCTATGGATAGTAACTTGTAGAGAAAATATCTTCCTTCTTCAGTATATCATGAGATTCTGTTTGAATGTGCCTTTTCTGTCTGGGAACTCTTGTTCAGAGTGTTCTAGTGTAATTGTTTTTCATTGGAAGACACTGAACATTTGAAGCACTTCATGCTGTAAGAGTATATGCCATCTGAAAGGCAATGCAATAGATAAGTCAATACAAAGGAAACACTCTAACCTCTTCAAAGTGAAACAATTCCGGTTTTGTTGAAATCAAATAATATAGGATGAAGATGAAATAAAACAAATAAAATGTCCTTTAGTTTTTCTTAAATTTCATTTTATACAACCAAGCAAAACCAAAACATTTGAAGTCCTAGCCTTTTCCACTGTTTGCAGTGAAGTAACAATTTCATTGCCAGCAGAGGATAAAGAGCTGGTTAGTCCTTGGGTGGCAGCTAATGTGCAGAGATTCTCAAGAATAGCAGAAAGGCAGTATACTGGGCACAAATGAGATTTTTATTCTTTTTATCAGCTCATCTGTAAAATAATTGAAGTGAGGCAAGCCCATTATTGATTTTTCAATATAAAAAATGTAACAGTGAGAGTTGTTCATGTATGGCATCTGCCTCTTGAAATACCCTTTATTGAAAGCAGAGCAGCCACCCTCTCCTACTCCTCATTTTATATAAGAATCTTTTACTCCTTTCTTCCCCTTTTCCCCACTCTTTACCCTGAGGAAATCAAGATTAAGACATTTCTTTCCACCTGCTTTGAAGTATTACAAAATTCCAGCCCCCAAAGTCTTTTCCCTTTAGCAATATTGAGCACTCTAATTGCAATATGTACTTTACATGCAAATTTTAATGATTAAATTAAAATTAGTTTCTTCTGGAAGGTGAGAAGCAGTGTCCCCTGAAACAAAAACAGTTTCTTTGAAGCAGATCAATAGCATATGAGAAAGCATTGTTAAATTGAGTACTCACCTTATAGTATATGCTAGCAAACTTTTCATGTAAAGAAGTTTCAAGATGTAAACGTACTGGAGAGAATGATAATGGTGTAAATCCCACATGTTAGATTCTGATAGCAACTTTTAAATCAGACTTCATAGGAAATAAATCTAAATCCTAGAATATTAAGGAATCATGCCATCTGGATCTCACCTCAACTGTGTAATATTTTACAATATTTTACAATCATAGCAGGGAATGTTCTTGGTGGTTTTATGTCATGTAACAAAAAAAACTGTTGAATCTCTAGAAGAATAGAAGAAATATCAAAGCAAAGAAGACACTAAAACAAAGCAAAAAAGAATTGCCTTTTTTTTTTCTCAAGAAGACAATGCTAGCTCACTTTTGCAAGACCCTAAACTGAGGCAAAAAGGAAGGAAGGAAGGAAGGAAGGAAGGAAGCAAGGAAGGAAGGAAGGAAGGAAGGAAGGAAGGAAGGAACGAGGGGTTATGTGCAACCTCAGATAAAATCAGTGCATGTTGGAGATATAGGACACTAAATAAGACGCTGACATTTCACTTGGCTTTCTTACATAATGTGAAATGAGACAGGGTGAATCAGGCACTGAGCTGGGAAGCTATTTTCTATTCTCTGCTCTTCCCATAACTGGTATTACAGTTTTTGGCAAGTTTTTCACTTAAGAAGTTAAGACTGAAGAGAAGTGTGGCTAAGTGTATCCTTTAGCTAAGAGTAAATTTGAGTTGAAAACAAGAAGTTCAGGAACTATCTTCAGGTAGGTTCAAATACTCTAAGTAATGGTTCTGTGGGTTTAGAAAAAGGTGACATATTCTCACCTGAAATAATGATGAGAGTCCTCTCCATCTCTGCATTATTTCACTATTCTGATCAGTCTAACGATCTAATGATGCTCTCCAGAAAAATCCTGTGCTTCCACATTCTCTGGTTTGGACATGTCCTCATCCCCACGTTGCTTGGTGAATAAAAATGGGCACACATATGGCACCCAGATGAGTGTGTCCCATTTCATATGCTCCTCTGCAGCATGTGGCAGACGTGGTACTAAAACCCACCAGATGTAGAAAAATTCTCACAAATTTAGGGAAGAAAAATATCTTCTTGGGACTGATTCATCCTGCAATTGAGAAATACAGCAAGGATTTCTGAAAAACTTCAGCAATTATGTTATTATTACAGAGATATACAAACATAGAGTTAGATATCTTTTGTAGATTTAGCCTGTGTAAAGCCCTTTTGCAACTGTTTTAATACAATATATGAAGAGGGCAATCACAGTTTCCTCCTTCAGGCAAAATTGATAGAAAAAAATATGTGGTGTTCTCCAGAAGGCAGGCTGTGGAAAGTGAAGTACCTATTAACTAAGAAAGAGCTGTAATGTTCCAGAAAACAAAGACTTTTAGTCAGGGTTTGGAAGAGAATCCGCAACCATCTCAGTTCTGTCATCTCCAGCAGGACCTTGTTCAAGGTCCTGTTCCAATAAACTTTTCCTTATTTATAGGAGTGAAACAGTACTGGCACGTAAGTCTGAGAGAACAATATTCATGACACAGCTTCAGAGATCTGGGAAGGTTTTATGAATAAAAAAGTAATTGTGAGCAGACAAATAGCACAAATAATGCTAACAAGTGAAGAAAATTCTCTGTTTAACCATAGAGATTACAAGAAGTTAAATGTCACGAAATCAACTGACATGCCTAACTCCATCTTCAGGGTCTCGGGGGCAGACTGAGTCATTGATGTTCCTGAGTATTCCTGAGTGATGGGTGAGGAACCAGAGGGCATAAGATAATGTGACTCTTAAACAGGTAGAAAACGGCAGGAGGGAAAACACCGCTTGCATGACAAACATCACAATGTAAGGTTTACAAGAAGATATGATTCAGGATGGTTTTATCTTGCACTGAAGAAATATTTGGAGAAGTCTGTGAATATTCTCATGAAGATAAGAACAGGATCCTGAGGATCCTGAGAGCAAATGATAAATGTGCTCCCCAAAACATATATTAAGAAAAACTCAAACAATTCTTCCTGGCTCGTTTATGGCTGCCAGGATTTACTTCCAACACATCTGTGTGTTTTGTTGGGTACATACTAGAAAGCTTCCTTATGCTAGAGGATGTTTTGGAGAGCAACCAGTCCTCCACGACTGTGCTAGTATCAGCATCAGAGTACATGCTTGCCTTGTGCATGGCATCACATATGGATGTAGTAGATCTGCACCACATGGTATACATACTCAATCAAAACAGCTCATATTTTGAGTATTTAATATTTAAAATAAGTTAACACAAGAACAACTTGTACCTCATACATTATTCACAGTAATTTGGTGTTTTGAGAAGTGAATATTTGATAAACTGTGACTTGTTCATGGACAATTTGTAATCAGAAAGAGATGAAAATCATCAATACATTATTCATTACAAATTATTTGTTCATTTCTAGTATGAGGTTATCCTTGCCTTTGAGCTGTTTACTCACAAACAGATCTCCGAAGTCATCTCCAAAGTCAATTCTGGCAGCTCTGCCAACACGGGGGAGCACCAGAGAGCATGGATGTACCTCACCCTTCCCTGTTGCACTATTCCACTGCTTGGGAGCAGGGGAAATGTGGAGCTATCACACAGAGCAACATGAAAACGAGGAGAGAATACAACACTGGGCACCTTCCTCTTCTTCTTAGCATGGTGCCTATATTTGTGCTGCTGCTGTTCAGTAGTCCATTGCTATCATTAGGGACCTCGACAGGCTTGAGAAGTGGGCCCATGACAATCTCATGAAGCTCAACACAGCCAAGTGCAAGGACCTGCATGTGGGTAGGACCAAGCAGAGATACAAGATGCGAGGAGAATGGCTTGAGAGGAAGCTTGAGGAGAACTATTTGGGGTGTCAGTTGATGAAAGACTCAATATGAACTGCAATGCACACTTGTAATCCAAAAGGCCAACCAGATTATATCAAGAGAAACATGAGCAGCAGGTTGAGTGAGGTGATTATGCTGCTCTACTCTGCTCTCATGGGACCCCATCTGGAGTACTGCATCCATCTCCAGGGCCCCCAGCACAAGACATGGAGCTGCTGGAGGGGGTTCAGAAGAGGGCTGCAAAGATGATCAGGGGGCTGAACTACCTGAAGTACCCCTATGAGGACAGGCTGAGAGAGCTGGGGCTTTTCAGCCTCGAGAAGGCTCTAGGGGACTTTATAGTAGCCAACCAGTACCAGAAGGGGGACTACAGGAAAGCTGAGGAAGGACTTTTTAAAAGGGCATATAGTGACAGGACAAGTGGAAATCACAGAATCACAGAATTACTCAGATTGGAGAAGATCATTGAGTCCAATCATGACCTAGCCATACGACCCTCTAACTAACTCTAACAACCCTCTGTCTCTGAGCATCACATCCAACTGGTTTTTAAACACCAGGGATGGTGACTCAACCACCTCCCTGGGAAGCCTATTCCAGTACTTAAATGGTTTTAAACTCAGTGAGGGTAGATTTAGACTAGGAATTAGGAAGAAATTCTTTACTGTGATGGTGGTGAGACACTGGAACATGTTGACCAGAGAAGTTGTGTGTATCCCCTCTGTGGAAAGCATTGAAGATCAGGCTGCCTGAGGCTTTGAGCAACCTGGTCTAGAGGGAGGTGTCCGTGCCTATAGCAGGGATGTTGGAACTAGACGATCTTGAAGTTCCATTCTATCCCAAATCTTCCTATGATTGATTCTATGATTCCCCTTTCTGACTCTCCTGTAAATTTTTATTTCTTGTAACGAAAGTTTCCTCAGTCAGTAAGAGCCAGGTTGTTGCTAGTCTCTCACACACAACTCTTTGTAAAGCACTGATCTTTTACTACTTTACTGGAGTCATCATCACAGAAGGGTTTCAGTTGGACAGCACAGTAAACATCATCTAGTTCCTCCTCCCTGCCATGGGCAGGGCTGCACCACCAGCTCAGGCTGCTCAGGTCCTCATCCAATGTGGCCTTGAACATCTCCAGGGATGGAGCACCCACAGCTTCTCTGAACAGTCTGTGCCAGTGCTTCACTGCCCTGCGAGTAAAGATTTTTGTCCTAGTTTCTAACATACACCTCCTCTCATTTAGTTTAAAGCCACCTCCCCTTATCCTATCACTATCTGCCTGTGTCTCCCACCTGCGAATCAGCTCCCCTCAAGTACTGGAAGGTTGCAGTGAGGTATCCCAGATCTTTCTCTTCTCTGAGCAGAACAAGACTGGTTCCATCATCTTTCCCTCATAGTAGAGGTGCTCCAGCCCTCTGATTATCTTCAGGCCCTTCTCTGGACCCACTTCTGCAACTCCAACAACTCCATGTCTTTCTTGTGCTGGGGCCCCAGGCTTGGATGCAGTACTCTAGGTGGGGCCTCATGAAGGCAGAGCAGAGGGGGACAGTCACATCCGGGATACAACTGGCCTTCTAGCCCAACAGTTTGCTGATTAGCAAATCTGTACTCTTCTCAGAGATTCAAAATGTACATTAAAGTGGGGCAGACACTGCTGAGACAGAATTCTGAGAGCAGAGCAACAGTTGGATTTAAAAACACATAATTTCTTGCTCTGGTTTTCACTGACAGAAAATAAAGGTATTAAAAGTACTGAACCTGGTCACAGATGCAGCACCAAATCAATGAGTTTCTCCCTCCATGCAGGCCTGCAGGATGGGAGTGAGGTTAAAAGAGTGACTCAGTAGTTTCAAATCCTAGGATATCAGGCTCCCCTGTAAAATGACATCCAACCAATGGAGCTACAGGCAGAACCAACACAGCCCAGACCCACCATGGCAGCAGAGGCTGAGTCAGTAACTGAGTCATGTGAGAGTCTGTTTCTTCGCTCACCATGTTAGGAATTTGGGATAACTATCCACGGAGATAGATTGGTTACACATGGAACCTCTTTGTCTATTTTCTCTTTTCTTCCAGTGACAAAATGGAAAAAAAAAAGAAGAGAGAGAGAGAGAGAGAGAGAGAGAAGTGCCAAAGGAAGAGAGATATTGGAAGAGAAGAAATCTGGTTTCAAGTTACTTCTTCCATCCTTAAAACAGTGCAGGTTTTGTCAGAGATTTTTGAGAAAGCTGCACCAAAAAAATGGGATTGATTTTTTAAAACCAGAAAACTTTCAAGTTTGCAAAATGAAGTTAATGCAGTAATTTCCTTATAAACATCTTAAAACTCCTTTTGAACAATACAGATTTTCTCCATCAGTGTAGGGCTCAAGTTGATCCCTACTGTAAACAGAAGAAAACTATACCAGTCATAAAACCAGTCATAGTATCCACATATTTTGCTCCTTACATGTTGGGAAATAAATTAATCTCCATTAAACTCTATCTCTACTTAACTACTTTTAATTCATGACAGTACATTGTTTTCTGTGCATTAATTTAGACTTTCTAGTATGCTGTTGCAATGGATGTCTGCAAGTTTTTTTGAGAAACCGCGGTGCATTTTGCTTGCCTGCTTTTTATCTGATATCATCTCCATATAAAATTGTGCTGTGGTGACCAAAGATACAACTTCATATTGCATAAAGCTGCATTAGGTTAAGTCAACTGATATACTATTCACCATTAATGAATATGTATGCATTCATCATCTATTGAAACCCTACTTATCTTGGTCCTTCTTGCACTGGTAGAAGTACAGGTTAAATGTATATAACACATCCAATGAGTTTTATTCAGTTTTGTTTGTTAGCTTGTTTATTTTCATGTTTTTTTTTTTTTCTCTCTTTTCTTTAAATAAACATAGAAGTTGCACCACTGTAACTAAAAACAAATTCTGTGTGGCAACACTTCTCCTTACAGAGGGTGCAAGAGATACAGATCTTGCTGATGGACCTAGCAAGTATATCAAATTTTAAAATGCCAGACATTCAAACCATACCTCTTGCACTTTCAGGGAGTATTTCACTGATATTTCACCTTCCTATTCTTATTTAAAGCAAGAAGCTGGATTTGAGGAGACAGCATGGGAAACTGGGACCCACCAGGATCTAGGAGGCCAGTTGCTTACAAAATATTTTTGGAAATCTGGAGATGGATGTCAGTTCTTTTCCTTTTGTCCTTTGACATCTAAACTGGAGCTGATCTCTGACAATTCTGGAGTCAAGTGTGCTCAGCACCCATAGAGGACTGTAATTCTTCACATACACAACCCTATCTCATGAGTCTATGAGAAAACTTCAGCACAACAAAAAGAGATAATGTCAAATTAGTATGGAAATGACAGCATGGCTATAGAGTAAATAGAGATTTTATTACAGGCTATTTAGTAAGAAGACAGAGGGGCCAAGGAAGAAGTTTCCTCTGTGAATTTTCTCTCTTCTGCTTCTGGCTTCCACAAAAGGGGGTACAACAGGGGTGTCCTGCGGTTGGAGACACATTCAGGGTGCTGGACTGCAGACATGGAGGAAAAACTACCACTTAACCTGGAGCATGGTCATGCTTGAAGCCACACCAAGGGCACCCACAGTTCCTTGCACAGAAATTAAAAAAGGCTTACGCTGCCTGATCCACAATTACACACCACCAGCACTGCAAGAAAACCAACAATATGATCCAGGCTCCAGATATATCCATGCAGTGTTATTTCATCCTCCATCTGTTGCATCAGAATCACAGAATCGTAGGGTTTGGAAGGGACCTCCAGAGATCACCAGGGGTCATCCAGGCTTCAGAATGTAGAAAGGCAGATTCAACTCTGGATGCAGCAGTAGAAGAACTGATGCGTAAGGAGCAGGACTCTCTCCCACCTCTGTCCTGGATGCTTGTGTGCACCTGCTGTGCCCAGAACAACCCCAATCCTGAGGGTGCTCTGGAGAGTCCTTCAGCTGGAAATTTCTTTTAAAGGACCAGGTGTTACATACAGTGATTCACTCAGCAACAACTTAAAATAGCTGGGGATGGCATGCAATACCTGTGACATAATGATAAGCAGGCAGCTGCCAACAAATTACAATGGCCTGATAAATACACCTGTATTGAGAATTTCAACCCCAAAGACTGATAGGAAAAGAAGGTACTCATTCGGAAATAAAGGTGCCATTCCCTTTCTGAACTGATGTTCTCCATCCGAAGCTATACATGGGCTACCCTACTATTCTTGGTACCAGCCTAGGTGCAAAAAGAATGTGGTGATGAATAGTATTCATCCTCAGTACAGGATCTAAACAGGAATAGACACAGAAAGGGATGTAAGACAGGATGTGTACAGAGGATGATGACTGTGAATTTTTAGGGTTGAATGTTTGAAAATATATAATGTGGAAAAAAAAAAAAAAAGGCAGTCATCTTAGATCTGTCATGCATGTAGGCATTTCTCTCCATACTAATATTTTCCAGAATGACAGGGAGATTTATTTTAGAGTTATCTCTTTCTTTTCCAATGCACTGTCTCTTTTTGCTGTCTTCTAAATCCCTTGGGGTAAAGAGCAGCCATGTCTCAGCCCTCTATCTTAAACAAATTAAACAAATCCTGTAAGGACAGCACCAATAACTCTTAGAAAGAATTTTCATTTAAATGACATCAGAATTTAAATTAAATCATCCACATAAATGAACAAAATACAAGCTATCTTCACAATCAAAACTGTACCTAACAGGTCTGCAAGTTGTATGTATTTCCTGACTTGCACACTTCAAATGCAAGTCCTTGTCTGGAAACCATGGATATTGGGGATCTAATACACTCATGCAGCTGAAACTCCTGCAGCCAACAAAGCTATCATCAATTCACCAGCTGTTTGCTTCACTTGCTACTGAGCAAAACACCTTGAAAAGCAAGGCTAGAAGAAAAAAAGTCACGTGGGCTAGTGTTCTTTAAGCAGATCAAGTCAACACATGGGTACATGCCTGGGAGCAGCCAAGGCAGGGGGACACACTCCTTCCTACCAGCTGTGCCACTGAGAAGCTAACTTCCAAGGGAAAAGCCAAGAAGACTAGACCTCTTCAATATTCTCCAGAACTTGTCTCACGGAGTTCCAGTGCTGCAGATAAATTTCCTGGGTACCTTAAAGTATAATGAACCACAATTTATGTCAAGATTGTGTCATCCAAAAAGTCAGAGATCAACAGAAAACTGAAAAGGTTGTATTTTATTTGCACAATTGATACGATACAAAAGATAAAATGATCATTTATTTATTTTGATGACAATATTTTTCAAATGTGACTTGGTATAATGATTATATATTCCACATATCTGTCACATACCACAGAAAGGCAGTCTATTCTGGGATGGACTGGAGATGGCATTCTGAATGAGCATTCCAGTCAGAAACAGTATAATCTGTCTAATTTTATCTAATTACAACCACTTCTGACATCTCCTTTTTGTATTAGTGTCACTATTTGACATTTAAGCAAGGAAAAAGAGTGTAAGATTAAGCTGAGCAGCCCTTATCTTATGGAGTTCCCAGTGAGATCTGTGATGTAACATCAGGAGTGATTATTATGATAGCAATTTATTTATTTATAAAGCAGTTCCCAGAAGAGCCTGCTGGAAGCTCTGCTGCATAGCTCCACTGTAAAGCAGCTAAAATTTGACTGGACATATGTCTGCCTTAAAAATCTTGGCACTGTATTAAGTCTGGAGAGGAGTAATCTTCTCCTTAGGTCTTAGTATTCACACAAGGATCAGTAAATGAGACTTAAGAAAAAAAAAATGGATACTTTGGAGAAGGGAAATACACAAATAATTGTGTGAACATTGGCCAGAGGTGTTACCATCTGTGGAAAGACTGAATTTGCTTGAACTGTTGGATGGAATTTTTGAGAAATAACTGAGTAGCTTGTGTAACAGAGCTGATTTGTATCAAATTAATTATGATTTATTTCACAGTATCAAGTTCCAAACTTCTCTTAGAATAGTCCTTCTTGTCAACTATAAGGTCTGATTAGAAATGGATGAATATTTCCATAAAGTTATTATACAGATAAACATTACCAGAAATGTATCGCTGCTTATTTATTGACTTCCCAGATATACATTAAGAAATAAATGCAACAATTAATTTATTGACTTCCCAGATATACATTAAGAAATAAATGCAACAGGTTACTTACTTTTGGGCATGACAGCTAGCAAATACTTTGCCAAAAAGCTACTGACTCTACAAAAGATAACGTGTTAGACAATGGGTTTGGTAGGTTCTCAGAAATGTATAGAGAAATTGATCATAGAATATAAACTGAAATTGACATAAGATTCAGTTTAAAGAAAATGGAGGGCTAAGCAAAAAGAAGTCTAGACTATATCATGTTTTAAAAAACTACAAAATAAAAAAAAAATATTGAAGTGCTGAATGTGTGAAAGCCAGGACAACTCTTAAATAAAAGATACAAAAAACAATGGAAGTAAGGAAAGGTAAAAATCTTCTACATATAGACTAGAAACATGGCTGAAATTACTACCATTTTAAAAAAAAATGTGTTAGGAATAAGAAAAAACATTCGAAATAGGAAAAGACAGAGTAGGAAAAGAATTCTTAGCTACACCTTGCAAAGAAAACTAGAAACAAACTATAATAAGTGAATTAGGTATATAAATAATATGGTGAAAAGAGTAGGATAATGGTCTTACTTTGAAGTTGGGAAAGACACTTAGGAAGTATGATTTCAAATTTAAGAAGTTTTCTTTAGTTTCAGTAGAAATGTAAGTTGAACAGGAGTTAAGAATAAACTAGCTAATGGAAATGCAGATCTGGGAGCAGAGTTCACACATCTGGACATCTGGGATGTAAATAAAACTAAGAGAACTTAATGTATTCAAGCCAAGGAGGCAATCACCGTCCATGGCAGAAAAAGAAATGGCACATGAAATTGCAGATCCTGGAGCAAGGGTTTTTTGCAAATGTTTCAAGCTGAAGTAATGCTGCTTGACTACAAACAAACACATTTAGATATTGTACTTGAGGACATAGGAAAAGCACTTGAATGGCAAGATTAGTATTATATAAAGCTCTAGACAAAAGGCAACAGAAATTCTCAGAAAGTAAAGCACGTTTGGACATGGAATGGAGGTCAA
Source organism: Phasianus colchicus (assembly GCF_987193195.1). Lineage (NCBI taxonomy): Eukaryota > Metazoa > Chordata > Aves > Galliformes > Phasianidae > Phasianus > Phasianus colchicus. Next base: position 72,681,575 of record NC_143476.1, read on the forward strand.
GCAGAATGCCACAGAGTGAAAAAAAAATGAAAGAAACTGAGACTGGGCACTTACAGAGAGCATACAAATACTCTCTATGGAAAGCGACTATACAGAGAGTGCACTAAAAAAGTAAATATATTTGCATTTATGTATATATGTCTATACATATATGCTATACATACATATATGTATGCTAATACTACACAGATATACAGATATATTTTTACATAGCACTGTACTGAATTTATGTATATACACATACATGGTGTAAGGAACAGCAATGCCGTGAGACAAAGCCTTGGAAAGTCAACATCTACATACAAGCTTTTGCAGTTTTACAAGCAATATCAGTCAAAACAGAAGCAGATATGAGTAAGACAACTGGCATGGCTAGGGGATAGAAGATTTTTTTGGGTGCAGAAAAAACAGCTTGGCTAGTTTTAATAAGTAGAGACTAAAAGGGACTAGAGCTGCCATTTATAAATACTGCAAGGAGGAGTAGTGATGTTTAAGTTAAACGACAGTGTAAGAAGGAGAGCAAAGGATACCAAATGGGTATAAATAACCATATGCTAAAAATCAAGAGGAAGTTTCTAGCCATATGAGAACTTACCCTCTTCAACAAACTTCTAATAGAAAAAATGGGAGCTAGAAATCTAACTAGTTCTATGGTGGCTCAGGATAAATTTGTGATCTTCTTGCAAGAGCATAGGATCTCCCTTCATGAGGGTAGCAGAGAAGCAGGGCACAGAGTGGAGCCCTGTGAGCTGCCATGTGCTGTTGTCTCCCCATGAGCTGTAACTTCCATTTGCAGCAGAGAGCAACTTTAAACTGATAGAATACAAAGTTCTGATACAATTTCCATTTTCCAGCTACAGCTAATTTCTTGGTGCACTTAGAAAGCATACTAAACAGGCTGATAAAGTGTCAGTAGTATTTATTTCAGATTGACTGTTTCTCAGAGTCCCTGAAAATCACTGGTGACCGTGTTTACATATCTAAGCACGCAAATATACAAACACCATAATTTTCTACTCTTGAAAGATGAATCTGCTTTAGCTGAATCATGACATGAAGTAGTTCCAAACTTTCCAGCAATTACTATCATTATCTTGCTAAAAGCCCAGAGCACCATGAGGTAGTCCTTACCTCTAATGCTACCATCTAATACCTGGAAAGCCCAAGCTGAGGTCATCCAGCATGGCTGCATCATCAAGCAGTGCTGTGGCTCTGCTGTGCAGCCCAGACACAAGCCTCTGCTCCTTTCAGCCCAGGATGCGAAATGTGACAGCTCATAAGACCAATCAGATCTCTGCCAAAGGTGATTCAGGATTGGATGTGGTGTCTGTCTATACTGATGATAAATATGAAGGTCCATGAGTGTCAGTGATAACCTCAAATATCCTGCCTCTGGTATCATGTTGGAAAAGATGGAGTTCCATGTGGAAGAGGAACTGCCAGTGGCCAGGAGTGTCCTATGCCAACACTATGAAGCTGCACGTGCAGAGGTCACCTTGTGCCTATTCTGCTGTTAGACAGAGGTATCTATGGCTGTATGTTCAGAACATTTCATCAATTCACTTAGATAATTCAAACTGCTAGTGCACATAGCATGGAATGAGAATGACTCCATCCCCATTTCCTTCCCCATACACAATATTTTCATTTCACTCCTGGCACGGAAGACTCTTGTTATCTAGTCTGATGTAGTTGAATTGACATATCTTGTTAAATCTTACCCACTGACTGGCATTAAATTGTAACACACTAAAGAGATAATAGCTAGCAATACTGTTTCTTCATTCTGTATAATAACTTATTTAAAATCAGAAAAAAATGTGATTGTTCAAGCTTACAACTTTCAAATGTCAGAGTATTTTTGTAATTCCTCAAATTAAAAATTGTCACTTGCATTATGCTGCTGAGTGGGGAAAAAATACAGTTTCAATTTTCATATGTTTTAGCATTGCAAGGAAAGATCACATTTGTTTTCATATTCTATCCTGTCCCAGAACCAATAAATATTTTATGTATTTAATGCATTTATCAACTCTGCTATATAAAAAGTACTGAAGAACCTATGCAGTGGTGTCAAAGACATCTCACGCATTAATGGAGTCTGAACAACCTCCTGGATTCTTCTCCACCATGAAATTTAACTTTACATCATGTCTATCAACTGAGCGAGAAGGGACAATTGCTCCCTGCTCTCTAAGGTAACAGTGCACTGGTTTTGCTGGTAGAAATGCAATTCTTTCTGCACCTAGATTCTGTATGTTTACTCACGCTGTGAATTTCCACAGGTTACACTTATTAAAAAAAAAAAAAAAAAAAAAAAAAGGAGAGAGAAAAAAAAAATTAAGCATGCAGTTTCTCATTTAATGGTCCAAACTCAACTTTTGTTAAATTGGTTGACAGCCATTACAAGTAATGGCTTGCTTCTACAAAAATAAAATAAAAAGCTCCAGTCATTTTCTGTTATTTAAGGCTAAGATTTTTAAGTATGAAGGAAATAGACATCTCAATATGAAATTCCATAGGACCAAGTCCTCTAATTTATAAATACCATTCAAAAATCTTGTTCTGATTTTATTCACTGGAAAATACATATTTATAAAATATATATATTTTTAAAATATATTTATTCAATATTTTTATTTATTTATATATTTTTTAAAATATATTTATTTATACACTTTTTCTTTGTATATGTATAAGCAAGCATGTATAAGTACAGGGAAGATAACCTAATACTGTGCTAATTAAATCCACTAGCATCACTATAGTGGAGGCATTCTCAATAGAGATGAGAATCACAACATTATCTCAGAAGCACAGGATGGTCTTGAGGATGACTGCAATAGAATGAGGATTAAATTTATTGTCAGAATGCAGGTCATCTGCTGAGAGACCAATGATAGGAATTTTGGCCAAAATAAAATGTAAGGGCTCAGTGATCAGGAACAAAATAGTAAAAACAAAGATGCCTTATTGATGTTTGACAATCAGTGGTTGAAGATGACCAAAAAGTCAGGTGCGTGACTCTGTGAAATGTGGCAGAAAGGTGTTCAATGTCTTTAGCAGAGCAAGTGAAGGCTAAGGGAGATTGTCATCTGTGCATACAAACAGATAAAGAAATGCTTTTTAAGCAAAGGGACTGTGTTGGGGCAAGAACTAATTTATGAGATCAACATGAATACACGTAAGATGGAAATAAGGAGTCTTGCTTCTGAGTGAGCAAGGTGGTTAAACAATTTTCCAATAAATATAATGGTGATGAGAAACCAAGTATTTCAAGAGTGAACTATTATATAGAATGATCAACCACACCACAGTTTAGCAAAATTGCACAACACTGAAAATTGCTGTTCAAGAAGGATCTGAGACTGCTGTAAGAAAAGTATTGTAAACAGGGAAAGAATCCATAAATGTCTGAAAGTAAGATTCTTTGTTGCTCTAACCTGAAGAAAGATACCTGGAGGTTTAATCTTGAGTTTTAATTTGAAAGAGATACTTCAGACATTCCCATTTATTAGATCCTCTTGTATTAATCATCTTCGGTAATATTTACTAGCGTATTTTAGGAACTGTTTATTTCATTAATTGCAATGTTCTACCCTTTCAGATTCCAGTCAATCTTATGATCAGATGGAAAAGGAGAGCTTGGAACAGAAAATAAGTATCTAGACTGCATTATTTTTGATCATTATTTTTAAGAGCAACCTGTAAATAGGTTTTCATATTGTGTGTGTCAACTATTAGAAACAGATCTCATACATCTATTCCTCCATTTTTCCAAGTGGCATACCTAGTTTTTATGTTCACACAACAGTTCCACTGATAGGGACTGTTGCCATGATATTAAATGTTTTAACTGTTTCACAATCCTTTTGTCATCTCTCTCTCCCCTTTTCTTTTAGATCTAACATCACTTCCATTTAATTTGAAGTAATCTCATGCCTTGGACTATTTATCCAATCAAGGGTTCTAAATCATTTAAGCCTTCCACTGCCACAATTTGGCCCTGAAATTCAAAGTTTTGAATGCCCTTCAAGCTACCTTTGCTGTTGTAGCAATGCAAAATCTTCATAGAGGGACTGAGAGTAATGTGAAATTTCTCTAAATGGTCCCCACAAGCTTGAGGAACTGGTGAGAGGATGGAAGTCTCCATCTCTTACATGCAGAAGGAGAAGATGAGTCCACTGTCCAGTTTGCATAACCAAATCCTACAAGGCAAGAACTGACTGGTTCTTCCTTACTGCTCTATTTTTTTTCTGTGTTTCTCAGAGGAATCATTTATTATGATTTATTTAATAGTAGGAAACAAATGAAGATATGCTTATTTAACCTGGACTTAGTTTAGCTTCCATAATCATTACAAAACTCCTAAAAGGCTACCAGGTGGTTCTCTGCAGGGCTTGGCCTCTAGCTGCACAACAATTTGTCATCACCTATCTTCAATTTTCACAAAATAAAACCCCATAGTGAAAAATCAGAAGAGGAGAGAAAAAAAAAAAGTGTGATGAAAATACAGCAAAGCTGACTTGCATGAAGAAAATGCAAGAGGAATACAAGCTGGTTTGTACATACACTGTTGTCATTGGCTTTTAATTTTAACTGGCCACATACTTTTGCTTTTTATGTCCCAAGACTCAGTAGCTAGGAAGTGTCATTTTGCTATGAAAGTTTCACAAAAAGGTTTGTGAAAAGATGGTCATGTGAATCAGCTTTATGGGGTTTTGTTACGTACTGAAAGTTATGACACCGGGCACAGAGAAACCCTAAGACATGACCTTTATTTACTTCAATAGAGACTAAACCAGTAGATGGTAAAATTAATCTTTAACATCCAATCTCAGAAGCTATTTAGATGTGCAATTGTTCTTTATATGCCATCACTGGGAACCTGCTACAATCATACTTCAGATTATTGGGCCATGGGGCTTTTTATCGCACCCTGACGCATCACCTCATCTATTTCTCAACAGTGAACAGAACATGTGTTCTCTGCATCTTCTCAACTCAGGAACGTATTGCCTGTCATCACCGCTATGTGCTTGCTGTTGCCTGAGACTGCTCCCATCGGCTGTGCTGGGTAACACATGGGAATAAAAGGAAACCAGGTACTGGAGAGAGGGGGCTTGGCTTTCCCAGTCAAATCACTACATCTCTATTATTTTTTGTATGATTTGTACATGCTATTCAAGTTTGTGTAGCTAGAAACAAAGGGAGTTCCTCGTTAAAGAAAATTGGGATAAATAATTAATATAACATCACGAAAATAACTCTGGGGGAAAAATGAAGGTTTAGGAGTAAATGTAATGGAGCACAGCTTGCCGTCCTCCAGTCCCACTGGCATGGCAATGGCAGAATTTCACTGAATGCACATCCCCACAGCCCCTACTTTTGTCATGTTGTTCCTACAGTCATCATAATACCCAGGTAAACTCTGATTTTCTATTTATCAGTTTAGCAGAAGACAAAACAATTAATTAAAATAGCATAACACAAGACTTAAAGATTATTCATGCCCCCAATTATCTCTTAGTAGTGAGTATTTTAGTCCCTGTACAGTCAGAACATTAATTATGTTCATAAATACAAAAAGTTAAGTAATAAGCACACGGGGCTACAGGATCACCGTAATGATCAAGCTTAACTGAATATATAAATTTTATTAATGGATGCTTTATACAAATCCATATATTATAAATCAAACAAAAAATCTATTTCCATCCTCTAAGGCTGCAAAGAAAAAGCTTTAACATTATTGAGGATTATTTTTATTCAGTTTAAAACTCCTTTTTTGCAGTAATGAGACCGTTATGGGGATAATTTAATCTGGTTTGTCATGAGGCACCTCAGCTTGTTAAATAAGTTAATAAATGACTACACATTAATCAAAATGACAACGCTATGAAGAGCTGAGGATGGGAGACAATTCTGGTGATAGTATTAATTAGTATTTAATTAGAAACTTAGGGGCCATAAATAAAAAAAATCATGGAGAGACATTTATGCAAATCGCCTTGAAAGTGCAGTGGAGCTGTATTTGCTTCCTTAAAAAAACACAATAGCCTTCTTTCCACACTTCCTTCCTTTTTCTTTTTTCTCTCTTTCCCCACTGTTCGTAGCAGAGTTGCAGTGACATCACATGGATAGAAGCAAGTTTATGTTGTTCTTCTTTTTCCCAGTTAGAGAATTGTGTTTTTCACTCTCTTGCAGGAAAAGGTGTGGGGTTTTTTCTAGATTTCTGATTTCTGGAACAGCAGAAAGAAAGAAAAATCCAAAGAGAGAAAGGGGGAGAAGTTCTATATCTGGTGCTTTAATCAAGAGGTACGTCACCATGCTCTAAGGAGGAAAGGACTGATGTCACAGCGATGCTGACACTGTGCACAGCCATGTCTCCCACTCACATGCGGGAGCCCCAAGCACTGTCTCACGTTATAGAACAGAAGTAGCATTTACCATTATGGCCTTTTGCCTTTTCTCCCCATATGTTACCTGTTTCAAAACAGACAGTTCCTGGTAGCAAGAGAAATAATATATACCTCTGTTACTTATCTCAGGCTGTTCCCTTGTGGAGCAGACCTTATTATTTGTTGAATTTGCACAAGGAAATTGTGCAAAAAAAAAAGCAAAACTGCTTTTTCTGTTCAATAGTCTGTCTCTGTCAGGGCTCATTTATGTGTGAAAATGACTGACTGAAGCCAACATTATCCACAACCAACAAATGTCAGACCTCCAGTTCAATCAGCACCTTCCTTAAGATAAGCCAGGAGCCGAGTGTTTGAAGTCGTGGGACGATAAAGTGGAGAGAGACAATCAGGGTCAAACTGATGCAATTCTCTGTGTATAAAAGGGATTCTGCCTAATAACACACAGCTCTTTTTACTCTCCAAATACATTAGACCTTAAACAGGGACCTGGCCTTCTAGAAAATGTGTGATTGACACGAAAATGCTGAAGGTTTTTAAGGTGGTTTCTCTAGCCATTTCTTTCCAAGGCCTTTTATTAAGATGAACAATATAAGTCTAAGATGAAACGCACCTGATACCCAGGGATTCTTGGTTATGAGATGAGCCCAGTGATGATACAGAGTTCAATCTTCTTCTCCTTTTGTTTTATATTTGTTTAACAAATCACGTGTATCCATTAATAAAATTAAACCCGAGAAATGAGTAAGAGGTAGCTTCTTTCACTGACACTCCCAATTCCCATTGCTAATATAGAGAACTGAGTTCCTGAATATATTTATTTACATTAAGTCTCCATAGAACACAGCAGTTAACACAAATACTCCTTCAAAATTACCAGCTGCTTCTGCACCACAATATCTATCAGATCTGAATGTAATAAGATATTTTACTGAACTACCAGTAGAAAAAAATGCTGAGCGGTAGTCACTTAAGAGAAATTTAATACCTTCAAAAATTAGGACACCAATTTTTTACACATTTCTCTTATTCATCCCCGAATTAATAAGCCCTGGGGTTGCATATGATCTATCTTTATTTTTTTCTCCATAGATGGAGACAGATCTACATATTTCAATAATTATAAAGGGTTTTTTTTTTTCCTCCTTTGTCTCTCAGTTCCCCTATCACTCAGCATATTCAATGGCTCCCAATCCAGATATATATCTTTTTTTCCAGGATGAGCACTAAAGTCCATCCCATGTGGACTATTTGCTGTTTTTGTGGTGATATTAATATTTTTAAAATTTTCTGATGAACTCAATAAAGCAGGATAACATGTGCACTGTTGCCTTTTGTATTGCAGGTGCTGGTCTTCTTTGGGCCTTGCACCCCTGAACAGTACCTGCCAGTCAGCAAGTCTGCAGAACTAGGGGAGGATAGATCTACAGGAGGAGCCTAAAGCCGGTGATTCCATTGCTTCTCAGACCCTATTTTCTCCCATAAATGGGCAGAGCCCAGAATGCCTTGGGGGAGAAACAATCAAGAAGGGAGAGTACCCTGTTGATCTTTCCAAAAGCACTTGAGGTGCTCTGTCTAGCTCTGTACTCATACCAGCCTCAGCAGCTTGACCCTCCATAGATTCCCTGTAATCTTACAGGTTATCTGTAGTATGGCCAAATACAGATTATCATGCAGCATGGGAAGCCCACATCAAGACATACAAGAACTAAGGTGCACTCTACCAAATCCCCAATTTCCCAGAGGGTATCAAGTTTGCAGCCAGATGAAACAGCTGCGCTTCACTTTTCACTCAGAGGGTGGTGACACACTGGAACAGGTTGCCCAAGGAGGCTGTAGATGCCCCATCCCTGGAGGCATTGAAGGCCAGGCTGGATGTGGCTCTGGGCAGCCTGGTCTGGTGGTTGGTGACCCTGCGCATAGCAGGGGAGCTGAAACTAGATGATCTTTGAGATCCTTTTCAACACCAGCCATTCTATGATTCTGATTCTATGATTCTATAATTCAGTGGCACGAGTTCTTTGCAGACACAGTGCTTTGGAAATTTCCCTCCATCTTTGACTGTAAGCTTGCATGCTCAATAACTGTGCTTCCTCTTAAAGATTTAGTGTATCTGTTTGCTTCTTGGTCAACAAAGGTTTAACCTCTACCTTACTCTTGGTCAGTAACATGTATGTTGTGGAAGAGTAGTAGCAGGATGAAGGACTTGGTCCCACAGCTCTGTAGGAGGCAAGAGAGTTTCTGCCTCCTGAGATCTTTCTGGGTATCTCCATCACAATGAAGTCCTCTGGGAGAGGCACACTGCTAATGACCATCACTGTGGTACACTTCAGCATGCAAGCACAAACACAAGCTAATGGATATTTTTGGTTCATACTAGTAGTGTCCAGTGTATTGGAAAATTGCACTTAGACCATTTTTCAGAACAATAATTCAGCTAACCTTCCCCAAAGAGCAGCCAAAACTTTTGACGATTACACCAGACTCACAACAGAAATACAATACAGTACTTGTGTCTTTCTGTGTACACTGTCTTTATAGCACTCTCAGTTGGAGTGGTCCATGATTTAGGATCTGTGTGCAAGCACAGGAGTCTTTGGGAATATTTGGAAGTCTGTCTTTCTCGTAGTGAATCCCCAAACTGCACTTTTCTTAAAAATTACATGGAATACCCAGATAATATTTCATTGCATCATTAGCAGGTCTTCTCAAGTTAACTGCAGGAAATAGATGCTTAACAAATACAACCCTATTATGATTTTTACGAAACTCTGCAAACTTTGAGTCCATAGCTTCAATATAGGGGAAAGAAGGAAAGAAAGATGGAAAAGAAAGATGAAGGAAGGGAGGAAGGGAGGGAGGGAAGAAGAACGGAGGAAGGGAGGGAGGGTAGAAAAGATAGAAAAAAAGAAAGGAAAAGAAAGAAAAAGACAGGAAAAACAAAACTGACCACTTTCTATATGTAGGTTACTACTTGAGCAGTTTGCTGCAAGCATTATATTATACTTGCTTTCAAAAGTGAGAAACGACGCACACTTTTCTTGAGCTTTATGTATCAGATGGACTGTTAAAAGATTCCAACTACCTTTCTAGACCCAGAAAACTTTTCAGTGTATACTGGAATTTGGCAAGCATCTATGGTTTTAAAATTGCGCAGTGGAGCAAACTTCATCTCATGCACAAGGAATGTAATTGCATATGAAAGTGTATGCTCTTCCTTTTCATTTGTTCATGCCTGCTTTGATGTATTTAAGTTTTATTTTCATGGGCATGGGAGGATGAAAGCAAAATCTGGAGTATTACAAAAAAGTTGAAGCAAGAATCAATGTAGTTAGTCAAGTTCTGCTCTTTTGTTTAGGCAAGTAGTAGAACCACATCTGGGTACCAAACTAATCCAAATCTGCTTTTATATAACCACACTGAAGTTTAAGTTCACCAGGGCTCATTATCTTCATCAAGGAGAAGATCTAATAGAGTGATCTCTAAGCCTTCAGAAGGAAGATGGAATGAACCATGTGTGGGCACAGCCCTTGCATCACAGCTGTGCCATTTCCTGTTTACACCAGGAACTGACCTGAGAGAATGTTTCATCACTATGCAGTGATGCTGGGGAAACTTAAATACTAAAAATGGACCATTTCAGTTCCTCTCATTAATGGTTTTGTATTTTTTCCAGGTTTGAATGAACAGACTTTCATGGTACTCTTTAGAAGCAAGAGGAAGGCAATGTCTACACGTGCAGCTGCATGGTGATGAGAGATGTAAGGGCACTGTGACAGTTCTGGAAGATCTGTGTGCCCATTTGCACCCTTTCTTGCTCCATCACACAACCATGTCTGCATTCCTGTCTTAGCCAAGAAAAGTCAGCCTTTTTCTCTCCTTTAGCAACTGTCAGTAGACACAGGTCAAGGTGATACAATACCAGTCAGTACATGAAGCTATTGTTCATATTTACTCATTTTGTTCTCTTTGATTATTTCTTATGCCATGAGCATAAAAACAAAAATTGTCTGAAGGCTGAACAGAGATGAGAAGTAACATCCAAGCCTGAGACAGTTTTGATGGTTTTGTTGATATTAATAGTTTCCCACCATTGTGATGGAATATATGCTGAATTTATATGTATTTGAAAACTGATAAGTATATATAAATATACATGATAAACTGATACATGTACTTGTTTATGTATACATTTATCTATACATATACAAAAATACACACTTGTCTTGCATCTTTTCCATTTTCTTCTTACACAGTCCTTTTCCACCCATGTAATTGCACATGCTCCCTAAGCATGCACAGAGAAGGGTAGAGGAGCTCGAATCAGCTCATGAAGATGGATTTCAAGCTCCTGCACCTTACCGTATCACTGTATTCTGCAGTGTGATGCTTGATGTATTGTCAGACAAGACATATTCAAAATATTCAGGAAAAGACTGGAAGAGAGCAGGTGATGACACTCTGGGTGAAAATATCTGAGCTGGATAGAAGAACATTAGGGGAAAAAGAAAAAAAAAAGCAGGAGAAAATGAGTAGAGGAGTAAGGTCCCATAAATCACCCCAAGTTGCCTTTTCTGGAGGCAAGGGTGATTTTCATGAAGCTGCTTGGGGTTTGTAGAAAAGCAAATTTATTTAGAGGATCAAAAACAGTGGACATGGTAAGCCTGCCTTGAGAGAAGTGATTTATTGCAGCTGGAGGCTGGAGGGAGACAGTGCTTCCAGGTGAGGCCTGTTGGCTATGACATGCCTCAGTCACCAGGACACCACATCCTGCCCTTAGCAGAGCATCCACCTGTGGGTAAGGAATTTCCCCAGTAGTATCAAATCAAAACTAAAATGGGATACAGAGAATCAAATGCAGTCACAAAAGCTCCAGGTACATCTTGTGATAGTAAGTATGGTGTGAGTATATCAGAATAAACTTTTACATTAATCCCCTCTTCATTGTTAAGAAAGAATTAATGAGATAAATTTCACCATCCTGTCTATATTCCTATTCCAAAATTGATGACTTCTCATGGCTACACAGGTTAAACTGGGGCACGGAGAGCTGGTTGGAGGTTTCATTCTGTTTTCCTCCAGAACCACTGGCTTCACGTGTATGGGAAGAGGATCTGGTCCATTGCAGGGCATATGACAGGTTCCAGTCCTTCTTCATGTCCCCACTGCTGCAATGGGAGTGTTTGATATTGCACACATTCAAATTTACTGCAGTGATGTGTGTTCCACCACTGTTACAGCGTATGTCTGTAGTGGAACCACCAGTAGTCAAATCAGTGTCTCTCCTTCCCCTGGTTCAAGCAGCCAGCTTGGAAAGAACAGAGCTTTCCTGATGTAGATTCCCTCCGGAAATATTTTACAATGCTGAAGAGCTCATTAGAGAGAAGTGAGAGCGCAAACTCTTATGCCTTTGAAGACAAATAATGCTCTTCTAAACCACATCAAATAGAAATGCATTTGAGTAGCACCATTTGTACTTTCTAATTTTGTATAAACTTTCAAGGTGTCTTGCTCTGGGTCCCTCTATCCTAATAGGTGGTCTGAGGTCCAGATACTTCCCAAGAATAATCTATTAAAAAAGAACTAGGAATGTCTTTCTTTTCTAAATACTATCCTGAATGCCATTTCATAAGTTTCTTCACCTATGAAATGAGAATATTATTTTCTTCACAACCTATTAGTGCTCCTTAATGAATGACTGTGGGTGTATTTAGCTACACATTGTAAAGTATTATTGCAATAAGAACATTCCATTAAATGTACTGCAGTTCCATTTTTAGGCTACGATATGTGCCTCTTTTTTTCTCCATCAGACATTTCAAAGTATTATAAATAGAACTCATCCTATCATCAGTTGAGACCACTGCATTTAGTTCAGCAGTTATCCATATAAGTAATAGGGCTAGGATCAGAAGGATTCCAAAGAAGTCAGTGTAAATAAAACCCAATAGCTTTCATAAAGAATAATCTCCTTTCTATATATTTTTTACAATAGTATGAATTTCTGCAGTAACACAGAATATTTCTATTCTATTGTTCTATATGAAGATTAAAAAAAAAAAAAACTGCATGGACAAATTATCGTTTTCTGTACAATTCTGAAGTGTTTTGCCATACAAGTTGATCAGAACAGCAGAAAAACAGTTTTGAAACTATGATAAAAATCCGTGATAGCTGTGAGAAATTAAAATTTTCTGATAGAGGGAATCTGTCTACTGATTCTATTAATTCCATTTGATTATGTGGGATCTTGTATATGTGTTTATATCTATGTGAAAACATTGCTGTAGATATGAGGCTTGCCTGCCTGTTTTTAATTCTCTTGTGAAAGATAATTCTGGCAAATGGTGACACACAGTTAGCAGTGGAGATATTACCTCACCAGGAGACATACCCAACACATCATTTCTCACATTCCTCACTGAGATCTGGCCATGGGAGAGGCACAAGCCAGCAAGCCTTCTCCTTTCCCAGGTGGCCGTGGCCCCACATCCTATCCTGTGTAGGCAGCCTTGTGCCAGCCAAAATATGCCACAAAGAGGGTCTGCAGGCTCCAGAGAGAGCTGGAGCTCCCCATGTTCGAAAGGATGGGCTCAGAAATGCTGGGGAAGTCTTGAAGGGCTTTCCTTCAATAAGGAACTTGTTCTGGAGCAATTCTGAACTTTCTGAGGTTCAAGTGCACTGAACTCTGTTTTATTTACTAGCACTGTGCCATAATGAACTTGCACACAATGAGGAAGATTTCTCTTTCACACATAATACAAAATATCACATCATAACTTCTATTCTTCTCTTCCAGAGAAATGAGTGCAATAAGACAAAGCTTATAATCACTTATAGCAGCCTAGGGGCAAGCCATATCTAAATTTCCAGGAGAAATCACTGCTTCTTGTGGGACATGCCAGCTTTATATATATATTTTTAAAATACCACACATGGCCTTTGAGAAGAAGGCCATGCAAATGCTATAGAAGAACATTATTCTACAATATTTTGTGCTGGTGAAGGAAAAAAACGCAGGGGATTTTTCAGTCTGTTGAAACCTTTCCTGAGACAATCACCAACATCTCAAATTCTCCAGCAAAGATATAAAGATACAGACTACTAATAAGTAGTTAATAAGAGGCAGAAGTCCAATTCTCCAGTATTTAAGAATGTTCACACAAGCTCACCTCACCACTATGGTCGAAATAATTTTGCTGGTAATCTCTCTTTCAAATTATTTTCAGGGACAGTTAATTATGGAGCTGCTTTTAAGTATGCTTTGTTGAAGCAGTCCTACAACTTCCCTCTTAACAACTCCTCTCTAGATGATTGTACTAAACATGGGAGAGCAAAACTACATACACATTTCCAGAAGGGATTTCTTCAGTACTGCGCCCTCTGGCAAGTGCAAAGATATTTCACTAACTTTAGTGATGACATGCAGGGCTGCACTTTTTTTGCATGTCCATATTATTTGTGGTTACCTTAAATTCAGCAGAGTTCCTCAGGACTTTCTTCTGTTGCCAGTGATGAACCTTATAGCAGAATTTTTTTTCCCTCAGTGAATGTGTGACCCTGTCTGTACAGCAGCAAATCTCACACCACATCTGTTAGTCCCATCCGCATTTCACCTGCTCCTTTCTATGAGATCCCTTCACCTCCTTCATTGTCAGTGGTGCTTCTACACCTCCAGCAGTCACCATCTAGCTTAGTGTAATTCCTCATTCCACATTTGGACAAAGAATATCTTCACAAAATGGAAAGAGAGATTGAGGAAACCTAGATGGCTGATTGCATTTATACACTCCTTTTCATTCCTATATTCAGCACTGTCATAAGCACATAGCTCCTGCATCTCCTCCTCTGCTGCATTAACTTGCATTCTTTTCTTCCTACATCCCCCACTCAAGCAGATTTTTGTCACCAAAGTGATAGCTATTATCATAACTTGGAATTTATATTTTTTCCGTAATCAAAGCCTACAAGCAATATCACAGAAGCAATTTAGCCTATACAAAATCTAGGGAAAAACATCTTTCTCCTGTGCTGTAGAAAGAAAAATGCCAAAAATCTATACTCAACCTCTCTGCTTCCTCAGATTTATATTTCAAATATGTTTGAAAGGAAAAAAAAAAAAAAGAAAAGAAAAATGTCAGCTGCTGCAGACATTAAGCCACAGTCAGCTAGCACGATAGATTCCATAAGGTAGTGATCCCACTAGGAATAACACAACCCTGGAAAACGCAAAGTGAGGATCTTGCTTACCAGGGTCAGCATTTCTCATCCATGCCAGGTTGACGGAGTAATCCTGGCAGCTAAGAGCAGGAGGAGTGTGGATCTGAGCTTCCCATAAAGCAAAAAGCAAAGGGAAGGAAGACTGAAACTGGGAACTTTTGCAGATAGAACTGCAGTGCCAATTGCACATGCACCTTCATCACACAAGAGCTAAGCTGGAAACACCTCTTTTTTGACCTCCATTCACCCAGATAGGCACAGCTGTATCAGCTGTATTGTGGACTACTGATGGTCAGGGCTTCTCTCCAGGATCAGTTTCCCTTCCCAGATCATAGAATCACAGAATAGTTTGGGTTGGAAGGGACCTTTAAGGTCACCCAGTTCTAACCCCCCTGCTAGAGGCAGGGACACCTCCCTCTAGACCAGATTGCTCATAGCCCCATCCAGCCTGGCCTCTAACAACTCCAGGGAGTGGGCATCCACAGCCTCTCTGGGCAACCTGTTCCAGTATATCACCACCATCACAGTAAATAATTTCTTCCTAATATCTAGTTAAATCTACTGTCTTCCAGCTTAAAGCCATTTTCCCTTGTCCTGTCACTATACATCCTTACAAAAAGTCCCTCCCCAGCTTTCCTGTTTGTCTGTTCTGGTACTGGTTGGCCACTGTAAGAACACGTAGAGCCTTCTCTTCTCCAGGCTGAAGAGACCCAACTCTCTGCCTGTCCTCACAGAGAATGTGCTCCAGCCCTCTGATCATCTTCATGGCCCTCCTCTGGACCTGCTCCAACAGTTCCATGCCCTTCTTATACTGGGGGGCCCAGAAATGGACACAGTTCTCTGGGAGGGGTCTCATGAGAGCAGAGTAGAGGGGCAGAATCACCTCTCTTGACCTGCTAGCCACTCTTGGTGCAACCCAGGATATAGGTTGGCATTCTGGGATGCAAATGCATATAGCTGGCTCACAGAATCATAGAATGGCCTGGGCTGGAAGAGACCTCAAGGATCACCAAGCTCCAACCTCTCTGCCTCACAGGCAGGGCTGCCAACCTCTAGATCTGGTACTAGACCAGGCTGCTCAGGGCCCCATCCAACCTGGTCTTGAATACCTCCAGGGATAGATGGGGCATCCACAACCTCTGTGGGCAGCCTATTCCAGCACCTCACCACTCCCTCCATGAGGAACTTCCCCCTGATATCTAACCTCAATTTCCTCTCCTTCAACCTAAAACCATTTCCCTTGATCCTGCTGTTATCTACCCTTTCAAAGAGTTGATTCCCCTTCTGTTTATAGGCTCCCTTCAGGTACTGGAAGCCTGCAATGAGGTCACCCCGCAGCCTTCTCTTCTCCAGGCTGAACAAGTGCAGCTCCCTCACCTCGTCTTTGTAGGGGAGGTGCTCCAGCCCTCTGATCATCTTTGTGGCCCTCCTCTGGACCCTCTCCAACAATTCCCTGTCTTTCCTGTACTGGGGGCTCCACACTTGGACACAGTATCCAGATGGGGCCTCACAAGTGCAGAGTAGAGGAGGACAATCACCTCCCTGTCCCCGCTGGCTAACCCTCTTCTGATGGAGCCCAGGATACCATTTTGTTTCCAAGCTGCAAGAGCACACTGCTGGCTCATGTTAAGCTTTTCATCCACCAGGACCCCCAAGTCCTTCTCTGCAGGGCTGCTCTCAAGGATTGTTCCTTCCAGTCTGTATACATGCATAGGATTCCTCTGGCCCAAGTGCAAAACCTTGCACTGTGCTTTGTTGAACCTGACTAGGTTCACACGGCCCTACCTTTTGAGTTTATCATGCTCCTTCTGGATGGCATCCCTTCCTCCTGCAAGTCTTTTCTGGTCTTTTCTGGGCCCTTATAGTCCGTGCATGTCCTGTTGTTCATAGTTATATGATACCAGGATCAATGGGAACCACAGTCTGACAGCAGACCAGAGTATAACAGATCTTACACCAAAGGAGTCCAGTAATGAGATCTCCAGATATGAGATTTCATATTTAGCTGTTTAGCATTCTTTGTCATGTGCTTGTGCCATTTTCTCCTGTTATACAATGGTTAACTTCACAGAAAGATTGTATCAAACAAAAATGACTTAGCCTATAATTAACCAGTAAAATGTATATACTTTCTCCATATCCATGTGTACACACACACAGCACATGGCGTAACAAAAGGCACAAAGTGCTCTGTGTTTTTCATTACATGTGCTACTGAAAATAGCATGTATTCTCATGGCATGACTTTGAACAAAATGAAAGGTAATGGCATAGGAAAGGAAAATGAACAAAAAATCCTGCTGAGCTGTACAAAAACACAAAATGTCAAGGAACAATACTGACCAAAACAAAATTCTGGAAGTGAGAACTTACAGAAAAATTTAGATAATTTACAGATAATTTAGATAATTTGTGCCATTGTTGTATTTTTAGTACGCAAACCTGAAATAGATGCAGATTAAAAAACGTTTGTTCCATAGCATGGTCATCCAGAGCCCTTAGTGCTATCATAATTGTGGAGTATTTGTGTATGAAATGTAACAGAAAGAACAATCTTGCATTCCATATGGTCTCATATCCAAATGATCTGCCTATTTATACTAGCGATGCTTGGAGACAAAAAGAAAAAAAAAGCTTGCAAAAGAAGAGAGAAGAAAAATCTGTCTGGGTATTTTCCTCCTATTGTGTAGGGCTTATTTGAATGATAGTGTATTGTGGTACGCAGCAGAGGAATTTGTGCCTGGAATAAAGAATTTCCTCATAGCATAAAATACCAATGCTAACCTTCAACAACCATTGAGAAAAAGACGTTAAACACTATAGTGATATACCACAGCAGCAGAGAACTTCATATTAATCGTATAATGTGATGCCAAATGCCCTGCTGTCATCATTTGTGACACTAATGTAGAGCTACTAAGCTTTTCATTTTCAGCATTGATAACTTTTACTGAATTCATATGTAAGTACTATAAGTAAATTCCGGAATAAAATATGCCAGGAAAGACTCCTTCCTTTAGAAAAAGAAAGCTAATATTTAAGTCTTAAACAGACTGTTTGCTTCCTAAGACCTTTGCATACAATACACAAACATTTTACTACAGGCTAATCTGAGACGTGAACAAACAGGATACTGCTGGCTGCTCCAATTCATGGGGTTGCTCTAAGTCCAGGGCAAGCATACACCAGCTTCTTGCTCTCCTCTCAGGGGAAGAGTTGCTCCATGTACATCATGGGCAAGAGTATACTCCCGTCCTGTAATCAAGAAACAGCTGACATGGTCAATCACATGCCCAAAATTACTTTCCAAGAACTGTGTAGTGGAGCTGTATTCCAGGCAGATTTACCCTGGCGTCACAAGGAATTTTATTCTTCCCTGTAGGCTACTCCTTTTTCCTTCCTGCCTCATCAGTGTGCTGGTATGTCCAATACGAGACTGCATCTTCTTTCTAATTCTGCAGTCACACTCACACTGAAGTAGTCAGAAGAGCACAGCGCTGTCAATATGTGATGATCATGCATTCACAGTGGAGGAAGAGACGGAAAGTAACAGTGCTGGCATCGTCTCCTGGTTAACGATGTGTGCCACCAATCTTTCCCCTCACACAATCCCCCATCCAAAGGCACCCCCAGCATATCATTCAAAAACAAGGTGTGCCTGTACTAACCCCACCTGTTCACATACAGCGTTATGTTAAACCCAGTGTATCAGAAGGTTTCTAATACACATGACAGTTTTTTAAAAGCAGAGATAAAGAGAAATCACTTAGAGCAGTCACTTCCCTCCCTGACATGGCTGGGTTGTTCCTCACAGTTTGGAGCCAGAATGCACAAAAGTATGGGGCTTCATACTCATTCTTGGTATATTGTTCTTTCACAAGCAGGAAGTAATTTCTAATCTGCTACTAAATTTGCTCAAGCTGCTGCTCTCACACTGCTGATAACAAATCTTTGGAAACTAGTACTGTGTAACAACTGGTTCAGAAATTTCCTGCTCCAAACTGCAGGGCTGGTTTATGGTGATGGAAATAAACTCCCTTAGAAGCGTGCCAGCTGTGGGGGTACATTTCTTTTGCAATCAGTGCTGAGACTGACTGATCATGGAGCTCAACTTGGAAATAGCCAGCAGGATGTTACAGCAGTATGAAGCTTCAGCATAAGTAGAAAGCCTTTTCAAGAGCATGGCTAAAGGGTTTGCAAAGCAATGCTCACAGCTAAAGTGGTTAAAGCAATCACACTATTTCTTTCTTCTGATCTAATTCAAATTGGTCAAGGCCTGTACGCATTCATTTAAAGCTAGAGATGCAGTGAAGAAATGCTTGAAGGAGTGTGGAGAGCTTGTTTCAAATCTGAGAGTGACATTTTTTTGTGAGAAGAAGGATGGCGATCAGAATAACAGAAGAATTTTTCATTGTTTCAGTTTTAAAAACCAATGAAGCATTGCACAGCTTTGAAGTTTCACTTTTGATGGTGCTGTTTTCTAGTATATTGTAGCTGTTTTGAACTAGAAGACAGAATGCAGTTACAAATGAGGGAAAAAAATCTTTGCAGCTTTTGCCCTTTAGAAAACTGCAGCTTCTCTGTTCTTTACACACCTTGTTTTGATATCTATTTGATAACGAAGAACGGTCTTGAACATGGAATTAGACTTCATGGGTGTTAAAGTTAAGGATTTCCTATCCAGTCTAACATTTTCATGGTAAACACTGATGGAATGACCTTCAAAGTTTAATTAATGCCTGTTTTCAACAAGCTAAAATGAAGACAAAATTCTGCTTAGCCTTGAACTGTGCCAGTCTCTCTTCATGTTCAGGGCATAAAGAAAAGGACAGACCTTGCCTTTGTGATCTTCCTTAAATAAACAGGATTAACTTTACTTTTCCTTCCTAACTTGCCCAAGCTTGCAGTTATTCATCTCCTCTAAAGAGGAAACTAATGCTGAGATGTTGTGAAATACAACATATTTGGTTAGGAAATAGACTTCAGGAATAGGTTGGTGAGGCATTCTCTGCCTTTCTAGAGGGCTGGTGGGTGACTTTGTTCTCCTATGGAGTACTGTTGGAGCTCTATTCAGTCCCAGTCTGAGATACACCAAGAAATGACTGCCAGTGCTGCTCTGGATACCACATTTTCCAGGAGGAGCTGTTCTCTGTTTTAGTCAGATCTTCTGGGAACTCTCCAGAATTGGCCACAGGAAATCTCTCCCAGATTTCTGAGGGGAAAAAAAAAGGCGTTAGAGCACTACAATTAGAGGGATTAATCCACAACTCCAAGCTGCTCCCCTCAGAGCTCTTCCTCCCTCCAGCATAATCCAAACTTCCGCCCCACAGCTGTAGCTTTTCAAACAACATATACTGCCCAGAAGTAGTATGCTCCCAAATCCCAAAGATGTAGTTCATTCCTACTCTATAATGCCATGTCGGAATTCAATTTATGGACACAGCCTCTTCATAAAGTCACTTGATGAACAGTTCTTCATTTTGACATGCTTCTTGCAAGCCTGGATGCAAAGGTTGTGTGATGATTGCATGCACTGCAGTTGGTGACAACAGGCATTTGTATAACAGCTAGGTTCACTTTTTAGTCAAAGGTTTGGGGCTGATGGAATGCAAAACATTGAGCCATTCCCATCCAAATTTATGGTTCTACTAAAAACCCAATCGATTTCTGAAGTATCTTGAATAAAACCTATGTTGTTAATATTTATATAACCACAGTGCTTTGGCTGTCTGAAAAGACTAATGTGTGGTTCATGATCTAATATAACTTCCCAGAACTTTACATGTTTGCATGAAGAGAACCCAGATAATCCAGAACTTCATATTTTCAGGTCACTAAAACCCAAGAAAAGCAAAACTTCATCACCTATCTCATGTATTTTTCCAGTAAAAATAAAACCATGTATCAGCGCTGGATTTTGTAGTATGAGTATATAAAAGGAAAAGTCTCTATTACAGACCAGGATTTGAGGGCTTTCTAGAAGCAGTAACTCAGCAGGGTAGTCACTAAGAATTGTAAATCCATTTACTGCATTTTTTAGATCAATTTCTTTCTGACCTCTCGTAAAATGGTTAACACCTGCTGAAGCTCAGAGGTATTCTTTTCCTATGGTGTCTTTAGAATAAACCACTCAATCATCAGAAAGCATTGTATATTTTCTCTCACAATCACAAATTGTGACTGGTATTTTAAATGCTTTTAAAGGTAAGAAGTTGAATGTTGGAAATATAACAGTAAGTAGATATTTCACAGGTTCCTTCCTTTTCCTCCTTAGTGTTGTTTTTGACTTACTTTCAAATAAATGACTAACTCAATTTCTTGTTACTGTTCTTTTTCCCACTGCCAAGTCTTAACTACAAGCGAGAAACACATTGGCTGAACAAGATTAAAAATGCAATCAAAAAATCAATAAAAGCATGTGCATCATTTTATTATAATTTACTCATATGTCTTTTGTCTTATGAAAAGTGAAGGTTTGCCAAAACATCCTACCTTAATCTAGTTTTTTTGTTTTAATCCAAATCCTCTGTCATTCACCACTGCACTTCAGCAGCTTTCCTCAAGCTTTGCCTTGCATCAGGGTGGAATATTTAAAAACAAAAGGGAATTCTCGACAACAACTGTGAGCTTTAACTTCTCTATATCGTAATTATGGAAATAAAATTCTGTGAACATTTTGGTCATGAGATATTTTTACCTTCACTTTTTGGTATTTTTATATGATTATTCTGATGGTATCTTAAGGGAAGAAAGAGCTATTGTTCTGCTCCATTTGAATACGCTCTAGAGCTTCGAATGAAACAACCAAGTGTATGCAAAACTGTAATATTCCCAAGTTAATATGAGTGCCTATCTTCCTTCAGTTTATAACCTGTGTGCCATTAATTCAAGACTAATCTACACACAGAGGTCCCAAAGCATCTGTAACATAAAGTGATGGGGATAGGTTAGAGCCCAAGCACTCACAGCTCATCAGCCACAGCTGCAACATCACAAGCTGCAGACACTTGTTGGGTGTTGTGCAGGTGGTGCAAAGCATCAGAAATGTTTCTCATCCACCTGCAGTCACCGCAAGAGACATCAGTGTGATGACTCACAAGATATCTTTGCAATGGAGGTGTAACTTCTGGCCACCCTGCCAATGACTTCATCACTTTAAAAGACGCCTGCCAGCCACTGCAGACTGCTTGCCTTGGATTGCTTTTGCTATCACACTACTTTTCTAAACAGCTGCTGATGTTCTCTGCTAGAGCTAGGTCAGCTCCTCCTACTGAACAATGCATTTAATTTTGTTCCTTGTATTACATCTACACACAGATTTCAGGGGTTTCATTATTCAGAATTATTCACTGAATAATGCATGTAAACATCTTGCAGACTGTGTACCTACTTGTGAATACTGTGCCTCTGTTATTGCTTGCTCACTAGCTGGACTGTGTGATTGGTCACCAAAGTCAACCCATTTTTTTTTTTGTTCTCTCTGTAACCTTCCCCAGAATTTGCAAGTTGCATCTTCTAGAAAAATGAAAATAATCAGTCAGTCACATACAGTGTTTCCACCAATACCTACCACATTTGCAATTTATTTGCACATTGCTAAGAAGATAAATTTTGTATGTTCATGTGTGTAGTCAATAAAATGTGAAAGAAAACTGTAAATGTAAATGAGTATATAAATAAAATCAGCTCTTAGACTAGTGGGCAGAGCACTTACCTAGGAAAGGCAAAATCTGTGTGAGCTTCCTTCTCAGCCTAGAAGTATGCACCCACAGTCCTCCCTGCTACTGGGGGCCAGCTGAATTCCCCAGGTATGGACAGCCCTCTCCCTTCATTTTGAAATTTTCCCACTCACCAGCCAAAATGATGAGCATTCTGAAACCAGAGGGGGGAAAAATAAGAACCAAGATAATCAGATTTTCTAACTTCATATCCTGGCAGTGGGTGGGAGAAGGTACCTCTGACCTGGGGCCTTTCTCTGGCAGTCTCTCTGAAACACAAGAATGGCAATGGCAGAAGGTAGTAACTCCCAGATGGCAAAGCAGGCTCATAGACCAACCAGCACCAAGGCTGCACTCTTGGTCCTGAGGGGACAGAGATCAATCAAGGGTATCTCTCTGGGTTGCTAGCAGCGCCTAGAGGGAAACTGGGGTGTTACCCTGTGGGTCTGTTGTAGCCAAATTATCAGTTGCACAGGTTCTATTTTCATCTCTAAACCACCTTAATGGGTGTGGAGACCCGAGTTTTTAAACCCGAGGTCTACAGTGAGGGCCCTGAGCAGATGAATCTGGACCCTAGTTCCTTTCTTTCAATTATTTTTCACTCTAACTCCAGAAATTTCACATTTTAGTCATCATCCAAGCGGGAGATGCAGTACATTGCAGAGCCTTTAGTGGGGTTGGTGGGAACTCCAGCTTTGTCCCTGAGTGTGTCAAAGGCACAGGGATAGGGCAGGGTGCAGGGAAAGACCCCTGAAGCCATCTGATGAAAGGCCCAGACAAGCCAGTGCCAACCACAGCAACCAAGGGCAATGAGACCTCACAGTTCCCCCTGGAAAAAGGATAGCTGCAGGTGGAGGGAGGAGATGAGCAGAAGAGTGATGGGGAAGAGAAATGAGCATGGAAAGGATGAAAAGGTGTAGTTTTAAAAGCTAGTTTGACAAAAGAATATGGGGGGAAGGATAAAAATGCTTCTGGGTATGACTACTAAGGAAACAGGACAAGGAGGTAGACAAAGCAAGAGGCTCAGATACTTTCACTGGGCGCTGCCTGGCAGGCCAAAGAGAAACACAGCCACTTGTCCTGTTATATGCAGGACAAATGAAGCAACTTTAAGAAGTTGGTGCATAAATAACATCTAAGCAATGGAAGAAATAGAAGGAAGCCATAAATGCTCACTGAACTATTTGCTGGGGATTCTTTAATATTTTATTTTTAATGTATTTACATATCTCTGGAAATCTGGCATTCTTCAGGAGGGAGAAAGGAAAAAATTTCAAATGATGGAAGGGAGACAGGGCTAAAATGTCAGCTCCCTTCACCCACCATCTCATACCCAGCTCATGCATGATGCTGTCCCTTGGGCTCCTGTAGGCCTCCTCTTCTGCTGCGAAGTCCAATGTTGTTGCTTCTAGCTGCTCGCCCAGAAGTTTCTCATGAGAGATTTTCTGAATAAGACTCTGCAGAGAAATCTCAGGGAGACATCTGGGCCTGCTTCTCCCTAATATTATTGCAGGAGGTCATGAGATGGTCTTTCATATATTTAATGAAAAAGGTTAACTTTTTACAAGACACTTTTTTAAGAGACTGGGAAGGTCATCCCAGGGCTGCTCTGGAAATTAAAATCACAGAGGTGAGGAAAGACCAGGGAGTAACTGTGAAGGAAGAAGTTTTATAAGGAAGAAGAAACATAAGAAATATTCAGGGGATACATTTTTAATGTAAAAGCAACAAAACAGTGAAATGGGTCAAAAACAAGCCCCACCCAAGACTCTGAGTTTGTAATGAAACTAGCTGCCAGAGTTTTAGTGTCAAAAAAGTTATGGTAGTGTCTGCAATGTATCTTGTACCCAACTATGAGAATAGCAGTGAAAGAGAGACTGAAAAACCCGTTTCTATATTTTCATCTTCGTGTGCTTGGCTTCTTAGAACTGTAAGGTTCCAAGCTGTAAGGAAGAAGTGCTGTGTCATGTAAGCATGGTGAGTGTACAGCAACACCAGTGAGAAAAGTGCAAAAGATGCTTATACAAGAGTTCCTCATTCTGCTGCAGGAATTCCTTCCAAGGGAAGAAAATTCTTCTTCAGTGGCTGGGAACAATAGAATGAATCATAGAATGGTTTGGGTTGGAAGGAACCATAAAGCTCACCCAGTTCCAACCCCCTGCTGTGGGCAGGTTGCCCCACACCAGCTCAGGCTGCCCAGGGCTCCATTCAACCTGGCCCTCCAAGGATGGGGCACCCAAAGCTTCTCTGGGCAGCCTGTGTCCATGCCTCCCCACCATCTGAGTAAAAAAGTTCTCATAATATCTAATTTAATTCTCTTCTCTTTCAGTTTAAAGCCATTACTCCTCGTCTTATACCTATCAGGCAAGGTAAAAGTCAAAGCACTGGAAGACCAGACACTGCTTTCTGCTAGTAAAACTACAGCAACCTTACAATGCACTTCAAGCTCTTTTAATGTGAGAACATCTATCCCAGTTCTCTCATCAGCCACCTCCTGGCACTTTTGGGATTTTCCAGTGCACTAGCTTGAGCACGTTTGTCCTGCTTTGCTGGTAGAATAACATACTGTACATCAGCATGTATATGTGAACACACATTAAGGCAATTAGATGGTTGAGCCACTATTACTCTGTAGGAGACATCAGTTCTGACCAGATTCAGTTTCCTTCCATGTCTACTTTGTTTCACATCATTTAGGAAAGTCCTTGAACACAGACCACGCAAACAGAGGTGCAGATGCTTTTAAATTATTGCCTATACTTGGTGGCATACAAGTGCACACTAATATTCTTCAGTTCAGACCTCTCAGTCTGAATTTAAAGACAGCTCCATTTATCAGTATGCTATCCATCTGTAGCACACACATACACACACACACCAAAAACAAAACAAAACAAAAAACCCCAACCCACTAGCTGCTGAGAAGGACAGCCAACAGAAATATACATTGGAATTAGAAGAACTTGGAAAGTAAAGTAACAGGCTCCAAATTAACAACTGAAAACAACACTGTCAAATGTGAGGCTTAGTTCTGATTAATTACTTTCAGACATTTGCTCCAAGAATTAGCGAGGCTTGGAGCGCCACAGAGGGAATGATTTTTGCCTCCAGGAAGAGCACAGTGCTCACAGCTTTCCTGTGGACGAAATGCAAGTCGAGGTGGTGGGCCTTAGATACAGTGGTGTAAAAAGGCAGTTTGGTACTGTTGTGCAAACCAGGCCTGTGCTTGAGGCTTCCTGGCGACAATTCACACTTCCCCACACCCAACATGCTCTTTGGTATATGAGAACGTCAACAGTCCACTCAGTGGGAGAACTCAGGCCTCCTCTCTGAGGAGGTCAAATACAACATCAAGTTAATTTTCCAGTGCTTGACTCAAAGCAGGCCTTTCCCTTGAGCTCTGTGAATAATGGATTCATTAGGTTTGTTGTTTTTTTTTTATTATTATTATGAGTCAACCTAAAGCAGTTTATCTTCTTTTTGGCAGGGGAAAATTCATTATAAATTAAAATGCTTAATTTGACCTCAGAACACAATGTTTCACTTCAGTCTTTGGAAGGGGGAGGAGAATTATTACTTTTTCTGTAATTTAAAGGTAGGAAAAAAAGGCAGAGGGAGAGTTGGGAAAGCTTAGGGTGGGTGTCTTAGCATAAAGCAAACTAAGTTTCTTTACAAATCACTTTGTTTCCCAATTTTTAAGCAGTTCCCTATTAGGCATGAGAAGAAAATGACTCTATGATTCACTCTCACATGAAATTTACAGGGTTTGAAAATGCATTCCATTTTGGAAAGCTTCTTAAGTTGCTAACTAGTTTCATAGCTTGCGGAAGGTGCTCAGTGTGAAATTTCAGTGCTCAGCAAAGACTTAAGAGCATAGGAAGGCAGAGAAATCCAGTGACATGGAGTAGTTTGGGAACAGAGTATGCTATGGGAGGGCAGTGTGGGATGAGGTTAGAAAATACAAGAGCGGTAAAGAGAATAGGGAAGTCTCAAAAAATGCAGGAAGTGCAAGAGGAACCAGCAGTGTGAATCAGTGAGATTTTCTTATACGCATGAAGTTACAGGAGAAGGCAAGTTGCAATACTGCTGTGGAAACTTCAGACTCTGCAGACCTGCAGGCAGGGCGTGGGTGGTGGGACTCAGGGCACAGATCTGGGACTGCCATTTCCAAACAGAGTGGCCACTTGAAGAATCCTTAATCTCTTTCTTTACCTTTCTTTCCTGTTATAGAGAGATGATCAAACATGCTTGTTTTCAAACATAATAAAAAGAAATTATGAGGACAAAAGACCTAAACTTTTTATAGCAGGTAATTAACAATAATAAATGCATTACATTATTAAAGGCATACATAAAAGCAGGGAATAAGTACTGAATGTACCCTTGCTTGCCTCACTCCTGGAGTTGAGCTAAGAGCAGCATCAGGGACTTGGACTCCGTGGCTCCATCAGAACAACCACAGTGCCTGAGACTGACCTGAGGCTGGCACCTGAGAAGGTGCACCATGGGTGTCAAGGCCATAAGCGACTCTGTAAACACAAGAATTACATCACTGGGATGTTACATATGTGAGCACTAGGACAAAATATCAAAGGAGGCTGAATAAAATCACAGAATTGCAGAATCAGGATACTCTGAGTTGGAAGAGACTCTCAAGGATCATCAAGTCCTGCTCCAGGCTCCTCACAGAAAGACCCAAAACTCAAAACCCAGGTCTGAGAGCACTGTCCAGACATTTCTTGAATTCCAACAGCCTGGAGCTGTGACCACTGCCCTGGGCAGCCTGTTTAAGGGCCATAACATCCCCTGGTGCAGAGCCTGTCCCTGCCCCTCCCCTAGCACAGCTCCATGCTGTTGTCTCAGGCCCTGTTGCTGACACCAGACAGCAGGGCTCAGCGCTGCCCTCTGCTACCTGTAAGGAGCTGCAGCAGCCATGAAGCCCCCCCCTCAACCTGCTTTTCCCTATGCTGAACAAACCCAGGGGCCTCAGCCACCCCTTAGTTCCCTATTTACATATAGATGCATCCATATAGAGTAAAAGTCTTTCTGTCTTCCGGTCCACCAAAAGCTGCTTTAGCAATGCAATATGGCTGGAAGAGGTCAACTGCTGAATAAAGAAGGGGAATCTTTTGAGTCCAGAGTCAGAATCTGGCCTGCTATAGTACCTCAAGCAAATTACAAAGCAGAAACAGAGGACAGAGTTGGAGTTGGGAACAATGAATAGCAATGCAGTGATGCCAAATAGCACTGGTATTCAGCTGTGTCTAGGGATTGACAATTGCAGCTCAGGCTGGGGAGAATCCTCTGCTGCTAGCACAAACATGGAGTACAGCAGACAGGTGCCTGAAATGTTTGCTCCCATTTCTGGGTCTGCAGTGATATGAATTGTTCCTCCAAAACTTATTCCTAAATTCTGTCTGACCTCCTCACCAATGTCAAAGCTGGTTTACCACAGTTGTATTTGCATCACTCTAGTTCACAGAGTCAGTGCACATAATCATGTTCCTAACATGACAGAGATCTATGGCTTAAGTGAGGTCTAGAACAGCTGCCAAATATTTGATGTTGCAGAAAAAGTATAAACTTTAGGTAATGAGATTTTATTTTTTTTTTTATCCTAGATGTTGACAATATTTTAGCTTTAAATAAAAAAGTTGCCAACAAACTAAAGCTCACAACAAAACACGCCAAATGCAGGTTCTGATAAAAAATTGCCATGTTAGGGAATTATCTTAATTTCAAAGTAGTGAGAGGGAAACTACATCAGCACTCTGCCATCGTGTAAAGAGTCTTTGTTTGGGATTAATGAATAGTCATGCATGGCCAACCTTCTTGCAGCTGCTTGCAGGTTATAAATTTGGAAGTTGCTGGAAAAATTCAGCTTGAACCTGAACATTCATTCGCATCTGGACTTTAATGTAACAGCCTAAAGGGAGTGTTGTTCTAACTTTAAATCATGCTGAACTTGTTGAAGGGTTTGACGTGATCTACAGGAAAAGGTCAGAAGAGCTGTAAATGTTTATTTCAATGAGATTAAACCAGTATTTTTGATGTTTCTTTTACACTTCCATCTATCTATTCACTTACAGTCTCCACCCGTCTAATGCTTTTCTGTCCAAGGAAATCTTTAGCATATGCGAACTGAAAGACAATGTACATGGCATTTAGCCCTGTAAGAGACTGGGATAGAGGAATCTGTGGGTAAATGCATCAAAATTGCTAACTTGGTCAGTCAGTTCATCAGGAGAAAAAAACAGCTGGGCAAGAAAGAGGTAGCTTGGGCTAACTCAGCTAACACACCTGAGAGTGTGAAGGCTAGGGGCTAGCCTTGCTGATGGCAACACACAATGAAAGGTACCCTGACTGCTAAAAGACTGAAGAATTGAAAACACTGATCCTGTCCAAAGGGGATATGAAGATGGGAAGTCATCACAGCACTCCAGGAATACTTATCATTTCTAGAGGGAAAAAAAAAAAAAATCAAAGAATAAAATGAGAGTAGACAAGACAGGCCAAATCATTATACTGTTCTCACAGAACAGAGATGTCAATACATGCTGAGGGTGTCAGAGACTTCAATGGCAATGGACAAAGGGGACATTTTATCAACTGTTTGGGCTAGTCAGCTGCACACACTGCACAACACAGATGCGCCTGCCCTGCAGCACACTCAGGAAAAGCTCACTAGGCAATCCTGATCTTCAGCTGTGTCGACTCCAGGCTACAGGCAGCACTGCCAAGTTGTTTCTGAACTCCGCTTAAATGGCTGATCATTTCAACATTTAAATTGCCAGAGCATGAGCCCAGCACTGTGCTGTGTGTAGGAACCTGAAAATGTTGTGTCCAGGGTTAGTTGAACTGTGCATTTTTATTTGTAAAACTGGCTGCTACAATTGTCTCATCTAGAAAGAAAAACATAGTGACAGGGGGTTTGATGGTAAGGTCTTATATTACTAAGTTCTTGCACATGGAAAAATGAGACAAAAAAAAAGTGTTTAAGCTGCAAGAGTATGCCACTTCAGCTTACGAAAGTGAAGTTTAACTCTGGTCGGTTTGACACAACAGTTTTATAACAGCATGGAAGAATTTGACATTGACATGTGGTTCTTGTTCTCCTGCCTTAGGTTATTGTTTATAGCACTATTCCATATGATTTACTATGTGAACTTTCTTGACGCATGAATCACTAAACTAACTTGCACTGGTAACTTACCAGCTTCAGATTCTTCCCTTTCTTACCATGCACAAATTCTGACCAAATGCCTTTTGTGTGTTTACTGCTGACTCTTTCTACAACAAATTCAGGTTTGTGATCATTTAGAGGAAAAAGCACTATCACAGGACATAACACAGGAATTCAGATGTATTTCGGAGTTGTTACATAACAGCCACAAACTACCTCCCCAGGACCATTTATTTTGAGCTCAACAATTTACAGTGGCTTCAGTGCTATTTAAAAGACCATAGCAAACATATTTCAGCAGCATGTGTGTCCTGGTGTTTGCACCCATGACAGGTGAATTCTTGATTTAGGTTTCTCTATATCCTTTTCCTTTTTGTTTTCATTCATGCTCTAATGCGTGGAATTCCTGGTCTACAAAGCAAATTAAGCAACTTGCAATGGAGCAACAAGAAGAAACCTGTGAGTTCATGTTACAAATGTCAGATATGTCAGGATCAAGTCTAGGCATGCGTGGCAGCATATATGAGGGTTTTACCAAAAGTAATGCCTCCTATTTTTCGATGTTTGCTCACAGTGTCAGATGCAGATGTTAATGGTTTGGCCCTAGCTAGCAACTGAACCTTCCCACCAATATTGTTACATGCTGTTGCTGTGTGACAGATGGCAGCAGAGGGGCAGACAGAATGATGTCTGACGTGGAAGTGTGTATAAAGTGAGAGTGTGTCACTGAATTCCTCCATGTGGAAAAAATGGCACCCAGTGACCTTCATTGATGCTTGCTGAATGTTGATGGAGCCCAAACAGTGGATGTGAGCACAGTGAGAGTTGGGTGGTGCATTTCAGAAGTGGCAACAGTGGGTCACCTCTGCTGGTGCAGGTTATTATGAGCACAGCATGCAGGCTCTTGTTTATTGCTGGTGCAAGTGTACAGCTAATGATGGTAACTGTTGAAAAGTAGTGTTCTGCAGCTGAGAATTCGCTCTGTCAAATAGCATTATTGTGCTATTTGTATCTGTTGCAGTTTCCATGGAGATAAATAGGAGGCATTACTTTCAGACCAAGTTAAGTATATCATTTGTTAAACCAAAGCTACTTCTCAGGATTGTTTGTTGAATTCCAGGTCAGGAAGTTGCACTGCTGTTCATTTACACATGCATGAATAAATGAGATTTATATCTAATACTTGGAAAACAGTCACTCAAATTGGCTCACGACATTTCCATCATGACTATTGCACTTATGTTATAATTATTCTTAAAACCATCAAATATTTTTGTTCCACCTGGCCGCTTTCTGTGAAACAGTCCTATTTGCACTACCTGTTGAAAAGAAATGATGGTAATATTCTCCCACATTAAAAGCAAGCCTTATCCACTGTAGTCACGGTGAACGAATAGGATACTCCTACTAGAACAACAGGTCTACAATGCTGAGATGCTGGGATCCATCATCCAGGGTATCTTCAGTAAAAAGAGGATTGGTGAAGTGTGAAAGAGTAGAAGTCTGTTTATAATGCCTTTGGTTTATGGAAGACTGAATGATTTTCAAACAAACATAAGAGTTTTTAGTATATTGATGCTGAACAAGACTAAAATCTCGATTCACTATACTGAATAAGTTTCATATCTCAAGAATTTTGTGTCAAATGTTTGCCAGGACTTTTATCTGAGTCCAACTATTTACAGTGGCTCTAATGCTATGTTAGAGACTGTAGCAAACCATCCCTAGGGAATTATATTACTATTTAGCTTTATGCTTCTTTCACTACTTCCAATAAATCATGAACTTCTTCAGATGTGTCAGAGAGCATTCCATTTCCTCAACTGCAAATGACAAATGATGAATAATACACATTGGTGACTTTTTCCCCCATCCCAAATCACTTATTAGCTCTCCAGTGACTCCCAACTGTTGCATACAGTCTGTTTTTGTAGACATACCCTTCACAATGGCTATGAGATTTCAGATTGTATGATGTTCATTCTCTTTCAAAGCTATTAATGTGTAAGAATTATTTCAGCTCATATACTGTAAGCATGAATTTGCTTGTTCTTCTTTCCCACTTGAAAGTACAGGAGTCTGGAAACAATTATCTTTTGTTCTATTGAACTTAGGCACTAAGGTGATCACCCAAGGAAGTATATAGCAAACCTATTTGGAGTAGTCTGTGCCAAAGAGTATGATGTCTTTCTTGGTAACCAAATAACTTGAGCTAGTGCAAGTATGCCTTTTAAAGTTGCCATCACATATTCCAAAAAAGTTACAACCTAGATATGCAGTCATTATAAATAAAGCATTTTTGCACACTCTCTGTATTAAGAGAACATCAGTGGAGGAGGTGCTTGCATTCTGGGGAGGACAGGAGATAAATACGACAACAAAGTCAGAAAGATATTATGCATTCTCCTGCACTCAACAGTGGCTACAACACAAAGATGAATTATGAAGCCAGTTAGGCTGCCACGATCCCAATACAAGCTTTGGCAGCCTGTGCCAGCATTGGTCTTTCTGGGCACTGCTTACACCTTTTATAAAATAGTGCAACACAGCACACTGGCCTGTTATTCCAGCCACACAACCCTGTGTGCCTTGGGAGTTGGCTTGCTAAATTTCTGCTCTCTCCAGCAAAATCAACGTCCTTTCTCAGCAATACCTTTGGCTGTTGTGTCATGTATGGAATGCACATAACATGTGTGAGTGATAGAAACACCACACTGTTCCATCCTTGAGAGTCTTAGGTGAAATACCATAGGTTCTGTTTTAAGATAGCTGCCTTTAAAAAAACCCTAAGAACTAAACACACTTCAGCAAAAAGGTCGTAACATAACCTACAGACGCCATCCAACCTGGAATTACCTGGTTCATGAAGTATCACTAAAGCCCATTTCTTGCTGTCAGGGTAGCAGTACCGCTGCACATGCTCTGTCACAGTCACTTTACTCTTAGTAGGTTTTTTCTTGTTAACAGAGTTATATTTAGTACTGAATCTAACCCAGATTCTTCAGCTTACAAATCTGTCGAGATTCTATGATGAAGGTAAAATATCCTTTGCAGCAAGCTTTAAGAGACATGCGAGGTGCTTTGTCTTGTAGTTGCAATCTCCCTGACACCTGGAAGACACCAACCAGCATTTGAGCTTGGGAAATTCCCGCAGTTTAACTCTGCAGGCCACTGCCCTGGCTGGCTGCCTTCCACTACATCCTGTAGATTACAGTGGGTTACTCTAGAAAAACAAATTGAAACAAAACACCTGATTACAATTTACCATCATTTTCAGAAGAGGCTGCTGAACAGCTGTTAGTTTCCACAACTGGTTCTGGTATGAGCCAGGAGGAGCATGCAAGTTGCCATCCTTTAGGAAAAGAGGTATTTAAACTTGGTATTTTTGGAATGGTAGAGAGGAGAGGAATGTCTGGTCAAGATCAACTGAAGAAATTTTACCTCAGATAGGTAAGCCATAATCGAGGCAATTGATTTTAATGTGATCCCAACAGGAACTATTTAGAAGACTAGGTAGTAACTCAGTATGGCTTCATGTAAAGCATCATTTAGTTTTGTGAGCCCATACTGTGTTTAAACTGAATTTGCAATCTATTTTTTTTAACTATGGACCTCTGAAAGGCACAGTTTGGGAATGTGGTTACAGCACAGGTGGTTTCTAACAGTGTTTCTGAAGTCATGCTACAATCATGATAGGATGGCAAGGTTTTGTAACCAGATCCATCATTAAGCACTTTTAAAATAAGATCAAAACAAAAGGTCACTGACTCTCTTACATTTAAGGACTCCATTATTTTTATTACAGAAATCCCCAAATACGGCTTACTTCCCATTACATATTAAAGTTCATGTTGTCCCTGACACTCTTAAACTCCCTCAAGATCTGAAAGAACATTTTCTCTATGCTTATTAATTTTACATGGTACTTTGAGACAAGTTATTAATAGGATCCAACTCATCCACTGTCCCACTGTTTGGGAACAAAAACACACGGATGATAAACCTTGTGCTAATGGCAAGATAAAACTGTTTTTATCCAGCTGTGTCAAAGGCTAAGAAGCCTGTTGCTCCCATTCCCGCAGATTTTGTTCTGCTCTGTGGAAGCTAGTAAATAACCCCATGAACATTACCAATTTAAATTTTATTTTTCCTCTCAATTATTACATGTAATTTCCATCTGAGATTTGTATGCTACCACAATGATACTATTTAAGCAGTGGAGATGTAGAATGATTAGCTAAAATGTACTGTAGTAGCCTTTCTCTTGAAAATATTTCTATGAAAAATATTGAAAAATATTTCTTGCAAATATACCAGGCTAGGAAGGAAAGAAGCTGTCAGTGTTCTGAATGCATGGATCCTCTCTGTGCTGTTTCTCATGACTGTGTTTGAGGCATAGTTATGTAAAGAGATGAGTCCATCCTGGGACCTTTAGATATCATCATGTAAGCACTTACACTTGTCCTACAACTTCAGGTCAGGAATTATTATTACAGGAAGCAACAAAACAGTTCACAAAGAGTGATTTATTCAAGTAACATGTCCATTATTGTACTTCCAAGTCAGCCAATATAAACATTAGGTTTCTAATCATTATTTGAGTTCTACAGTTCACTGAACTCCCACCATTCACAAACGTACAGCTTCTCTTACAGGCTGAATTTGTTTCCTGGCTTTTCAGTTTTGCTGCCACCTGAGTTGGTAACATTTTAGTTAAGAATAGGCTATTAATCTTAGAAAGTCATCTCTGATTCAGAGTGAAGGCAGGATGGAGAGAAAACAGAGGCTTGGGAAAGAAAACCTTGTAAGTGAGCTTATGGAGCTTCAGCATAATGAATTCGAATGTTCTTCTGCTAAAGAAACTGTAGTAGATCCATGTACAGAAACTGCAGGCTTTTAGCAAACTGGCACCTCTGCAGTGGATCTATAAGTTATGTGGAAAGCTACGTTCTCTCATTTAGCAACTGCACAGTAACTCTTCATGGACGTGGATGTAAAACTGTAGTGAAAATCTCAGAATCAGAATCATCTCTGTTGGAAAAGATTCTAAAGATCATCGAGCCCAAGCACCATCATGATTTACTGAATCTCACCATTAACCATACCTGTTAGTGCTACACCCACACACCTCTTAAACACCTCAAGGGATAAGCACTCCATCACTGCTCGGATAGCCTGTTCTAGTCCTTGGCACCATCTCCATGGAGAAATTCTTCCTGACTGCCAATCTAATTTGCCCGTGGTGCAACTTGAGGCCATATCCTGCCATCCTGTTGCTTGTCATCTGAGAAAATTGACTGAAAGGTCACAGGTGAGCCCCTGCTATGCCTGGACAGAGCTGTCACAATTACAAGCTAAGGTACCCGTGTTTGGCCTGTGCCAGGCTGCAGCTCCCCGCATCACTTCCTCTGTCACCATTCCCCTGCCACCATTCACTGCGGTGAAGGGCTGGAGTAGGCAGGATGTTTACAGGAGGAATTTGATCAAGATGTGACAGAAATTACACAATATTGTGTCTCTAGTAGCAGAAAAAGATATTTGATGCCATCAGACTGCCAGATTTCTCCCCCAGCTGTAGCAACCAACAATCACCAAGGGACATTTTGGTCACCCTCACAGACTACGTGAGTCATCTTTTCTCATTCACTGAGATTTTCCAGCATTTTGCTGTCAGCACCCACTTCAGTGTTGCACCCTAAGAAACCTGGCTCCTTTCTACAGGACTATGAAAACACAGCCCCAGAGTCTGGCCTTGCAAGAGCCGCCTCCTCATCTCCAAACCTCTTCCAACATGCTGCACATTTTACATCCTACAGGAAGCACAGTTTTCTCCAACATAATTCACACAGGGCAGGAGGCTTTTCTCCAGTCAAAGCTGGTTCTTGGCATATTCCAGGAGGACCAGAGGCTAGAATACATTTTGTTCAGTGGTAGACACAAGGAAATGAACAGCAAACAGACAAGAAAGCCCCACACCACTCCACACTGCTCTTTAACTTCTGAGTTAAAAACACAAATTAAAAGATGGGGAAGGCATGTTTTCCAGATGCTTGACTTCCCCAGCAGGACGTGGCTTGGTGGTGGGATGTGACTGGTGGTGGGATGCACTGCTGCACCTAGCTTAACCCCATGCACTGCCTGGCCTCATCACATCAATGACCAGGAGAGGTCATGTCTAAAAAAGGGCAGAGAAGGATATTTTCAATAGAATAGCAGTCTTCCATGTCCCCTCCTCTTTAAAGCAAGGATATTACCCAAGTGCCAAGGCTGATGACCAAATGTTGTCACTGCATTAAGTTCAATGAGCTGCAGTGTGCTTTTCTCTACTGTTGTCCATAGCAAAGTCAAAAGCCTATTAAAATCCACAGGAAAATAACTAAGAATTAAGTTACTGAAAAAAGGTAGGCTTTCCCCAGGAGGAATGTTAACAAAAGCATGAATTTGATTATTTCAGTTAGTATGCCAAAACAAACAAACAAACAAATAAATAAATAAAATTCAGAAAATAAAAAATAGGGAAGAAGCTGGAATGTCATTAAGAGCTATATCGTGCACACACAGGTAAAATCATCTGTTATGAAAAGGCATGTACTTCCCAAATAGCAACTGAAAAGCTTTTAGACATCAAATGTTATTTTGCTACCTACTGGCACCATGGGTTAGTTATAACCCAGGGCTACTAGATGCCACTGAAGATTCAAATGGTTTGAATAACAGAATGACACGCATCAGGCAGAGGCCACTATATCCTCTTCCAGAACGTCAGAAATATTTTAAAACCTCTATGGAATTTTTTATGGTGGTGTCTATTGGCATCAACGTATTCAAGGATGTGTCAGTGTTTGCATTATAAACCCCTATTTTAAAGCATTTTATAATTCAGCTGTAAACATATGGCACTTGGCAGAGACAGACTCAATTCATCTGTTTCTATACCAGGACTACGAAAAGCGTGCATGTATACACACACAAAAGAAACTGCAGAATCTTAGTCTTTAATCCATTTCCAGAGCCCAACATGACCTAAATCAAAAGAAGAATTTCCTTTCAGAATGTGACATCACTCTTTTCTTTTCCAAATCCTAAAAGCAATTGCCCTTTCAGGTTTCCCACTTCTCAGAAAGGGATTGATGTTACTGCAATGGGAGCTTCTCCTAAGCTGGGAGCCTCCCTAATCCCCCCTGCACATTTCTGCAGCAGGCCTATAATGAGTTATTTGCTAAACAAGCAGTGGTCTGAAAAACTCCTTTATCAGGAGCTTACAAAGGCTACCTTTAAATAGGAGCATTTTTTTTAAAACACTAGGCTGCAAAAAGCTTTGATACATTTGCAAAACAACAGCTAGTGAAACAGAACTGCCAAGAAGCAATTTATTTAAGTTTTATTTTTCACTAGCATTCTGCTTTTTATTTTAAGCTGTCAAAAAAGAAAAGAAGGGAGAGAAAAGGAAACAAAGGAAATTAAAGCTTCTCCATTTAAGAAAGCCAGGCTGTTCTCTCACCAGCCTTCCTCATGTATGCCTCACGTTTACTTCTGAGGACATCTCCCATCTCTGTAGCAGACAGGACTCTGGCCCTGACCACTGTGCACAGTTTGGGCAGACAGCCCAGCTCCAGGCAGCTCCAGGCATGAGCAGCTATGAGCTCGACTGTGCGCCCAGGTAATCTTTTTAGTAAAGTAGCTGGTGGAAGTAAGAGCTCTTTTGACATCAGAAGGACTCCTCATGCACAGAGACTAAACTGTGTGCCCTCCTATCTTTGTAATCCAGAGCCCAAATCAGTAAGGTTTGTCCAGACTTACAGCAGGTCTTCATGTCAGGGATTCCTGAGGCCTCTATGGGAACTGCCACCAGCCTGGTTGATAACACAAGCATTCTTGGAAGCAAACAAACTCACAAAAGCCAAATCTTACGGAATGGCAGTTTCCAGGAACCAGTGCACTACACTCCTAATCCGTGCAATATATGCAGCATGCTGAAGATCATCACTGTCGGAAAACCCAGATACAAGGGATCCCCTAAAAAAGCCAAAGAACATGTTTTATAACTGAATTCCAACAGACTATCATTTCTGAACATAATCACAACTTCACAGCACAGAAAGTTAAAAAAGCTGTTTAGTTCCTCACAGTTCTTGCACGTAGAAAAATCACCAGTATTCCAGGCTTTCTGCAGACATTTTAACTTACCAAGACCTGCTGCCTAAGAGAGTGTTTGCTTCAAACACAGCCACAGAGGCAGCAGTCACTCAGGCTCATGGAAGGAACCAGATGACCCAGCACAGAGGCAGTAGGGAAGATCACTGATCTCTC
The DNA here is from genome assembly GCF_987193195.1 of Phasianus colchicus. Lineage (NCBI taxonomy): Eukaryota > Metazoa > Chordata > Aves > Galliformes > Phasianidae > Phasianus > Phasianus colchicus. The sequence continues at coordinate 72,719,425 of NC_143476.1, forward strand.
TGTAATACGCCCCTGCACAGGGCTCACCCTGTTGCCTTAATCTTCACCATCATCTGTATTTAGCACGAGTAAAAGAGGAAAGTTGACTACCTATGTCCATATTTTATCAGGCTGTATAGTTGTGCCAGGAAAAAAAAAAAAAAGGTACTTTATCTGGCTGTTGTGACCCCTATGATTGGCTTGGTTGCAGCATGCCATTGGAGGAAACACACTGCTCAGAAAGATGGAAGCCATGGCCACTGACCAGTTGGCCATGAATGGTGTTTCACCCACCTGCAGCACCTGAAGAAAAGCTCAGGCCTGTGGTTAGCACCTGTGCTGGCTCCCCTTTCATCCCTGTGCTGCAGGGCCAATCTGTGCCTGCTCCTGCTGAACATGTTCACCTTTAAGCACACACGTGAACAGTAACAAAGGGAAAACCTTTGCAAAATTACTGGCAAATTCAGGCCCTAAACACAGCAGACAAGCTCAGACTTCAGCTCAGTGCTATCAATGCAGCTGCACTTCTCAAGCATCAGTCCAAATGTTAGAAATGTCTTTCATTTTATTTCCCATCTGTACAAAACAGAGACGCAGGATTGCTGCTAGTACCAGATAGCCTGGATGTATTGTAAGTAACAGAGTGAACAGCGAGATAGCACAGGGAGGCTGCCAATGTGGCAAGCACGCCAGAAATACATGTTATTCTCTAGTTCAGCAGGACAAACAGATGCATAAACCAGCATATTCACACTGGGCTAAAAAGAACCAGTGCCATTTAATGCATCCAATTAAATACTCTTCTCCCACCCCACTAAACACACAGAAACTAAAGAGACCATCTGGGTACCAAACAATAGGCAACTAAAAGACCAAATCATCCTCCGTCTGGTTTGCCTGGACTTTTCTAGGAATGAAGGACTCATGTCATGGCATTGCATACGCTTAGCAATACTTTCCACAATCTTGTTGGAAAATTACTGTTTTCCAGATTTGATTCTTTTCTGATGGAAGATCAAACATTGGAAAATCTTTGCATTTAGGAAGGAAGGAAGGGAGGGAGGGAGGAAAAGGAAGGCAGGAAAGCCGGAAGAAAGAAGAAAGAGAGAAAGGGGGGGCGGGGGGGAGAGAAAGAGAAAGAGGGGAGGAGGGGAGAGGAGAGGAGAGTGAGAGAGGAGGGGAGAGGAGAGGAGGGGAGAGATAATGTATAAGCTTTGCAAGTAGTGAAATGGAAAAAGAATGGCTGAGGTATGGAGAAAGTCCTAGATCATAGCAGATGGCTAATGTACAAACAACTGGTAAAATGCAGGCTATGAAATCAAAGCCTCTACCACAAAAGTTAATCTTTCACATGCAGAAAAACCTTCTCCTTAAAAGACTAAAAGGTTCAAAGAGGCCTGAAGACTTTTGAGGCAAGAATACAATCCTCCTCTACGATCACCTCTGTGTAAGGCAACACTGAAGTTTCTTTTTCAGTACTTACGTACCATCTCACACTGTATTTCCCAACATGCCCATTAGACTTCTCAATTGTCCATTATATGATTTAGATAAAAGCTTTATGAAAGACCTCTCAAATGACTAGCAAGTAAGCAACACTGCTTACGTCAGACTACCAGAAGTCTTGTGCCTAGTGGTTTTAATTTAGACCCTGGATTCCCAATAATGATTGGAGAAGCTCAGCTTTCAAAACCAAAAGCCTCCAGAGTTCACAGTGTAACAGGAGTACAGACAATCTCCTGAGCTGCAACAACAGAGAGGTGGCCAGTGTTGCAAGGGAGGGGATTGTTCCCTCTCTCTGCCCTCTTGAGACCTCACCTGTAGAACTGCATCCACACCTGGGGCCCCCAGCACAAGGTAGATGTGGAGCAGTTGGACGGGTCCAGAAGAGGGCCACAAAGATTGTAAGAGGGCTGGGGCACCTCTTCTACAGGGAAAGGCTAAGGGAGGTGGCCTTGTTCATTCTGAAGAAGAGAAAGCTGAAGAGACCTCGTTATGGCTATCCAATATTTAAAGGGAGATTATACACAGGAGGAAACCTTTTACATGGGTAAATAGTGCTAGGACAAGGAAGATTATCTTTAAACTAAAAGATGGGAGATTTAGCTCAGCTCAGATATTAGGAAGAACTTTTTTTTTTTTTTTTTTTTAACTGAGGGAGTGGTGAGGCACTGGCACAGCTGCCCAGAGAAGCTCAGGGCCAGGTTGGATAGGCCTTGGGCAGCCTGAGCTAGTGGAGAGCAGCCCTACCCATGGCAGGGGTTTGGAACTGTGTGATCTTTGCAGTCCTTTCCCATTCTATAAATCACAAGGTGTGTCACAGAGCTCAAGGAGAAAGCTGATGTTTAGCATTATACAAATAGGACCTTGCTGGGAGAGCCTTTCATGCAATTTTCCTTGTCGCAACCTTAGCCTCCTAAACTACTTTAGTTGTACTGGTAAGGGTTTGTTAACAATTGGCAAAAGCAAGGACAACATTTGCCCAAGACCACTCATTTTCAGAAAGGAGAGAGGGCTTCAGATGCTCCATTGGTAACTCATCTATGAGATGAATTGCAGTCTGACTCGTTTCCCCATAATGGAAAAAGTGATAAAAAAAAAAAAGCATTATAATTAGTCACTGTGCTGTTTAACGAGATTCAGGTCATCTGGAATTGAAGGCCACAAACCCCAAATGATTTTTTCTGCCCACTGACTGAGCAGAATTTGGCACTCCTTCTTTAACTACTGTTGTTCTTATAACTAACAGGCTTCACTAAATTCTGTGCCAAGATGAGCCTTGATGTAATTCCAGCAACTTCAGTGGATGAATATTTAGATCTGTCCTGAATCACTCCCACTCATTTTTTTCGACTTTCCAGAATAGTTTTATGAATAGTCATTTGCCTTTGAATCCTTGGACATCAAATCAAGACTTTCTGCAGTCAGATAAGTAATTCCAATGTCAGAATGATGAGCTGGGAGGGCAGACAGGGCTAGGTCTACATGGTAGCTGTGCTTATTGCCCTGGGTCTTAGCTCATCAAGCTCTTAAGAATCAGTGGTTCACCTTCCTCATTAACTGCTCCATGAGTACTTCCAATACAGCCTAAGCTCTTTCAGCTGAGCATTTTTCCAAATACAAAGGCCTTGAAATTACATCTACAAAAGGACTAAGATTAAGAAAATGAACTTCTAACAAGAGCAGTTGGTACAAAACACAGTAAGAGACTTTACTCACCAGCTGGCTCCTGGGCTGACAGGACATTTCATAATTTGGAGACAGACTGTTAGAATTGGATGTGACACCTCCACCTCTTCTGCTGCCTATCGATTCCAAAGAACACACAAGTGCCCACAATAATGGAACAGTAGGAGCATGGATTCTGTTACTGATGTATAAATTTTGGTTTCAAACTATGAGGCTTAACAGCAAGCAACAACAACAACAAAAAATGCTTAGAACCACTAAATATTTGAATTTGATGAACAAGGAAAGAATCTGTGAGAGCTCTTCACATTATGTAGATAAGATTTTGTTATGTTTTTTTTTTTAAAGGCAGTTCATGATCATAGAACTAATTATCTAGTCATAACCACTCTCTACAACTACAAAATGCACAAATCTGTTAGGGCTGGTTTCAGAAATAACTTGTGCTTTGTAGCCAAGACATGTTAATAGAAATCTTTGCTCCTGTGACCTTGCAGATGTCTGAAAATATAGCAGCTGATGTAATTTTCTTTTTAAGGCAGGTTTTTTTCCTCAGAGTGTACAGTGCTCTACTTTTACTACTTTTAGTGCCTTTAGGTCTAGGTACTACTTACTGTCAACATTCCAGAGCAGTGGCAGAGGCAATGCTCCTGCTCCTGTGGTATAGAGCTTACATTTCTACAGGGAGGCAAATCATCATTAAAGCCATTCCTTACACTTATCTTTATCTTATATTCAATAGGGTCTGCAATGCTGCAAAATATCTCTACTACTTGTTGCATTCTATTGAGGCAAAGGTTAAACTTAACACTTTGGAGTTTGTGTTCCTTCTTCTCTTAACCTTGTAAAAAGTATGCTTCCATAGGGACAAGCATTAAAAAGGATCACAAAAATATCTGTCTACAAACACATCATATTTTATCCTTAACGCAGAACTGCTGAGCAAGAAACCAACTGAGGGTATGGTATTTCACAATCCAGTAAAAGTACTAGTTATGCTGCCATTTTTGTAAGTTGCATCCTTCATTAAAAGATGAATCACTGGACTTTTTATTATTTTATTTTTGAAATAAAAAAAAATGGAAGGCTGTCTGACTTTTCAGTAAAAATCCATATTTTAGATAAAATTGAAAACGTCTCACTGAAATAAATTTACTTCTTATGTCAAGTCGCTCTATGGAACTACAAATCTAAATTGGCACAATTCAGAAGTAAAATTTTCCTCTTTGTATACAGCACCCCAGTTTTGATGCACTTGGTTACTTACACCTACTCTAATTGCTACTAGACTACTAGACAAATCTGAAAGAAAAGATGAGCTTGAACTAAATTGACATTAGAAACTAAATGCTTTAGAACACTAAAGCATTACTGAAAAGTCACTTTCAGAGACTTTTGAAAACTCGCAGCATAACGTTCAGGATGAATGTACAAAGAAAATGATAGAATATGGGTTTCTTGCAAAAACTTACTAATGCAAAGCACTCTATGCTTAAAAATACTAGGAAGCCAATTTTACTTTAAAAAAAAAAAAAAGATAAAAGAGAGACAGAGAAAACGAAAACAGAGAAAAGGGCCTACAGAATTTCATCTGTACTGCAAAAACTGCTGGTTGGTCATCCAAAGCACTGATTGAACATATTAGCAGAGTCATCATTTTGAAAGAGCTCCATCTGTTCTGCTAGACAACCACAGTGATCCACAGATTGTCTTCCAGTCACAACTCTAGATTCAGAATATTACCTACAATTTTTTTAAAAAAATCTAATAAGCTCGTAGTCATGTACATGCTATCCAGTTTTAGCTCTATTGCCATGGCATTAAAATCAAATTTTGAGATTTTGAGATTAAGACATGAAGTACTCGTGGGAAAGCTAAATTGTCTTGGACTGCAGTTGCACCTTAATATATAAAGTCTGAGTCTCCCACATATGTCTCTTCTCTTCTCTTTCCTGCAGAAAACTTTTAACATTTTTTCTCTGAAGGGAAAAAAACTGGATGTGGAAATAAACTGAGGGCTGAAATACTAAAAATCTAAATTAAAGTATTGTAGTTCGGTAAGAACAGTTTCTCCTGGCTTCTGTTCTGGCAAAATGAAGTCTATAGAAGAACTCTGAAAATGAAGGTACAAGCAAAAGTCATTTCAGGGGCCACAAGATGGAATCTCATAATTCAGAAATAACACCACATCTTTAAGAATTTCAATCAACTCACCAAGAGAGTGAAGATTCAGTGGCAGTCTGTGAAGAGAGAGAATTATGCTCAGTTTCCTTCACTACTAAACAGCAGTCCTGAATTAAAAAAAAGAAAAAAAAAAGAGAAAAGTTCTCATTTAAGTGAATATCAGAAAGTACTGTAGCATTTTAAGACAATGATAGACATAGCGTTCAGCAGCAGATCTCAAGGACATGGTACAAAGAGAAGCACTCTGGTATTTGACCAGGCTTCCTTGCGCTCCAAAATTAATTCCTAAACATAGAAATTACTTCAGAAATATTTGATCACAGTTTTCACCAACAGAGCCCTCAGATTTTTTTTTTCATGGAATATTTTTTTCTAGGCTCTTTATATCTCCACATTAGAAAAGCAGTATACAACTAATCTAGAAATAATGGCCAAGCCTCAGTCTCTTGAGGATTTTAAACATGGTGTGATTCTTACTGTGTAGTACTGCTAAGGACTACAAGAGATATGTCAGTCAAGACATCAAATAAACTTCCATCAGTTCTGATAGAAGAATAAGCCATTCTGCGCATCAAAAAAAAAAAGCAGGCTGCAATGACCAAGACTGCTTTTAATTCTAATCCTTGCGTTTTGCAATCTACATAGTCTATAATATCCATAACATTGGATTATTTTTACAAGGCAAAAGAAAATCAGGCCAACTCTATTAGATAATGTGATATCCCATTGTTCTACATTGTTTGTAACAACTGTGAGAAAATTCAAATATAGTATGCCACTACTAGAAAGGGAAAGAAGTTACAGAAGGTAAGACCAGAGGGCTGGAGCACCTCCCTGGGAAAGACAGGCTGAGGGGACTGGGTTTGTTCAGCCTGGAGAAAAGGAAACCTCATGGCAGCCTTCAGTATTTAAAAGGGGATTATAAACAGGAGGAGAATCAACTTTTTTACAAGGGTTGACAGTGACAGGACAAGGGGAGGAATGGTTTTAAGTTCAAGAAGGGAAGGGACTGCATGTCAGAGGGAAGTTTTTTACAGAGAGAGTGGTGAGGTGCTGGAACAGGCTGCCCACAGAGGTTGTGGATGCCCTGTCCATCCCTGGAGGTATTCAAGGCCAGGTTGGATGGGGACCTGGACAGCCTGGTCTAGTAAAGATCTGGAGGTTGGTGGCTCTGCCTGGGGCAGAGGGGTTGGAACTTGATAATCCTTGCTGTTCCTTCCAACCCAATCCTTTCTATGATTCTAAGGTACATAACATTAGAACTACCACCAGTTGAGCACAACTCAGGTATTTGGAAGACACCATAAAGACTAATTATACATGAGAATACGTACAAAGATTCAGACCTTTTCCTTCTTAATCTCCCAGTGACTCAGGTCTCACTGTCAAAATTCACAGGTACATTGGCTTCTGATAGTTGCTTGCCAGTTCTTTTTTTCAGTAGAAGATAACTGAAAATGAAAGGGAAGGTGTTCAGATTACATAGTCATGTATGACATCACACAGCATATCAAAGATAAGCTCCTAATCTATATTCAGTCATGCCATAACCTACTACTCACCAAGGTATGGAAAACATACGTAAACCCTATAGAACAAGTGCTCCCAAGAAGAGAAAACATTGGCTGTGAGTCCAGTGGAGTAAGCTGCACAGATCAGAATACACAGTATATTTAGAAAATTCGAAGAACAGCAAGAACTGTCCATGAGCTTACTGGCAGCACACCAACTCTCACACTCACCTAAGCAATTGACTGAGATGGAAGATATCACTCTACCATGGCAATACGTCAAGTCTTACTGTTTTGCAGTGTACACTACATGTATTCCTTCAACTGCAGGCAGCATTTGGTGCCTCCTGATGGACCAGGCCTTCTCCCATCTTTTGCACAGAACCTGGTGCACTACCAGAGTGCAGCCACACCTCTGCGGTTTTTTCAGGAACAAAATTATTTTCTGTTCTTTGTGGCCATATTAAGACTGTAATGCCTCAAAGCTGTAAGCTGGACAGTTAAGATACACAGAACATCTTTCAACTCCAGTAACAGACACCATAAAGGAGACAGAATCAACTTTCAAAAAACTAATTTTAATCAAAACAAAAAAATTGTTGATCATTAACAAGTTTATAAAACAGTGATTTAGTTACATAAATAAATTGATATCAGTGTATCAAATCTTAATTACTTTCAACTTCATGAGCATGTTTACATGGGTGATGAAGTACAACCTTTTTACCTATTATAATAAATAAAATGGAGAGCATGAAATAGTTTTTCTAAACAAAAATACCTACAAACATACCTCTAGCATGTTCTCTAATGAAGGGAACAAGAGACACTGGACAACTTTTGCACCAAAACATAAAAACTGCTTTAAAAAGCACAAGGATACAGAACCATCAGCTAAAGTAAAGACACTATACTGTAACCAAAGTTGGTATTTAATAATATAATGAACAGTTTGGTAGTTAGATCTCCAGTTTGGTTATTTTAAAGCATTAAGACAAGGCAAGATAGAAGGCTGCTTTTGTCTGAGTAATTCTAGAGAAAATAAAGTATATTAAAAAAACAAACTGAAAAGTAGAACAGTCATACCTACACAACTTTCTGTCCTGCACAAAGTCAAAATACCTATGCAGAATATATATATATAATATATATATATATGTTATTTGTGCACAAAGGTTAGCTTATTATTAGCTCACTGCAAAGGCGTAATGTATCATGTCAATCATTTTGGAAACGTTTTGAGTTTTGAGTCAAAAAGGATATTTCTTTTAAGTTTTCTAGGCTAGGAGGCACAGACCCCAACTCTGGCATACTGTATTCTTAATGCTAAGGCTTGCTGCTCTGGCTGTGTATTTTTTGTTGTCCCTCTTTACTATAGTGCCTGTTACAAGCATGTGTGTATGTGTGTATACATATATATGTATACACGGGTTGTATAAATATATATATATAAAATTTTCCCCATTAGTTATCAGTCCAACCATGCAATCCAAAAGGTGGCTCTGCATAGATGCCCAGCATATAGTTCACCACCTGAGCCAACCCTGAAGCAAGGCGCACTGTAGTCCTTCTGATAGGTTTTTTTTTTGTTTAAAACCAAGCTACTGCAGCTTCAAGTATTTTGCATTACATAGATTTTTTTTATAAATTAGTTAATGTTATATTTTTCAATATTCAGACATATACTATAATATATATACAGTACAATAAATGCTCTCATTCTTTTTTTTAATTTTTTTGATAAATCCCTGAGAATGTATGTTGACAGTCGCTAAGTTTCCACATGCACAAGCATTGTGTGCCATGCTTCTGGATGAACAGCACTGCAAAGCCACGTGGTCAGCCTTTGAACTATTACTATTTCTTTTTGTTGGTTTGTTTAAATATGCTGAAATGTAAGGATGAGTTACAAAGGAGTAAAGCTGAATCCATTCGAGGTACTTATCACAGGATGGAGGTGTTTGGTTTTTAAAGCCATTGCAATATACGTTTGTTTTTGAGGCTGTGAACGTATACAGAAAGAACAGGAGAGCAATGTGGGCTTTTGCCACTTGACAACATATACTCAGTGTAAACCAAACCTTTTTTAACCTCTCTCTCATACAAAACAGAAAAAAGGAAAAAAATTAAACACACAAACTTTCACAACATGACAGTTTAGTTTGAAAACTCAATATAACTATACACATATAATACCGGTGTGGCTCTGTTTCTTTAAGTTAAAAAGGATACAAAGGCAGGCTCAAGTAAAAACAAATCACCCCTTCCCTCCCCATTTTTCCCCGTTCACTCATTTTTGTCAACCAAACCGCTCGCGAACCAACATCATCAGTTTCTTTTTGCCTTTGTAAATTTGTTTTAGGTTGTCAATGAACTGTGTAAACTGGATGTGTCCATCATGAGCCATTAAGAAGGTTTCTCGAGCCTTGCTGAGGAACTCTATAAACTCACTATAGTGTCGAGGGCTGATGTGAGTGAGACGTGAATGAGTCGTATTAATGTAGGCTCCAATCGTGGCATCCAAGAGTTGCCTTAAAGGGGCTTTGTCCAGTGACATGAGCTTACCAGAGTTCCTCCTTCCATGAAGTCCTACCATGCCAGGAGTGGTCAAAGTACACCTACGCAAAATGTCTGACAGTACTGTTGCACATTTGACACTTTTGACAACCAGAGGTATTATAGCTGCTAGCTCATTTTTCCCAAGGGAGTGGCTGAGCGCACATGCCCACAGAACGTCATTAATGGCAGGGTGTGTGTCCTGATTGTAACTCAGGTTGAGATGTGTCATGGCCAAAGTGGCCAGCTTGTAGGCCCGCATAGGGTAGCCACGGTGCTCCATGTATCGTGCTATAGTAAAAAGCTGCGAGTAGTTCATGCCAGTTGTAGCAGCATCTAGAACGATTTGGTAAGCGGTCTCAAAAGCTATGTGATCCTTTTCACATAAGGTCAGTGCAGAGAGGGCACAGTTTTGAGGATCCTTCATGGCACACTGAAGAGCAAGCGTCCTAGCACTGCTGGCCAGCTTCTCCTGCTGATGGCAGTCCAGGTGCAGACGGACGATGGTGCTGTTGGACATCACGGTTGTAGCAACAATACTAGTGGCTTCGGTTGGAGTGAACAGTGTAAACCAGTTTTGCATGATGCTATCCAGTGCATAAACACCTGTAAAAGAAAGAAGAGATCAGCTGATAAAATCTAGCGATACAGATGGTTAGCAAGAGATTATGTTTTTAGCAGTCTATAAAGTTATCAAGGGGATATGCCTTGTCAAGAAAGCCCAGAAAAGGACAATAAAACAGAGGCTAATGTGCAAAATCTGCAGCAGTCACTGAAATGCAGAGAACAACATTAAACAATCTGTAAGATAAGCTTTAATCTCCTCGTGTAACAATTGATTATTGAGTTTTACTTATTATTGAAAACAATTTGGATAACAAGATTGGCTCATTTGGTCTCATCACATCACTCAAAAGCAACCCTCACACTGAACTATTTTAAAAGGCAATTTTAACTTCTTTTATCAATATGGACTTCAAACTCAAGTGCATGCAGAAAAGAACATGAAACCATGCTAATGGCTTACTTACTAGAACATACTAGTAATACTAGGCATGCCTTAAAAAAAGAAAAAAAGATCCAAGAATCCCAACCCACACCTGCTTCCAACAGGTTTTCAGATATAGCTTGAATCAAAATCAAACATACCTAAACACTAAGCTGCATATTAAGAAAATACTTGGAGCAATATTCACTACTTGTTATTATCTGAAATAGATATTTTATTTAGTACCACTTTATTCTTGGTGTGAATATGTTTGTTTGGCAGGGGGACGGTGGGGGAAACTCTGACTGATGGGTTCCGTAATTTAACTTTATAGCCACTAGAGTGCTTTATTTATGCTAGAGGCAGTTTACACACATTTGTGAGCCCACCTAAACCGCATCCAGAGGCCCTCATTTTCTCTGCAGGACTCTGATGCTTCCTGTGCATCCCTTCACACGTGAAAAAATGGAGCACAGCCAGAGTATACCGTAACTTCATTTCAATAAGCAGATTCCTTGCTTTACCAATATGATTAAGTCTCAAGAGTACTTTGCATGACAATATAGGTTCTTTATTGGATACGTCTATTAGAATATGTAAACTAATTTAAAGCTTTTACAACTGGCATTTTATTTGCCAATATGCAACTGCACAAAATAATATCCAGGCACTATGCATAATATACCCTCAGTAATAATTATCTCTGCAAAGAAATAGAAATGTTAAAACAAGAGCATTGCATCAAAATTTTGTTACACACCCCTCTATGCTGCAGAGCAAAAAGGTCACATTGCATTACTCAGATGTTATCTCTCCTGGCCTGTGCCTATTCTACCATGTGCTCAAGAAAACCACTCATTATTGCCGTAATTAAATACCTTACGTAAAAAGGAACTTTCTAGGTAACAGAACGGTGGAATCATTTGCAGCGCTTGGGAATTAACAAATAAGATCAAGTTATCTAAGATTAACTGATGAAAAGGCAGGAGATCTTGAACAGCATCTTTGCACATACCTACTTCTGTTGCACACGTTACCAGCCACCTCACCATTTCCCGCCGTCGCCAATTCAGTGTTGACAGCGTCATCCGCATCACCTATTAAAACAGAAAGAAATAATCCTAACTGTGAAACTGATACAAAAAAAAAACCCAACAGTTAGGTATTTAAGTTACTCAGATACACTGGGGTTCAAAATAGCAGAGCAGAGAGAGCAAGAAGCTGCTATGTCTTTCAGTTGACATGTCCAAAGATTTGAAAAATACTTCACAGCTATCTTAGAAGAGCATGCAGAGTGTAATTCCAACTGCAGGTCCTTCAAGTCTAAATGAAAGGCTCTGTTTTGTGAGGGAAAAACAAAAACAAAACAATGTCCAACTAATTATGAATGAGTGAAATTAAATTACATTGTCTCTTCTCCCTCTATGAATAGTAGCCTTCAAAGTGGAAACATGCTCACTTTTGTTGGACAAACTAACCCAATTTCACCCTACATGAGCATTTCTTTTCACTGACTTCAATAATATGGACAAGAATTTGAATTTAATGTCTGCTAATTCTACAATGATATACACAGACTTCTAGATATATTCAGATATTGTTAAACCTCTCATAGCAATAATTTCTATACCTGAACAGATATCCTGCAAGAAAAGCTCCATCATAAAACCACTGGAAACCCAGAGTTCTTAAAGCTTTGATTGCAGTGCCCCTGTTATATTCCACTGTCAGTTATTGCCTGTTATTTGCAAAACGTAGGCAAAAACGTTTTGTCAGTAAAAAAAAACACTGCACAGAAATTGCACAGAAAGCTTGCTTTGGCTAATCAGACATTCCACAGACACAGGTAAAGAATCCAAATAGTCTTCTCTTTTACTACCTCAGTCATCATCCTATAGCAATAGCTGTAGTAATGAAGTTAGGTCAATCATAAAGCTCTCAGCAATGAGCAATACCTATTACAATCATAAAATCCACTCATTAAACAGTTTGGAGTCAAGCAGTACTTGTAAGAGAGTTCTCCGCTCATGTGCCTTCCCAGTACTAAGGTGGCTTCAAAGCAGTATGTAGATCTCTGTCATACCAGCTATTCCTGCCACCTCCTTTTGTCCTAAACTGTAGAAAAGATAATTAAGAAGATGGAAAGTCTACTAAAGAACATGAATGAACTGTATGGTTGTGATTCCATGGTGATCTCCAAGCACTCCTACCTTGTGAGCTTGATGACTGGCTGTCACAGGATAAGAATTTTGTTGGCTTTATCAGCCTCAAACATTGACTAAGTTGTAATGTAAGTGCTAGAGCACAATAATATTTTGAAAGAAAGTTGATGTGTAAGAATCAACTCTATACAATTTCAAATGAAAACAAAGCTAACAAAGAGCATGGAAAAAGCCTTGGCTTGAAGTATGTCTGGAATGGAAACAGCATCTCCAAGTCAAAATTCTTTGGAGTTGTTCTAGTTTCAGCTGGGATGGAACTGTTTTCCTCAGCATGTCTGGTATGATTCTTTTTTTTATTTTCTTCTTCATCCCACTGGAAAGCAGTGGAGTGAGCAAACAACTGTGCAGTGCTGGCTCTCTTACAGGGTTAAACAACAGGAGTGCAACTATCTGTTCTCTCCATCAATAAGAAAGTCAAGATGACTTTCTTTACTGACGGACACATAATTGAAGGCTAACACTCCTCCATTATCAAAAACGAAATTTCAGCTTACCCCAACTACAGTGAACCCAAAAGAAAATATGTGTATGGACTGAATTCTGCTACTGATGCAAGATGGAAAAGGTTAAAAAAAAAACCAAACAACCAGACAACTTCATTTGAAATCTTCTCTGATTACATTCCTCTCTGTGGTGGTCTGTAAAAGGATCAGTCACAAGAGTCTTCAGCAAGCACAGTCAACATAATTACAACTCCATGCAGACAGTCCTAACTTGAGAGCAAAACACATCATCATATCTAGTCCCTTGACCTGGACAAGTTTGTCTTCGACTATTGTGGAATTGTGTTTTTTTCACCTGATTAAACTGATGGGCTGAGAACACGAAGAGAGGGTCCCTTTAAAGATGATTAAAAATAAAACAAAAACAAAAAAACAACAAGGATTTCAAATAAAGTATATACTGATGTCTTGATCAAAGAGGAGCTGAAACTAATTTAAAACATCATCTATGTTGCCAAAGAACTATTTCACTTCTGCTCAAAACACTTCTGAGACTCCTATCAATGAAAGGGCTTCTCAACAGGTAAATCTGAAAATAACAGGAAACCCCTCTGAATGTAGTAAATTGTCTGAAAGTCAAGGTCACTTCATTTGGTCCTAATGGATTTTTTTTTAGTTTCTTAATCCAGAGGAAATTCTTAATCCAGAAGAGCTCAGCTACTCATGAGAGATGCAAGAAATGGCCAACCATTAGCTTTCATAGCAATGTGAAAACTCTTTGTCATACACACTGGAAAAAGATTTATTTACAGGTGTTCATGGAAAGGATACTACTTGCCAAATATGCATCAAGCAATCATCTGCACTAATTCACTTAGCAATTCTGCCAGCATACTTGTCTGTACACATGCAATAATATTCTCACTGACATAGCATGATACGCAAGTGGAGGAACAGAAGGTGCTCTTTCACCTGCAGATCTTAGAACATCTGTCAGTAAGGTTCTGAAAGACAAAATACACTTGAGGTGTTCCGTGACCATTCTGCCATGCTTATGACCTCCTTCCACAACTAGTTAAAATGCTTTCCCTTTGCAGAACATACGCTACCATTGGAAACAGGGAGAAAAAACATAGTAGTCCATATGTTTCTCCCAAATCTAGAACAATGCAATAAGCTTTTCTGTCCTGGAGAACCCAGTGAAAGAGTTGTGAAATTGCTAGTGTCACCTTTGAAAAAGGTGACAGAAGAGTTTCTATACCAGTTTAGATTTCGTTTTATACCAAGTACTGGATTTAGGACTAACTGTAGAACCACAGAATATCCCAAGCTGGAAGGGACCACTGAAAAATCAAACCCTATGTCTAAGAGCTCGTACAAATGCTTCTTGAACTCTGATATGTTTGGTGTCATGTTCATAGCTCTGGGAAGCCTGTTCCAGTGCCTCACCACTCTCTCAGGGAAGAACTTTCTCACAAGACATACAAATTCATGATGCTTCTCTCATTAGATCTCACTGAAGACATTAGAAGGACACTATCAACCACACACAGGTATCTATAAACAATGACATCAGAAGTGCACTGCTACTAATAAATTATCCTTCAATGTCTGAAGTGACTCACGGGTCAAAGATCTTTCTTTCTCAAGCAAGCAAAAATTCAGAAACATACCTAAATGTGAAAAAAGAAACAGTTTTCCACAGCAACTATATGTAATAGAATAAGAAAGGCTAATGAAGCGTACAGAATCTTAGCTCTCTGATTAAAAATTTTTACTTCTAGAAGTCTAAAATAAGCAAGTAGTATCTTTCTTTGTTATGAGAAGCAAGTGGGATACAATATCCTCTCCCCAGAATTCTCTGCAATTTTGTTTACTGAAGCAAAGTAATAAATGGTTTCCTGATCTTTGCATGGCTTTTTTTTTGTTTGTTTGTTTGTTTGTAAGAACTCCCTGAAGAGGAATGAAGAGACTTATTTCTGTTGAATTGTGTAATCTCCATGACCCATCAATGTATGGCAATATTTCTCCAGAGACTTAAAAACCTAGCTATTTCTTTTTAGCTTGATAAGTCTCCTAACAGCCTTAAAACTGACCTGAGGCTGCTGCACACCTCAACTGCATCTGATGCAGATGATCATCTCAAAGTATGCGGAGTGCAGTATTTGATGAAGAAAGTGTGAGAGCTGCTGTTAGCGCCATCTGTTTTAGAAACAGGACATTATGATTGCCATTGGTTTTCCCTATTAATTCAGCAGGCAACCACCAAACCTTGTTTAGGAAAATGAGGAAGGGAAGAATGGGAGGAATAGTAAGAAGCTCCTCAAGACCATGCAAAATAGCTAGCACACTGCTCACCAGCAGAATAATCTTTATCTCTGACCCATGAACAGAATAATGCCCTGCAGCCAGCCACTTCCAGTTCTTTCCACTCAAATAGAACAGAGGGGCTGAGCAGACCCTTGTTCCAATGTGAAGTTTACCAGTCAACTTCATATCAACAGGCAGTATCTAAAAATTCTAGACAGAGCTCAAGCCAATATGGTCCTCACAGACTTAAAGATCTGAACCCACCAACAGAGTCTAATTGCTGTATTCTGCTGTCTTAATAATGAACAAGGGAAATACCTGAAGGCCCAACTCCAGAGAAACTTTTAGAAGAGTGATGTCAGGCAAGCTGTCCATGAGTGTAGCTATTTTAAATGCATCCTGCGCAAGTTTGAAGATGTGTGATGAAGAGTGGATGTTTTTCTGTATGGATTCTAACACTGTTTCCAGCCTCCGAACATCACCTGCAAGATGTAAACAGAATCAACAAAACAGAACAAGCTCCCAAGACATCCAGAGATGCATTATAATTAAGCCTGCCTTGCTGCAGCAATAGTATAATGATTCGGTTGTATGCATTTTGTTGTTATAAACCTTCCATAATTAAATCGCATATCAATAAAAGATATAAGAGAGCACAAATTCCTTTTGTGTCTGACGATGTTAGTGTAGTACATGCCAAAAAGTCAAGCCGATGTGCAAATTTTAGAAGTGACTTGTCCACTGCTGGGTCTCACAGTCATGCATCAGAAGAACAAAAAGCTGTCTTCTCAGCCTCAAATCAAGTCTGTCTGGCTATCCTCCAGATAGCTTAACTACTTTACTAGAAGATTTAGTGAATATTTAAGTCAGTTTAACTTGTTGTTCCCATTTCAAGCTCCTGTCAGACTGCCATTTGGATTCCTAATTGCAGGATTTAAAATCTGTTTACTCCATATAATATTAAAAGCATACATTTAGCTGAGTATGTAACTGACAGCACTGTACCTTTGGCTGCTGTTAACATGGTTGATGCCAGCTCACACTGCTGGGATTCAATGTGACTTAGAGTGAACCAGCGGGGATACCGGTTTGGAACAACTGATGCAATGTGGTGTGGGCGGGACATGTCTCCAGAAGGAGCTGTAGATTCCAATACTAGCAACCTGAAATAAGGAAGAAATCCTCTTTCATTAAATCATTATTACATTAGGTTACTCATGAGCAGAACTAAAGCTTCAAGAACACTTGACCTTGTTTATAAAATGTGCCCTTTTGAGTATAAAAAGATACTGGAAAAATCAGTTCTTTTTTTGAGGAAACTGAAAACTTGGGGAATCTATTTGCTAAATTTGCTTATATCAGCAGTGATCTGTACAAATGCACAGGACAATTAAGCCATCTATTAAGCAAGGCAGTTGAGATCTCCTGCATCATCCTTAGAGCTGAAACGTTTTTCCTTGCCTTTTTTCAGCCTCTGAACCACAGATCCCAGGATGGAAAATGCTTCTTCATCATACTGAAACATGTAAATGCTTTCCAATATTAATGCATGCACAACTTCAACTTCCTTTATATGCAAATGATTAGCAAAGTAAGGAAGATGGTTATTCAGGAAGTCATTTGGATTTTGATCTTAAAAATCAGACATACCAAAAGGGAAATTTCACTATTTAACTACTACCTACTTCTTAAGGTCCTTAAACTATAGTTTCCCAACATTGCATAGTATACAATAATCTGAAGTTAGAATCCCAAACAGCAGTGACATAGGAAGTTACTTTTAAAGATACTTTTCAGACTGTTTTCTAATCCTCAAGCAAGAATTTGAGGTCTTATTGACTAAGAAGTATTTACACTTAGAAAATTCAAATTATTGTGCTTGTTCTTGACTACTATAGTAGAAGTGATGGCCAATAACTAAGACTCAACTGACAGCCCTTCTTCCACCCAGAACTGATACACCATATACAACATAAATGCCAAAAGAAGTAAAGTGGTTGAATGAAAATGTCTTTATTCAACAATTAAGCATGGTTTCGGGACATGAAGGGTTAATGAGACATCAAATGTCAGTAATGAATAATATCCAGAAACAAAAGCTTTCCAAATGTTAGTTTCTTCACTGGATTAAAGTTTGGATTTTCTGGCACTCACAACACCCTAGCAAGTTACTGTTCAAAAAATCTGAAGACTTACGTGTTAGCGTGCTCCTATACTGAAGGCTTTCTCATTATTTACTCGTGTACCAACTGCTTCTTGTCTAAAAGCCATCTCTTCATTGTTACCCAACAAAGAAAGCAGGAATGTGTTTTTGTGTGCTTTCACATGATTTGAACCTCAAGTGCAGTGTAACACAGCCAATTCCATGAAATTCTGAACTAGTTCATAACAACTAGCAGACACCTCTATTTTCCAACATCCCTTCTGTGAAGTATTTTACAGAGAAAATGCCCTTGTTGAGTAAGATGCAGAATATAAATAGTTATGTGATCCTACTCAAGCATATACAACAGTTCATATGGACAAGGCCACACTAAGTCTGAACTAACTACCTTAAATATACTAGTGCAAGTGAACCACAGATGGGTTTGACTTCTATAGAGTTTTCTGAAGGCCATTTTGACTCTGCCAGATGGGCCAGCTAACATGACCAGCACCTAATTGACTTCTACGGGATCTGTAGGTTAAGGTATATTTGGGACAACCAGGGCATGAGGCCCAGCATGGGTTCATGGAAGGCAAGGTCCCGCTTGACCAACCTGATTTCCTTTTATGATTGCCTGGTGGATGTGGTAAAGGTTGCTGATGTAGTCTTCAACAAAGCCTCTGACAGTGTCTCCTTCAGTATTCTCCTGGAGAAACTGGCAGCCCATGGCCTGAAGAAGTATACTGTTTGCTAGGCAAAAAACTGGCTGGATGGCTGGGCCCAGAGAGTGGTAGAGAACTGAGTTAAATCTAGCTGGTGACTGGTCACAAGTGGCATTCCCCAGAGGTCAGTACTGAGACCAGCCCTGTTTGATATCTTTTGATGACGTAAATAATAGCACTGAGTATATCGTCAGTACGTCTGCAGATGACACCAAGTTGGGAGGAAGCATTCATCCACCTGGGGCCAGTAAGGCCCTTCAGTGGGATCTGGGCAGGCTGGATAGCTGGGCTGAGGCCAGTGGGAAATTCAGCAAGAGCTGGGTCCTGCACACAGGCCACAACAACCCCAGGCAACGCCACAGGCTTGGGATAGAGGGGCTGGAAGACTGTGTGGAAGAAATGGACCTGGGGGTGTTTGTTGATGCTCAGATGAACATGAGCCAGCAGTGTGCCCAGGTGGCCAAGAGAGCCAAAGGCATGCTGACTTGTTTCAGAAGTAGCGCTGTCAGCAGGAGCAGGGAAGTGACCATCTGTCTGTACTCAGCCCTGGTGAGTACTGTGTTCAGTTTGGGGCCCCTCTCTACAAGAAAGCCATTGAAGCTCTCGGGCATGCACACAGAAGGGCAACGAAGCCGCGAGGGTTCTGGAGCACAGGCCTTGTGAGGAGTGAGAGGCTGAGGGAATGTGGGCTGTTTAGTCTGGTGGAGACTTATGGGAGAACTTATCACACTCTACAGAAAACTGAAAGGAGGTTATGGCAAGGTGAGAGTCGGACTCTTCTCCCACATAACTAGTGACAGAACTAGAGGGAGTGGCCTCAAGTTGCACCAGGGGAGGTTCAGGTAGGATATCAGGAATAAGTTCTCTGAAACAGTAGTTAGACACTGGAATGGGTTGCCCAGGGAGGTGGTTGAGTCACCATCCCTGGAAACATTCAAGAAGCATGTACATGTTATACGAAGGGAGATGGTTTAGCAGGGAAATACTGGTGGTAGGTGGATGGTTGAACTGGATGATCTTTTTCAACCTTGGTGATTCTATGATTCACAGTAAGAATGGAGACCTTAAGATAGTTTTAGGACATCTGCGAGGTTTTAACAGTTTTCTGTTCCTGAAGCAACTGAATTTTTAAGAATTCTTTATAAAAGCTCATTGTAAATATATGTTAGGGTATTTAGCAGGTACACGGAAATACCACACACCACATAAATACCCATCGGGAGGTTATTCTACAGTTTTCAGATACATGTATATGCACACTAAAATTAAAAAAAAAAAACATGAATTAAACAACTGCCCATTTGATTTGTATCAAGGGTCAAATCTCTGTCCTCATACTGTTGATATACCTTTTTGCAAAGCTTTATAAATAATGTATGTAAATTCCTCTGCTGATTTTTTTCCAAGCACAAAATGAGGAGGAAAAAAGACACACTAAATAATTTCAATAAACAGGAAAAATCTCAACTACTGAATGCAAAAGTAGCAACAAATAGAGTATGAAAGGAAGAAGCTGTTTTGGGGAAATCTTTTGTCACTTCAAATTTCACTGCCAGCTTCTGTGTTCCACTGCTGTGAAAAGGAAATGCTGCTGTGAATTGCTGGCTTTCATGCAATTTTGGCAAGACTAAGGAACATCAAAACAAGCAATAGCTACAACAGATTTAGCATTCTTAACTTTTTTTCTTTCAAACATCAATTATTTATTTGGGTCTTAGCAAAACTATCTTGTGACTAAACATCACCTAGGTCCCAAAACCTGGGTGAAATTCAGACTTAACAAGAGATAAGCTGAGCTACGTCAAACATTCAGATTCCCTGTGAGCAGTCAACTAGGTCACATATATCCACATTTCTCTAAAGCTCCACTCCATATGTTCTGATGCTGCGAGAAGATAAATGTAGACAATAGTGACCATCAAGAATAGCACATCCTGTGTTTGCAAACCTGAGGTAAATGAAAGCCACAATCTCAGTTTCTAATGATTTTTGTATTGTGTACTCCCCACGCTGAAAGAGGATCAAAAAATGAAACATGAAGAGATGATTTTGAAGACACAGAGACAAAACAGAGCTACCATCATCAATAGCTCTACAAATTCACGTAGATTTGTGTGTAGGTTGACTCTAAATACTTTTATGTGTGGAAATCAAATAGCTATAGCTTTGTGAAGTTAACTTCTTTGAAAATATTGAGGCAAAAAAAGAGCTCCACTTCTAAAAGCATGAGGAACTACAGAAATTTCTAGGCAGCACCTTTACCAATTTCCAGGTGAAATTTTTATCTGTGACACTTCCATTTCCTCACTGCCATGGAGGAAAAGATGCTCAAATCTCTTTCTTCTGATCCATTCTACCTCACAATCATGAGGCAAGTATTCAGTCTACTTGTTTGTTTTCTTCTCCACGGGAAGGCAACAGTAAGTCAGCTTTTTTTTTTTTTTAATAAGGAGTTCTTTGTACTATGAACTACCACTTTCGTGCGAATTGAAAGAGTAAATAATCTTCTTAAAGAAGATTTTTCAGAAGTTTTGACAAGTGCTTAAGAATGCAGAAAGTTCAAACAGAAAGTGTCTGCATCTGCCATTATCACAGTTCAAAATAGGAGTCCATATTTCTAAAAAGTGCCACATGTCAAAACGCAGAAAGACTGACTTTTGTTTAAGGATGAATTCTCATCTGTCTTATAAAGCAATGCCAAATGGACTAGGGAGAACTGACCTAATTATACCAATGCCTCATGTAATTTTACTAGATAGAAGCAAACAGGCAGCTCATTCTGATACTGGTTTGTTTGCTTGTTTGTTTTGTTGGGTTTTTTTGTTTGTTTGTTTGGGGACAAATAACTTCAGCTGAGATGGCAGGAAAGTGGCTGGATTGGCTAACAATTTCATGATCTAGGATCCTTCAGCACTTTGCTTGTTTCTTTTGTTGAGAATTTCCAGAGAAGTTTCCAGGAATGACGTGTCCTTCTTCAAGAGGAATGGTGTGGACATCCACTGAAGTGTACAATGCACTACACAAAGCTGCTGATATCTTTTCCAGCCTTTCAAGTTTAGCTTAAGGAGGAAAACTCCACTCAAACGACCTCTGAGAAACACTTTAACGTACTGACTGGAAATCAGTATAAAGACAAAAGTCCACTTTACAAAAATTGACTCTTTTTCTTTTTACTGTGCCTACTGTACTATCTTGACGATCTGCTATGACCAGTGTTATTCATACATTTAAGACAGAAAAGAGGTGTACCTAGCTGACAGCTTTCTGATCATGTTTGAATGTTCTCAATAGTTCGTTAACGATGCATTGTCTCGTCAGTACAGTTCCTAAATTTCTAATTACAAGCAGCAAATATGCAAGGCCATTTTGTATTTCTGAGACTCCTCCTCTAATACCCGTTGCCTAAAGATATGCCTAAAGACAAAAACAAATGAAAAACAACAAACCAAGGCTAAACAAACTTTTGGTCTAATCTGAAACAATCATAGAATCTGCAAGATTGGAAAAGACCTACAAGATCATCCAGTCCAACTGTCTGCCTATCACCAATAGTTCTTGATAAACCATGTCCCTGAACACAACAATAGCTGTCCTGTTTAGTTCTTTGACCACACAGTTGTTTTCTCCTTGTTTAGCATTCTGCAGAAACTCCAGAAAAAATAAACATATCCAAACCACCAACACAATCTGCCTGATGAAGACAAACATTATTAATGCGGATAGCACATCTTACAATCACTGCGCAATCATTCTTGATAATAGTGACCATGAACACCAACACACGTTTAAACAGAGACTTGATTGCTCCTAGCAGTCACAGAATTGCCACAACCGGCAATCATCATTTAATACAAGTTATTGACAGCAACCAGGCAATCCAGATGGGACCAGCTTCTTCCCTGCAGTGTAGGAGTACAACAGATTTATTACTGATCATTTAGACCCTTGAAATTTCCTTCAGAAGGCCCTTGTTAGCCACTGTTAGCAATCTGGCCTGCCCTGAGATCAAGTCAACACACACTGAGAGCTTCCTGAGAAATATCTTTCTCCCCATTACTGAAGACAAATGGAATACAAGTCACATATTTTGCTGTCATATAACATATACTCCATTTAAATCCCAGTATTCACCCAGAAGTGTGTGCAAGACCAACTAGTTATGAAACAAGTACTGTATCAGACAACACCATCTAGTTTAAAATCTACCATCGACAGCTTATTAATAAAGATTATAAAGTGGAACTAACAGTCCTACAGAACTAAGGCTAGAGGCTAAGCAAGAGATGATACTGAAACTGCTGGTTAGATGCCTCTTCCTGCACACCACTACCACCACATACAAACAGCTGGATGGGAATGCACATGCTAACACTGCCACTGTTGAACACAAAACCACACATCCTAACAGGGATGCTAGAATGAAATAGTTACAACAGAATGCTGTTTTACAGTTGGAGGTAAACACTAATTGTACATTTATAAATTGTTATGCCATATTTAATACAGACATCACTTGGTTTGAAAGATGACAGAACCAAAGTAATTTTTCCTTAAAGGGAGTAATGCTGAGGTCTTGCTTACCAAGCTTTCCCCTCTTTTCCCAACTGCTACTTGTGGTCTTTCTAGGTGACTTGTGAATACATACCGCATGGCCCTCAGTGCAGTTTTGTATGCCAATTCAGCATCATGAGGTAGGAGAGAGGTGAAGAGATACTTGGCAAATGTGTGCATTGGAACGCTCTCTCGATGAATGACTTCCCCTAATCCACTATACGGTCCAGCTGCAGAAAAGAGAAAAAAATGTCTATCTTTACAGACTGTTAAAAACCAACCTTTAAAAACACTCACTAGAATTGGTATCCAGTGTTTGCTGTGCTAAAGGTAAAACTGCACTGATTATTTTTTATTACTCATATCATACATGTATCACATATATATGAGGACTGCTCTGAAAGTATAGTGCCTCCTGCTTTATGACATTAGCTCATTTCAGAGGCAGATGTTGGTGAGGCAGTAGAGGTTAAACCTTCTCACCAATATCCCATGACATGTTGTTGCCATATGACAAATGGTAGCGAGCGGCAGTCTGACAAATGGCATCTGACGTAGAAGTGCATATTAAGCAAAGGTCTATCACTGAATTCCTCCATGAAGAGAAAACAGCACTCATTACAATTTATCAGTGGTTGCTGAACTTTTACGGAGGCTGAATAGAGGATGTGAGCACAACAAGGCAGTGTGTTTCAGCAGAGGGTCACAGTGACAGTGGTTCACCTCCAGTGCAGATTTTTACAAGTGTGGCAAGCAGGCTCTTGCTGATCACTGGCAAAAATGCACAGCTAATGGTCGTGATCATGTTGAAAAGTTGTTTTGTAGCTGAGAATTTTCTCTATCAAGTAGTGGTATTGTGCTCTTTGTATCTGATGTAGTTTCTATGTAAATGAACAGGAGGCAATATTTTCAGGGTGACCTAGGTACAATATATTACAAACCTATTACATACCATGTATTCTTTGAGACAATGAGACAGACTGCAAATTGCACAGTACTGGGCATGTTACAGCCCACACACAGATGACAGTCCTAGAACATCATAGGACTCATTTAACAAGTTTACGGTATGCAAAAGCTGAATGTGTTAGTCTCAGCTTTGCCTCCACATCCTTAGATTGTGCACATGAATCCCTACACATCCACTAGCAGCGTGTGATGTCTTTCTCAAAGATCCATCAAAAAAAAGTGTATGTTCAGTGAAGAGGTGCACATCTTCAGTTGAAGTTACATGACCAATCACTACAACAGCACCTGGTCCCTATTAATCTCACTTGACATAAGGCTTATAAATTACCCTTTCGTCTAGATTTTGTCTCCAGAGAAGACAAGGTCCGATCTTGCGACAAAATCTTGTTTTGCTAGTCTGTTATAGCCACGTGATCTCAAAAATTACATTTGCTATGAGAAAACTACTCCCACTGCTGTGACAATAGATTTTGCACATACCCAGTGCAGTATTTCGTAAGAACAGCAAAAATTTAAATGTGTTATTTCTTTGATGCATTCTGAAGGTTAACAGTGACTACAAATACCATTTTTACATTTTTCCTGCAATCACATGAAGCTGCTATTCCTGTTAAGATGAACACTATGTCAAGCAGTTTTTGGCTTCAGCAGCTAGTGTAATATGTTGCAAGATATAGAATAAAAATTTTACATTAACTACTATTGGACAATTACAACACAGATAGCAACTAACAGTCCTAGAAATTACTGAGAGAGAAGAGGATTTTACTTCCTCCTATACTACAGATTTCAGTACACCACACTTAGATGGACAAGGACTGGATGAGCACAATTCACTGCAGAAGCACACACATCATTTAAATTTCCAGCAGCAGTTTAAAATGGCTGGCCCTACAGATGAGGATGTACTTGCACAATTTAAGCAGACACTTCTGCAGAAGAGGATGAATGCCATGAAGCAAAGAACCTGAACAAGCATATCTGTTCCAATGTTTTTCTGACTCTTTTACACAACACAAAGGTAAAAATATCATGTGAAGTGAAAAAGAATCTGAACTCTGTAGCTGGGCATTTCTTAAGATTGAAGCCAATTACAAAGGAAATATCAATGAAGATTTAGTAGTGACACAGTGTCTTGTATAATCATTTAAATGAAGGTGAAATCCATTAAAAACTGTCTAGTACAGCTTCAATGAAAGGACCTGTTTCATATCTTTGCCAATTGGTAGTTCAGTCAGAAACTCAGGACCTGAGGAACACGTGATGACAAAACATTTATTTGAAAATATATTCTACCATTAACTTAGTCGTCAAGCAAAAAATTAAAACAGTTCTTGTAACCAGTTTTAACATTCTATCTTCCAGTGCATTCAAACATTAGCTGCACACAGCATGCATTAATTGGCACTAACAGCACAGAAATCAGCTTAATATTGAATTAAGCTTTCTTTATTATATCTACAACACTTCAACTATAAAAACACAACTGATGATTAAGATCTTCTATGACTGTACAGTAGTTTCTCCATGTGAGCTGGTAGTTTCTGTCTAACCTGGTGTAAACTGAACACAACGCAAAGAAAGTTACATTCTCAGCAAACAGCAATGCAAGACCCTCTGCCCACTGCTCATCACAATTTCCTAGGTAGCTATTTTAGCAGATTTTTTGCTATGGTCAGTTGTTGACTGCTCCAAGGAAACAAAACATCAGTGATCAATGCAGTAAACAGTGAAGCACTCAAGAGAAACCCTGCCTTTTCTTCATGAAGCATCCTTAACAATTAAGAGATGCAGCAAATTGATTTTATAATCCATAAGATCTCTGCCCAGTGGTTGCTAATAGCTGGATCCAGCGAGAAGCTGTTCTTGTCCAAAGGCCATAAAGCAGCAGCAGAGCATATCATAATGGAAACTCTCCCTATGGTGCAGCTTCTCTGCAATGTCAAATGGTAACAAAATCTTCAAGGACCTGGTCATAATGCATCTCTTCCATTAAATGAAACATTTTTTTCGAAAAATGTCTCACAAAGAAAGCAAAAACCTGACTGCTATATAAGTCTTTACAACTCAGCTACAGGAATATTGCACTCCTCGCCATGCCTCAAACAGGTATTCAAAACTTGGACCATGCCTTCACCTAATGAGTTCCTTTACAGTTTTCTCTCTCATTTAAAAAAAAAAAAAGCTAGGCTATTTTCTGAATATGATGCTAAAATGATGTCTGTTAATCCTTTTTAAAAGTTAAAGCAAAGGCATGAGCTCTTTTCCCACAGATTTTATGGCAGTCCACCGCAATGACTCCCAAACAGAAAATCACCTTGATTGCAGTTTAGTCACAAGATCAGTCTTTAAGCCTCAATATCTGATCATGTATTTTAATTTTCAGAGATGATTCAGACTTCAGAGGGAACTAATTTTCTTAGATACTAAATAAAATGTTATACTGCTATCCCAACAATTTTAAATAAATTTTCTAAGCTCTTTACCCGGGGGAAAAAAAAATCTTCTTGCATTTACAAAGCTGACAGCTCTTTTCCAGGAAACAAGTGATGTTTAGAATTCTGTTACCTGGGAGCTGCTGATAATTGATTTCTGTAACATCTAATTGGAAGCCTGGGCTGTATAATTAGGCTACTGAGATTATGACACACAACAAATAAATCTTAAGAACAAAATACAATAAAAATTGAAATGAAAGGCTCACATGTCAGTAAATGTCTTCTATCTACAGTTATTGTATTACTTGGCGTATGTTTCATTTTTGTAAGAGACTGTAAACAAAATTTTGCTGGAGTTCTACATGAAAAAAACATCTTAGGTAGGTAAGACCAGTTTCCACAGAAATATGGGCTTCTGTAAGTGAAGACAGTTTAAAGAAGCAGTTAGCATCTATATTGAGCTACCTTCTAATAGGAAGACTGCTTGCTTTCGAAAAATCTTCACCAGAGTATCATCCAATTCAATTTCCTGTAGCTTAGAAATAAGCTGCTCCTCGTTTCGACAAACCTTCTCTTGTGCATACAAGCCATCTGGCATTATTCGTTGCTGTCCCAGCCCTATCAGTGCTACTTCCACAGCCAGTGTTAAATATGATTCCCCTTCTTCTAAGACCTTGTGTGCAGGCAGGTGCTGGTACTCCAGAGATTTGCATTGCCCCATGTTCTCTGTAAACGGTAACACAAAGAACAACACATCAGTAAACCACTCTAATCCATAATCTGCTTATAATGTCACATTTACAAATGCTACCTCTGTCAGTATTCAGTTGTCTAAAATGATTTAAATTACTGGCTTTATCTCAAGATCCAATGTAAACTACTTGATGCAGGGAGAAATAAACCAATTAGAATTTAAAAAATAATCACACAAGTAAAAAAGCAAAGATTTGTCTTTAACTCGCACAATTTAGACGAAAGCAGTTTTTCCTCTAGCTTTGCATTAACAAGACCAAAACTAGATGATTCATCTTGATTTTTTGTTTTTTTCCCCCTCACTAATTTCTGTATCTCCTTAAAGCCTCAGTGTTGTATCAGCGGGCAGGGAACACATTTATATCTCTGCATATATTTCAGATGAAATAATTAAGACTCTGCAAATACAGTAGACCAAACAGCTCCATAACTTCTTAAGCATTTACTGCTAGAGTTCTTCTGGAATTTTTATTATATGTGACAGCTATATTTATGATAAACCTGTATAGTCTCTGAACTTTACTGAAATTGTTCTTACTTTCAGTACAGTACTTGTAAATTCCATAGAGACCAAACGATAAATGGCTCTAAGAAGTACTACCAATTCATTTGGCACTTCACAGATGACAAAACACTATTCCAGCCTCTAGCAGTTAAAAGACTAATTGGGGAAGAAAAACCTATGATGACAGATGTTGGGAGATAGGCAACTACAGCATATGAGAATCCAGAACGCATATGTGTTGTGTAAGGGAAGTTACTTTTCAACATACAATTTCTATTTCTTAAGTCATGGGTTTTTTTTTTGGTTTGCTTTGGGTTGCTTTTTTTCTTGTTGTTGCATTTTTTTTTTTTAATTGCAAAGAATTTGGTTTCTATTTTCTTTTAATTAAAAGTTCTTCCAGAAGAGGTGGATATGGGATTTTAAGTTTACTGAAAAAAATCTCACTGAATGAGTTTTGAGGCAAAGCTCCAAGTGACTGGGGATATGCATATGTTAGTTACAAGAGTTATAAGAGAAGGATGATTCCAACTTCTATCCATACAGAAACTACTGCAGAGGTGGAAATAGACTGAGAATGAGGAACGCATCTTATAAATGCCTGCAAAGCAAATATCGAACTTGAAACAGGCATACACATCCTGATCAAAAGCATGCATGAATTCTGAAACACCTTCCAGTTCATATTTTTTGTAGACCACTGTAATTGTTTTGCCATCTATTTGAAGAATTATGTGCATATATAGCTAAGAAATCCAATAACACCCTGTGCTGCATTAGGAGAGTGCTGCCAGCAGCCAGACTCAGCAGGTCAAGGGAGTTGTTTCTTCCCCTCTACTCAGTGCTGGTGAGAGGCATATAGAGTGTTGCATCCTGTCCTGAACTCCACAGTATTTATGGTCATACTGGAGCAAATCCATTGAGAGGCCACAAAGGCAATCAAGGGCCTAGAGCTTCTCTCATATGAAGAAAGACTGAGACAGCTGGGACTGTTCAGCCTGAAAAAGGCTCAGGAGGATCTCGTGTAAAAATATCCAATAGTAGAACATATAGATGACAGTCAGATTCTTCTCAGTGAGACATCATGACTGGACAAGAGGCAGGGAGCATAAAATTAAACACAAGGTTCTATTTGAGCATAACACTTTTTTTTTTTAAATGGGTGTTTACTGGAAGAGATTGCCCAAAGAAGCAGTAAAGCCTTCACTGTTGGAGTGCCTCAAAATCCAATTGGATAGAGTTCTGAGCAACCTGCTGTAGCTCACCATCTCTAAGCAGACCTGCTTTCCATTCTCAACAATTCTGCAATTTTGTGATCTTCTGCATTATCTCAAAAAAACCCCAGAGGAACGTATGTGGGGATGCTGCTGCTGTAAGAACTCATTTACTTTTACTTTACACATGAAATATAAAATTTTAAAGTATGAGCAACGGATAATTTGGAAATGTTTTTATATAGCTTAGACTAAAATTCTACTTTCAGTATTTTCTCTTCTACACATTTTCTTAGAGAAGGTAAATATGAGTTCTTACACTATATTAATTCAGAAAGAAAGGTAGAAAAATGCATCTGGTACTGAAAACACACGGAAGATAGCTTCCTTTGCATAGCCTTACCCATGAAATCTGAGAATCCATGGAAGCTTTCATCATCCACCCTGCAGGCTTCCATCAGGCTACTGAAGAGAGTGCCAACTGGATCCAAAGGATGCCCCACCCAGCCTTCCAGATTTGTTATTGAGGTTACTCCTTTGTGGAGAAGTTCTATGTTAGAAAAAAGTATGGGAGAAAGGAGGGAAACAGAGCACGTTAGCTGTATAAAACAATTATAGAAGTAAAATTGATTAAAATGTTTTCAGTACGAAGTATAAATAGTAGTTGCTGTTAAGAAAGGGGAAACAGTATCTTCCCAGGCAAATTATCTGCCCTTCATGCATATGTTTTAGGGGAAAAAAAGAAAAAGAACAAAGGCCAAACACCCTATGAGTACTAACAAAGCACATTATGGGTCAAGAATTTCAACTGCAGCACTTTCTGAAATTATACTCAATAGCAGGAAGTCTTCTAAAAACATCTGCTGATAATTACATCAAAGACATCATCTTTTTTTTTTTT
Source organism: Phasianus colchicus (assembly GCF_987193195.1). Classification (NCBI taxonomy): domain Eukaryota; kingdom Metazoa; phylum Chordata; class Aves; order Galliformes; family Phasianidae; genus Phasianus; species Phasianus colchicus. The sequence continues at coordinate 72,749,003 of NC_143476.1, forward strand.
TTGTAAAATATCTACATCTGCTTCCTGGTTCAAAAGATGTAGTACCATTTTTCACATCTTAAGTGAACACAATGGTGCTGAAACAAATGAGAACACTTTAAAATATGCTCCATTTTCATAAAAAAAAATCTGAGTTTATGTACATCTAAATATTCACTGAATAAATAAACTCAGGTTATAGCTTCTTTTTAAAAAAGAATGAAAAAGTTAAATGAGGTATACAAGAAAAATTCACCCTTTAATTCTGAAGCAAATGAATTTTAGCATTCTAAAATTTTATACAAACACTATTTTGGATACTTTGTTTTGTACGTGTGTCACTCATCAGATAGAACATGACAAAATCCTTTAGCACTATGAATGGAAGGAAGTACATGTGAAGCTGCATCTCCAGTACTGTGTTCAGCTTTGGGCCACTCGCTACAAGAAATACCCTGGAGTGTGCCCAGAGAAGGACAAAGAAGCTAGTGAGGGGTCTGGAGCACAAGTCCTAAGGAGTGTGGCTGAGGGAACTGGGACTGTTTAGTCTGGAGAAGAGGAAGCTCAAGGGAGACCTGATAGATCTCTACAACTACCTGAAGGGGGACTGTGGTAAGGTCGAAACCTCGAGTAGCAGCAGAAGAGGTTCAGGTTGAAAAGCAGGAAAATTGTCTCTGAAAGGGTGATCAGGCATTGGAAGTGGCTGCCTACGGAGGTGGTGGAGTCACCATCTCTGGAGGTATTCAAGAAACACATGGCAATGAGAGAGATGGTTTAGTGGTCACAGTGGTCATGGGCTGATGGTTAGATTGGATAAACATAGTGGTCTTCTTCAACCTTAATTATTCTATGGTTTAAAAACGTGTAGAAGCTGTTACGGGTGCTCTGCTTCTCTTCCTACCACACATTAACTTGCAGCTGCCTTTACTTGCTCTCATTCATGGACTGCCGCCTTTCCTTAGTAACCACATGTATTACAGCAAAGCTTTAAAACACTAGAAAGTCTGCTTCTTACCTATTTAAATGTGTAGGGCTATAAAATGAAACTGTTGAACTGACTATGCAAGAGGATGAGGTTGGGTTTTGATTGTTTGGTTGTTTAAGAATCAACTGATATGTAATACAAAACACAAATAAGTTATTGCCTACTAACAAACAGCATGCACTACAGATGACATGCAGAAGTCAGTAGTACTAGTGAATAGGATTAATCACACTGACTTCCTACTGACTTATATTTCACCTCACCTACTGTGCCTATTTATGAGGTTCACTTGTGTCACTCCAAACAAAGGCATTAGTCCCACAGACATTTAACTTTAGCCCATGCAAGAGGTTCCATGTACGTCAGATCAACCACGTAAGTAAAAGCCAAGTAGAAGTATGTGGTGTTTGCTGGACTGAAATCTACAGCTGCAGAATTCATCTGCTTATATGGATGACCAGAACATACTGCAGTATTTTAAAAAATCCAAATTCCAAACGTATGAAGAAAAAGTACGAAAGCAGCAAGTGATAACATAGAAATGCCAAACTTTTTTGTTTTAGGGTAGGATTGTCTGCATTTCACACAATCCAACTTTTATTTATAATAGCATAATACTAGTTGACAGCTATAGACACTGCTCAGAGAGAAAAGGAACCTAACAGGAGTACTGAATGCCTACATACTCCCTAGCAACTGGCAATGAGAAAGAGCAGTACTAAGCCCAGCACACTTTCAGCAGACTCTCCAGACCTTAGTGACATGTACATGCATACACAACCCTGCCCTCACTTCTCCCCCCAGCTTGGGAGGCTGGAAAAGATTAAGAGATCTTAAGGGAACAGATTTTATGGAAAGATGCATTACATGACAGAAATCACTTGAAAAAATTCTCATAAGTAACAACATAACACACTTTTAAATTTTGTTCAAATCTAGGATCAATAACAGTGTATAAAACAACTAGCTCAGGTACTGTGAAACAGAAATGGAGGCACATAAGAACTACCAAACCTATTTTTTTTATTCAGATACCTACATTTTCATCATTTAGATTTTTAACTGCCCATTTCTGGGAAAACATCTGCATACACACTGAAAGATTTACAGGCGACTTCACAATGGTGTTTTAAATTAGAATGTATGAGGATCCGAATATCTAAGAGCAGCAATTAAGATCTAAGATCTGAAGTGACGTGCTTTTGGGTAGCAAGGATCAAATGGAACAAAAATTGTATCTAAGGAAGAATGTTCATTACAGGAATAATGGTCAGATGAATACCATATAAAAAAATGTTTCAAACACTCATTTCCATTTATGTTAATCCAATTTCATTTAGAAACACTAAAATTTAAGGTGTTAAGAGACTCAATAAAGAAACGGCCAAATTTGATGAATTTCTGTAGTGCAGACTTCGCCTTGCTATAACCCTCAACGTAAACTTAGGATCTCCTCTCAGAAGCGTACAGCTCAGCTAAATTATGTGTCAGTGGAAGAAATGATTAAAAATACCCAACGTGTATATAAAGCTCTGTTTGAAAGGCTGTAAGTTACACAGAATTTACACTGTGTAATCAAAACCCCTGACTGGGATATAGACCCAGCTGTGTCAGACATACTGCGGAAGTCAGAACCAAGTCCTTGCTCTACAGAACTTGTACAGAAAGCCCTCAATCTCCAGAATGCTGTATTACCACCATGATCATTTGTAATACACAGTTTAAGGCACCTTTTTAGCATTATAGCTTCAAAAACAGTTTTCTCATGCAAAGTTCTAGTCCAGCATTATTGTCATCTCATTGCATTCTTTGCCATTCTCCTCTCTGCAATTACCTTTCTTCTGAGCCCGGAACACTTCCAGTTGTTTCTGCTGCTGCCTTCTTAGTGTATTAACAATAGCTATTGCTAGCCTCAGTGCTTCTCTTGGGTATCCATGAGATCGTAATGCATCCACCCTTGCACAGGCTGTAGGAACATGTTCTAAAATGGAGAAAATAATTGAGAAATAGCAATGCTTCCATGTCTGCAATGGCCTGTTTTGCTAGGTTAACTCCAAAGGGTTATTTTTTCTTCTTTTTTTTTTTCTTTGTTTTGATTTTTTTGTTTTGTTTTGTTTTTACTATGCAGAAGAGACCTTAAGGACTACTGTTGAGACCAGTGTTTCAAGGGAGCGTCTGTTCTTTTCGCCAGGGTTTTCATTCATCTCCCCCCACCCCTCCAAAATAATGCCATAGAAACTAAACAAAGCGCCAAGTCATGGAAATGTCTTTCCGGTTCAGCCACTTACCATGCCAGAGGGGCCACCCGTGAGAGTCAAAGAGCGAGTTTTCAGAGTCGTCATGGTAACAGTAGTTGGTGTATAGGTCACTGCTGATAATGTGCTGTAAGTGGCTGTCCTGCCAGTGAAGATCGCACGCCTCAATGGCTCGAGTGAACACCGTCCGATGGGGCCTGTTCGATGAATCTGTCATTTTCACAAGTTCAGAAAGCTGCATCAGCTTTTACACATTCAAATGTGAATAAGTCATTCACAGTATTCTTGTCTTCTGCCTATTCACAACCCCCAACTGATGGCAGCCTGTCTTGCCCCTCTGCAAGGACCAGACTGCAGATGACATTTCACGTCCTACCATCAAACAGGTCAAACCAAGAGTGCATCATTCCCATTTGGGAAGAGAACTATGGAACAACAAGATTACTGCTAAACAGGGCTTTGCAAAAGGAACACCTAAGATGAAGAACATTTGACAGCTCTCCTGAAAACAGGCTTAGAAAGGTATATGGCACAGCTACTCAGACATTCACAGCTTTTCCCATTCTGGAGCTGCTAGGATGCAGGATGGATGAACAGCACATGAAGGACTTCCATTGTTCTCCTTTGAAAGTGACATTAACTCCGAGCACTTGTTCAATTTTCTCCTCATAAACATATAAAAATACTGTAGGTAAAACAAGGCACTGAGGGCAAGGGACTGACATAACCCTTACTGGGTATCGTCCAATGGCAGAAGTGTTGTTAATACAGCTCTGTCTGTGTGTATGTGAGATGCTATGCCGAAGCTGCTACTAGTCTGTTCAGGCTGGACAGAACATCAAGAGATTCAGTAAGCAAAACCAATCTCCACAGGGAGTTTTATGCTGAATGAAATTCTGGCCCAGCTAGCTGTAAGGTTTATAAAGGAACTACATATAAACTATTTTCTTCCAAGAAAACGAAACAAGGAAAAACCCATCTAAAGCCAAATCTTCCACCTCCCACAACTAATTAATTATAATTTCATCATAAGTATATATGAAATATGTATCAAAATACTGAGTATTTTGAAGATTACAAGGTTTTCCTCCCTGCTCCCAGAGAAATCTTGCATTTTCCCCACTTGTTAGCCAGAATAATAATCTTGCTTGAAGAGGACCAGACAAGGCTTCTGTCAGATTTAATAATCACATTTTCAATTATCAAGAATGATATTGAGTAAGAAGAGATGCTTCCTTGAAGAAGTCAGAGTGCTGCCTCTGCACCCCACCCAAAACCTGGAAATGTAGACTGCACAACAAGAGCACATTCCACAAATAACAGCTTTACTTTCTCACACACTCAGTTTTAATGCAGCTGCAACAGATCTCTCTTTAAATAAGCATCGAAGGCTTTGTAACTGCAAACAAAAACCCCAGCACTGGAAGAGATACAAAACTGTAGTCAAGCACAGAAACAACAGGCTTTTACATGACATACTTCAATTTTCATGCAACAAGTATTTAGAAGGACCAAGTGAAAAGTTAGAAGACCTAACTAAACACAAATACTTGCTTTGAAAATGTTGCAGCCCCAGCACAAAAAAACTACCCTTTCTGCAAGGACAATATTAGTGAAAATAAATTTGGCTGGTCAATTTTTAACAAGAAAGTTACTAGTCCCAGGAAAGAGTGCTGAATTCTGCAAGGCTAGAGTACATAAGATAGAGGTTATATTATATGTTGCAGTCAGTGCATATGTGTAGGCTCACCTTGGTTAGCATTTGCACCCTGAGGCAAAGCATTGGTTAAATTGGGCAGCTCGTTTCCATGGTTTCCATCTTCCCAGGGACAAACATCCACACTGTTCCATTTTTTCAGCTGTTTTAGCCAACTGGCCTTCTGCTCCAACTTGCAGTGGGGATTTAAGACTATACACATCCACAGAGCACCTGATTTTAAAAAAATTGCTAAATTATGTTTTCTATTAAAAATGCAGCAGCCATTGACTAATTGCAAACTTCTATACTGTAAGACTTTCACTCTTCCCTCAAAGGCTATACTGCTTACTTCCCAGCTATGCCTAGCATCAGGAAGGCTGAATTCCTGACACAGAACCTGACCCATCTGAGCAGTTGAAGGACTGTATCAAGCCAAACTTCTCTATTAAAAGGTATTTAGCATATCTTTTGTATTAGAAAATCTAGAGTTCACAACGAATGGGTCGTCAGTCAGCAGTATCAGTCAAAAGCAAACAAGAATTCAGAAAGTTACAGCAGGACGTTACCCAAGTTTTTTCCTTTTATTTTTTGTATCAGAAGTGAATGTTGCTTTCTGCAAACTAAATCTATGTATCTTTCAGCTTCACATTACAGGAACCATGAAAGCGTGTAAGTAAACTACATACTTTGTGAACATATGCTTCCTAGTAGAAGCACTGCTGAATATATACTGCAGTTTCCAAACATTTCCATCTCAAAGATCCAGTAAGCACTGGCTTTGTGAATTCTTACAGGTCAAAGATATGTTTTGCTGCAATTACTCCAGTAATTTGGATACACTAGAAAATTTGTTTTACATTCTCTCTTCATGGAGCTCTAAAAGAAAGCTAATTTGTGCTGACACTTCACATATACCATCACTTTAGAACCTGCTCCCTGCCTCTGGATGACAGGGCAGGCAGTGCAGGCATAAATACATCAATGCATCTAGTAACAATTTTCAAATGCAAGGATTTTTCTCTAAATTAGCTGTCTCTTCATCAGTGCGAACTCTGACAGAAGCAGGAAGACATCAGAAAGTGCTACTTAGCAGCAGTTCATTTGCTTATCAAGAACATGCCTTATACACTACAAGAAATCTAGAGACTCTGCCCAAACTATGCAATCTTCATGATAGACTGAACAAAACAATGCAGCTGGTTCTGCCAGGACAATAAGATTTTTACATTCATGTACTCTTTTGCTAACTAAGAATGCAAAATGGACAGAGTACAGGCCATTGCATTACTTTCATTCTTAGAGTAGCTCAGCATGCTGGTATGCCACAATACAGGAGCCAGAGGAAACAGAACCTGATCCTTAAGGTTATAATTCCCCAGATACTCTGACTATCAAGGATAAGGAACTAATAGCAGAGAAATCTGAACACCAACAAAATAAAATGTGGTACTATGCAGAATTCCAAAGAGATCATAGAATCATAGAATTGATCAGGTTGGAAAAGACCTTAAGGATCATCAAGCCCAACTGCCACCTCACCATACTACCCTAACTCTTGCCCTATCACTATCAAACCATGTAAACAGCCGTTCCCCCTCCCGTTCATACACTCCCTTCAAGTACTGGAAGGCCACAATGAGGCCACTTACTCCTCCAGACTCAATTTCAGAACTCCTTTCTCTAGAAGTAGATATTCTAGAGAGAAGGATGCTCCATTACCCAAACCACTGTGTTAGTCATAGCCACATGCACTGCAGACAACACTGGGACTGAATTTTTGCAACACAGACTACAGCTGCCCACTCTTAAATACAGTAACAGCAAATTCGCATTCTTCTTGTTTTGTTGTTTAGGTGTCTAAAATTTATCATGGGAGTAAGATGTTTTTAAAGTGTTTTAAGATTAAATCTTATGACTTTGCTTTAAACACCCGTTTGAACAAGCTTCACTTGATTCAATAAACATCTGTGCACACTCAGTACTGCCCCATACATAAGGAGCACATGTCTTGTAATCTGTAAAACAAAAGATGGGTATGGGCATACTGGAACATCTTGAAGAAGAGTTAACTTGGGTTTATTTTCTTTTTTTTTTTATTTTCAACATGAAGCACTACTTGAGGGCACAGAGGGGACACTGAATCTCTCAGCATCTTCATAAAAACAAACAAAAAAACCCTCAAAAAACCAAACCCACACACTTTTAATACCTTTCAGCAGGACTCCCAGTGTTTTCAGACTAAAGCAAAAGAAAGTGGAGTATTGTAACTGAATTTGGGAAGCATTTCAGCCATTCGGTCAGGCAGAACACACGCTGCTGATTATACAACATCCCTACAAAATGAGTAACCTTTTACTTTTCTATATCTCAAGCACCAGTAAAGGTGAAGGAATAACATGCCTTCTCCAGAAGCTCCACTCCACAGACAGGAAAGAGAAGAGATAACCGAAAGTACCAAAAGCCTCTAAAAACTTATTTCCTTTGAAGAGGGTAATTACTTTGAGCATAACTACACTGTCAGCAGCCCATCTCAGAAACCCAGGCTATTTTTATGCAAATGAAGCACAAGGAAAAGTGTATTTCTAATAAACTGCACACAGACCACTCCCACTTTCAATAGCACCCAACTTCACACTCCCACCGACACGAGCGTGAGCTGTGTGTGTATCTGGGCTGGTTAAGGCCCTGGCACAGCCCTGCAGGCTGCTCCATCCTGGCACCACAGGGAAGCATGTGACAAACTCCCCTCCAGAAGAGAAAGGAACAGAAAGAGCCTGGGGCTCAACTCCTGTAGTGCTACAACCACGTGGAAGAGAGAAGCACATTGCCAGTGACCCTACAGTCTTCAACCTACTGGGGGCTCTGGGTTTTTTGGTTGTTTTCTTTATTTTTTTTCTTTTCCCTAGTGAGTGTATGCGCTTGTCTGTACTCTCATTTCTTCCTCATCCTTCTCCCTGAGCGCATTGCCCCTTTTCTGACATCTGCTCCATCCAGGCTTCTTCCATTTGCTGGCCCTTGTCCTGCTTTCTAGCACTGAGAAGTCTGAGAAAAACATTTGTTCCTGCCCAGATTTTACCACACACCAACTGGAAGAACTCTGGAGGACATTCTTCCCATTTCGCTCTACTGTGCTCAATGGGAGCCCTCCACCCAGAGCTGGTCACTGACCCATAGACTTACACTGGCCTCAAACAAGAAATTCGCTTTTCTGTGTAATGAATCCTACACCAGGAAACTGTCAATTTCTGGAAAATGCATTCCTGGCACTCTCAAGTTTACTGTTTGACTAGGTGTCACAAATCCCACCTGCAGTATGCACAAATGTCTAATTAAATGAAAAAGAGCAAGAACATGTTTGTGTTTACACATTTTGTCTTTCTCTGTACCAAAGCACTCTCTCCCACCTCCCTTTCCCCAGGCACCACCTATCTTTTCATACAAGATCTCAGAACTAAAACTAAAGTAGTTCAGGTTCAGATCCCTAGACTATGAAAGAAGTCTTTCCAACACAAAACTAGTACAGTACCAAACAATCATAAACCATGATGTAGAATTTATTTTTCTCCAGTAGGTAACTGTAAGGTAAGTCATGCTGTGTGTGCAATTTGGTATTAATTTCACAAGGCAATGAATCACAGAACTGTCCACTGCAGGAAGGAATTGTCTATTTTGGTTCAACAATAATCCTCTTGACCTGAAAACAGCTACCTTTGCTAAACAAACTGTTAGTTCAATCAGACCTCTTTTTGGAACCACACAGTTGTCATTCATCTTTAGTGTGCCTCATATCACAAAAACATAGGTTATATTATTGCTTGTTACGGAACATATGCCTTTTTTTCATGTATGCAAACATCAGTACTTTGGGTATCACTCAGTAAACACCCAAACCTCTAAATTCATGAGGGAGAAAGGACAGCATCTCTTTACACTGAGCAGGATTTGAACCAGCAAATTGAAAAATTCAAATAAGTACAACTTAAAACATCTAAAAATAGGTGATGCATAATTACACATCCTGCATAAGAGTGTATTCATGAAGTTAAAGGAAGTCTGAGGAATATATACGTAGTCTCCTTAAGGACAGAGCACTGCTCAGTTTTCAGAAATTCATCCCATTATATTTTACTCTTACACCAGTAAATCAGAGAGTGGTGGTGAAAACAGTTTTAGGAGGGGGTAGGGCACTGAGCATGAGCGAAGATCCAGCACACAATTTTGTGTGACTGACTGCAGTTCACAGAATCACAGAATCACTAAGGTTGGAAAAGACCTATAAGATCATCCAGTCCAACCATCCACCTATCACCAATAGTTCTCGCTAAACCATGATATGGTTTACTCAACACAACATCCAAACATTCCTTGAACACCTCCAGGGTCGGTGACTCCACCACCTCCCTGGGCAGCCCATTCCAGTGCCTGACCACTCTTTCAGAGAAGTAGTATTTCCTAACATCCAGCCTGAATCTTCCCTGGCACAGCTTGAAACCATTCCTTCTAGACCTCTAGTCCTAGTTCTCCCAGGAAATCTGTTTTTCCTAAAAATATTACACTATCTTGTCAGAGCTGTAGTTTAACAAATCGTAATGCATAATCTTAATATACTTAAGATCAATACACATATTTTCAAATTGAAAATATACAGAAATACATCCATGTGCAAATAGAAAAATACAGAAAATAGATGCAGATCTAATTCAAAATTTCCTTGCTTTCTCTGTTACTGTATATCTGTTTCTCTAAAACTAAAAACCCCCACCTTTCCAAGTTGGTAGCATTTTATCATTTCAAAGGAAATGGAGCAAGGTAATCAAAATCATTCCCATTGTGCAACCCACAGCTCAGCTTCAGGACTTGCTGTACACTTGCCCTACTTGAATCTCATCAACTCAGTTATAAAAACATCATTTTCCAGCACTGGGAGTTGCAGAATAGAAACAATAATAGGAGACAGAACCTATGACCCCTTTATAATGCAAGTATTAGCAAAGGATTTAAAAGTGGTTTACATCAGGTTTTTAAACACATACACACTTTCAGTGGGACAGCCACTTGGAAGGTGGCAAATGCTATTTATTGCTTCTCAACAAGGAGGACAAGTGCCTTCAGAATGACTGGTAAAGCCACCTCCTTCCTCCTGTCATGAAGAGATCTCCGTTAGAACAGAGCATAATCAGGAGCCTCACTAGAGAACACTCCAATTAAACAGTAGCTTTTATGAAAGAGCGAAGATAGGCAAAGCACTTCAGAGCTGTGGTGTCCCTGATAAGAATCTGATAAGGAAAAGTACTAGCAGTGTTCAGCTGGATCCAAGTTGCAATTTTATTCATAAAAACAATCCCTTAATGTACTGTGGTCTCTCTATGCAACCTTCAGGAAAAAAAAAAGGCTTGCTGTGGGTGCTGTATTTCTTGGAGAACAGAATGTTTCATTTTGCTCTAATTCATTCTATTACTGAATTAAACTTTGATGTATTGGTCTTGACAAGTGCTTCATGCTGATTGTATTGTGTATGATAGTATAATCACTCCCCATGCATTTCACACAAGCTGGCTGATTAACGCAATAGATTACCTGCAGCACGGATGACAACAGAGAATCACTGCACTACTCTGCACACTAAACTCCAAATGTGCATTATAGGGAGTGCAGGAGTACTGCAAAAAAAATTAAATAAAATAAAACTAGTTCCTTAAGTTTTCCTTTCCCTCTTACTCCATTCTTCTGCTCCAAAGGCTAAAATCACACATATATTTGGCTAAAATGGACACCTGCATTATGAAATTTTATTCTAAACTATCATCAATTACATGCTCTGGTCCATGTTTATCAAGCAATAACCACTGCAGTCTTCCTATGCTTCAACTTCTACACAACAAAACAGGAACCAGCGTAAGTATCTGTCATCTCACTTGAGCACTTTGTTGTGGACTATGCTTTTATTTTTATTTTGTTGTTGTTGTTTCAAACTGCTGTAACAGATATCCATCCATTTGTCCAAATGGTTACACAGAAGAACTGAAATTTACTTCATACTACAGTATCCTTAAGAAAGCATTTAAGTATCTGTCATATGTCAATTATGTGCCCCTCTAGGCACTTATAGTACCCTACATTGATCAACTTCTCTAATATTGACAAAACAATTTATTCACTTGGTCACAAAGAATCATTTTATGGTGAAAGTATTGCTCACACTAGCACAAACAGCACAAATAGCAGAAATATACTATTTCATGAACATCTTGAAAAGGTTCTCTACATTTTTTTTTTAATCATTACCAGCATTTACAACAAGCTGGTGAACAAAAGCACTCTGTCCAAAGAATGGACTAGCTATTTTACCAGATATTTAACTATTTAACTATTCATTCTCAGCAGTCATCTTATTTTCAGAGACTGACAATTTTCAGAAAAAAAAAAAGTTGATGTATCTACTAATTATAAAAGCATTAATCCACCTTCATTTAAATTGACGGATGAATTTCTCTCATACAAAATTGTGAAGTTTGAGAGGAACAAGATACCCATAAAAGAAAGGGAGGGAAATACCTTTTATCCCTCAAAAAAAGCATAGACAGTCTATCACATAGTGGGAAAGGTCAAAAAATAAATGATTACCATTACTGTGCTTACAGAACCTGAATAGCCAACTATAAATGGCAAGAAGAATACATTCTGACAACCTAGTCTGAATTCTTTCACAGTCTAAGATTTCCTGGGTTATTTTCAGCTTCCATATCAAAAGTATGTTCCTTTTACAAAGGAACATACTTCAATTTTAAGATTTTCCACTACAAAAATCTATCATAGTTACTGGTGAGCTCCACTGCAAGTTCTAACATTATCACCTCAGAAGAAGTAGACAGAACACATCTCTGTATAGAAAGGTGGCCTGGCTTCATTCAGCAGGGAAATGAAGGTGACAGCAACAATTGAGACACTCTAGGGCCATGACAGCAATTTCTTTAAGTTGTCATCCATAACTCAGGCTGCAGAGCAGCAGAAGTGTCTTGTGTTGATAACTCAAAAGTACTGTTAATTTAGTGCCTCCAGTAGCATAAATCATTTCAATGCAGTGACATGTATTAATAGCTTATTCTGTGAAAGAGCAACGCAACCTTATGTGTGCCTTCAGTTCACGCACATTTTCTATCTATATAGCAGTTGCACCATGGCAGCTAAGTTTAAAAAAATCAACAGGGATCAAAGGATTATCAGTGAAGCAAGGATAGCCTACTGGATGCTATACAGACATAGACACAAATACCTATGACATCACTCCACCTAAGCTTCGCAACTGAGCAAAGCGCAATGCATCCCACCACCTTTGAAACACAGGCGTTCCAATAGCTTTCACTTCAAGGCCAGAAATGTGATACATGAAATTGCTTTACCTAAACTAGGAAATTTTAAGGTTATTTTCCAAAGGTGCAGGAATTACGTAGATATTGACATACATCTGACACTTGAGAATTACATTCTTGCCATATCACTTCAGAAATACCAGAAATTATAAAGAAAAGTCCAGCATAATTGATACTACACCAGGAATGCATGAAGTATGAAGCTTAATAAAAAATGATGTCAGAGATCAAAAACTGCATTTCTGTGACTCCTTTATGACAGCCCTGAAGTAGCCACCAGATCTAGCATCAAGAAGGAATTTCTTTAGTGGCATACTGACAACAATTCCAACTGCTTTTGTGTCTTTCTCCCCTCTCCCTTAAGTGCTAAGCAGAGATAATTTGTTTACGACAGCTGGCATGTCTCATTTGTACAAGTTTGTCTGTCTCTCTAATTGCAAAGGGAAGGAATACCTAAGACAGAAATATAGATTGAGAATAGCTCCATTTAGGTTGAAAGAATTTAACTTGCTATTTCTAGAGATGAATATAAGTTTGTATCAGAAAAATTTAGAGTGGTTTTCAAATCAAAAAGACTTGTTTAATTCAATCACTAGCTTGATTGAGGAAAAACAGTAATTAAATCTTTCTTAATTAATCTATAATGATTCTTTACCTATATTCAACATCTAGAATTATGTTTTGAATGTAGGGCAAAGTGTTACTAATAAAATGTTATGCATCATCCTTCAGGAAGTACACTGCAGTATTTTTATGTGATGTGACCTTGTAAAATGATATTTTAGTTCTAAAGTTTAGTGTGAAAATGTGTCACTAATCCAGAAAACTGTCAAAATATCAGCAAACGAACTCAGATTACCAGGATGTCACAGCACTTAGAAAGTAGCCCACATTAGCTTTAAGTGATATAATGAAGAATACTAGACCTGCTAGGGCAAATACATGCTTTTCTGTTCAGGAAATATCTTTACAGGAACAATCCACTCTGCATGCCTAGCAGAAAGAGAAGTGAGATAGTCACCAAGGAAAGCTTGATGCCACAAATGAAGCGCATGGCAATACTGTGAGAAGTTCATACCCTGAAACTTCAGAACTAACAAGTTCTGAAGCATTAGAGAGCACCCAGTTGGATATACAGAATGCCATTTTAGTTCTCCTCAGTTTTGTGAAATAAAAGAACCAAATGAGAACAAGATAAGCGGACAAAAACCCAGAACACGTCCGACCATTATTCGTGGCCCTGCACTGCAAGAGCTCTCTGGAGCTTCCCTATGAAAAAGCCACCATCTTTCTGTTCCATTCAAAGATAGTCTTTGAACAACTTCCCTCCTCCTTAAACTGCTCTTAAATATCAAAATGGAGGTAATCTGCTGGAAATGTTTGTTTCGAAACATGCAAATTACATGAAGTTTCTTCACAGGAAAGGCAGGCAACAGGATATAAAGACAATGAAAATAGTAGTACACAAAAAAAAATCTGATCCTGTAATCTACATGTTGACAAGCTGTTGGGCTCCATCACTCGACCAAGTAGTAGATACTTGTCTTAGATTTTTCTACTTGACTGCTTTCATCAGATTAAGCATCTGGGATTTAATTTAACAGTTTCAGCTTTATTAAGCTGTCACAAGCACAGCCCCACTTTGATAACAGTAGCTGCTCCAATTATGGCTTGGTTTAGGGTTGTCAAGTATAATGATTCATTCATGGCACATGAGAAGCAATAAAAGGTTGTTTTGCATTACAGCTTTAAAGATGTGGGCACTTTTTTCATTTAATTTGTCACTTAGCTTTTGCTAAGAGGACATTTAAATTGCAGTAAAAGGCAAATGGGTCTTTTAGTTTAAATGTAATCCCCATCTTTAAATGATCTGTAATGGCACAGTGTTCGAGTGGGAACACTATTGTTTCACAGTGGGCCCTGATGGTGACATGTGACATTTGTATTCAGGTCCTGTATTATCCATGTGGCTAAAGGGCTTCCAATTTCATTTCACAGCCAGAAGCCAGCAGAAAACACCAATTAACTTGCAGATCCCACTTGCCGACAAAACTCAGCCTCTTCTCTATGTCTGACATCTAGCAGTGCTCAACATTAATTCCAAAGCAGAGCCTTGCAGCCCTCACAATCCCTGTGCTGGGGCATAAAGTCAAATTCTCCCCTTTTATTAAGGTGATATTTTCCCTTTTGTAGACCACAAGCAACATATATTTAATTTTGATGGATGAATATTATAGAATTACTGCTATAGTAAGATTACAAGGACCAGCTTTTTCCTCTAGAGTACAAAGGTTAACTGACCTTTCCTTGAAATCAGAGATATCAGTTCAATGGGCATCAGCACTGTGCATTTCCATATTCCTCCATTTTATCAATGCAATTTAATTAAAAAGGCAATACAAGGGCTTCAGATAATTAATCATTCTGATATACTGAAGTCTTCCACCATGGTGGAGTTAAACGCCTAAAGATCAGCATGTGGAATTTACTTACTGAAACAAAGCACCATTTAAACAGCAACAACATGAAGAAATCCAGCTCAGCTTTAAAATCTGGAAAGCGCATTCACAGATTACTGTGGCAAGTTGGAAGTGTTCAGCAGTGCACCACTGAAGTCATATTTATGTTCTCCTAGCAGGAAAAGTATATAAGGAAGGCTTATAACCTCAGCCTGTAATCTTGACCTTGCCAATACCACACCATTTGGAGTTCCCTAAGTAGTACTTAGCTCAACCCCTTCTTTGACATACAATAGGGGAAATCAGCTGGGAATAATTGTTACATACTTCCTCTTGATCTGAAGGCTTTAAAAAACAACAAAGAAGTCCTACAAACAACTAGTTAGTTAAATGGAGTCTTTTGAATGATTGCTTACTGAATTGTATTAGAAAATTGCCAAGCTCCCACTTAAGAGAGGCAAAGTATTTACTTTTACTCAACTTATTTAAATCAGTACCTCTGAACACTCAAGCCCAATCTGACTTCTAATGAAGTCAGTGCAATTTACCATAAACTCCAGTAGAAACTGATCAGGGACTTGTGTGCCCTTCCAGTACACTTGCCAACACTCGATGGCAAGCAGGAAGCATCAGTTAAGTTCTAATGAAAGGTTCAAGTGACACAGTAAAGGAGTAAAGCTGAAGTTATTTAAGTACGCTTAAAAGCCTATGCCAAGATGGAACTGACAAAGTGGCCATAAGCCTAGTGGTTGGCAGACAGCATACCAGGACATGCAAGCAAGCCTTTATTAAGCAGAGTCTATATTTACATACTTCACATGTCCTAAAGTCTTCCATAACTACCATGCTACATTGCTACTCACCTGCAAAATAAGTGAGATCATAAATAACTTTTTTTTTTTTAATAAAAGCCATACATGTTTAACGCTCTCAGAGTACTTTGAGCAGATAATACAGTAAGTGAAGCATGCAAAGGCCTATCCCACCCTTTTCATTGTTATTTAGTTCCCTGACAGCTGAGAAGATGAGAACAAGACAGGAAACAAACATTGTTTTAAAATATATTGATAGCCAAGTTCTCTCTGCCACTACCAGAACTGTCAGTCTCTACAGACATCTTGCTTCTTCTTCTGTAGTTTGCTACAGCAATTCCAGCTTGTCTTAAAACCTCTTTCATATATAATTATATTTTTTTTAAGTGATGCATGTTTCATCTGGAATGGGGGACATGTCTAACTATAATGAAACTCAAGGTGAGATCTTAACAAAGACATGGGAGCAGCTTGTACTTTTCACACAAGATAGGAGTCCAGTTGGAGAGATTCATCCAGTTAAGAAGTGGTGTTCTGCCTTAGCCAGCTATGCATCTGACATGCATGAAATATTGGTTATTGAAAATCTCTCTCAGGATCAAAATACTTTGATACCATCAGAGGAGACAGCGCAGTGCAGGACTGAAACTCAGATTACAAATATAGCAGCTGAAGTAGCGGTGAAGCTGAAGGTTGCACTGTGGTTTTCTGGGAGTGGCAAGTGTAATTCTGATCAAATAGAAGTAATCAATTACATTAATTTAAAATATTGTTTATTTGATGCTGCAAACAGAGAGATTCCACTTCTTCCACCTTCAGACAGGTGTTATCAAGAAGAAGATGACCATACGACACTGAATAAACAAGAGGAGCTGCTAAGAAAATTTAACAAAATCTTTTACATTTACTGGCAGTATGTGTTAAGAATGCTACAGGTAACAGATGGAGAGCTCACTTCTGTCTTTCCACAACCTACCAGCTCAATTCACATATGCAATGAAACATGAGAATCTCCAGCCCTCAGCATGATGTATTATGATTTTTGCTACATTTATGTTTAGTTAAGCACATGTTGGCAAAAAGCACTATTCCCAAAGCATCATAAAAATGCCATGCTACAATGGTTGTTACACTTAAGGCAAAGTAGTTACCACAGAATCACAGAATTGTAGGGGTTGGAAGGGACCTCTAGAGATCATTTAGTCCAACCCCCCCGCAAAGCAGGCTCCCTACAGGAGGCTGCACAGGTAGGCGTCTAGGTGGGTCTTGAATATTTCCAGAGAAGGAGGATCTACAATTTACCTGGGCAGGCTGTTCCAGTGTTCTGTCACCCTCACTGTGAAAAAGTTCCTTTGCATGTTGGTGCAGAACTTCCTGTGCTTCAGTTTATGGCTGTTTCCCCTTGTCCTGTCCCCACAAACCACTGAAAAGAGGTTGGTGATGTCCCTTTGACTCTCACACTTAAAATATTTATAAACATTAATAAGATTCCTTCCCAGTCTTCTTTTCTCAAGGCTAACTAGACCCAGGTCATCCAGCCTTTCCTCATAGGGGAGATGCTCCAGGCCCTTTATCATCTTCATGGCCCTCTGCTGGACTCTTTCCAGCAGATCCCTGCCCAGAACTGGATACAGCACTCCAGGGGAGGCCTGACCAGGGCAGAGTAGAGGGAAAGAATCACTTCCATTGACTTCCATTGACCACGCTCCTTCTAATGCACACCCGGATCCTACTGGCCTTCTTGGCCACCAGAGCACAACATTGCTGGCTCATGGCCAACTTGTCATCCACCAGGACCCCCATGTCCTTCTCCACAGAGCTCTTATCCAGCAGGTCTTGTCCTAGCCTGTACTGATACTTGTGGTTATTCTTTCCCATGTGCAAGATCTGCATTTGCTTTTGTTAAATCTCATCTGGTTTCTTGCTCCCCAGCTCTCCAGTCTGTCTGGGTCTTGTTGAATGGCAGCACAGCCTTCATGTGTGTCAGCCACTCCTCCCAGTTTTCTATCATCAGCACATTTGCGGAAGGTGATCACTACCCCTTCATCAAGGTTGTCAATGAAGACATTGAACAAGACTGGACCCAGCACTGACCCCTGGGGAACACCACTAGTCACAGGTCTCCAAATGGATGAGTGTTATATCAACATTCACTCTAGTAAAATTTTACCTGCTATGATAAATAAGGTTTTTCACCACAGAAATCTATAATCTCAGCTAGACAAGCCAGTCTTTATTAGCCTAATGCTTCATTTAGAATAAACATTATTTATGCTAATATTTCATCTAGTCTCAGACCCACTAGACAACATGAAATCAATCATGGTCATTTATAACCTTTATAAGAAGGAAAAGTTATGTTGACTTTTCCCTTCTAAAAGAAGGAATTATTCTTACTTTCATTTATTTCTACTTCATCTTACTTCATTTAGCTTTGTTTTGCACCCCTTAAACATATCAAGACCATTTTGAGTTTTGGCTCCATTTTCCACAGTGTTTACATATAGTCTCATGAGGCATTGTTTGTAAGTTATTATATATATGCATCTTTCATGCCACGTGAGTCAGAAATTGGTCAGAATGCATCTCAAGACAGGCTCCTCCAAGTCTAGACTTGAAGTGTCTTTCCAGATTCAGTGAAAGCACAGGTAACTACTAAGATTTCCACAAACCACAATGCAATTTCATCTTGCCTGTGCATCTTCAACTTGCCTTCAGAAAGCCTCCAAGACAGCAATTAAACCGTACTGCAGCTAAGATATACCATATGAATCTTTTCAACACTCAATGAATCATCTTTTAGATAAACAAATCAGATTTACTATCATTTAAAAAAATCCAAGTCATTTATCACTGTTACATTTTGTGTGTCTATAATACCCACTTGATAATAGTTTGTTCCAGTGCCTTACACTCAATGAATACAACGCCGGTAGTTACTAAGTATTTTTGTTTTCCACTTGCTTACCTTCCTTTACAATCTTGGTGACATCTACCTTCAAGCTGTTTCTAGTTTTCCTTCCCTACCACAAATTCCTGTATGTTGAGAACTTCTCAAACTGTTACAAAGACTTCAAAACTGCATCAGCAAGTTTCTGAAACCATTTAGACTAAGTGCCTTCAGACTTTACTAGGTTAGGTATTTCTTGTCCACATCAGCCTGCATTCCTCTCTCTGCTGTACAAGTCACGTATCTGGTCACAACTGACCTTTTCTGTAGAGCAGTGTTAACTGTTTCAGCCCTCCGTTATGTGATCTCCTTCCCAGATACGTAACGGACTTCTTTCCTTTGCTGCAATCTTCTCACACTCTTAATGAATCTCCCCCTTTTGTTTTCTCTTTCTCTCTACTTTTGAAATGATCTCTTCCTTAACCTATCCAGATCACCACTATTGGTTTATATACCTACCCTAAGCTGTCTACATTTTCACTCCTTGCTTCATTTCTTTAGATTCTCAAGTTACTTACTTACTACTTATTGCAATCATAATTATTTCATACCATGCCTCGTCCTTCAACCACACTGTCTAATACAGTAGATCAGAAATTCAACTTCACCCAACCCTAACTGAACAAGCAAAGCTGCATAAAACTAACTTCTTTTACCTAGGACAACAACATCTTCCCTCCACCCCCAAACACATAATTGTTTCATTGTACATATAAACAGCAAATGATTTTGAAGTCTGTGCATTTACCCAGTTCATCCCAGAGCTGCCTATACTTGTCAGTCATTGTAGTTCCTTGTTGTCTCCAAAGTGCCAAACGAGGGTCAGCCATGAACTGCTCCGTTATCAATGTCAACATGCGAGCTCCATTTGAATCTCTCATCTTAAGCATCTCTCGCACCTAAGAAATGAACCTTTTAATACAAACTTGAAAAAAAAGTTCCATCACAGTGCAGACAGCATTTCACTGTTAAAACATTCCATTGCTGTTAAATAATAAAATATATATGAAATGACATTCTTAAGTGAAAACAATAGTCGTCTTTCTCATTTTTAACTATTTGATTTCAATATCCCTATGCAATTCTGCAAAAGCTTCTTCCACAAGTAATCTATACATGTATTATGCAATTTGCTGCCAAACTATCAGTTCTAAGGCTTCCCCAACATTTTAAGGTAGGGAAAGAAGAGAACAACAAAGATGCAAATTGTTGAAATGTTACTTCATATCCTTAGTTTGATTTTGAAACATGAGACTGTGGCCCATTTTCAACAGCTCATGATTAACTTATCACATTCTTAAGGCTTTATATTTAGAACAACAGAACTTGGAGTAAGACACTAACAAGTACAATCTGGCTAGAGGGATGAGAGGAGAGAAAGAAAGGAAACTTTAAGACATTCAACACACCTTTGCAAAAAGCAAATTGAGCTGCTTCCCTGATCCATGGTATCCACCCTGTGAGAGGAAGAGTTTAACTTGTTCTTGGACCTGTTCCTCATCCAAATGCCAGCAGTTTTCATCATCTATGCTAGCACCTGCTGTGGGGTCAGGAGCACCTGCAAACAGCAAGAAAAGAAATTATGTTGTAGATAAAGATGAAAGGTTCATGAGTCCAAAGGAGAGAAGTACTGCAAAGGTTTATGGTTTCGTGTTTTTTCCTACTTTGAACATGCTGGCTTCAATCTAAGCATTCTTTAAAATAGATTTTAAATTATCTCCTCAATAGTCTTAAGCATTTAGTGGGAAAGAAATGATAGCCTATCAAATGCTATTTAAATAAGCAGTATTTTATAATAAAACATTAAAATAAAAATGAGGCTTTTCCTCTCATCTCAATAGGTATACTAGAATGCTTTTACAAAGAAAATTACACTTTGTGTAGCACTTCTACTACTGCGCTGTTAAAACACTCTCCCCAAAGCATGTGTAATTCTTGTATCTTCTGCAATCTTACTCATGTTTAAGTGACTACTAGTGAGCACTGCTACAGATGAACATGAGGAAAGTAATCACCTCAGTGTCTCTGAGCTGTGATGACTCTGCAAAGCCAAACAAAGAATAAAAAAAACCCCAAATAAATCCAAAGTCTTAAAGCACTGAAGGCACATCCAGCATAAAAATACTTTAATGCTCATGCTTCTGAATGAGAATTTTAATGCAGACAGTGTTATCAGCACAGAATGAATTCAAGTGAATTAGACTAGTGCAAACTGTAATAACTGCGATTTACATCAGGATGCACTTTGGCCAAAGGTTGTTCTAATCCAAATTTTATAGTTAAGATAAGTGATTTTCCACTGGTGGCCTTTTCTGAAGGCTAAAGATTTAACTAAAACAAGTTCTTGCATCATTGAGAAATCTACATATTTCTGAATAAACCCATCCTTCCACGGGAATTTTTTAAAAGATATTTAAAGCGAGAAATTTGAAATGCACTTATCTAGACTGTCAAGGTTGTGTGTCACTATACCAGATGCAAAGTATTTTAAGCATGCCCAAGACTCAACTAACATTTTCATGTTGAGCTTGTCACTACTGTGGAATATATACCTCTGCTGGTTTTTAAGATGTTAGAAACTCAATCACATTACACAATCTACCACCTTTAAATTGCAGTCCATAATGTCTCTGTAGCCAATGCTAAATGAAGAATGTTGGAGGAAGTGAAAACTACACAGTCACATTTGTAAAAGCTCACTTTCGAACAAGTCCTGAGAACTCGAAACATAAAGCCATCTATAACTCTTCAAATGAACATGAATTAAACATTGATTCTGTTGACTTAAGCCTTCATTTCACATTTGCAGCTGTGCCACGCAGGTGAAGCTTTCCAGCAGTTGCAGTGAATGGTAGGATCTTTATTTAGTGAAAACACAACAGAAAGATTTAAAAGGTCAGAGGGATGTGTTGTCTTCTAGCTGCTGAGAGTTTTAAAAAAATCTTTCAGTTCAGCAACTTCCTAAACTGTCTCCAACTTCAGAACCTACCACTAGGAGTGCAGCACTGCCGTCCTTACAGATGTATACTTAGATTAATAAGAAATTGCATCTTTGAAGGTGTGAAAGAATTATCTTGCCTTCCACTGGAAACGTAAGATTGCCTCAGAAGACAGAAATTAAGCCCAAAACAGTACAATAAAACAAAAAAATTAAGAACTTCTGTAAGTGCTTATATTTTTCTGTGCTAGTTTCACTGGGCTTTCAGTTCAGTCAGCAACATGACACACCTGCTGATAAGTCTTCAGTTGTAAAGACTGAGATAAAAAGTGAAATCAAGTCACAGGAGAATGAGCAGGGTGGCTGTTGCACAGACCCATGTCTGTAGTATCACCTTGCAAACAGTTTAAATATTTCATTGCTCTAAAATGCAGAGAAAAAGATCTGTGAAATTTAATTAAATAAAAACACTGATACATAAAACATATGTATCCCTTAGTTGAGCAGAGATTTGTCTTTAAACAGTCTTGGTATAGCTACTTTTAAATTGTATTAAAAATAGCTCAAGATTCCGCAGCTAAGCTTCCCTATTTAGGGAAAAAAAAACAAAATTCTTTCCATAGCTGTTTACATTTTATCAGAAGCTCATCAGTCAGCATGTGCTGCAAGGTTACATTTCATTGCAGCTACCAGAGATGCTTTAACAACAGGGCTCCTCCCCAGCAACCAGGATGTCTGCTGCCCAGGCCCATGGCTGTGCTCCCACCCGGGTCCTTTCTCCCAGCAAGATCCCAAATTTACTTTCACTGGGGACTTACTTACATTGTATTACACTGATACCAGCACTATTTCTTATGCCAATGAGTTAGACTACTGTAAAAGCTGAAGTTGTCACACAGAGTCTGAACTTTGAGACAGTATTCAATTAAGTACTATAGTCACTTCTGATTTGGAGCTATTTGCCTCAAGACAAGGCTACAATCAGGATGATAAAGATTTTTTGAAGTCAGGCTGTATAAGGAAATGTCAATGTATGTTTAACTGATACCAGCAAGGGCTGTAGTTCACTGACTCTTCCAAAGCGCTGGCAGCCATCATCAGGAGCCACAGGCTAACAAGGCACGGAGACAGTGTGCACATCTGGGGCAAGCCCAGACCCTGTCAGAATCACAGAAGGGTTTGAAAGGACCTCAGGAGATCATCGAGTCCAACTCCCTACTAAAGCAGGTATCCTACAGTAGGTCACATAGGCAGGTGTCCTGCTGGATCCTGAATATCTTCATAGAAGGAGACACCACAGTCTCTCTGGGCAACCTGCTGCAGTGCTTCATCACCCTTACCAAAAAGAAGTTGTTCTGTGTGTTAGTATGAAACTTCCAATGTTCAGATTTTAGGTAATTTTTCCTTGTCTTATTGCTGCGCAGCACTGAGAAGAGCCTTGCCTCCCACCTCCCTTCAGACACTTATAAACATTTATCAGATCCCCTCTCAGTCTTCCTTTCTCCAGGCTAAGCAAACCCAGGCTACTCAGCCTTTCCTCATACTGGAGATACTCCAAGCCCTTAATCATCTTTGCGGCCCTTCACTGGACTGCTGGATCCCTTGTCTTTTTTGAACTGGGGTCATTCTCCACAGAGCTCCGTCCTCTCCAGCAGGTCATCCCCTAACCTCTACTGATCCGTGCATCCTGACATCACTGCCAGGGAATCCTCTGCTCTCACTGCTCGCGTTGCTGGTTTTCAGGCCCGCAGACTACTATCTCCATGTCTCTCAACCAGATGTTTTCTGAGACTCTTGTGTTAATATGCACTAAGGTGAACAATCACTAACTGAGCCTTTCTTCTGTTCACACACACATCACTTTTGAACAACAGACTTCCTAAACTGCAACTTCTCTTTTGAAGACATGGGGCCAGGCTATAGAGGAGAAGCTATTTAAACGAGCAATAAGATTTCAGAGGGCACTGCCTTAGATGCTGATAAATAGTGTCTTAACAGTAACCGGCAAAGAGTGCCAAGCTCTGAACATTTGGTCCCAAGGCAGCAGGTTGGCTCCAGCAGCAGCACGGCCCTGGACTGGCACCTCAAGGCTTTGACCAAAGTAGGCCCGGAGCCAGGCAGTCTGAATGTCATCTCTGCAACACAGCTTGGTACTAAGAGCAAATCCCTTTCCCCACTTATAAACTGGGGATAAATATTACTTACATGCTTTAGAGGGGTGTCATGAGAATAAATTAGCTCACATTTGAACTATAAAAGTGAAAAGCACTGTATAATTATACTAAATACTAAAACCTGTAATTAAACTCTGTCAGTTTATAGACACTTGCATATTAAATCTTCCCCCCTTCAACCTCTGGCTTTGTTAACTTCTGTCACGACTAGTCTTTGAAATAGGTTTTATGTCATGTACATAGAAACAGTTAAATACAATAAATACAGTATTTGGCATATAGATACAGCTAGGCATTTACTCATGCTCTTTTACTAAAATTAAAACACACATATGATCTTAGCAATCCAAGTAGTACTGAAGCACAATTGTTTGTGACACTGAACACTGAAATGAAATTTGAAAACAGAGGTAGCAACCTTTCACATTTATTGTCATAACAGGCTTCAAGTTAAGCATAAACAACTTCCAAGCTCTAAGAAGAGGAAGCATTTAAAAAAATTAAACAGCGAGCATTTAAATAGCAATTCTGACTACAATTGCTTGCAAAATGAGCACCAACATTTAAGATCTGGCATTGGAAGCCTAGAGAATAAGGCCAAGCAGAACCAAAGCAAGGAACATTAACTAAAATAGGCTGAAATTAGTCTACATCACAAAATACTCAGGACCAGATCAGCAGCAAAATATGATTAAAATAAAAGAATGTAGTTTTTAAGGCCTGAAATGTTTTAACCTTCAATTTGAACTTCTCTCAATTACTCATCCATAGTCATGCTGAACTTTTTGAAGTTCACATCATAAAAGTCTTCTGAATTTAAGTATACAAATGAACAGTAGATCAGTTCAATGTCATTTACATCCCATGCAGTGTTAGGAGAAGATACGGAAAATAACAACAACTAAGAAGTACCGTTTACTGAGTAGTACACAAAGACACAATGGTCCCAATTAGAAAACAAGTTCACTGTACACTGATTTGCAACAAAACAGCAATTGATTTTATAAAACTAGCATGCTTACAACTATTCCAAATAATAATTACATAAAACAAAAGATCATGAAAGTAGTAATTCAAGAGTACTGGTATGCCTTTAATTTTCCCAAATGATTCAAAGTTAAAATAGAAGTCACTTCATCTGGTCCTTAACATCAGAACTTTTGGACAGAATACAACACCTGTTAAGCAGAGCACAGCATCAAAGAAAAAGAGCAACTGCAGCAAAGCAGCAAGTGCTAATAACAGAAAAGGTAAAAACAGCACACACTGTAGTGAGTTACTGAGGTAAGTTAATTACACTCCCCTCTCTCAAAAAATTCACCTTCCAAAAACTTCTTCCCATTCCATATGGGCAGCAAAATGCTGTAACTTATCGGCTGACAATTCCTAACCTCTACTGCTAAAATCCTAGTCTCACAAATGCGACACAGCAGTAAGTTTCAAAGTCTGCTTGCATATGGCAGAGAAAAACTTAATTATTAGTCTAGACTAGCATGCACTGTTTCTATTGCCCCTTTATTTTTATGTTCCATATCTCAGAAGAAAAACTAACCATTTATTTTCTGTATAAGTTCTATTTTAATGTATAGCAAATGTGTAAAATCCTTTCCTGAAAATGTAAATTTAATAAAAAACATTATCTTTATTTCCTAGTTACTAAACCTTCATTTCAGTTTACATTAGACTACTTTATTTACCACT
This sequence comes from Phasianus colchicus, assembly GCF_987193195.1. Taxonomy (NCBI): domain Eukaryota; kingdom Metazoa; phylum Chordata; class Aves; order Galliformes; family Phasianidae; genus Phasianus; species Phasianus colchicus. Next base: position 72,774,325 of record NC_143476.1, read on the forward strand.
GCTTGGGTTTCTGAGATTTGCCTAGTTTTGACTAGCTTTTTGTTACTTCCTTCCCGTTATTTGGATCACCACATAATTCTAAGAATAAACACTGGAGCATATTTACCTACCTTGAAAGAAAACTGCTCGTTATTTCCTATATTCCTCTCTTGCTACTAGATTCTCAATTTTGTTGGTTTAAGCAGGCTCATATGAAAGAGTCTCTCTTTTTAAAATACAGTTTACCTTCTTCAATAATAAATATTTCCTTTTTCACTTTTAGGGAACTCTAATAGATTGGAAATACACTGCATTCTGTTGTTCAGCCCTACCCTACATTACCCACTAATAACTACAGGAGGCATAGAAAATGATACTCAGCTTTCTATCCCCATGCTTCTTAGACTATCTTCCTATTCCTTCCTGGGGTGAGGCTCAGTCAGGAAACAAGAGAGAATACAACCACTTGCATCAGCTGAGAGTCTAAAAAAGGACTCATCCCTTCACAGACTGTGCCATTAGTATAAGCTACTCCACTAGCTTCCCCCAGTGACCTCCTACATAAGGAAAGTGGCCAAAACCATCTAAAACCTGGCCAAAATCATCAAATTCTGCACAAGACAGAATTCTGAGCAAACAAACAATTATCCAATTTGCCTTTTGTGGAAGGAAAGCACTCTGCAGTTATTCCATCTCCCAAGGCAGCTCATAAGCAAATCAAGAGAAATGCTGTGGTCAGAGCTCTTCAAAGCCCTAGATGTTGATTATTTAACAGTGATATTAAAGACAGCTGATTTCTTTTGCCTACCTCTGAACTATGAAAAACAGAACTAGCACACCATGAGGAGAAAAAAAAAGTTTCAGACAAAGAAGCTCTGAAATTCAAATACCACTCAGGTAACGTCTAAGAACATCTCATATAGACCCAGGATGGACTTTTAATTAAAGTTGTTCCTGGGGTCTCTCCACCAGGTCAGGTGTTCCATTACTTTCATAAGCAAGCTTTTGCAAGTTTTTCCTCTAACCTACCTGTGCCTCCAAGCAGCATTCAATAATAACTCTGCTTCAAACAATAGTTTAGAAAGATTAAACTCTTCTAAGAGAGGTCTACAAGACAATTTGTGTCACAAATTGAACATCTTCAGTGCTGGAGTTATCATCATTTGAGACCATTCCCTCTAGTCCTATCTCTAGTTACATGGGAGAAGACGCCAACTTCCACTTCACTGCAACATCCCTTCAGGTAGAGCCTCCTTTTCTCCAGACTAAATAATACAAATTCCCTCAGCCACTATTTGTAAGGCCTGTGCTCCAGAACCCTCACAGCTTCGTTGCCCTTCTGTGTGCATGCCCGAGAGCTTCAATGGTTTTCTTGTTGAGAGGGGCCCCAAACTGAACACAGTACTCAAAGTGCAGCCTCACCAGGGCTGAGTACAGACAGATGGTCACTTCCCTGCTCCTGCTGACAGCGCTACTTCTGAAACAAGTCAGCATGCCTTTGGCTCTCTTGGCCACCTGGGCACACTGCTGGCTCATGTTCATCTGAGCATCAACAAACACCCCCAGGTCCATTTCTTCCACACAGTCTTCCAGCCTCTCTATCCCAAGCCTGTGGCGTTGCCTGGGGTTGTTGTGGCCTATGTGCAGAACCCAGCTCTTGTTGAACTTCATCCCACTGGCCTCAGCGTAACTCTCCAGCCTGTGCAGATCCTTCTATAGGGCCTTCTTTCCCCTATATAATTACAGACTTGAAGCAGATTAAGCTTAAGCACCATGTAATAGCTTTTTGGTTGTTCCTCATCCTACTATAGCCACAGCACAGCTAATAGAGCCATCACCTGTCTTTCCTTTCCCCAAGCCTGCTTTCACCTTTTCTGATAACCTATTTTAAGTCTTCTTGGCACCATGCACATATACACTACAATTCTTTTTTTTCCCTGTATTCCTTATGTTCAGTTCAGACTATTATCAGCTCTCACGCTATGCATGCCTTCAGTTTATAACATCAGAGCATCTTTCTTTATTCCTTAATGTCCTGCACCTGCTTTAGTTTACCTTTCTTTTCACCACCACCAGGCAGCTCTGCTGAACGCCTTCCGATTCTCTCCCACGACAACCAAAACAATAGCCTTCCCTCTGGTCACATCCAGAGCCCCCCAAATCAAAACAAAGAACACTCCAGCAATTTACACTGAAGCACCACTTACTTGAGCCTGCCAGGGTCACTGGAGCCAAAGGAAAGAGTCTAGACTGTAGATGAGACATGTAATCACAGACCTATTTGTTTTGTTCCTCCTTCACTGCATATAGCAAATATGTGTTTTTCTTTCTCTAATGTTAAGGTAACTTTATTGCACTGGTATTGCAAATTCTTTGCAACAGCAGTCATCTCTCTTCACTACCTAGCACACAAGAACTGTTCCTGTCAAAGAACAAACAAACAAAAATGTATTTAGATAATCTCATGAATTATGAACCTATTCTTCCCTCAGAACTGCACTCAAGCTTACAGTAATTGTCACAATATATGACATTTCAGTGCTACTGTCCTTGTAGGAACACAAGACTGTAATAAAATAGTTGGGTCAATTCAAGCCCACAACAGCTCACGACTGCCCACATAAGAGCAACCTCACACCCAGCACCCTTTAAAAAACCTAAAATGGTTCACTACAAGAAATCAGAAGCCATTAAAGCAAAGTGCAGCAGGAAGAACAGAAAAGAGACCTTTGTTTACCTACAAAGGTTACTTTGTAGGATGTAGGCTCATGCAACAGTACCAAAAAAAAAAAAAAAAAAGGCATGGAAATATATCATATTTTTCCTGACCTCATATAGAAACAAAATCTAAAAGGATAATAAAACCATTTAATGTATGAAAAAGGATCAGTAAAACCTATCTGCTTTTATGCTTTGCCATGAAAACAAAATTACACAATCAAAATATCAAAAGATGAGTTTAAAAAGAACAGAGTAACAAAAGACATAAGTTGCTCAAAGAACCAAATTACCAACTGAGTTCACAAAGAGCAGTCACATTCTTCATAGAAGGAAAATTTAACTGTGAAGTAGATCAGATCATGTATAAACAGCACTGAAGAGATCAACCTCATCGCTCACGAATTCTCCCTCCCCAAAAGTTTTACTTTCCAAGCATACTGAAAGTGCAAAATTATCCTTTGTATAGATCACAGAACCACAGAAGAACTCAAGATGTAAAGCACCTCAGGAGGTCATACTTCTAAATGCCATGAAGCTTAAAATCAACAAGGGAATGAGGCAAATGGAAGAACAAGCATCGAACTTACCATGGACTTGATTGATTTCTGAATTCTGAGAAAGAATTTCATCTGCTAACTTTTGAGCAGTTGGCAAAACTTCTGTATGGTGCACTGTGATCAAATACTGTACAAATTTTTGTAGTTGGTCTCTGTTCATTTGAAAGAGCGTCTCTGAAATGGGAAGATGCAGTTTGACCTGATCTGGCTTGCGGATCCGGTATAAAGAAAGTGCCACAACGTGGGCACAATAAAATATGTCCTTGTTTCCACAGCTGCAGGTCACTGAGGTAATCTTGCAACGATCAAAGCTGATAGCTACATTGCAAACAGTTTCTGGCTCCGATTGCATTGCAGGCTCTGTCACTGTGCCACTCAAGTGGAAACCTGTGCAGGAAAAGAAAGAGAGCTTATGTTGATAAGAAAAATACTATAATATCATTATCAATTAAATTTGTTAAAGAAGTTTAAAAATACATACTTCTTATAAATGATGCATCTTAAATAACTTGGATTTAATTACAAATATGATGAACCCTTTCATACATACATAGCCTTTCCATCTATAACAAAACCAAAGGAAGTGAGTTTATAAGCCCCCTTTGCCTTTCCATCACAGCATACATAAAAGCTCAATAGTCAAGCATTTATTCAGTAACTGACAGCTGCACAAGCAGAGCTGCATCCAGTTAAGATCAATGTAAAACTTCCAGCAGCTCAGCAAGTTGGAAGCGATTTTCCAAACGTTATCCTAGGGAGATCACACCTATCAGATTTAACCATTCTCTCAATAAGCAAGAGGGAAGTAGTGCACTCTAGTGGCATGAACCATGGTTCTAATCTCCACTGCCATAGTTTTGTTGACACAAGTCACTTAAGCTGCTTTCACCACTCCCACAACTACAGCTGTGCTAACGTTCACTTTCACACAAGTGATCTAGTAAAGCAGATATGGTTGCATAGCTCTTTGTAGATGGAAACTGCAGCAGTTTTCCATGCACAGAACATAAGAATTATAGTACTGAACAAGATGAGCAAGCAACACTTCAGAAATTTGCTTTATGACTCTGTTTTCCATACAGCATGATGAAGTGCAAGGCAAAAGAGCAGGGTTTTTGTATATTGTAAGGTTAGGGTAGATAACAAGAAAGATGTTCATTTCAGTAAAGATAGCACTGCTCAACAAAGAACCCTACTGAACCACGGTCTGAGACACTGTCCTCTGAAGATCAGATCCAAACTCACCCCTGCATTAACAAACAAAATCTCGCTCTCAATTTCTCATTAAATAGCAGAATTTGGTTGTTTTTCATGGATTTTGCATAGGCATGACATTAATCCTGGCTCAAGCATTAAGTCAGAGGTATGGATACAGATAAAGGCAACTAAATTTCATATACTGGATCAGTATTAAACTTTAACAGTATATATAAAATCTAAAACAATCACTAGAAGTGTTACACATTAACTATTTATATAAATAATTAGCTATATTATATAAATAATATAAAACCACACCACAAAAGTCCAAATGATTTAGTTTTGTGAAACAGAAGGATATGCTTTGCAGAAAGTAGTCTGCAACAAAAATTAAGTGGAAAAAAAAATAGTTTGCTTTGTAGTCCACATCTCCAACAATTTTAGGAAAAAAAAAAAACACAACTCTTTCAGCTACAGGAAACAAGAAAATTTCTCATTTTTCCCATTTGTTCATTTTGCATGTTTCAGAGCAGGCTGTGCAGTCAGCATTACTGTTAAGATTATATTGGGCTGCAGGACTCTGATACTCTGCCTTGAAGAAGATCACATGCACACATGAACCCAGACTTTGCACAAGGCTGTTTACTAGTCAGAGTGGCTGGGATTGAAACTGAAGAGGTAAGTGTGCTGTAAAGTGCACTGAGAGGAAGGGGGAGGAGGCTGAACAAGCCACAGCATTCCCGTGTTGCTCTCAGCTCCACTCAGTATTTGCAAAGAGAAGGGGAGCAGAACTGTCCCGTAAAATGTGAGGTCCTCCGCTCTTCCCTTTTGTTTCTAAGTATTAAGGACACACTTCCATAACTGCCCCCTCAGAAAAGAAATAGAGCCAGCTGTTTACTCCAGGTTAATACCCAATATGAGAAAGTTGGATCAGTGGTCTAAAAAAAAAAAAAAAAAAAAAATCAAACAAAAAACTGTATAGGAGAACTTTCTTTTAATATCAGCTTCCTGATAGATTAGGGTTAGGGTAGTATGGTTAGGTTGCAGTTGGACTTTATGATCTTTGAGGTCTTTTCCATCCTGAGCAATTCTATGACTCTGTGATTCTATAACTCCTACGAAGCACTTATCAATTGTTGTGAGCTAAAAAAAAGCGTAACATTGGAACACTGCAAGGGCTTGATCCCACTTCTTCCAGCTCTCAATACAAAGATGAACTATTAATTTCTGTAGAAAATCTTTTATTGTCTCTTTTCCTATGAAACCAAACAAAAAAACATGCCCAACCAGCTACTAATTAAATGTCGAAAACTTAGAAGTGGTAAAGTATTGAGAAGGTTAAAGCCCTCCTGGAACATCTCCAGACAGTGTTAACAACAGAACTAACTGCCTCTAAGTCCCTACTCCTGTTCAGACAAGTTTTGTTCCCCGCTCTCCTCCCCCTTCCCTGGCAATTTTCTGAGAATTCACATTACAAGCAGCAACATTTATAAACACAGATCCTGATCTGAACAGTGACAGCACTAACACAGCCAAGTCACCAGACCTACGCTTCTCACCTTACCTAGAATTTAAACAGAAATATCAGCTGTCCTGGCACTCCAAAACACAGCAGATCTGCATTAACTGCACTGTACTGATGTACTATGCTGGGCAACTACAAAGCAGTTTTCTTTTTTTTTAAACAGTCAAACAGAAAAAGAAGGTAGTTGTCACTAGTAAATACAACCTTTGAAAACATTTCAACATGCCAGAGAAGACAGATCAGGAAATTTTGATTCAGAAGACCTGGTAGGGCTGTTGTAATTGGACAAGGAAGGCTGTTCCCCTCCTGTAGACAGTCTCTTAATCTATAGTCATTCAGCAAACTCTGGACAAGAAAGTTTGTAGTGAGTAGGAAACTGATGCACTGTGCCCCACTAAAAAGCTTTTCTCAGCAGCAATTTGTAGGCTGCCAGCAGGAGAGATCTTAGATGCTTCCTGCTGAAGGCAAAGGGAATCACTCACTCTTTTGAGATTGGAAGGTACTGACATTTCTTCAGTTTCTCCTGTTTCAATTTGCACATCTTCACTCCAACAGGTATTTATTTCCCTTCAAAGAGGATTCCTCTTTTAGTCAAAGTTACGACTTCTGTGAGAAATATTTACCCATTCCAAACTGCATACAAAAACAAACCACCAAGAACTCTAGTGCTTCACCTTGAAAATAAATAGCTCATTCATTGTGATCTAAAGGCAACAAAAGAGTGTCAGACAGAAGAGCGAGTTCACTACAGAAGCTATTTATAGAGCACACATTTCACCTTTTCCCTTCAGCACCAGCAGTTTGAGATTTGAGTTTTATTGTTTTCACAACAGCACATCACCAGTAATTCAAGCTCTACTGATATTTTCAATATGCAGAATATTTGCATTCTGGAAAAAAAAAAATGCATTTTCAAAATCAATGAGAGCACTAAAACAACATATCAAACGAAGCTCTTTCACAAATGAATTTTCCTTCTGTTGAACATTCACCACAATGATGATTTAACAGCCAAAAAACAGCTGTGGTACTTTTGGAAGGGGACTGTGCCAAAGCGCCATCGGGAGGAAAACATTAAGTTACTGATTTTTACAAAGCAATTTTTGCCAAAATCTGTTTGACAGAATCCTATCCACTAATTAAGAACTGTCTGGGACCACAAAACTCTAATAAACGAAAATTACATGGCAGTATTTGCCAGTAAGACTAAGCATCTTCAGATGCCCTTCTGAGTTTTGCCACAGAAAATAAACACTAAAATAAGACAAAGGAAGCTTCAAAACAACAGAGGAGAAGCAATATATGTAACACAGCAGTAGGCTGGCTTTTGGTTACTCAAATCAAAAGCAAATTTTGAAACAATTTTCAATATTTCAACAGGGCAAGCAGCAAATTTATTGCACTAAATAAGCAACATTAAGGTGATCTCAAATTTGTTATCTACTGTTACCCTGAGTTGCAAAGCATCTTTCACAGACTACCCCAAGTCCAAAGATGTATTCTAAAAGATACCAAGACAAGCAAGAACTATCAGAACAAGCTAAAAAAAATTTCAGTTGTGGTTAGGAAAATAAAACAAGAGTATAGCGAATGTATTTAAGTAGCTTTAAATAACTCAATCTAAACTCTTAAGAGTTGTTGGATTCTTCTAAGTCGTTTAGAGTTCAAAACTCTAAAATGGTGCTCTAGAAGGAGAAAAAAAGTAAACAAAAAACCCTTTAACACCATAGGAGCTGCGAGTCAGTCAATAGTAGGAAAAAAAAAAAAACAACCATAAACTTGCCCTGAAAAAGACTTCTGAATAATTCTTTTATCAAGGTTTTAGCTGCCTACTCATAACATGACATCAAAATAAACACGACTGGTTTAAAAAATAGCAGGCTGTTCTAATAAACATACAATTATACTGTAATAAAATTTGTGATAAAAAATTCCAAAGCAGTTTTGCATATATAAGAAATACAGCACCATTGCCAAGAATTCCAGCGATTAAAAAAAAACAACAAATACTAAGTTCACATTCACAATAGAAAGCTTTGATTTAAATGCAACCATGCATCACTACTGGGTATTGTTTATTCATGACAGAAAATAGAAAAATGTCTAATTTCAACTACAGAAACATCCTAAAACTTAAGAGTGACTGAGTAGCTTGCTGTCACATACTTTGAGCTTGCATACCTCAACCACTATGTATACATTGTGTTAAAATTAGGAACGGTGCTACTGACTCTATTTGGAAAATGGAAATGCTCCTTAATATTGATCCATTAACCATGTTTTCAAGAAGCTTGTAAGAGCCATCTATATATTTCCACTTAGCAAAACTGATGAGCTGTTCCATGCCCTGGAAAAGTGGAGTGAGAAAAGAGACTCTGCACAGAGTGACAGAAGAGCTGCTTCTGAGAACGGAGGGGCCTGGGCGAGCAAGACTCACACATGCGAGAAACCTCCCCTCTCATAACTTCTGTCTGCCAGAATCATATCTTCTTATCTTAACAGTCACTTACACCAACTTGCAGGCTTGCCAGCTAGGGTTTATTTATACTGCTACATTACTTGGCACACATAATCACTGTGTAGAGTGAAAAACAGCTCTGCTTCATCTTGCCTATCAAACAACAAGAAATGCTCATGGAAAGTGGTTCCCAACTTGCCCATTAGCTATTCTTTCATAATTGAGACCAGTGGTTTCTTTTTCTTTTCCCAAGACGAGCAGAAATATAAACCATGTTCATCTCATTCAAATTTTGTCTTTTTAAGAAGTGGTTTTCCTTTAAGACAGCTAAGTAGTATGTAACATTCAGTTGTCTAAACTCCAGAGCGCTCTAAACACAGATCATCAACACTCTGAAATCATTCTGAAGTCAAAACTTTGCATGCCACCACTCAGCCTGAAGCTAATGTTAGCAACCTATTTATAAACCAGAGAAACACTGATTTAAAATGGAAAATACCTACCCATAGTACCTCAAACATGTTGGCAGAACAGTATTGAGAAGCACAAAAAAGGATTAATTAAGATGTGCAATACTTAAGATGTTTACTATACGTAATGTATGCACAAGGGATAGAATAGCTTATATTTTGGGAGGATTGCCAACTAGAATGAACTTGGCTTTACCACTGCACTCTCACATTAACAGAGGACTGGCCACAACAACTGCCTGCATACTATGACTCACATTCATAAAGACAACTTTCAGGATCGGATATTCTGGGACCTCTGCATGCAAGGGCAGCATGGAAGCAGCAATAAATAACTCCACACACACACCGTGCTGACAACTTGCAAGTCCGTGACATCTGGCCTATGTCCAGGACTGCGTGTGCTGTAACCATGCCAGCACCAGTGACCCGAGCGGCCAGAGTTATTTCTCCTGATGCTGAGAACGCAACAGTTTATTTAAAGACAAAATTCCTCCAGGACTTCCTCTCACAGCCCAAACCTTTATGTCTCAGAGCCATTCAGCTCAGTGTGTTCATCAGACAAAGGACTCTGCTGATCTCTGAAGCTGAGCTATGTGACAGGTCCATGTCACATCTCTGCTGATCAAAAGCCAACACTTAATGCCATGGTCCAAGTAGGTCCACTAATGACTGTGGATGGGATGCATCCACCCAGGCCATTCTTCTCCAATTAGAAGAGGTCGTTCACACAGCAAATACCACAACAAAACAACCCCAGACCCACAAGCCTGCTCCTGTTCTAAGACCAACACCTACTGCAGTTCCTGTCTGGAAGAAGAGGCAAAGAACACAGCACTCTCTGCATAAGCATGGCCCCAAGAGTCACTTGTTCAGGGTGCCACCATCGTGCCTGTGGTTACAAGTCTTTCTCCCTCCCCACACAAAGCACATGACAATGTTCAGATCACAACTCTACACACACTGGAAATCACCTGCATCCCATATAATCATCCCTGGTTTAGCTATCTTCAGCATTACCTCTGCAGTCAAAAAACAAACAAAAAAAACCCAGCAAAGTATTGTTGTAAATATGAAATATTGTTAAACATACTCAAAAAAATCCAGACAGTAGTAACACAGAAGTCCATCTGTAGCACACTAATGCTGACTGCCACCTACAATGCTACAGTCCTCAAAGCAGCAGTCTTCGATTACAGGCTGAATTAAGTGCAAGGCATGCTTTGGAAGTATAGATGCTGACAGATGCCTGTCAGGTAGAGAAAACCTTTAAGACTCTGCACCAGAGGAAGTGACCCACTGTCATTGTCACTACTGCTGAAATGCACCACCTGTTGCCTCCCTGTGCTCACATCCACTGCTTAGTCTCCACAAACGTTCAGCAACTGACAATGAATGTCAGCTGGTGCCATTTTTTCTGCATGGAGGAATTAGTGACACACGTTTGCTCCATACACACTTCCATGTCAGACACTATTCTGTCAGACTGCCCCTCTGCTGCCATCTGTCACACCGCAACAACATGGAATGGAATATTGGTGGGAAGGTTCAATTTCCACTGCCATACCACCACATCCACCTCTGACACCACGGACCAACATAATAAAATAGGAAGCATTACTTTTGGAGTAGCCCTTGCCTATCTCACAGAGATCATGTCATGGCTACTAAAAAATTAAGAATGACAAAGAAATCAAAAGATTGGTAGAATGTGTGCCAGTTAACGATTTATGATTTATGATACATGGAATATGGTAAGCCTCAGATTCTGTGGGAGAAGCAAGAGGCTATCTGAACCATGGGAAGCAGGCTGGAACTATAATAGGTTAGTTCAGCAACAGTGTGAAGTGGTAGCCATAAAAACTACAGTCACTGACAAGAAACCTGAAGCGAATTTAAAATGAAGGAGAAGGAAGAGGGCAGTTAATCATCAAGAATAGCTAGAGATGGAGCTACTCTAACACAATTGTGCTTTTAACGCATCATGCTGTTCAGATAGTCCAGATAGTTAGAATGCACAAAGCTGTCTATAAGGTTGTAACAAAATAAAAGTAGTCATCCAGTAGGCTTAGGTTTACATCCAGCCACAAGAAAGACTGGAAACATAAGGTTAAGACATCCTAATAGTTATCTACAGATACCTCATGATAAGGAAACCTTTACTCCATGTCACAACAAACCGGTACTATTTGGTGGAAACGAAGGAAACCAGGATAATGCTGGTGAATGTCTCAGGCTCTATTTTTGCTATTTTCGCAAAGGGAACAGATTGAGACAGCAGGATGTGCAAACAGTCTGAAAGGATCCATACCCTGGGAATAGGCTTCGGAGACCAGGAACAACGGCTGATGACTACCAGTCTTCAGAGAACCTCCAGGAAAACATTCACTGCTAGCTTCTGGGGAGGAATTTGCTCCACAGTACTGGCAGAAACTGGCAGTAGCTGGCTTCCACTCCTGCAAGAAGCAGCAGTTGAGATCCATCTCCCATGGAGGTGCTGCATGTTTTACTGCTACTGTGTTATCATGTCATGGTATTCACAGGGAAAATTCACTATGGTGCAAGAATAAATATGGCGAATGGAAAGTGAATGCAAATGAAGAAAAGCAAAAGAAACAAACTCAAGATTAAACCCCCTGTTTTCATTAACATACCCTCAGAGCAACAAGCAAGAAATAGGCTGCTCTTATGTTCATGGAAGTAAATATTTGAGTCTATCAGCTGTATTAGGCAACTAGGAAGCTGTTTTGACTGTCAAATAGACACAATATGGTCCTTTTTTCTTTAAATTGCATCTTACATTCTTATTGCTAAGAGGATAATCTTTTTTTCATATTAAATGGCTACTACCCAAGGCTTACCCTCAGCTAAGAATTATTTGTCTCCGTGAAAAGGAAATACCAGAAATTAAATCTTAGACTGAAGAAAATTTCCAGGAAGATCTCTTTGTGTTGAAGGAAAAGAGGAAGAGGGGAAGCACTCGGCTTAAACTGATTTTTTGTTTTGAGGATTCCCTCTGTCAGACTGGCCTCAATTCTAGTCTCTCTCTTCAACCCGAATGGACTCTGGACAGAAACTTTCCTTGTTGTCCACACCACCATTTTACTAACATATTCACTACTTACTAACAATTCTACCTTTCCTTTGTTTGGGTTGCATAAACTGCAGTTTCAATTTCACTTCATCAGTTCATTCTTACAATGCCTCTGCATGGCCAAGATATGGCTTGGCTCTTAAAAATAGGTGTGAAAGCAGCACTAAGTCTTACAACGGATACAACTATTGAGTGGCTGAGTCTGGCTACTGCTGAAAAGCTCCAAATCTGAACTGTAGAGGAATTGTCTTGGTGGCTTTTTAAAGAAATGTAGTTGATGTCATAGAAAAGCACAGAGCTTAAATCAGAAAAGATGGGCAAACACAAGAAGGGAGGCTCTTTTAGAAATACATCCTGCTTGACTCATAACTGCTTTCTCATCCTCTTGATAAAGGATGATAAAGGTTTGATCAGACTCCCACTGTATTTAATGGGAAGTGGATAAAACCCTAGAAAGGAAGACTACAGTAATCACGGATGTAAACCTGGAAAGATATTTTTAAAAGATTAGAAATAGCTACTTCCTGTAATGAGTGTGTCTGGATTTCCATAACGATGAAAGTTTGGAAGCTTAAAGTTTGGGAAAACTGAGCACAGGATGTCTAAAACATAAGCATCCCACAATAAAAGGTATTTAGGTCATTCCAAGAACACAAAACATTTCACTGACAGAGCTACTTAAGATTGCACTCAAACAGCAAAGTTTAAGCTATGTAAAAGCACTAGCCTATATATTTCCAAAACTGCTTCCTCCAGGAAATAGTATACGTGGCCTAAGAGAGGAAATTACCACTCCCATTTCCATAACCAGTTGTGGAATAAATTCTATTGTTTAAAAAAAAAAAAAAAGAAAGAAAAAGAGCAAAGATCAACCGTATACTTGCATCAAATCAAAAATAGCATTCAAATTTCCAGCATGGGAGACCCTAAGGCTTTTCTTAATGGCCAAAATTTTTTCTTTCATTTGTGGAGTAAATATTCAGAAAAACTTAATTTTCAGCATTTACAACATTATTTTTTTGCTTTAATTTTATTTACAGCAAATGTTTGTCTTACAGCAAGACTCAGGATATTCACTAAAACCTGTTTATTCATAACCAAAATAGAAACAGAAGGAGAAAAAGAGGTTTTTAAGCATAGAAACAGCAGGCTTTATACAGGACCTCAGGAGGGGCTCAGCTGACATCACACTGTAAATTTTACAAGATTAATGATTTTAGCAACTTCTTTTGGTCATGAGCACATTGTGAGGGATGGCACGGTATTTCCTGGCAAAGCAGCAGAGAAAAGGACACTAAAACCATTATGTTGAAAGATCTCCAGGATGCAAGTCTAAAAACAACACTAACATCACAGATAAGCCGCCCCTGTACAGCTGCAACCAATGAGGGAAAAGCACGATTCTTTTTCTACATTTCCAGACCAAGTGCAGTGGAGCCTCAAATCCAGATTAAATCCTGGGGAACAATTGTAATAAAACATACAAAAAATAAAGCAACATGCAAAGGTCACCTATAGAATACATCAGAATACACTTGACAACACAGGCATCAAGCCTAAACTCACAAAAGTAGATGTATTATGTGCAGATAGGTTCTTGTAGTTCACAGTTTTTCCATACTGTTGCTAGGCTAAACCTTAATTCACTTCACACTGTTCAAATGATTATTCTGTGAAAATAAATGAAAATATAGGAAAAAAAAATCAAAATACAGAAACGGTTTACACACCCCACCAACAAAATGGGCTGTCATGACTTGACATACAGCTCCTCCATGAAGACTTGCACAAATTTTTTCCATACAGGGCATGACAAAGGAAGAGGTTTCAGATTTCTAAAGGTGCAGAAAATGCTGAGGATAAACTGCTTACTTGTCCCATTGTATTTATAAAAAACAAATATCTGTTTGTTCAATCAAAAATTACATAAGTTCCCAGGCAGCAGTTTCTTGGCATCTCTGATTTTTGGGAGTTCTTGAAATACATAAGGAATAGGTGTATAATGGTGGGGGAACCTGGTGAATGTTCTTTTTAACAGGGTGAACCAAATGATTGTGTCATACCAGCACATTCGGAGCACATGGCTGCTCCGAATTAATGTTTTCTTAAATATTAATAAATTAGGAGTTCACCTCTTCCTCTGAAGCCACATACTGATGTTACTTGAATGAATGAGGTATACCATCCTTCCTCGGCACAGCCGTGAAATTCAAGGAATATCTACATCTACCCTGCAGCACCCACGGGTTTAACAAGCAGTATTTAACACTCTATTAATCACATTCTACATAGTATTTTAGCACATATCGCTTTATCCAAGCCTCTTTTAATACCATATTTATCATGAATGATAAAATTAAATGTGATTATTCTTTTAAACTAGTGCCTCACAGACACAAAACTAAAACTTTCCAGCCAACATAACAGATGCAGCTAGTAAAAAGTTGGGAAAGGAAAGGGAAAACAGGAAAAAACAGAACTGCACATTCAAGGAAGCAAAAATTCCAGGATAAAGTAAAGAATAAAACAATGAAAGGAAGGACATACACAAACAAACACTCTAATTTGTCACTTGGATTTATTAAACAAGTTAATGGAATTTTGCATGCTGTGGTTTGGCCTCCTGACTGAGTTTTACAGTACACAAGGTGTTACACTGAGAACCCCAACAAAAAAAATACTTCTGGTAGCATTTTCATTTATAGTTATATTTATAGTTAAGTAGTCATATATATATATATATATATATATGACTATGACTATATATATATATATATTTAGTTATCACAGCGAGAAGCCAAGAAAGAACCTTAAAATGTTCCTTTTCCTTTGTTAAGCATAAATTACAAAACCACCATCATTTATTCCCCTTTTAGAATGCAGTGCTGGGAGACTCAAAAACAAGGAGACAGAAGACCAAAACCTCTCTAGCTACCAGGGAGCCAACCAGTAACTTGATTGTAACAACAAAGTAATAACTCCTGTTCATATTGGTAAGATTTCCTTTTCCTTCCCAGATCTCTGTGTTCTCTTGTCATTTGTTTTCAGAGTTCAGCTTCTGATAACTCACCTACACTACAACTATTAGCACTTCTGATAAGCCATTAGGTGGTGCACCTGTGGAAGAGCAGTTAATGCTTCACTGTTAGCTTGGGTTGCCTACTCAAATAGTCAAAGCTTAGGCTTAATGGTGAGCATGAAACCTACCTTACAAGACCAAGTACTTGACTCAGGATTGTTTTTTCTATCTGAAACTACACACTGATCTTGCAGAAAATTCATAAACTGAAAACTGGGCCTATAACATGTACCACTGTCAATCTCCCAGCTCTTACCAAAATAAATTGAAATACTTCCAAATTAGGTCCCTTACATAAAAGACTATTGATTTTTATCCCTTTAAGTGGTTCAGAAGAAACTGAAAAATCATAGAGAGGATATCGTCATTCTTGTCCTCTACAACAACATGTCCTTTTGGAAATCTTCCCTGCTTTCTCACTTGGAGAGAGTATCTAGCTAGATACTATAACAGAGTTGTCTACTTTTTAAAACCTAAATACACTTCACCTCCCCCAGTAATACATCCTGACCCTTATCAGTCAAATCAGAAGGAAAAGTACTGTTTTGCTAGCATCAGGCTTCCAAAGTGATAACTAATACATGACATAGCTTACTTTTGTCTACTGAAAGACAATTCAAATATAACATTCCCTATACTAAAGCAGATTAGACTACACAGCAAAAATTACTATTCAATAAACTCATTTTTTCCTGTTTACTTATTCAAGCAGGAGGCTTCCTCCTCTGATAAGGAGTGAGACATATCAGGAAATATAAGCACGATCGGCCATTTCCTTCAAAATCTCCTTTCCTCTCCACCATCCAAATCTTTGGATCAGAGATGTGACAAATGTCCATACAATGCCTAACACCCCTATTTTATTCTCCAAGGGAGTCTTCCCTGTTCAAATCCATAGACCTAGCTTTTTTTCTAACAAGTAATAGTGATGGTTCAACATTAAATGGGGTCACTTGCCTAAAGAAATATTTGACCATTAGACCAAGTGTTTTTAAAATACTTTTAAAAACACAAAATATACATATCAATAAAAAGCCATGAATATCCAACGTCTGTTGACCTCCAGTTACTGAGCAATAAACCCACATTTCTCACCTCCCGCAGGACAAGGTGTCCACAGGTCACAGGAGCACAGAATTCACCTGTTAGCTGAATCTTCCAAACAGTGATATAGATGAGTCTGGTCAACACGCTCTGGGAGAGGGATGAGAGGAAACACCACTCATCTTTTCAGAGCTAGTTCTTGTGGATGCATTTCCTTGATTTTACTTCATCTTTTGGTTGCACAGAGTACATACACATACTTGAAAACCATCACTTCAGAAGAGGCAGAGAACTTTCCACCATCTCCTCTCATCTCCAGCCTGGCCTCTGCAGCAGTAACTCTGTAAGCAGTTCCTTATTTGAATACAAGGTAACAGACAAACATTGCTCTTTGAATTTACCCCGAAAAATTCTGAAGTGCTGTTCCATTAAAAGCACATCTCAGCACATCCTGCTGGTTTGGGTTACTAGAACGCACCCCCTCCCCTACGCCATCCAGTCTCTCATGGACTATAGAGTTGAAATTACCTATTCATTACATGTGAAGGAGTCTCACCCAGTACAGCATCCCGCTGTGAAAGACTGCTACTTTACATGGCAATTTCAGAACCACAGCATCTGCTACCTTACTAATATGCATATTTAATACTGTTGCACAATGTGGAGAATTATATGCTCTTCATTGCATGTTTGCTCAGATATTATGTACTTTTAAGTAGCATTAGTCCTTTTGAAAAATGCTGTACTTTTTATTAGGCTTTCTCCCTGGTGTTCTTTAAGAGATTCCCAAGAGAACAGCTTAAGACTGTTGCAGGCCAAAAAGCCCCATGACTCAAGGTTCGGTAAGCAGATGTGACAAGCTTCTGGTCTACTAATATAATTCAGCTTAGTTCCTGGGTCTCACTCCCTGGTGTACAGTTTTTACACTGTTTTGATGAAGAAAAGTGGAAAGGGAATCATATCTCAGAAGATGGTGGGGAATCCGCTCCAGGTTATTCTTGCCATTGGAAACATGAATATTTGTATCGGAGTCCAAATCTTCCAGATTTTACTCTTCCTACTAGGTAAGTCTCCAAGTAGTAATGGTCTATTACATAATTACTAGTAATTTTGTTTACAACAGCAAATGACTTCAACAAAAAACTAAAAACAAAAACAAACGAAAAAACAACACCAAAACCAGAAACACCAAGTTTTTTTTGAGTCAGATATTGGATCAGTGTCTGCAAGATGTTCCACATCTTTCAGGAAAGGCTTCAATATCATCCAA
This sequence comes from Phasianus colchicus, assembly GCF_987193195.1. Lineage (NCBI taxonomy): Eukaryota > Metazoa > Chordata > Aves > Galliformes > Phasianidae > Phasianus > Phasianus colchicus. The sequence goes on from NC_143476.1 coordinate 72,791,722, forward strand.
CCCCAACATTCGCCACACCTATCTCAGAGAAAGTAGTATAAATATGATTATTCCAGATAACAAAATTAGTTTACTGCTTAGACTAGAAGGCAACACAAACATGTATGGTTTCCAGTTCAGCTTCTGACCTCCTTACTACATCACTTCCAGAAGAGCCCACTAAGAGTCTGGTAAAAATGTATTTTGTATCACTAGGGTGATGTCTCGTGGAAGCAGTACTTTGCTTTGGAGCAAGAGATGATCTTTGTTGCAAGGTGAACGTAAGGCAAGGCAAAGGCACTCCACTTAACTAAAACGACCTTTATCTTAACTAGACAATTGGGATTTTGCAGACATTTGTTCTAGAGTTATTTTTCAAATCTTTTTGATGCTAGATTTGGGAGCTATGAAACACGAAAGCACCCCCAAAGGCTGCCTGAGGTTGTTAACAAAACAAACTGGTACATCCTCCTTGTTCCAAGCTCCAAATAAATCTAATCATGAGGAAGTAGCAAGGGACACCCCCTGTCGGACAGAGAAAGTCTCAACCCAGTCCGCTCTTACCTGCTGCAAGCACATGGTAGTCCAACTACTGTTTTGAGACGATGTCCAAAGCTTTCCTACTACACCCTTTTCTTCTCCCCCTATTTTCATTTGCACATCAGACAACCTCTGTCCTGAGGAAGGAAAGATTCCAGGGGACTAAGTTTCCTGCTCACCCAATGCACCCAAAGACTGCTGTAATGTGGAAATAAGCCACTGCCCCGAGATGTTTAGGAAGCAGAACACCACAGCATTGCCCAACAGCTTGCAGCAATCAGCAGAACAAAGTAGGGGTCTGCCTGCTCTGCATGCCTGAGCACAGCCTGCACCACAGATGCTGGGAAGGCTGCACCAGGGAGGGCCAGAAGGAAACCAACATTCCCATGACACATACATGCATATGCACAGTTTGCATGCAGTCAGAACAGGAAATCACCAAATAATCTCTTCCATTTTGGATCTGTTGAGGACAAAACACTGCTACAGAACAAAAAGTATTTTTTTGTGCATGCACACTTTTCTGGGCATACATCTCTTTTTAAAGCAGTAAGCAGTTCCAACAACACACCAATACGTCCCCAGACAATAAGGATATACTGGACTTGTCCAGACAAAATGCAGGAATGACCAAACCTGTGAGAAAGGCCAGTCACAACTGATGGATGTAAGGGAGAGTAAAATCACCTGCTCCTCAAATCACATCAGATTCAAGAAGAGAGAAAATGTACTTAAAAAAAAAAAAAAAAAAGCAATGCCTGGCAGTCCCTATGCAGGGAAACAACCTAAATATCAAAATCACGAAGCAGAACCAAGACTCTTCTAAAAAAAAGGTTAATATTTTTTATTCATCTACATAAAATTCATGAAGTATAAAATGAAACTATCATATTCTGCTTTTGCAAATTTAATGTACTTTCAAAACATTCCTGCCAGAAAATACTGGTCTATATTAAAAAAAAAAAAAAGACCTATTTTCTTTGTAAGAGTACAGATGTTGCAAGTTTACATATTGTTTTTAAAGGCGATGTCAGCTTTTTTGCATGAAAGGGCAATGCAAATTCCAAGGCTTCTCGACCATGAAAAACAAAGAGGATTATTTTTCATTTCTGGAACAATATTGAACAAGAAAAAAGTTGTTTAGGATATTAAGAGAAGCAACCTTTACACTTTTTCTTCAGTCTACCTTCCAAACAAAATGAACACTAATGTAGCCTCAAGTACTACTCACTTCTCAGGTGAGTTTGAGGGATTTTGTTATAAGACATCCATCTCTGCAACTTTACTGCTTACCACATTCATCCATATGAAAATTCCCTGTCCAAATTTTAACTGTTGAAGCTGTTCTTAGAACACTGGTAGGCTCTACTGCTGTAATGAAATGTTGATTTAGCAAGTGGATTACTTTAACACTGCTCTATGATCTAACCAGCTCAAAACAAGCACTACCTCTAGTTATTCTTTCAGAGTTAATACTGAAATAAGATGTAAAACTGGCTGAAAGAAACTGCTGAACTTTTTTCCCTTGCCTGTTGAACGTGAAAAAAAGCCTTAATAAAATGAAAACAAAATTCATTTGAATTCGGAACTCCTGGCCTTGAATTTTCCAGTTCTTTCTTAGAAGATGAGAATACCTCTCAGTGTTATTTAAGGATAACGAATTGAAAGAAAACGACTATAATCTCACCAAGTCTCTCTGCTTCCAAACATCTAATGAAGTCAGTTCGGCTTTGTTTTCCTGGGGACTCCAAAGGCTTTGTTGTAAGGAAGTAACTCACTCCAGCACTTGGGGAGTTATACGCCACTGACCCATTCCATAGCCACTTCAAACAGCAGAGAAAAAATTTCCAAAACACCAGAGGCAATTTGCTAGCATTTGCAGCATTGTAGTATTACTTACACTCATAATCCACAAAAGTCACTGGCACTTGTGGAGGGCAGGGAACATCTCTCTCCCTTTATTATTGTAGGAATGGAATGTTGTTTCTGCATTACATATTAAAAAGAGGGAGTTGATCTGAAGAAGTACAGCACAATGTATCTGTATTTTATAACTTGTCCTTAGAAATAGCTGACGTGAAAAAGTAGAAATATATGTTAGTAACATACTTTAGAAATACATTTGCTGAATTATGTGATTAATTCTTGCTTGCAAAACTGCAATAGTTTTTCACTGTTCCAAATAGCATAGGTATAGTACTACGGACTAGAAAGTGTATTGTAGGGCTATTCTGTTTGGACAAGAGACCCTCAGCAAAAGAAAAACAGACTTAAACATCAAAGAAGCCAGGGCCTCTACGCAAGGCTGAATTGCCTTGCTTTGTGGGTAGGTTGGGATGCAACAGGCAGGCATCAAGATACTACCCTCTATCCTCCTTCCAAGCTTATCTGTATGCAAGGATAAGCAAATGTCCAGAAACAATGACCAAGTGTTGAATGAGCAAGTGTGAGGTTAACTAATTAGCAATATATGCTTAGCTAGCAAAAATTGATGTTTAGCCAGTATCTGTATGTTTAGTTGAGCGTCGGGAAGACTGTGAACCTGAAGTACTCAGTCAATGAGGAACCAGGAGAGAAAGAGGTAAGCATCAAGAAATAGGGCATAAAAGATGTAATGCTGTTTTCTGTGCACTATCCTGCTTGCAGGTGCCTGCAATTGCAATTGTGAATAAAATCTACTTTATCAGAGATATCATCCTGATAAATTATTTGGATACTTGCAACATTATGGATTGTGTACTAATGTGTCAAGGAAAGGCAGTGAAGTACAGCATGATTGCAGAGTGGCCTAAGTGAGTTTAACACTGTCAACCACACTCAAAAATGCATGTGCAATTCATTTGCAAGTTATCTGCAGCTGTCTGAAAAGCAGAGGTTTGAAATAAAAGCTTTTAGGGTCAAATGGGTAAAGTGGGGAGGTCAGATGAGAAGGTTGTCTAACACCAACAGAAGGTGAGCTTGGAACGAAGAGAGAAGAGCCAAAGCTGCTGGCTACTGCTGCTGCTAGAACAACAACTATCAGAGCACATGGATTACGCCTGCTTCAAGGAAGGTCAGTGCATGAGAAACAGGCAGTCTGGACAGGATGGGGCTCAACTGTTTGCTTCTATATTTCACAGTGAAAACTTTTCCCACCTCAAATAGCTGGGTCAGGGGGCAAGGCAGCCTTGCAGAAGATCTGCCCCACTTTTAATGAAGGAAATCTGCCACCACTTATTGATCGTGCTTCAAGTCTTAGAAAAGGTTATTTTGAGGCTTAATAGCTCAAGGATCACGTTTTCTCATAGGTGCATCACCAGCAGTTGAATCCTACTTATTATCTCCCAAAAACTGATGGCGGCTAAATCGATACCAAGAATGCTTCAATCTTGTCTGAAGTCTACTTTCAAAAGCAAGGAAAAAACAGTAAGCTGAATATTTTAAATGCAATTACTCAACAGATTGAAAACATACAGAGAACAGCAGAATACACTGGACACTGAAACCCTCGGGGAAAAAAAGAAGTTATTTTCCTTTTTTAATCATCAGCAGCTCTTCAATTGTGTAACAGCAAACCAAATGCATCGATTTTTAACCTTTAAAGTAGGAGCATGGAGTGAGGGTGAGGAAAAGATATACTGGAAAAACCAACGTCTACATGAGACCAAAAAATATTTGAACTAGTATCTAACAGTTGTTTAAAATATGAATAACTAGATTTGGAATAATTATCTTGATTTAGAGTAGGAGCACATCTGTTTATGAGTAAGTGAATACAACCTGTCAGCCACTGGAATCATCTATCAGAAAGAATCAACTGCAAGTTCAATAAGCATTATTTGTATTCTACATTATAGCCTTCATAATAGTTCTTTCAAGACGGTGCAGTAAAAACACAGAGTCTTCCACTGTGTAATAAATTGAAGGTACCTATGCAAAGTACAGCATATTCCAGTTGGATGCTTCCAAACCATGTCACTCAACTTTTTAAATATTGCTGCCATCTGCCTGCTAGGCTTTGTTTTCCAAAACAGTAGCTGTGCACACATTGCTACAGAACTGTAGTAAAAATAAATAAATAAATAAAAAGCCTAACTCCATTTGGTTAAGATATAATTCATTAGTTTTAAAAAAAAAGAAAGGAAAAACAATAAAGTAAAACTACTGTCCCCATTGTATCTAGAAAAATTAAATACATGAAGCTTGGTATTTTGATTTCTTTCCCATTTCAGTACACTAATGCTCCTCACCAACTAAATTCAGGAAGGCAGTAAGAGTGACTGAAAAATGTATGGAAAGCTAAGTGAGTGTTATCTGCAGTTCCCCTCTGAATGAGAACAGGTGCTGCAGAAGCCAAGTGCTGAAATGCTGTTATGTGCTACGTCTGGTCATACTTGGGGTATACTCCAAATCCAGGACCTTCGCAAGGAGGCACCAACTCCATGCTGTTCAGCAGCCAAAAAGTCCAGATACACTCTAGCAACTCTTCCCAGTGTCCTGGCCACACTGAACAAAATAAATATTTAAATTATGACTAATCTAAAACAATGCACAATGAAAGCTGGGGAAGTCTTGGGAGCAGTGGGAATATTTAAATTGGAAAAGAGCCTGTGAGGCTTTTTCCTATTCCTAATTACAGCACATTGTATTAATCAGGCCTGGAAACCACAAGCCTGAGACTTTTTGAGACCAGATTGTCATGGCAGCACAAAACACACTCAAGGCCAAACAGGTGAAGAAGATGCATTTTCAGAGCATTTCTGTGGGGGATATCGTATTGGTAAACAGCACATGGATTAATTCTGTTCTTTAAAAAACACTGCAGCTTCAGAGAGCAAGTATTCTTGACTGGATAAAAGCCAGCGATCATATAATTAAAGTACTTTTAAAGTACCTTTTTTTTTTTTTTTTATGTTCTGCTCTGCTTACAGCTTTGTCTAAAGTTCCATCCCGGTACCTACTTGTTTCAATACAAAAATACCTGAACACAGGAGAATACAACAGCTGCCCAAAATATGCACAGCTAGATTTGAAATGGTCGAATTTAAAGCAAAAGCACATACTTTTGTGTGTAAGAAAATACAGCCTGACAGCAGTTTGGATCGACTATCAAAATCAACTGCAAACTTAATAAGTTACGGAATAATTAACAAGCAGAGTTCGTACTTTTGTGACTATGTTGATCTGTGTGCTGTTGGCCCAGGTTTTCTGCAAGAAATCTCGTACAAGCTTGATGTATACATAAGCATTCCTCTCAGCAGCCACAGCTCATTCCTGTAGCTGCATGAAGGATCCAGGCTAACAACATGCTGCACAGTCCAGAAGAGCTCTTCAGACCAATTTTACAGACACAACCAAAGAAAAGAAGGGCCTCTTTGTTCTTGTTCAGAGAGCAGAATGGCGTGTACTACAGTTTGTTCACATGTTGCTTTTTAGAAAGTATTCCACGACTTTGGAAGCAAAAAATCAAGCTTTTATTTTTGCTTCTCCTCAGTTACTGTAAGAAATGGGATGTTCTTGTTCACCACAAAAGACACAGGTACAACATTTAGCCATGTTCCATTCTGAACTGATCTGAGTGCTTTACAGTCATGTTCCCTTTCTACAGAACACTAAGAACTTTGACTTCTGGCCAAATAAAGGAGTAATAAAAACAAAATAGGCTTTAAAAAACAAAACAAAACAAACAACCTAAGCATTTGATTCATTACCAATCAAAAAGAAAGTCATACAATTGTGAGAAAATCATGCAATATAAATGGAAGCCTGCAACTCTATAAATATATAGCACCTTCATGAATGGATTCTGATGTACCAGAAAAATAACCATTAGAGAACACAAATGAGCTACCAGGCCAAAAATATAAACCAAGGTAAGTATTTTTTCTTCCATTTTATATTAAACAGCACTGCGAAGATTATCTAAAACAAAATATCTGCAGAAGCCACATTAGTGTTCATTAGAACTTTGATAACATACGCATACTTCATACCCAAATAAAATCAGCCCTAACGTGAAAGATTCAAGTGACCAAATATTAATGAACAGTAGTAACATGATCTTCAGATTAGACAATGCAGCTCAGCTGCTGGAGATTTGAGAATTTATGAAAGCTGAACAAATTTTGGAGTTGAATATCTCTTCTTTGGATGTCATGTAAGCACTGAGCAAGAGAAAAACATGAGACAAAAATTATACACGATACAGGAACTGCAACACCAGGCTATTACTCCTTAACTCATCTCCTAAACAAGAAGTTTACTACTATAGTGGCTCCTTCAGAAACATGCCATTTTTTCAAGAGATTAATCTCAGACTCCTCAAACATAGCTAGCACTGAAGAATGGTATATAAGTACCATAAAATGTAATTCAGTCTTTTTTGGAAAAGGGTAGAAGAATGAACGCAACACCCTGTAGAAAGACATACTCATTTTTTGTATTGCCTTGTATCTCCTTATCCTGGCCTTTTAAGCATGTTTTATCTGCTACACCTTATGATGTCAGAGTTGGCGCTGATACATAAAGCGTTTTTCCCCATTTGTACAACATACCTATACAATTCTAGTCTCAAACTTGTACTAGCTACAAAAATGTATATTTAGTTTTATATTTTAGAGCTGTATAAGCTCCAATCTGAACACTTAAAGGTTTCAAGAAGCAGTGACAGTTTTGTTTCTCTCTTCCCTCTCCACTTCAGTTTTCTGACAGCAAGAAATCCCCTTCTAATTCTTCTCTCTGCTCCTGATCCATACCTAACTGCTTTTCTAGGGCTTAGAAATACCAGCTGCAGTAGCTGTAGATGAAAGCATTACTCACTTGCCCTGGGCTTCAGGAGCTGATGTCTACGGTTCAATTTGCACAGGTTGTCTAGATTCCATCACCATCTCTCCAATGATGCATACGCATCTAAATTCAAATGTAGCACAGGCCAAAGTTTAATTTAACGTTGTTGAGAAGAGGGAGGCAGAATTGTTTTGAAATTCTCCCTGAAAAGCAGCCTGTTGTATTAGAACAAAGCAGCTTGTTTCTATCGTTCCTTTGTTTGACAAGTTTGGGCTGGTTAGAAAGGTCATTTATGCCTCAAAGCATCAAATTAACATTTGAGGACATGAATTTTAAAAATGGCTATTTGCTTCTGCTCTCTGAATAACTAATGCCTTAAAAAGAAAAAAAAAGGGAAAGAAAAAAAGACTTACCCAGATCCCAAAAGGAAAAATAGCCATTTCCTCAGGCAAACTAGACATTGATTTTGTGTCCATGACAGCACAGGATGCCTGTATCTTAATGAAACCTCACAAATTAAGCAGGTAGTTGAAGCTATGTCAAGCAAAAATATTGCTTAATTACTGAAGAAATACTTTTGACTGTACCAAACAACTTTCTCCCTTCCCTCCACATAGACAAGCTCTAAAACTCAGAGTGAAATCCTTACCAAAAGCAACAAGTTCCAGGCATGCTTTGCACTGACCCATAATCTTTAACACAGAGGTGCTCTTCTCACTAGTCCTGATTTTAATAAACCAAGTGTATGCTCATAGCACAAATAAAAACATTTCTAAATGTTGGGTTTTTAATAAGAAAGATGCTGATGTGTTTTCAAACTAGATAACCATAATCTTTAAGGACCATATTCCCTAAATACCAGTCTTTCCTTTCCCCATCCCCAAAAGCACCCGTGGTTTTTAACTAACCCTTCCAACTAGCAACACCTAAACAAAAGACTGCATTACAATGAAAGACTTACAAACCTATAAACCATTCTGAAAGCCCCAAACACTTCTTCAAAACCAAATGAAGCCAAACTCAAGTTACTGCAAGCAGGTACACTTTCAGCAAAAGCTCATACCTGGCCACCTGCTCTCCCAAGCTTTCTGAAACCTGCTCAGCTGCATTGCATTTATTTTCCCGTCCCAGTAGATGGAGACAGGAATACAACCCACAGATGGAGTTCCCAGCCACTTGCAGGGCTTGCTGGTTACGGGGATTCTATTTTTCAGCAAAAAAGCTCCAAACAATAGCAGCAACAGCTTGATGCCAGCAGCCTGCACAGCAGCGCTGGCACAGCCGATGCCAACCAAGTTGTTTCACAGAACTGGGGCGGTGGAAGGAGACGAAAGTACAAACACGGTGTTTGTGTTGGCAACCCCTCTGGGAAACGTCCCTGCCTGCCAAAAAGCATCACCCAGAATTCAGCAGAGATTGCTTTTAAGAGTTCCATTCAAATGGGAGTTTCTTTTTCATTGATGGAGAACAAGCCTCATTCTTCGTAAAATCTTTCAAGTATTACCCAAATATTCCAGCCAAAAGGCGTGCCTATGCTGGACACAGGACATCCTAGGTATCTCCTTGCATATCTAAGGATCCCATTCCAGCCACAGCAAGAGTCACAAAAACTCGAACACTCCATTCTATCTTAAGCAGATGTCACTCAACAAAACATTCAAAAAATCAGCTCAGTAGGGTGAGCTCTGCAAGAGTAATCTGCAGCAGCGGAAACACTGCTAGGCCCTACTTCATAGTAAATACAATTGCAAATTGCTAGGAAAAAAAAAAAAAAAAAACCAAAAAGCTGTTATTTTTGAAGTGAAAAAAATTGAGACAACAGATTTTTTACACAGTCAAGGGAAGTCGGTTTTCTTCATGTTTCCACTTGTGAAAAGTATCTTATTGTTTTGTGCCAAAACAGGGAAAAGAGCAGTAAGCAAGGGAAAAAAGCAAACCGCATAAATCTTCTCATAAAAATGCTGCTTTATCACTTTCCTGTAATTGTTATTTGTTGAAACATCAATGCACGGAAAAGTATTAATACAGTTACTCACAGAAGCTGCTTCCAAACACAAAGGAATACTTTTTTTTTCACTGTGCAGCTTTCAGCATAAAATCCAGATACTGTGCTTTTACATTATCAGCTTTGTAACAGACTTGAAGTAAACTTATAAAAACAGCCATATTGTTCCAACCAGGAAAGAGCAACTCTGTGGATCTAAACACGTGAATCCCTTTCTGTATTATTTTTAATTTCAGATAGCACTGCCACAACATGTTGATCATAAGAACCTACGTTATAGGAATCTATGCAGCTACCACTGGCTCAAAGAGCAAATTCTGAAGGAGCCTTACAAAGAAACAAATTCCAAAATTTCACCAAGTACTCTTACAGGCCTCTCCTACATATATTACAGACCTCAAAGCACTGGGCAATGCAGATGGCACTGCATCTCCATGTACTACTGCAGCATCTCTGTGACATAAGTACCAGAGTGTGAGACGAGGATTTGTCAGCTAGCATAAAAGAGCTCTGTAACACATCTCAAGGATAGAATCAGGGTACAGCATGTTTCACAGAACGAAATCGCATGTACTGCAGCCATTCGAAGCAGACAACAAGAAGGATGATGCAAAACCTCTTTAACCAAATTCCAACTGAGCAGAATCCTGCATTTCCTAGCTTTCAGCCCCATACCAACATAGGAAGGCACATCCATGCCATGCCAACCTGTGTCTCACTTTCGGGGTGTGGCAATTTACATTCTAAATTGGTGAAATGCAGTCTACATTTAGAAGAATAAGGTAAGATAATAGAAGACAGCAACAGAAAAAGGCCAAAGTCAAAAAGCTATGAGAATTCAAAGTTAGCAAATAAACACTTTCTACAGCAACTGAAAAGGCATTTAACACAAGTTTGAGGACCGCTCCACTCACTTAACTACAGTCCTCTGTGAATACCATTATTTTACTGTTATTAGAAGCATGAGGAGAAAAACAAAATAGCTAACGACAGCTGAGCAGCCACCCGCATCCAGCCTCTGGGGCTGCACCTGGAGCAGGGCTCCCAGAGGCAGCACATCAACACACTTCCTGCCCGCCAGCCTCACACCGCCTGCAGGACTCCTGGCAAAGGGCACTGGCTACAAAGCCGCAGTGCCTCACATCCTGGTCGGGGAAACATGGGATGCTGGGCAGACAGAGGAGAACGAAAGCTGCCCAGCGTCTGCAGGAGAAGACAGGATAGGAAGTCATGCTGAAAATGGGATGGGTCAGGAACACTTTGTTTGTCACCCTCACTGCATCCAAAACTCATCAAGTCAAGCGACAAACTAGAGGTTTTTCATCCTCCTGATTCAGCAAACCAGGAGGGAAAGAGAGGACAAAAAAAAACCAGAAAAACAGTTCTTTTTTCTTTTCTTTCTTTTTTTTTTTTTTTAAATGGAGAGGAATCTCTCTACCCCCACTCCAAGAAAACTGAGAAAGCACAGCAAACCAGAGCCATTTATCCACCACTGTGAATTGAAAAAAAAACAGACGGGGCACGCAGCAAACTTCCATGCTCTTCTGCTAAAAAAAAAATTCTACAGTCACTGGAAATGTACTTTGTTGCACTTAAAAGTGATTTTTATCTATTCATAATACTCAGGAAAATAGTTCTGCTAAGTGTTGTTTTCTTACCTAAACAAGTAGCTGCCTAATTTATTACTCCTAATTTATCCACCAGCCGTGAGAGCTCTGCTCTCCGTTCCCCGGCTGTAGTTCACTAGATGGCCAGTCCCAAAGATGAACTGGGTGTGGAAAAGGAGGAAAGGAGGGGAAGAAAGTGGTATCTAACAGCAACCTTGACGAAGTCATTTTTCCTTCAGACACACGCAAAACTGTCCTTTCAGTTAACATCTCTAGAAAAGTGAGATAAGGATGCTTCTTTAGTTATCAGAACCCAAGACAAGGGTGACCAGGATGCAGTTCAGCACCAGAATCCCTTCACCCAAAGGGTCAACACAGGGAGGGAACATAACATGTTACCTAATACCCTGCCAAGAAAGGAGGATTGCCCACGGGAAGCAGCTAGCACACACATGGCATTCATCAGAGCCTTGCTCCATCTGACTGCCACTCTGTCTCTTCATACAGGAACACACCAATAATGCACAGTGGGGCTGCTCCCATATTGTTTTAGTGTTGTGGAAAAGTTTTGGTGTTTCATTCCTGAGTACTTACATTGACATCATCCCAAGCTGGTCATGCTGCACCCAGTACAGATGTTTGTAACACAGGACCATTCGCTAGTAGGGCACAAAGGGAAAATATAACACAGCACTGACACTGCAGTATTTTTCTGTTTTTTTTCGCTAAAGGCTACACTGCACAGGATTTCATACTAAGTATGCTACTGGGGGCGTTTCCATTTGGTTTACAAGAGAAGAGCCTCTCGCAGAATTGCATCTAAGTTTGTTTCACTGAGTCATCATGATGAGGGACTGCTGGTGGGGCAGCAGGGAGCACTGCATCTCGAAAACAGGGTCCAGAAAAGAGAACTGAAACAGCAATACAAGTATTTACCGTAACAACAAAAAACAACTACAAAAGACTGAACTGAATTAAGGTAGAAGGAATAAAAACAGCAAAAAAAAAAGAAAGAAAGAAAGAAAAAAAAAAAACCAAATAACTGTGGGCATTTTTGTAAAATCCACATCTAATTAATTTAATTTAATCCATCTCCATAGATCAAATTAAACCTCTGTCAGTGAACTTCAGAAGTAGCAATACATTTAGCTTCATGCTGTGCCTATTCTTTGTAGAAATGCAGAACTTATAGTGGGCAATATACCTAATTCCTCTTCAATACACAGCAATATTAAAAGCTCTGAAGTCCTATTTCATACAGCCTGTGCCACATTTAGCCAGACTTAGTCACTTTACAGCTCAAGAGGAAATCCCAGATTGTGCTCACTGGAATGAGGTGTAAAACTAGTCTGATTCATACTGGCAACCCAGAGGCTTCGTCGCAGTCATGCTATTGTATTACTGCTGCTCGGATGCCCCAGACAGAAGCTGAGGCACCACTCTGGTATGTGCTGTCCAGTAGCAGTCATGAAATGTAATAATAATCTCCAGCAGACAAGACAGGAAAAGGAGAAAGCAGTGCACAGCAGAGTGACTCACCCAGAGGCACAAAGCTCCTCAGCGGTACAGAAATCCATCTCCGACGAGATCTAAAGAAAGCCTCAGCCATTGACTGTGCCTCCAACACCTGTTTTAGAGGTGTTTCCCACACTAGTATATCTGGTCCTTTCTGGCTCTGTGTAAGACCTGGCTCCCGTATCACCCAAGAATGGATTTCATGAACTAGCCTTGCCCTGCACTAACAAGTTTTCCTTAGTAACAGTTTCAACATGCATTATCTTCCCTCTGACTGTTCTCTCATTTGTCTTCTTTATGATTCTGAACAGGTAACTATGGCTGCCATCTACACCGGCATTGCACTCGCAGGAGAGGACTGGGAAAGCAATGAGAAGAGGGATTCTCCCAGGTGTTCTCCATCTCCCTCCTCTGTCATCAGCTCCACGATACTTTCAGTTGAACTCGATCTGGAGCCCTGCAGCCAGCACCACCTGCTCACACAGCAAGTCGCTGTTTTATACACGGCTGCCCTGTGGTAAGGAACCGTTCCAAAGCTTTGCAGCTCCTAGGGAAGCAGTGAGATCAGTTATGGGAGGAACGGCAGCAAAGGAAAATAAAACCGAGAGGAGGAAAACAAGCAAAATAAAGCCAAGGGAGCGGCTTCAAGGAGCTACCGGGACCTGCTTAGCAAGCGTCTTGACGGCCAGAATCCTCTACGAGCAGCATTTCTCCTAAAACACAGAACGAATAGCATCAGTAAGAACTTCTTGCGCTCAGTTATGCTGCCGGTAAGGCTGACCTCGAACCGCGTCTCCCGCCCGTCCCACAGCCGCCTACTTTCCCGGTACGATCGCGTGTTGCGCCGTTTCGTAACCTGGAGCCGCGCACACGCACCGCGCCCGGGTCGCCCGACCCAACCTGACCCCACCCGCCCGGACCGGGGGGCGCAACGCCGCCCAGCCCGCACGGCCCCGGCGACGGCAGCGTGCCGGCGGGCAGCGTTCTCCGCGGCCCCGGGGCGGAGGGGCCGCCCCCTGCCGCCGCCATGCCGGCTGGCCCCGGACTGAACCGCCCGTGCTACGTCAGCTGGCGGGGAGGCCGCATTCCTCGGCAGTGCCGGCAGAGCCGCCGCTGGGAAGCTTAGAAAGCCCTCAGCTGGAGCGAGGAAAGCGGAGCTTGGCCGGCGGCCAGGCGGCTGAGCTCAGCGTTTTGCAATGCACTTCCTTTTCGCCGAGCCGCTTGCATAATGCCGGAGGGCCGCTCCCGACGTTAACCCTTCGGCTGCCCCGACGCGAGCTGCCGGCAGCCGGTTCCGCCGCGGACACGCGTGGTCCCGTCGCCGGGAGGAGCCTCCGCTTCGCCCGTGTCCCCACCGCTCCCGAAAGAGCACATTCCTACTCGGAGGCTCCGAGAGACAGGCGCGGCCGCCCGCGGTGCTCCCAGCGCGGAGCTCCGGCACGGCGCTGCCCTCCGCAGGAACCGGCAGTCGTCCGCGGCACGGCGGAGAGCTCCGCGGCACTCCTGTCCACCGAGGTGTAAGAGCGAAGGGAAATGCTACGTGTGGCACTGCCAAGTGCAAGTGTCAGCAACAGCATGCACCGATCTCCTTGATAAGGCTCGCAATCTTCTATTTTGTAACATTCTGTAATCTTCTAACCCATCAGGTTTAGCTCTACTTCTCAGAGCACACACACACACAGAAAACGTTGCTAGCATGTGCCAGGATTTGCCCTATAGGTGAACGCACATCCAATACACACTGCCTCACCCAGTGAGAGAGACTGATGTCAAAGCAGACAGGTGAGCACCCTAGGAAACACTTGCGTAAGATCTAATAACTTTAGCTGCCAGCATCACACCACCACCACCACAAGACTGCAGACACTATAAGCTGAAAACAGTCTGAGCTCAAAGTGTCATAGCAAGATTAAAGATCAGCTTTAATTCAGCTAGCAAATAAACTTCAGGTGTTTTGTGAAGAAGTTTGTCAGAACAGACAGTTGATCACCTGTCTCTCACCACCTCTTACTACTAACTCCAAAGGAACAAATCTCCGTACTTCCCAAAGCAGAGCAACTACATTGCTAGATCACAGCTTTATACACTTCTGTTTAAAATCACAGGCTATTTCCTACAATAGGTATCTATGTTTCAACCAGAAAACTGTAGCTTCCCCACTGAAAAAAAAAAAAAAAAAGCCATCCCATCAGCATTCTTCAGAACTGACACTGCTCACTGCTCAAGAGCTGCCCAAGCGCAATAAAAGCTGTGGATTCTGAATCCATAATTTGTTGAAGCTCTAAAGAGACACCATAGCACCAACCCGTGCTCCTAAGCTGTATGCGCAGGTCGTACAGGGAAAGACAGGATTCTCATTCCCTTCACATCACGTGCATTACATACAGGTACTAACAAATACCTCATCTTTCCACTACTCCCTTCACACTGAGTTTTATAAATCTTCACAGATTGTCCATCTTGCCACCACATACAAATTGAATAGTTAACTGCTACAAATAGAAGCATCTTATCCAGATGCATAACTGACACCAGGATTTAAGAGCATGGAATGAATCAGTTCGATGTCTTCAAAGCACCAAAGCGCTTATTTGAATAAAAGTTCCCCCTAGCTACTATAACTGCCACAAGATACATATTTTAAGCCAAGATTTTATCAGCATACACAGCAACACAAACACAAAAAGAGTACATGAAGGGAGTGATTTAACAGTTGCTGTGGGGACCATAACTTTTAGTTTTCTTGACATTTACAAATTCTCTGCTTTAAGCATGGAAACTATTTCTTTTGCATGTAATACATAATTGGGTTGGAAAGGATCTATTCCTTTATCTGATCTATCATTAACCATGTGCAATTCACAGATTTATAATCATTAGTCTTCCCGAAATATGTCTAACAATGTCAGTTCCAAAAACAGACTACAGTGTTCTGCTGGGTAACTGACAGCAGCATTAAGGGGATTTCAGCTGAGCTTCGACTCTCCTCCTTCAGGGACCACGTTTGGGGTATGTGCATGAACTATTAAGAATAGTTCCCTGTGGGACTCCTCTTTTCTCTGCTATCCCAGTGATGTCCCCAAGTCACCTTAGCCGACACAAGACAAGCTGAGGAACTGTTAGTACACCTTGTTTAACACTACAGATTGTTATAAGATTCCAATTAACAATTACATCTGAAGCGACCAGGTAATTTAGTTTTAACCTCATTTATAACGCTTCCTCAGGTTTATTTCAGGCAGCTCCCTCAGTGAAAGCAATGTCACTTCAGTGGTTTTTACCATACCCCTACAATTATCTGAACTGTGCTCAAAATAATGCCCTTCAAAAGCCTCCGTAAAATAATCTCATTGTTAAGTGTCTCCAGCTTCTCTAATTTAGATCAGAAATGTTTTAAACATCTTCAGACTGCTTTAAAGTATCTCTTTTTGGCTGCAGAGGAAAAGTTGAAAATTACAACCCCCTGGAGCATTAAAAAAGAGAAATAAACATGGAGTTTCAAAGTTATCTCTTAGGGTCTTACAAAGGCTGCTCCAAAATTAATGCCTCCTATTTATCTCCATGGAGACTCCTACAAATACAAAGAGCACAATAACACTGCTTGATAGAGCAAATTCTCAACTGCAAAACACTTTTTCAACACAGTCACCACCAGTAGCTGTGCATTTTCACTAGCAATGAACAAGAGCCTGCATACTGCACTCTTAACAACCTGCACCAGTAGAGGTGACCCTCTGTCACTGTCACCACTGCTGAAACGCAGCAGCCACTGCCTCACTGTGCTCACACCCACTGTTTGGACTCCATCAATGTTCAGCAAGTGTTGATGTGCCACTGACACACCTTTGCTTTATCCACACTTCCATGTCAGATGCCATTCTGTCAGACTGCCCCTCTGCTGCCATCTGTCATGTGGTAATAACATGGAATGGGATACTGGTGGGAAGGTTCAACCTCTATTGCCATACCACCAGCATCCACCTCTGACATCATGGACCAACACAGTAACATAGGAGGCATTACTTTCAGAGCAGCCCTCATATTATTTTTAAGCCTTTTGGTTTCAGAAATTAATCAATTTCTAGAGATTTCAGTTGACAATTATGCAATGCTGTACAACTATGTACCTATTTAGCCATGAAACCACACTTCACATCTTTGTTCTCAGTGCCTCTTCCTCTTTCTTTTTTTGCTACACCCATTTTCTTCACTATTTAAGAATAAACTTTTCAGAGCGAGCACTAACTGGTAACATGAGTTTGTACAGCATCTAGCACAAACAAGATAAAACAAACACTGTGAGCAGACTGCAAGTGGATTAGCGCAGAGGCGATGGGGAAGTACTGTACTGGCAGTGTACAGTGCTACAGAGAAATCTTTCAGTCAAAACAACAAAAACTTAAACTAATCATTTGGACTTCTTAAGATGAATAAGTGTTTTTATAAAAACCTTTTTATTTGTTACATGAACACTAAAAACAGGAAATCCAGAAGAAGAAAACTTCTCCATGAACAAGGAAGTGAAGGGAAACGAAAGGACAACTCAGCATAATGATGCAGTTAGAATTTCCATTTCAAGAGAAAAACCAACGTGGCTTTTATAACCAATATGGATCTTTATTTTGATTGCAGTTATAAATAAATTACTACCCTTGCAATTATTCTTAAAGACGAACCATCAGTGCTAAACTACACCCTCTTTAAATCTGGCAACTCTTCACAAGTTCTATTTAAGAACCAACTGAACTCCTACACTTCATTTTTACAGACTAAGACATGGATTTCTCCTGTGAGCTCTGCACTTTCAGAAGTGCTAGCTCTTCTCATCTCTGCAAGCCCACATTTCACTCATAGGAGGCCTATAAAGAAATAAAAGTAAGTTTGGAAGTGACGTTATTTCCTGACACAGTTTGTAGTACAGTGGAAATGCCCAGATACTGGATGTTTTCACAGAGCTGTTACTTTGTTGAGCTGTGGTGGACTGCCTGCTCTATGACGGCTGAAGACGAAGGGCTGAGGGCCAGGCTATTTCAGGGATTCTACAATGACTTAAGGATGCTGCAAAAGGAACAACCCTTCTTCCATTTCCTCTGTCAACTTGGGTATGTTCCAGGAAGCAGAGCAGCATACATTCCTTTTTTTTTTTCTTTTTTTATTTTTGTCTTTCAACCAGCTGAGACAGAAGTAGGAAGAAGCTCATTCACTGAGGCTGTTATATATGCGTTGTTTGTTTGTATTTTAACACACAGTACTACATCAGATAAACTAAACCCCAGAAAGAACCATCAAGGTGAATGGGATGCTTTGTTGTCAGGTACTTTCCTTCCTCCACCTAAGTTCTGGGTGGCAGGCAACTGTAATTGCTCCCTCCTTCTGTTTTGTTTTCTTTGGGAAAAACTTTAACCTAATGTAATTTAAGAGCAGGATAGGACAAATTAGGTGTGCCAGATAGAAAGGGGATGCCCCTTCCTCCTCCCCAAAGAGAGATTTACTGCCTTAGCATAAGCACAGATTAGAAGAAGGAAGGTAATAAAGCATTCCATTAATGGCTTATGATTAGCATTGGGAAATCCACAGCACCTCAGGCTAACACACCCACAGGCATGGCTTTGCGTGCCACTGGCAGCACCAGGCAACGTGCAGGAACCACTGGCGCTTCTGCTTGCTAACACAGTTTTCCCACAACTCTTCTCTGCTCCTACAAATGGAACTGAAGCAAAGAATGGACCAACTAGGGAAAAACAATAAACCATCTTTCAATGGATAAGTTCTCTGATCCATAACACCACACCCAGCCACATCCAAAACAAAAACCCACTTCTGCTGGCACAACTAAAGTAGAAGAGTCAACAAAGAAACAGCTGAGGGCAAGTTCCATGCATACTAACACTGCAAGAAATGCACACAAAATCACAGGCTAAGTCCTACATACATATGAACTGAGTTCTCCCACTGGTCACAGCCAACGGCAGAATACTTGCAAAACTTTAGTCCAATCTTCAGAGTTACTTTAATAGGTTTTTAGCAGTTTATAACATATATAGCAGTAACATTGGTTCTCTCCCCGATGTATTTACAGAGAGCTGTGAAATGGTAAGAAACCCTGAACACACATGTTATTTACGTTGCTGATCTGACATGAAAATAACAGGTTTTTAACACTTTTTTTCCTCAGCACTACTACAGCTAATAAGCCACAACACTCATGAAGCAGTCTGAAACTTTCTCAAGCACTCTGAAAATATAACTGTACCCAGTGCAATTTTAAGTAAAAGACGTTACATTCCAACTTGTGTTTCATTATGAGTTGGTTCAGTGCATACATGGCTTGTTTCTCTCTCACAACAGTTTTGCAAGCCTTCAGCATAGGTTAAACCTGTTCTCTTGAAATGTCAAGCCCCTACAAGAAGAGGCAGGAAGCCTATTTATAAATTAGGCTGGAGTTTACTATGGTATCTTCCAACCTTTACAGAGAGCTGTTCTGGTTTAAGTTACAGTCTTCGCTGTATTTTCTGCCTACAATATACCATTCATAATAAAATGCAATTGCCTGCAACAAAGCATCATCAGCTAATTAAAACTGCAAGTATCTAAAGGAGTGCCACCACAAGAATTCACATGAGAAATAATAGTTTATGGCAATATATTAGCATGGTTCAGCAGTACAATTGTTAGAATTGTATATAATGCAAGAAAAAACTTAAGATGCTTAAAAATAAATATAGTTCATAAGCCACTAGCCAAGTATCTGTTCAAAACAGACACTCAGGAATCACCTCTGTTACTCATATTTCAATTGAACTGGGAAAAAAAAAAAAAAGGGGGGGGGGGAAATCCCTGACCTTCTCAAAAAGAAAAAAGCCAGTTAAAATTTTGATACTGCTGAGGCAAAACAAAACAAAAAAACAGGATTGCCAAGTACACCAAAACACTGCAGTGTAACTGCAAGAGACAAAATTTAAAGGAACGAGACTCAATGCTACCACCAGAAATACCAAAAACGGGTAATTTCATATTTATCATCCAAGTAAAGCTACCCTTACAAGAAAAAAAGAAGCTAAGACATTAGTAAAACACAGAACTTGAAGGATGTTTAAAAATCATAGCAACAACTCTGCCTACAGCAGTAATGTTAGCAGTTTATAACACAGCCTCCAGGCTTTAATTCTACATCGTAAACACTGGGTAGGGAGTTTCATTTGTATCTCAATGCACTGAAAGATTTTGGCAGCAAATTAAGGATAGGATATAAAATTAGATAGATAGGATGGATAAAATAGAGGGCTGTCCAAAACACAACACAGTTGAAAAACGGTACAAGTTCCATAGAGTTCAATTCAGACTGCCTTTGTGAGTGGGGGTAGCCCCTCTGAGAAAGTAAGGGTGAAGATCAACGCAGAGCAGCAGCCACTGAACCTTTCACTAGTCTCCTGGAAACTTCACAACAAATTATAGAAAGTGGCCTTGCCAAACTGAGATGTATAAATTCACTGTAATTAAGTTTCTACAAAGATCTTTAGGAAAGAAAGTAGTCCCCAAGATGAACCTGATTCCACACAATGGTCAAAAGAAAGGGTTCCTAAAGTACTAATACAAAAGAACTTAGTAACGCTGAGGTACAAACGCTTACAGAAAGTATCTGTCTCATTGTTCCTAAACCACCTTATTTATCATGGATCAAGTCACAAAAATTCAGTATTGGAAATCTTTTTATTTCATTGCTGTTCACAAAATGCAACCATTTATAGTTACTTTTTCAATGAACAGCCCTTCAAGTATTGATTAGTCAAGTAACTGGTTGTGGCAATCTCCAGTTCTACCTGAAATCCTGTTATCATGTTTAATCACCATGCAACAGCATGAATTATAAGCTACACCAGAACTCACACCAAGAATTCACTGTCCCAAGGAAGCACTGAATTTTGATGGAAGGGATGACCTTGTAAGTTACTGTAGCAGGTGAAGACAAGAATGGTATACGAATGAATAAATAACTGCTGTAACAAGTTTGGCAGCAGCAAAATCTGCTTCCAAACTAGAAAATAATTCTTTAAGGTAGGTACATTATCTTCTCCTGCCACAATATTTTTTGAGAGTCACTTCCCTTTCTGTCAGGTAAAATGGGCTGAGGAAAAACAATATGCAAAGAGAATAGTTGTGCTTTGGGACCAGCTCTCACACAGGCCTCTGCCAAGCAGCAGATGAATCCTCCCTAATCAGGGGGCTGCTACAGCAAAGGCTGCAGGCACTCAGGTTAAGGGCAGCTAATTATACTCACTGTAAGCTGCTAGAACTTCCTTGGGCCCACACCACTGTGTCTCTGCTCACTTTATACTTGCGTAAAAGCAGTGAGTGCACTCAGGATCCTCAGAAGGTTGCCATACATTCTTTCAGTGTTCCCAGAACGTCCTGAAGCTTCCAAAGCCAAACCAGAAACTGCTGTACTAACTGATGCGTCTGTAGGCTGCTTCTGTTAGCTGTGTTCTGAAGATGAGAAGAGATTAGAGAATAGAAGAGGCCTAAAAAAGTGGACGTCAGAGAAGAGATGAGAAAAAATGCTAGACAGCATGGCAGAAAAAGAAAGCCAGAGAAGAGAAAAGAGGAGAAAACCAATGAAGGACAGGGGAGAGGAGGTCCGTGAAAAGGCCAGAGTGGGTCAGAGAGGTCAGATACAGCAATACAAGCTTAGAGTACATTGGAGAAGATTACAGAAGAGGGGAGAGGGATACAACACGGGGGGAAAAATAAGGTCAGAGAAGAGAAGATCAAAGAAAAAGGCAGCAGGACAGAGGAGAACAGGAAGAAAAAAAAGGCAAAAGAGATGGTCAGAGATGACAAGAGGTCGCAAGATCAAAGTAAATCAAAGAAGAACATAGGTCAGAGCGTAAAGTAGGGTCAGACAAGATCAGAAAATTATGTAAGAGAAGGACAAAGAAGCCATGGAAGCTCAGAGGTATGTCACAGCAGGACAGACTTGTCACAGAGAACAAGATCAGAAAACAGGTGGTCAGGCAAAACCTCGTCAGGTCAAAAGAAAGTCCTAAACACACTGATGTCCTCTCAGTCACCGCTTTCCAGTGACCATGACAATGAACACTGGAGGCAGTCGATATGAACAGAAAGGGCCAAGCTTTTTAGCTGCTTATTCCCCTGTCAAGGAGACAAAAAAAAAAAAAAAAAGAAAAAGAAAAAGAAAACCCACCAACCTTATCCAAATGTTTCTACCAGACCAAGTTCCTTACACTCAAATAACTTTGCTTTTTGGACTAGGATGACCTATTTGCCTCCACTGGTTAGGTATTTAAATTCAAACCCATCAACATGCTCTTTAGTTCCTAAATTCCATTAATATATCACCTCACTGTGGACTTCTAAATCACAGAATTCTCCTTAATTAATTCTTATTTTGAAGAACCTAATTTACACTAGCTAACTCAAGCCCAAGCAAGCTTTTCTTACTGCCTTCAGTGACTGGATTAAACTTAGTTTTAGGCAAGATGAAATGCAGAATTTGAGTGGATGAGACTGGTAAAACCAATACTTCGCTAAGTATATTCATGGCATGGAGAGAATGCAAATGAATGAGCACATAGGTAGCTCACTCAGTAATGAATCTTCTGGCTGTACTTTTTGATACTTTCCTGTGTGTGGCACAATCCTAAACATAATTTTTTTTTTGCCTAGTCACCCATTACAGAATATATGAAGTTAGAGAAGACTTTATAGTAATGGAAGATAGTACATTCAAGATCAACACTGTCTTTTTCACAACTTGTTTTTCTTTTTCTAAATACATCCTCTTAAAAGCAATAGTAGTATTTCTGCATCGCATTCTAATCAAAACATGTAGAAACAGCCATTTAATCTCATTATGAACTTCTCAAGTCGCACCAGGGGAGGTTCAGGTTGGATATTAGGGAACATTTCTTCAAGAGTGGTCAGGAGCAGGAACAGGCTGCCTAGAAAGGTGGTGGAGTCACTGACCCTGGAGGTGTTCAAGAAATGTTTAGATGTGGTACTGAGGGATGTGGTTTAATGGAAAATATTGATGATAGATGGACAGTTGGACTAGATGATCTTGGAGGTCCTTTCCAACCTCGGTGATTCTATGGTTCTCCAGCATATGTATCTCCATCTGTTGTTAAGATGTCCAGAAGAGTATACAGGAAGATTACAACTTAAGAGGTTTCAAGGCAACTTAGATCCACCCACATTAACATAACAGCAAGTGAATATTTGACAATTAGGTTGTGGCTATGACTTCATCCTTGCACATCCAGAAGTAATTGCTAGAAATGCTTGAGGTTTTCCATCAAGAGTTTAAAGAAAAGCAGAACTTCAAGGAAAAGAGGAAAACAGAGAGCAGAGAAGCTGTCAGGGAATTTTGCCTGAACTGTCTTAAGTATGGACATTTCAGAACATGACCATTTGCAAAGGAAACATTTATATATTCAAGTTCTGAAGCGTGGGTTGAGTACTTGAGTCAAAAACACATTGCTCGTTTGTATAAAGAAAATTTTCTTGCTTCCTTCTTGTTTTACGTGAAAGAAAACCTGCAAACATTTATAAAGCTGTATCATTACTGTGCTTCAAGCTTTCCTTTCCTGTTATACTCTCTCGGAAACCTAACAGTAATCAGGAAAGCTAGCTGTCCATGCAATTTCAAACAAGCAGCAAAGTCCTGCTATTCAGTTTTTAAATACATACTTTTTCCATTTGACTATAAACTTCACAGTGCAAAAATTGCCATCTTGTGTGTTTACACAGTGCTTAAGAACAGGGAAACGTAGACTTTCAGCTTGGGACCTCCTGCAGCACAACGAAAGCAACAAATGATAAACTCAACTATACTTAAGATCTGTTATCCATTTCCTCCCAATACACTAATGTTCCCATTTAGGGGGAACATTTAGGTAAATTTCTACTTGTTTTTTTCAAAGCATGCTAAAAATAAATTTGATAGGTATCACTAGAATTTATTACAATAACAAGAGTTTGTACACCACTACTGATTACAGTATAAGTCACAAGAGAAAAGACTGGTCCTATGATACTACATTTCTGTTTCTACTACAGAAGATGAAATATACTTACGAACAACAACAAAAAAAACATACCAGACCTTTGAATACAAGGTGGCATCTTTGCCTATATCTATTATTTTATTACTTTCTTGTCTTCCATCCATACACCAGCCTTCTATGTAAAACACAATTGGCCCGTATTTCTCAACCATAATCCATAAGTCAAGAACGTAAAGTTGTTTATTGAAATGACAAAATTAGGAAACATACTCTTTTAAAAATATGATAATCTTTGCCTTTTTTAAAAAACAAACAAAAATATCTCTTGCAGTATCTACCTTGGAAAAAAAAAAGTTCTTCAAATCTCAAGCAGCATGGAAGGGAGAGCAGAGAAGAGCCAGGGTCAGTTGTTCACTATTCCATTTGACAGTTATCTTGCAAGTTGAGCTGCAACTAAAACCCATCTTTGTCTGTGAGAAAGAAAGCAGCAAGTGGGTCACCTGCAATCAATGCAGCTGTTAAACAAATCGAAGCAAACTGCAGAAACAATCACAACAGACAGATGGGTTACCAAACAGTAGAGTAATAGGGAAGAAAATACACAATTAATGAAGTCATTCTGTAACTCCTCCCAAATAAACGCAATACCAATTCCAACCCCACCCACTTAGACATTGGTACTGGTGCCTGTGCTGTAAATTCAAGCTTTACCACTCTCCTTCTCCAAGATAAATGGAAATGTTCCAAGTACACAGGCAGAGTAAATGAGGAATCATGACTGTTTTTTAATCTAAGCAAGTGATTTTACTACACTGCTGTTTGGGGTTAAAAGTTGTCTCTGAAACTTCAAAACTAGAAGATGTTACACTGTTCTTTCATAGTTAAGTTGAAGAATTATTAGAAGCTTCAAAAGTTAAAATTCATTACTTTCACTAGAAAAATACCAATAAAACAAAAGAAACTTCAATCTCACAAACACAAGTGCCCATTCATTAAGAAGGCTGAAAGGACACTCAGAAGCAAACAATCCACATTCTACTCAGACAGAACTACCATTCACTACCCTGAACTTCCATACTGAGAAAAGCAATTATTTAAAAAAAAAAAAATCATAACCCACCAAGAACTATAGTTTAAAGAAGTGAATGTGTCTTGCATTTCTGAATAAAGCAGAATATCTTTTTCTACCCTTCAACATATGATCATTCCTTGAAGTTATCACCATCGTATCTGCATCCTGGATTACAAATGTGGCTTGCATTTCATGCATCTCAGAAGGGGAGTATAATAGAACAGCAGATACCTAAGTAGTGCACTTGTATTGCTGTAGCAGTTTGTAAGTGTGCCTGTCAATATTCTTCAATCTTGACCAAGAGATCAGAGAGAAACAGAACAAGATCAACTCTGCCAAAAAACAAAACAAAACAAAACACACTAAGTAGTGACAACTCTCATCTAGATACTACTTCAGATAAAAATAACAACAGAACAACAGGCCTAAATTTATTGATAACAGGTCAAAAATCCTATAGCTTAAATTCATCTGCCAGAAAACACACCATCAAGAGCAGTTAGTGCCTTCTGAAAGACTCAAAATGCCCAATACCTGCAGAGTTGTTTTTGTTTAAAAATCTCCTTTTAAAGCCTGTTCTTAATGGAACAGTTATTTTTTTAAGGAAACCAGCAAGGACTGTTTTTTAAAGAGCATTTTAGTGCCAGCAAATACAAACATGCCTTAAGTGATTAGCCACATAACTACTGTTGTGCTCTTCACTTGTCCACAGATTTAGGTATCAAGTACTCTATAAATCCAACTCCAAGGGTTTTTGGTTTTGTTGAAAACCAGATTTAAGCTCTGCAACCATTTGTTCACTTTTAGTAGGTTCCACAATAGCAATATATGCCTCAAAGCACACATGACTGATTTAAACTCAGGCTAAGGCCCAGCAACATCACCTATGTTACTGAGTCAACAGTGAGTCTATACTCAACTACAGATGTAACAAAAGCTATGTTTGCACTAGGAATGCCCAGTGATACACCCTACAGATGTCTTAGTATAACCCACACTCATCTTTTCATGGGGGCAACCAGGTTATAAAACTGCAAAGAAAAAGCAAACTACTACAGTTTGTCGGTCTTAATGCACATGGCTCCTCATAGGATGAACTGTGTCTCAAGAACTGCAGGTGACCTTTAAAAACGGTTCTAGACATTATATAATAAAGTTTGAAAAAATACAATCCAAAACAGATCAGAATTTCTTCTTACTATATTTTGTTATCACAAACTAATATACCCAAAACTTCCCAATGACGTGGGATAGGATAAAGCTAACAAGATGAGTCACAAAGAACTTCATTTGCAACAGGTGAAGAACTCACTACAGAACAAAAACTGTTAGAGAGGACTAGACGAGTGGAAAGGAGTATGTTCATAACAGTATCTAACCAAAGAGATCCCAGAATGACTGTAAGCTGAAGTAATACTGCTCCCCATAGACTACAATGTGCCTGACAAAACTTGCCACAAGCAGGATTTTAAAAATAAAGAAGCATCGATTTTACAATAGAGATAGGTCATTTGGATTTGGAGGGGTGTACAGAACAACTGCCACCCATGATCTTTCTGTCAGCTCACTTTCATCGCTAATGCAGAAGAACATTCTGAATGGCATAATTCACAGATTATTATTGAGCATGCTGTGTTTTGATAGCCCTACATATAATAAGTCAGTGAACTGTTCTAACTCAACAGTTTTCAAATATGTACTATGCCCTTTAATAAAGGAATTATAAGATGTGAAGATCTTTACTTATAGACAGTATAGTTAAGTAACTGCAAAGCAGAGTAAATTAAAAATAGCATAAGAAGCTTAGGAAAGGAAAAAGGTGGCTGTAACCAATTTTAAATTACTCTCCATTGTTCAGTGAACACAGTGCATCTTATCCTCTGTAAAAGTAGCCTGCACTCTGAAATCAGCTGTAACTAAGCTCAATGCCTACTGATGCACAAGAGGCGTTATTCTGTAAGATTGCATGATCAGCACAGGACTGAATAAGGTAAACAGACTGAGAGTCTGCTATAACAACCTTTTCCTAATTGGTGAATTTAAATATTTTTTTCCAATATTTGATATCACTTAAGTTCTTAATGAAACGTTGAAAACAAATGTTATTTTGTTTGAGATTATGTAATTCAGATAAATTCATAATACTTTATTCCCAGATACCTACAAAAGCATTCAATAGCAAACATTTTAAAAGAGGTAGCACATCATATTACAAGTGTTCTTTAAAGAACGTTCTTATTGTTGGTTTTAGATTAGTAGATTAATGATATTTTATAAACTGAGATGAAAATATCTGTTTGCAGAGGTTGCACAAAGTGTTTTTATATATTGTTCTGCACATCGAGACAAACAAACTCCTAGCAAATGAACAAGTTGAATTTTGCAACACTGCATTGCTCCATTTGTGCAAAGGTTTACTTTCTATATGTCATTTACCTCTCAGAGTGAAATGGGGCTGCCTTCATGTTGCCATGTTGCACTCCAGTTCCTCTTCCTTGAGCCTGGAAAGTTCAGTATGACTTCAGCCAGCGCAGCCCTCCCCTAGATCACTCACACAGTGGCCACCCTTCAAAGCAGAACATGCATTTCTTCTTCAGAAAGTTCTCCCTCAGCAGTGTTGCTGAGTTACATGGTTGAACATCAGGGTAAACAAACAACTGAAGAGTTAAAGGAGACACAGAGCAGACCAAGGGTTGGTAGCAATAATTTAGATACAAACTAAAAATGCGTGGAGGGGAGATAAGTAGTATACCATTAAAGTTATCAAAGTAACAATCCATACAAGGAATAAAAGGTACTACGGTTGTGGAAAGAGTATTACAAAAGCAAGAGCGTTGAGATACTGCTTCACGAACATCAGGAGTCACTTATTTTGAACAAGTACTGCAGGAACTCTCCCACATAATGTCAGATTCAGGATAACTGAAGAGCTCCCAGACCTACAGGGTTTATTTATTTAATCTCGTTTAACCCCAGCAACACCCCTGTTCCTCACCACAAGACAAATCACACCACTTGAGCAAGCACTTCCTTCCCTTTATTTTAACTTGATTATTCTGCGCTACAGCATTTTGCAGCCCCAAAAGCAGCAGCACATTGCTTTCTTTTATAAAAAATAACATCCTTCAAAGACAATAAGATTAAAATAAATATCTGTCCTTCAGGAGCAACGCAATTGGGAGGAATTAAGTTTCTGGATATATTTCTGATTTGTACCCATGCTGCCAGCTGCCTTTACACTTGTGCTTCAAGAAAGCTTTCCTCCCCACAGACCTCCAAAGTCTTTGTTGCAGCCAGAAGACAGCTCGCTTTACCCTGAAACCTGAGCTTTTGTCAGCTGTTCACATAAGAAATATTTGTGGATGTATGGAAAACCTATTACTACTGATAAAAAATGAAATCTGGCAAGTAGTTTGTGTCTGTATTGAAAGAAAGTCTCCAAAACACCTATGTGTTTCAATAAAGCTTCCTTCCCCAGCCACCCACACTGATTTTTTTGAGAGTCTTCAAAATCAGTCTGTGTAAATAGTAAGCATAATTAACACAGAATGCCAAAAATTGGCTATCCCTCCACTAGTGCTAATGTGAAATCAGCAAAAGGAACAGTCATCATCTGCACATAGGGTTAATGAAGGTTTTGCTACACATCCTGTTCTTACATGAAGTGAAAGGCTAGGTGAGCTGATACAAAATCTAGCAGGGCAGACGTGTATCAACTCCAAATGCTGTCAACAAATGAAAATAAAAAGGTTTTCCTATACCTCCAGACACACACAAAAACTGAATAGCTCCAAGTCAACTGATTAAAAGCCACATCTTTCCTCCACTTGTTTTTTTTTTCACTCTCCAAGAGTTGGTCAGTTAAGATATAAAAATGCGACCAATACCTTATTTCAGACATAACAAACTTCAAATGATGACCAAGACATAGCATATTCATCCTTTATTCTATTTTCTGAAGAAACACTTTTTTCCTAAATTACCAAGCCTGAGTCAAACTACTTCAACTTTCAGCTGAGGTTCCTCCACTGTGTTCTGCTCACTCCCTGCATGCAACAAATTAAAGCAGGCTTAAACAACATGTGCTGAACTGTATTCAAATATAAAACTTACAAGTTTGCAATCATCGGAAATGTTTTCAGCAAATAATATTTGAAAGATTTTCATGTTCAAACCATTGCATGTGCTGCGGGCAAGCTCATATTCTGCTTTCAAATGGAAGGCCCAAATCTCAAATGCCTCCGTGTTCAGTGGCATCTTCTTAGCAAATGGCATGGGGTTCAATTTTGCCTGTCTTTTCTTGTCACTTCCACATGGCGTGGAGGAAAAAGAGGAGGAAGTGCAATTTGAAGCTCATTGAGAAGCAGTGTAAACCTGGATAATTACCAAAAGTCATCACTCCATACAATTTTCTCTCTCTCTTCAGGAAAACAGTATTTTCCAAAACCAACACACCATTTTAATGTCTTGATTTACTGAGCATTCACAATAGGATATATAAAGAAGTGCCACTTCTATCTAAAAGCAAGCTTCATACATATGAGTGAAGGGTTTCTTTTGTTTCCAAGTTGCCAAAGTTCTAATCATTATACACATATATTTTTAGTTTTATTACCATATGCAGTGTTACTCTTGGGAAGATACTCTTAACAGACATCTCTTTGAGATCGAGATTAGTCAATTTTCCGTCTTCTCCTTCTGTCCAAGCATTCCCAGCTGAAATAGAGTTGATACTTTGAATCTGAATCTGAAACAGATTCACCTTGATGAAAGCCCATTAGATCATTTTACACACTAAGTTCTTTTGGAATGTACTGAGCAGAAAATTTGTTGTGAAAGTAATTTCACATGTCCCAGCTTCTAGTATGCACAGACTTATCTTTAAAGATGGATACATTTAAAAAGACTGATGGATGAACTAGACCTGCCATCTGCACAGCATAATTGACAGGAAATACTCTGGCCTGAATTCAAATCTGCACAAGAGCAGATAAAACTGCACAATTTCCTCATATCTTCAAAATTCAGAATTCAAGAGTTGTCATGGGACTTCTCTCCTATACAGATTCGCAACAAAACTATACAAAATCATGGCTGGTAGCACATTTATTTCTCTATGGAAATTGCCCTGTGGAAGTCTCCCAACAGGAACTGGAAAGTAATCCATAATACCACAGCACTTTACCTGCTGGTGGAAAGTGGTCAGTTGTGATTCAGGAAGGTGCAAAATAAAGGTCTGAGGAAGGGAAATTACAGCCATCAGCTGACAAGAAGCAGCTTCTGGCCGTGCACCCATGGCAGCATTCTCACCTTCAGATGGTATGCAGATATTTATGTAACATTCACGGATAATTTTGGTAAGTTTGCTAAGTCAAGATTCCTGAACCAGTTCTGCAAAGTTCTGAACATATGAGCAAATCTTTATGCAAAGAACTAGGCTGAGTCCTTGTTTTTTTGGTGATAGAATATTTTTCCCCTCAACCTGAGCTATGATGAGAACATTCACTGTGAGCTGTCTGTTCCATACAGAAACATCAATTCCACTGAGCTTCTAAGCTTGGCAGGTTTGAGGATGTTTGCTCAAGTACAGTGCACAGGTCTTAAAATCTCTTTTAAAATGCCCTTCCCTTAAAGTAATATTTTTTTTTTATTTGTTTTATTACTAAAGGGAAAAAAGTTTACCCTGGATAAAAAACAAAACTTAGTTATGTGAATTTAAATACTTTTTCTACACTAACCTGAAACTCTAGCACTATTTTTAATTTGCATAAATACATTATAGAAGTATACACATCCAGTCACAAACATCAGAATTCTGTGAAGATTAATGAAGTCCACAAGCACTGCTTCTCTTTCCCCCACGCTTCCCCAAATCCTATAAGTATTTTATCCTTCCTGTAATAGCATATCTTATACTCAACACAGCTTAGCTGAGCTTCAAAACTGAACATTTTTGTTTTACGTGACTCTTTAAAGAACCTCTCATTACTTATGGGATCATTCTTTTTCCTTCTTGTTAGCTTCGCGTGAGCAAAAGCACTTTGTTTAATTTACTACTGCAGTTCTGAACAGCCAATTTCTCCTGACTGTATTTACCTTCAAAACAATAAGGAAGAATCAGGAATAGAGGTGAAAGGATTAAAAGAAAGACAACTATGAAATCAAACTATTTGTGTCTACTGAAATCAAACTATTTGTGAAACTGAAGGACTGATACCTGACTGTTCTTCATTCACTAAGTAGACAAGAGTTCGAGCTGGTATAAACACATTTCTTTAACAAACCATGCTTGCGGAAATCACAGTCATCTCTGAAAAGTATCATGTTAAATACTCACCTTCGGTCTAAAATATGATATGACGGAAAGGAGCCATCTAATTTTACAGGAGCGTTAACAATGTGGCAGTAAAGCAGAAAAGATAACAGACAGGTAGCTTTACCTTCCTCAAATGAGAACCTATTTCATTTAGGAGCATGGGTAAAAACATGTACATTAAGGACAAACACCACCTACAGAGGCTAGGAAGGAGACAGGAAATTTCAGTTAGGATTGGAGGTCATGCAGGCTCCTTTCCAGCAGAAGACAACCAGAAAAGTAGCCTGCATATGGACAGAAGAACGTAAGGGCTGTGTTTCACACATGCCTTAGACTGGAGACTGACATCCACAATCCTCCAGGCAGACCTGTAGAGAGTTCTAAAAAGTGAGGAACAAGATCACTTCTTCCACATTGAAACACACTACTCTTGAAAATGAGCCAGTAGTAAGCTTGAATCTCCGTGCAAGCATTTGAGAAAGCCAGAGTATCCTAACCCATGCTGACCCACATAACTCCCCATGAAATCATTCTTTATGGTAAAAAGCCATTCCTGCCCTGAAAATTGGCTCATTATCACCAAAGTAAACAACAGGGCTCCCAATGCCCTTCTTCCCTTCATCAATTATGGGCAAGCTTAGCTCTGCATTACTTCAGTCCATCTGGAATAGTTCATGCATCTGTTTTATTCTGGTCCCGAAGACAGATCATTTCAGTAATACCCATCACAAACAGGAGCAGCTATCCTGAAACTTGCACACTGTTGAAGTTATACTAAAGTAGCAACATTCTGCTCAACTGCTATTCTTGGGGAAGCGGTAACGATACTGGAACCCCACAAAACTATTTCTGACTGTCAGTGAGGTCCATATCAAAAGTGCTCAGTTTACAAGCAATAACATTTATTTCCTCCCTTGTCCCCAGCCCTACAAACTGCTTGAGATCCAGGTTGTGCTCCATTGTTTCTTTTTCACGCATTCCTACCAGTAATGAGTATCATGCAAGCTAGTTGAAGCCTCTGATGTACCACCATGACCCCACAGCCACCAGTGTGATAGTTAAGGTGCAACTGATTAAAGCTCAAAGAAACAAAGAAAAGACTCCAGCTCATTCTTAGCTGTGTTGGTTCAGCAGGCCTGACCAGACAAAAACCAAGAACATTTGTTTTACCAATGTTGTCGACAGCTATGAATGAGAAAAAACATGGAATATGTTATCAGGTTAAACAATTGCATAATAATGGGAAAAATCACCTTGAAAGCCTGTGTTAAACAAAGGTATGCTGAAGCTTAGTACTGCCTCAGAAGAAGAGGCAACACATGAACTTCAAAGACAAAAAGCACTTTTTGCAAGAGCTATACAGGTGCATAAAGAAATGAACACATATGAGCAGAACAAGTTGTTAGGTATTTCCTTCTCTTTCCTGTACTCTTAAGATAAACATTTGTTTGGCTTTTTTTTTTTTTTTTTTTTTAATCAAGGGTGAATATGGCAGTATGACTCCTTTCTCAGTCAAGGTTCTGTGCTAAAAAAGACCACTGGGAGAAGATGTGTGGAAGGTGACTGCCGCACACAGGCCTGTCCGATGTCACAGCTCAGAGAGAGGTCATACTGCAGACCTTCAGCAGTCAGGATGCCTCTGACAAAAGCAACTTCCCAAGCACAGTAGCAATCTCCTTTCCAGGCAGCAGTCAGGGCTTCAAGAAAACTTTAAACTGATCAAAATGTGACTGACACAGAAAGAGTCCTTCCCTTCTTAATGCCCCCTTCTTCCAACATCTCTCCCTTGAATCAGGAGCAGCATTCATGGGGCCAATAAACAAGGTAAAACTTACCAAACAAGATCTAAGTTCACAAGCATGACAATTCTCCAGCTCACTGCACAAACCCTGGCTCTAGGTGCAAGCACGAGAACTGCAGTGTCTCTCTGACAGCAGCCTGCATGTAAGCCAGCCTAAACCATCCACATGGCTTCAGGGTGAATGACACACAGCAGGTAAAGTTTGAAAATGACAATCATGAAAAAATCTTTTCAAAATACATGTTTGAGCACAGCAATACGTATTTTCTGTTCTAAGAGTTACACAATGAGACACAGAGCAGTAAATGAGTCACGGCACACTAAATGAGTCAGTTATTTCATTTACCATATTCATGACTAGAGTATTTCACAATGGAATACATTTATTTTGATAGGCCTGTTTTGCAGCCTGTCCTTGGAGGAGTTCATCCAGTGACAAGAGGGAGCACGTTTGCTGGAACAGCTCCTGGAGAACAACACCCAGCCTCACAAGGAAGCGTCCTGACCATGCTGCACTGCCGCATCAGCAGCACTCCTTACAGCAGCAGCTTTGGTCAATGAGGAATGTGCCTACTCCCTCAAAAAAGGAAGGGGGAATAAGGTGATAACACTGCTAAACTGTACCTGGAAATACGGTTCCAAATTCTCTACCTCTCTGAGTAAAGTTTTATGGTCTCTGTCATTTACAATCTGTTTGGTAACCCAAGATTACCAACCTTAGAAAGCACAAGGTATTTACAGGGACCTTAGTCCACCAGTTTCAGGCTTTCATTGGTGCAGCACCCTTACACTTAAGCCCAGGTTTCATCAGCCAGTACAACAGGATCTGAACAGCTGGAGCTAACAGAGCCCCTCCCTGAATGGCAGCCACCACTCTGGACACTGATACTCAATGCCTACATTACATATTTCTAACAAGCCTCATTTACTCACAGATACATACAAATTCTCTGGGAAAGACACCTGAGCAAAAGCCTGGAAGAAACTGTGAGCAGCGTGTGGCAGTCCCAAGCCCTGTACGGGCTGAGACAAGTGGGTCAGAATTCCTCCAGCCTGCACTAAGTCAGCTCGCACTGCTTGCAACAAGGCACTCAGTGAAGACCAAGACACGGTCTATCTCAGCAGCATTTCCTTCTCTGGTCCTCACTGCAAGCACACCCTTCACAGCAGCATCACTGCACTTTACAACTTCCTGAAGGGAGGTTGTGATGAAAAAGGGTCCGGCCTCTTCTCCCAGGCACATAGTAGGACCTGAGGAAATGGCCAGAAGTTGTACAAGAGGAGGTGTAGGTTGGACATTAGGAGAAACTTTTTCTCTCAGAGGGTGGTCAGGCACTGGAATGGCTGCACAGGGAGTGGTGGAGTCACCGTCTCTGTCAGTGTTCAAGAGGCACCTGGATGAGGAGCTACGAGATATGGTTTAGTAGCTTGTGGTACTAATAGGAATGGGAAGGCGGTTGGACAAGATGATCTTGCAGGTCATTTCCAACCTTGTGATTTTATGATTCTATGATCACCTGGCAGCGGCCAAGCACAAGATATGGGGACCTACTTTCACTTCTTTCCCTATTCCCTCACACCCTGCTACCCACTCTCAGGCTTAGGACACACACATTTCCTCACTAGGGCCATTGGTAAGGGCTGGTCTGGCATAAAACACAACTAGAGGCAATCGCCCCCATGCCTACCTGTAAGTCTCCATGCATGCTGTGCCTTGTTATACAGACATCTTCACTCTTATGCTGCTGATTTACCCTACTTCATTCATCCACGTAACTTCTGCTGAGGTGCTCATGTTAACCCAAACTGCCACCCCTTCCCCATATCTCTGCCTTCTCTCTCTCATGGCCAAATAATTCAGTGTGTTGAGGTTGTTGTCTCGAATGCGGTTCTACCTTCAAGTCTTTGCTGGTTCCAGCAGACTGTCCTCTCACTGGAACAGCTCTCACTCAGGCCTCCACAGGAGGTTTTTCTGAATGCATATCAGGACTAGGACAGCTTCACTTTTCAGCATCTCATAAGCAGAAGATTCCTTTCCTGGCACTTTTGACCTTTACTGGCTTCTGTGGTTCTCCTTTTACTTCCTAAAATCACAGCTCAGAGTCTCACTGCACAGTCATCCTCCTCTGCTTCCTCCTTTCAGTAGATGTTTCTCAATACTTTATCTCTACTAGTTAGTTAACTTCCCTTTGTTATTCAGGTAGGGAGGGGAAGATGGACCTCATAACAGGCAGGATTCACTGAAGTGCATATCCATGATTCACATTTTTCCCATTTATCCTGCCTAACATTTCACTAGCTATCATTCCATACTTTGAGTAATCGGGGAGTAGCTGCTTTGATCTTATTGCCATCTCACTCCTCTCAAGCTTACTCTCCACTCTCAGAGTCTTCAGTTTTCTGACATCAGCACCCTTCCTTGATCCCTGGTGCATATACAATTCCTCCCTTTTAATAAACCCTATCCCACAAGACTAGATCTCTTTGCTATTAAGATTACAATGCTCACATTATCCCTGCATTTCCAGTGCTTACATGTATCTCCGATCCCTAACAATGTCTAGCCCTTTCAGCTTCAGGCTAACCTTCAACAGTTCTTTTCTTTCCTCTTCGTACCTATATCTAAAGCAGTGCCTAACAAGCCCATGCAACATTTGTCACCAGAATCCTATCCTTTCTTCAGTGCATCCCCAGTTCTTATCCCTGTGTCAGCACAAGATATGGTTCCAGAAATAAAACTCAGTTATTCACAACTCTGGGTACCACAACAATTTACTATTTTGCAGAAAAAGAAAGGATACGAAAGCAAATACTTGGACTTTTTCCAGAAGAGAATGGTTTAAAATTATGCCATTTATTGCCTATTGATTAGAATTAAGACAATTAAGACAAAATTTGACTATATCTTAAAATAAAACAAGATTAATTTGTAATATGAGTTAATCAATGCATATTTAACTCCATGAGTAAGTCTGCTTATTGCTTTTTTTTTTTTTTAACCACTGATGATGGAGTCTCCAACAAGACATAACAGAAATAGCTTCTGCTTTGATAAAGCGCAGTCTGACAAATAACCTTCTATTTAACAGAAAAGTCAGCACTTTCTGAAAAATAATGTCAGATATGCTGAATTTCTAAAATTGAAATTAGGATGTAAGAAAGGGAGAGGGCAGAACAAGCAACCGTTCAATTCACAGCTTTAAATAATTTTGCAGTTTCAAAATCTACAAGATAGCTGTTAGATTGCTAACCTGTTGTACAAAACAAAACAAAGTTTTCGTAACGGAGAAATCTATCCTTTCATGACTTCACTAAAACCCTCTGAAAGCAGATAATAAAGATGGAGAAGCCAGTCATTCAGACTATAACCTCATTAAACACACCTCTTCAGAAATCTGCAGAGCTCTTTGACCTCTACCTTATCTCAGAAGTCATCACATCCTCACTTTTCTTCCTACCCTCTCATCTATAAAGGTCAGCTCAGCATCTTACTACCCCTCTTGTCTTCAAGTATATCTTACTAAATGAGTTGAACTCTTGTTTATTCCTAAACAGTTATTCACACCTGCCAACAAGTAGCCACTTATATTTATCATCTATATAACTATTTAAAAATTAAGACTGTAAATTATTGCCAGGATACATAATGTAAAGTTTGGCCACTGAAAATCATCAGTAAAACTAAGCAGTATGGTGCTTCTAAAACTTCTAAATAGCACTAATCAAGTTATCTTCAGTTTCCTTACCCAATCAGACTGCCAAGGCATCTGTTACATCAAGTCCTATTTCGAGTCACTGTCTATCATTCAGACATTAGTAGCATATTCAGCTATTAGTTCATGCATTTAGATTTCACCAGGAAAGCTGTGTGACTGTTATCTCATAGATCATGACTTGCAATAATGAAAAGCTAAAAATTTAACACCAGTTACACATTTTGTTATCCCTCTGTTCTAGAAGTAAAATTGAATTTTCATGCTTCTATGTAGTACAGCTACTCTAAATCCAGACACAGATACAGAATATTACTGACTTGATATTTTAACCATGAGACGCTAACAGTCAGTTTGCAAGGTTTCAGCTTACACCTTAAATCAATGGCAGAACTGACAGTCATTCTGCATGTACATCAGCAATACAGCCAGCTGGCACAGTTGTCATTGGTCATAACACAGTATTTCAGAAGAAAAGCATTCCAGGTTTCCTCCACATATCCAGTATGTTAAACAATTCATTTAGGCTACTGATTTTCCCTGTTCTTGAGCTTTCAGAATCACCATGCTCAGCAGAGTTGTCTTGAAGCACAAGTCACACTTAATGTGGTCACCAAGGTCAGCTGTGTAAATACGCAAACAAGTGTTTTACAACACTAGTTTTCAACTTTCCAAATGATGCATTGTACTCCACAAACATAAGCAGGAAAGTGCTTCACTGAGGCAACTGCTGCTGTGCAAGTAATCAATTGCTTACTACAAAGCTCTTTGCAAAACTTCTCGTGTTTTCCAGACAAATTCAGGATGATTACTGATTGACATTTTTGTTAATAGTTCTTAACACAAACATTCTATTTGCCATTATTCCATGGTCAAGACTACAGCTAAGTGGCACAAATGACTGGTCACCAGATATATGACATCCTAAGACCACACTAGGTGCAGTTGCTTATACTTTCCACAAACCAACAATCCCATACACCATCACTGAAGATGGCATGACACTCTGAACTTCAGGCTGGTCTAAGCATTAAAGCTCATTAATACTTGGTTTATACAATAAAACTCACCAGATGCTCTTGACAAGGGTAAACTAGAAGCTGATCTGACAGAGAAGCCTTCCACAGCCACAAAGCTGAGCATAAAGCTGAGCACAGGTACCAAGTCAAAAAACAAGCCATTAGTATTAAAAAAAAAAAAAGTCAAGCTTGAAGCATATGGAAATAAGCCCAAATGAATCAATGCTAGTAAAATCCTATCACCAAAACCCACAAAATTAGAAATACAAAAATAAGTACAGTACATGCAAACTTGATCCTATAATGTATTACAGACTGTAGATTTGTCTCACACTTCATAAAACAGTTTATTCAATCTTAAGTGTCTCAATGGTCAAATGTTCTTTATTTCATTAGTCAGTATAAATTAAACATTGTAGTCAGCTGCACAGTTCCTGCACTGTATTTGCATTACTACCAGCTGTCAGTAACCAGTTAGCAGAAAAATTTGGCTTGCATACAACAAAGTGTCTCATTTCTTAGAAGTCATATGGCTATGCAACATCTGATTTTCCCAGCCTTTAAAATGATCATTTGAAAATAATTAGCTCTTATAAGAAAAAAAAAAAAAGTCAAACAGATTCAATAAAAGATATATTAATGCCTATTTCTGTTAACTTTCTTCCAATTGTGCCACTTTTCCACACTTATTTTTCCAGCAGTCCCACAGCACGTTAGAGGTCTGACACCCATTAACAATGAAAGATGACTTATGTAAACAGGCGGATTGTTAAATAAAGCAGGACAAAACGTAAGCCACATGAATTTTTAGCACATTAATTCAGTAAATGAGCTTTCGATTTATCTGATCAGCTAGCTCTACTAGCATGAATTTAAACTTACTGACAGGTTCTGCTGCATCCTCCCAATTAACGTCAGACCTTCTCAGCCATTGCCAATGCATTTCCAAAGCAAAAATTCCCAGATATCTCAAGACTGTCAAACGTTCTTATTTGCAACAAGGAGGAAAGAGTTAGAGGGAAAGAAAAGATAAAGGTCTTTTTAAAGTGCAGTGGTGCACATCGCAATCACCTTAAAATATGCTTTAAATACAGTTAAAGATGCCCCTCTTTCATATTCTGTTTTTCAATTTTCAGAAAGGCTTAATGAAGTATAGGTAAAAAGCCTACACTGGGAGACAGTTCCATTCAGCTGTTTTGTCAAATCAGAAAGCTTCTTTAGTATGGCCACTGAGCTTCTGTAGCAGGCCTTTTATCAGTTCTGACTCAATCCTATGCTCTTCACTCCTTACTTTTAGAAGGCTCCCTCCTCGTCTGTTTACACAATTGCAGAATAAAAACGAGGAAACAAACAAACAATAGAGCAACTACTCTAAGATAGTGACTTACATTACAAGCTTTCCAGACATCCTAGCGTTTAACAGTGGGGCCAAGGCAACAAAGGCTGAGTGCATATGGCTGCCTCATCAGAAGCCAGTACAGTACTGCACTGCAAGGGCATCACTAAATCATGGTAATTGCCATGTAGCCAGGAGGAGAATGCAAACCAGCACACAGCCCCGGCCAACATTACTAGTGATCCAGGTCACAGAAGGCTACAAAGCCATGTCAAAGGCTGCGTGCACATCCAGCTAAGAGAAGCATTTCTCACAGGTAGCTTTAGATAGTGAACCAAGAGGAAAAACTGGAAGTTCGAGGAGACAGCTCTCCCAGCACAAGTGCAGTTATTGGACAGTGCTCAAGTATTCACATGCTGTCAGGCCGACTGCATTCCAGGCAATCAGAATTCACATTAAATCCGTACCCTCGTTGCACATGAAAGCTTTGTAACATTTCAAATTATTTCCTATGACAGACAGGCAGATTCATAAACTAGAATAGCTTTTGTCAGTTAAAATAGTTCTGTCCTTTTCTGTTCTTTTATTTTTCAAGATGCATTACATTCTCCTATCTAACCCCCAAAGAAAATCAACTGAAGAGAAAATAAGAAAAAGGGTGTCAGCTGCCTTCTTGCATTACCGTAGCTTTGCACTAATATTTTGTCACATTACTACAAAATTTTAGGATTCGAAGATCTAGATTACCAAAACAGCAGCTGACGTGAAAAGTGAACCCATGCAGATACATCTTGCAGGGTATCACCCAACATACTTTAACCTTCACTGGTAAGGACTGCTGTATATGACAATATGCTACTTTTCACTAAATAGGTTTTAATTAGATCTTCAAAGTCTTATGTAAGGTTTTAACTTTAACAGGTTAAAAAAAAAAAAGAACAGCAAACGTTATGGCAAAACTCATCAACGACTTAGCGATTGTTAAGGAAAACCAATTTGTCCAAGGCTGACTTTTAAACAGCTTCAGCCTACCCTTATACACAATTTTCACTTCTAATTAATCATTCATCTCCGAAAGCACAGAGACAGACAGAGAAAGCATCAGTTG
Source organism: Phasianus colchicus (assembly GCF_987193195.1). Taxonomy (NCBI): domain Eukaryota; kingdom Metazoa; phylum Chordata; class Aves; order Galliformes; family Phasianidae; genus Phasianus; species Phasianus colchicus. The sequence continues at coordinate 72,831,522 of NC_143476.1, forward strand.
CTGGCATCACAACTGGCTCAAATTCAAGAACTGCTACATACCAAAACATCTGACTGTACGCAGAGATGGAATCACTTTCTTAAACTGAAAGCAAGTTTTAAAAATGGAATTTTTTTTCATCAAAGTGAGGAAAGCCTTGAAATTAGGAGGGTAAATAAGAAACCTGAGAAACATGAAAACTGACAAAAATGAATAACAGCAAGTTGTTAAGTCAAGGCAAATATAAAATTTTTTTCATAAAAGAGTGGGTTTTCGCTGTTTTACAAATTTTAAGCAGAAGCGATTTACTAAATTCTAGCGCAGTAAAGACATTGTCTTATTACAAACTTATCCTACTATTTGTAACTACATGGAAAGACTCTACAAGGCATTAGTGTCCAATTTCCTGGCTTACCTGGGCCACATCTAGTGAACAGTTTTGTGCTGCACAGACAAAGGATGCTCCAAAATTAATGCCTCATATATTTCCATGGAAACTGCACCAGCTTCAGAGCACAATAATGCCATTTGATAGAGCTAATTCCCAGCTACAAAACAGTCTTTATCAACACAGTCACCATCATTAGTTGTGCATTTTCTCCAGTGGTGAACAAGAGCTTACATGCCATGCTTGTCAAAATCTGCACCAGTGAAGGAGCCCCACTGTCACTGTTACCACCACCGAAATGCACCACACACCACCTCACTGTGCTCACATCCACTTTCTGGTCTCCAGGAATGTTCAGCAAGTGTCGGTGAATGAATGTCAACTAGTGCCATTTTTTTCCTCATGGAGGCATTTAATGACACACCTCTGCTTCTTACACAGTTCCATGTCAGATGCCATCCTGACAGAGTGACCCTCTGCTGCCATCTGCCACACAGCAACAACAAGGAACTGAATATTGGTGGGAAGGTTCAACTTTTATTACCGTACCACCAACATCTGCCTCTAACACAGTGGGTCAATGTAATAAAAGAGCAGTCATTAATTTTGGAGCAGCTCTCACAAAATATATAACGTAGTTCACGTATATAAGCAACAAAACTAATCTCGATCTATAACATTTTTAAAATATTAGAATGTTAAAGCAAAAAAGGGGAGCAACAAGAACCCAGAACTAGTGGGATGTGTGACCCTGTTTGTGTGAAACTAACACATTGATCCCTGGTTCACTGGCAATGCCTGCAAGTCTTCGTGAACTCTCAAGGTGTTTGTCCGTGATTTTTGATGTAATGTTACTCCAACACTTCATCCATGACAACAGTTGTCCCCAGTCGTATGCACTGCCAAAAAGTGATGACATGAATAAGGCTGATTGTGAAGCACAGGGTGGTCCTCTACGGTAAGAAAGAGCTTACAAAAGTAAAAGAGACATGGTCAAACCTTTGAGTTGAACGTCTGGTTGCAATTTTGTACACACCATCTGAAAATGCTCAGTTTGTGTATTTATGTCAACTGAAAATGGAATTGCAAATAGACACCATCGCACACTGACATTGGGCTGTGGGGAAGCGGCACGCTGGGCCACTGGGCAGCAGCCGGGATGCAGAGCCAGCTGGGCCAGGCCACGGGCTGGATGCGCCTGGATAAGGTTTTTATTCCTGCTTCTTGTAATCACTGAAAAATGCTTACTTTCTCTTGAAATTCAGATTAGATATTTTTAGAAAGACTCAAAAGAGGCGGGAGCTGACTAAGTTTTCCATGTTTATTAATCTAGTTTTAAAAGAAAGGGTTTTTTTTTTTTTTAAATAATCCCCCTCTCCCCCCAATCCCTCTTTATTATATTTATTTTTAAGAAGAAAAGTTTCCAAAGAAATTCTTCAATGTCAAGGATAGTCCATCAGAATACACATGTCTACTCACTGAAAATAGTTTGTGTGTTCCCTAATTAATACATTGCATTCCAAATCTAACAACGAAACTGGAATGCATTCAGCTGTCTCTCTTTCAGGAAGAAATATTTAAAAATGAGTTTACTTGTCTCTCCAAACCTGGAAATATTGGTACTTACTTCTTAAAGCTAATTCAAATCGTAATCACTGAAGGTATTTTTGCAAAATCCTAGTGGTCTTGGTTGCTATTCAAAAAGAATATTCAGAAGCCCAGCAAGACATCATTTGCTTACTACATTACCACAGTATTGTATTAACAAATTCTAGATTACTTGTTTTAGTCATACGTTCCTAACCAAACCCCAACACTGGGCTGGCTGCTGAAGAAACCATGCCTGCTTCTGTGGCATGTCAGTAGATAAACTGCCTCTTCCAGGAGAAGAACCTTAGCACAACATTCTCCCCTTGGACAAAGGTCACCAGACATGCCAGGACTCCAAGAAGTTAATGCAGAACGCAGTGCTTACATTCACAAATAACAGCCTTAGCTTCGTTGCTTAATTTAATATTACTTTGCTTATTTAGAAAAAGGCTAAATCCATGTGCCACATATGTTTCATCAACAATGTACATTGTAGGCATTAGTGAAAAATCGACAGGTCTGCTAAAAGGTACATCTCAATGCATAGCACAAATACCTGTGCCGGATTTCTAACAAAATAACTGGTGTAGTTTTAATCAACAGAAAGGTGTATCACTTTTGTTGTTACTCAAATAATTAGATCTTGAAAGAAAAGAAACTGCACTTGTCTTATGTGCTGTATAATTCCACGCTATTTTGGGCAAAGATGGCTAGGAAGAATGAAAAAATTATTAGCTGGGATCATCATTCACCAAAAGGAGCAGAAAGTTGCTGATTATTATACATGTATGGCTGATTCTTTACAATATCGCTTTCAATCAGAATCAGAGCAGCTACCAACAGGATCTTATGAAGCTTTCTCTTCCTAGAATGATGGTTTCTCCTGGTTTTGAAAGCAACCACCAACTTGTAGCTCTTTTGTAACAATAGATGATGAAAGCAACCAAGTCAAAAGATAAACACTTCGCATTAAGAAAAAAACGGGGAAAAAAACTCACAAGTCCTTATTTCATTTAAGAACCAGACAAAGAAACATCCAGGAAGTTCCAACTATTATTTTACATGTGAGAAGCTCCACTTGTTTTCTTCTTCTTTTTTTTTTTTCCTGAAATCAAACACAGTATGTTGTTAGCATCCTCCTGAACACATTTCACTGGGGGACTTCAGAAAACTACATCTGCCACTCCATACCATCGTCACTCCAGCTGAGCACTCTTCCCCGACAAGGTAGTTTCCCAGTTCACAACTTGAATATTAAATTCCAGCGCTGTGGTAAGTGCCCATCAATTAATTCTATACATTATTTTCTTCCCCTTGGAAGTTTCTTCCCTCCAACTCACTCTCCTGCCATTCATACCTAGAGGCATGACTACCATGATTACAAAGCCCTATGCTACTGTGGAAAAGACTACAACACCTTAAAGGGAGACCTGTATGAGCAAGCAAGTTCTAAGCAGCAAAGACAAACCAACCTCAAATTAAAGACAGACGAAGACATTCTAGGAGTACTTCAAGTGACGTATCAAGAAACCACTTCAAGTGGCTCTAATGTGGACGCAGATAGAGCAGCAGGGCTTCCCGCCACTGCAGTAAAGGCAGCCTCTGCCCTTCCAAAGCAGAAAGTCATCCTACCAGAGCACAGGGTGGCTTTTTTCCCTGTGTCGAGAATAGCTGCACGAAGGGCTCTCAGGGCTCTCACCAGGTCAGCAGTGCTACTGAGGCTCTTCCTAACCTTGACAGACACCGCTGTGACGACAAGGCAGGGCTGTACACTAATTCAGGACAAACCTCAGAAACCAAATATACACTCCACCAGCTAAAACTGTCTGCTCACTCCTGGCATCTTCATGCAAACGCCAAATGAACCACAGTCAACTTCTAATTTCTCTCCCAGATTGTTGTATTTCCTCAAAGTGCCTTCATGCTTAGCCTGCAATCTTTACTAAAAAATACCTGGTTTGAAATAAGTGAAACATATATAGTAGAAAAATTAAATTACACAGTTGAAAAGGTTTGTTCCAGAAATCTACATTATCTTTTTTTAGTTGAAACATACCAAAATAAGCTATAAAAAGCACCAATATCTTCAATGCAGGCAGAATTTTTAAGCTAGTTTCTCTGGAGAGAAGTCTTTCAGAACTAAGTGATGCTAATTATCATGCCAGGCCAATACCACTCACAGGGCTCTCGTCAGCCTAACACTGGATCATCGGCTGTGCAAATCCCTGATGTGTTAGCTCCTTTTGCTCTTTTCATGACACGTGTGAGACAGAGGTGGGGAGGATGACACAGGATCATGTGACAATTTTTAGCAGCATGTAGACACAAGGTTTTTGAAATTCTAGTACTGGGAAGAGATTGTCCGAGTGTTCACTCCAGGCTAGACTAAGAAATGTAGACTCCAGAAGCATTTAAGTCTATTTAACTACCGAAGCAAAGTTCGTGCCTCTCCCTCACTAAACAGATCTGCATTCCCTTATAGTGATCATCACTACAACAAGTAAGGCTGTTAGGGCTGATAAATAATAAAACGCACTTTGTCCAACAGCCGCGCTTTTCCACAGCGCAACAGTAAACATTCACAGAGTTTCCATTACTCACACTGCACAGAACACAAATTCTCGTTTGTAAGGCCACCGATCGCTGCTTGCACAGACCCATCAGAGCTCCCCCAAGGCAGCACCCCATCATACCACACAGAGCTGGTCCCAGGGCTCAGTCGCACCCTTCAGCCCAGCAGCAGTCGCAGCACCAGCTTTGCATGAGAGCTCTGCATCCAACAGAGCCCTGCCCAAGCTCCGGGCCCAACCATGGTGCTGCCAGAGCACTGAGACACTCACCATCAGCAGCTCCAACACTGCTGGAGCACAGCTTTCCAATGGAAGGCTGGAAAAAAAACACAACACAACTGTATTTTCAGCATTTGTCTGGAACGTGTTTAAGGGCTCCAGAAGCAGCAGTCAACACTTCAGTTGTATTTATGCATATTTTCTCTCTTCGCATTGACCCTTGCCAACATTACTCAATGCCCCTCCCCTTCAGGAGCTATACAACAAGTTACTTTTTCCTTTCACAACTCCTCGCTGAGGCCCTGTTCTGTCACTGAAAGCAAGCACAGTGAAGCCCACGCTGGGTGTCTGTCTCCTGGAGAAGATTGCATCTTTTATTTATCGCCCCTTGGCTTTATTTTCACAGTGAATTCCTGGCTTAAATGTAATCATCCAAGAAACCCTCCCTATGTGCACTCCTGTCATTCCTCATCGCCTGCAAACAGAATCAAGTGCAAGCAGAAGGGAAAAAGAAAAAAAAAAAAAGTAAAAATCTCAGTGCAGCCAACCTAACTAGAAGAGCTCTGCTTCTGGTTCTGCCAGTTCCAAGGAGCTACAGCCACATCTCAACCTTTGGAAAGGAGAGAAAGTCAAATGATGAAACTTACAAGAAAGTTAATTAGATTTAAAAAAAAAAAAATCGTCTCGAGTTCAGCTCTGAGAAAGGCAGAGAGGCTGGGAGCAGCAGCAGCGAAAATAAATGGGCAGAAAGAGGAGCACAAGTGGAGTGAACAAAAGGCTCGGGACAGGATGCACCGTGGGGGAAATAAGACAGAGGCGTTTTTACATAGAAAAAAATAATAACAATTAGAATATCGAGCAGGATCCTTTTGTCTAGCTTTCCCTTTAAAAGGTGGGAGATAAACACGAAAACGAGAACAAAGTGCCCGGTTACAAAGCAGACCCCACGCCCCCCGTGGAAGTTCTGGATCCCACGCGCGGACGAGGGGCACCTCGCCCCACCACGGGGGCGTCCGCGGAAGGGAGGCGGGGCGAAGCGCGTCCCCCCCGCAGAAGAAGGGGAGCACCGAGCCCCGCAGCCCTTTAAACGCAGAGGAGGAAGAGGAGGGAGCATTGTTCCAGCGGGAGGAAGCGCGGCCCCCCCGCAACACACGCCTCGCTGTCACGGCCCCGTGCCCCCCGCCCGTTCCCCCCCCCCCCCCCCCACGCCCGCACGCTGCGGATCTCGCCCCCTCCCTGCGGCTCGCCGCTGCCCTAGAAATGCCTTTGTTCGCCGCTCCCCCCCTTCCTCCTCCTCCCTCAAACCAGGCTCTGGCATTCGCTTTTATTTCTTTATTTCCGAGCACGCCGCATACCCCCCCCGCCCCACACACACACACACACACATACACACACGCACACCATCCCCGTGGGCCGCCTTCTGCTGATTCATTTCCACCGGGGAGGTGTGTGCGCGGGGGGCACCTCCTCCCCATTGTGGCCCGGGGTACGGCGGTGACCCGGATTACCGGGGGTGGGCGCTGGGAGGGGGCAGACCCAAGCGGGATTACACGCTCCGGATTACCGGCAGCGAGAGTTAAAGGGACAGCGCCGTGCCGGGGCTCCCCGCCGGGCCGGGGCAACCCTCCCGCGCCGAGGGGCTGCGAAGCCCACACCGGGAGAAGGGGCTGGGGGACTGGGGGAGCGGCACTGACACGGGCCCGGCGTCGCGCCCGGTGACTCACCGACTTGCAGGACGTTATCGACGCAGCCGCCGTCGAGCAGCGCGATGCCCCTGCGGAAGGGCAGACGGTTCTCGTCGGCGGCGTCCGCGGCCCCGCCGGGCGCGGCGGCGGCCCCCACGGGAGCGGCGGCGGGGTCCTCGCTGCCGGTGTTGAAGGAGGAGTACATGCAGATCTCCCTCTCGCTGCGGGGGAAGGACCAGTAGACGATCCTGCGCTGCACCGGCTCCGGGATCCGTTCAAACCGCTCCTCCACCCGCTGGAAGGGCCACTTCTCCGCCACCTTGCGAGCCGCGATGTCCAGCAGGGATTCGGGGCTCTGCGTCTTGCCCAGCGGCAGCAGCCCCAGGGCGGCGGCGGCGGCTGCGGAGCTGGGGCCGGCGCAGAGAGCTCCGCCGCCGGGGCCGGCGCCGCCCGCCCGCCCGCCCGGCCTGCAGCCCGAGCCGTAGCCGGGTCTGCAGCAGAGGCGCTTTGCGGGAGGAGGCAGCTGACCGCGCTCCGCCATGATCGCGCCGCTTCTAAGCAGACGGCGGAAGTGGCTCTACCATATAAACGGTACCAGGAAGGCAACGAGCGGCCGCCGGCCCCGAGTCCCCGCCCTTTTCTCCTTATACGGCAAAAGGGCGCGTCCCGCTGCCCATCCGCGGGCGGCAGGGGGAGGCGCCGTATGCAAATCGCCGCCACAAACATAAATAGAACGGCCCGAGCGCGGCTCGCGGTGGGAAGGTGCGCGCCGCCGCTCCCCCGTCCCTTCCCACACGCACATACACACACAGCCGGCGGCGGGAGGACGCCGAGTCGCTCCCCCGGCCCGCCTCGTGGCGTCACGCGCTGTGGGAAAAGAGAGGCGTGGCCTCCGCCTGACGCCACGCGGGGAGCGGAGTGCGGGGGCGGGGCCTCACCCCGCTCACCGCTGCGGGAGCGCCGGGCGGGGAGGCGGCTGCGGGCGGGGGAAAGACGGTAGCGGCGGCTAGGGCGGGCGAGCGGCTGTGCTGCGGGGCGGCCCGGCGGCGGGCGGAGCGGCCGGCCGGTGGGAGCGGGAGGCTTTCCTCCGGCGGAGCACCGCGCCGCGCCGTTATTTCGGAGCGCGCGGCGCTGCCTTGCCGGCTCGCCGGGAGCTCCCCGCCCGCCTCCGTGCTGCTGCTGCGGCGGCCCTCCCCGCGCTCGGACGGTAGCAGTAGCGCAGCGTTTTGCCGCTCTTGGCACCTGCTGTATTTACGTAGCTCACCTCGGCCGAGTATTTGAGCCGCCTGGGAGCCCGAGCGCTACGGAGAGCAGTCGCGGATGTCCGACTCGGTTTTGCTCTTCGTAGTGCTCTGGTTTCTGTGTGTCTGAGGGCAGAGCGAGGAAACGCGTAGAAAATAAGAGTTTCACGGTACCCGTGTGTGACAGTAGAGGAGAAATTATATCTAACTCCGGCCCCCTCGCTCAGCCGTTGTTAATAACGCCTCACATCTTGAAACAGTTTTCTTCCACGTTGCTCCATCGCTACTTCTGCTTCAAACAAGCCTCTAGCGAGGCAGCGGCAGCGCCGACCGCAGCCGGGTAATGGCTGTTCTTCAGCAGCTCTTAGCCGCCTGCTGCAATGGAAATAACGCGTTGCTGGGAGAATTCCTCCTGTCATAGCGGAGGGGGTTGCAGTAAAGGCTGACAAGTACGGCAGTGAAAATAGAACTTTCTTTAATAAGCAAAAGTAGCCCAAGTGTCTGTTGTCTTAATTTAGTCATCGTTCTGCCTTTTCAGATCTGGTTAAATAAATAAATAAATAAATAAAATAGCAAATTCACTTAGGAAATCTGAGAGAAAAGCCCATCGATATGCCTTTTTCATCCTTCTGCCACTCAGCAGGAAGAGCTGCTTCCCATATATGAGGCATTCATACTCATATCCTATGAATATTAACAGCTACACAGGATGCTGTTGAAGCTTTTTTCTTTGCTGGGCTGGAAAGTACATAAAAGAGTAATAGCATCTTTCCTCTTGATATCATGCCATAAGCAACAAGGATGCTTCTCGTTGGGCTCACTCTGCACTGACATAGCACTGTAACAGTTAACATGTATTATCTGATCCTGAAGTTCCCTCCTTCCACCAGTAGTGACACCTTCACACCTCAAACTTTCTGAAAGCAACTAGGAAGATGTGTAAAGTCTAGGGGGAAAAAAAAAATGCCTTATCTGTGTTTAAATCTGAAGTTAGTTTTCCTTTTGAAGGATGATCTTTTTTTTTGTAAGAAGCTTACTGAGCTGCATATTCATTTCCTCTTATTCTGCCTCATAGTTGCTGAAGATCTGTGTTGCAGAGTTACACAGAGGGAAAGCAATGGCTGTGGAAAAGCAGCCTTAACATGGTTAATCTCTTGCACTTAAAGTCAGTTCTGTGAGCTCCTTGGAAAAACATCCTTGACGACCACTTGGTACAATTTGTTCTTTATGTTTCAGACATAAGATTGAGTTTGCAAACTAGACAGTTTGCAGTCATTCCCATTCCTTACTGCAGCACATACAAGGCCTGAGCATTCCACTAGTTGCGCTAATTTGAAAGAAAGATTGCATGCAGTTGTCTTTGTATGAAGAAAACAATGGTCTGTATGTAGAAAATGGATTGTTGACAGCCCAGTGCTGGTCAACATGAGTCACCGTGGCGGTTAAAACTTATCTGGAAAAATGAGAACAAGAAAAAACAAGATGGCATTTAAGCTGAACAAGTCTCCATATTCATGCATGTCATTAAAATATCTCTAAACACCATGAGGATAGGAAGTCAGAAAAGAAAGGGAGGAAATGAGGAAAGACTGAGTAACCTGAGTCTCTTCAGCCTGGGCAAAAGAAGACTGAGGTGAAATGTAATTAATGTTAATAAATATCTAATTGGAGGTGTGAAGCAAATGGATGAGGCCAGGCCCTTCTCATTGCTGCATAGCAGCAGAACAAGGAGTAATGGCCTAAAACTTGAACACTTGAAGTTCCATGTAAACGTGCAGAAGAACTTCTTTATGGTAAGGGTGACAGAGCAGTGGTTGCCCAGAGGTTGTGGAGTCTCCTTCTATGGAGATATTCAAGACCCAGCTGAGTGCCTACTTGTGTGACCTACTTTATCAGGGGGTACCTGCTTTATCAGGGGGTTTAGGCTTGATGATGTCTTGAAGTCCCTTCCAGCTTCTGCAATTCTGCGATTTTGTGTGATTACAGCCAGAGCTCCTTGAATAAGCACAAGAAAAATTAATAAGCATTAATTTAAAGTGTTGATCAAGAGATGACAGCATTAACATAATCAAACACAAGAAAGACTTAGAAGTATACTGAAACAGTTAAATTAACAATGCTAAAACAATGTATTTTTTAACTTGCTTCCATAAGGACTTCTATTTAACAAGTTCAAAGACAGTTTGTAAGAAAGCTGTAGATTATATGGATTCATAATATATTTCAATATTTATCACACAAAAACTTGGAAAACACTGCTGTGCATAAAAATAGTGAATATAGCTACACCTGGCAGTGCCAAAACTCTGAAAATTTAAACACAGGAAAAGCAAACAGCTATGATGAATGCTGATGAAGACTGGTCAATGAAGAAAATAGTATACCTGATCTATATCTTTGGCTTGAAATGTTTTCTTAAATTGTTTAAAACGTTGTGTTCAGAAACTTATTTTCAGAAGTTAAAAATAGAAATCTTGCCTTTCACTAGCCTTTAACATGAAATTGGATACTTTAGGATAAATACTGCCAGCTCATTTAGGACTCATTTAGGAGTCATTCTTTTAACGTGTAAATAAACCAGCAGCACTGAAAGAGACCTTTCAAGGGACAGCTTTTTATTGTAATTCCATGATGATTCTAAAAATGGAGTCAGATTCTAGAATCCAAAAACATTTAGGAAAATGTACTTAAAGTACTAGGCATGCTCCACCACTATTATAAAATAATGTAAAGAGACAAATATCTTAATTTGGGCTAAATCCTCTTGACATTCATTTCTGTGTCCTCTGCCTTTCTGTGGCTTGATATTTGATGTATGAAGTCATTCTGAGATGGACTGAAGGGAATGGTATTGTGTGTGCCAGAGTCCCAGAGCTCTTTGAATTAATGCTGCTCTGTATTTCCTCAAGGAACAAGCACATTCACTTTACATTTATTGAGAATAGACCCTGGGAAGAAATTATTTCTTCCTTATAAGGAGCATTGTGTTGGAATATCTGCTGGGACAATTTAGCTTACTACTAACTTCCTAGGAATAAAAGTATCACTGTTACAACTAAAATGATAACGTGCAAGTGACTTCTTAAAATGAAACATGTTGAACTGATTTACAAGGTTCAGAGTTTCAAAGTCTCTGAATAGAGAAATAAGTGTGTCTCATCTTTCTTCTGAGTTATAACTTGCTCATAAAAAGTCAAAAGCAGAAAATCCTGTCTTTGAGAAGAAGCTAGATCTAACATCACTCTGGGTCTGTTGTTTCAGAATTTGTGGTGCTAAAAAGCAACATTACTCCTCATATGATTTCAAAACTGTATTTCTAAAGGACTATGTTTTTCTAGCTGTAAGTAAAAGCAAATCTATTTGGAAAAAAAAAAAAAAAACATTTTTCCATCTTTAAAATAACTTTCTTGTAAGTATTCTTTCTCCTTTTTGCAAATACATACTCTTAACTCTGGTAAAGTATCTCTATAAAGATTAAAATAATAATAATGGTAGTAGTAGTAATAATAATAATAATAATAATTTAAAAAAAAAAAAAAACACATTCCTCAAAGCTTTAAACTCTCCTGGTCAGACATCCTCCACCAAAAACATCATTGGCCAGTTCAGAAGTTAATCAATTGCGGAATGCCAGCAGTCAGTCTACCAACATCCGTAGGAACACTTCTGCACATATGTTATAAGGACACTAAAGTATTGCTTTGTTATGCTGGTGGTCTAAACGGGAGCTTTTTGCAGTGCTTATTGTGGATAAGATCCTGCACAAACAAACTTTTTATTTTTTTATCCAGCTTCCTCTCTTTAAACTTTACTTGAGACTTGTGTGCATTAGACAAAATAACTACTGTGCTGTGGCAGGAAATTTATTAATTATTGGGTAGAGATTCTTCCTGAAGAAAGGCATGCAAGCCTCAATCCACTAATATCTGAAACAAAAGGCTTTGCTTACCCAGATGTTCACCTCTGGCAAAGGAAGAGAAACAACACATAGTAAAGAGTCTCATATGTGCACTTTCCAAGCTGCTGAATGCTGTGGGATGGCTCTAGAGTAGGAAAAAATAAAAAAATAAAAAAATAAATCTCTGCCTCCCATCTCAAGAATTCTGAGTCCAGGTTCATTTGTGATGCTGACAGAGCTGAATGCAGAGGTACTTAGCTTAAATATGCTAAAACCTGGAAATGGAATGTTCTTGCAGGAGCTGCAATTCCTGCCTACGCGCAGATGTGGTCCGTGTTCCCAGCACCTGGCTCTGTTGCCCCCTGCTTGTCTCTACCAATACAGCCAACAAGTGCAAGAAGAAGAAGGTGTAGTCACCTGTCCAACTGTTGCTTCTGATATTTGCCAGTCGCCTGTGACCTTCCGTGCCTTTATGAATTGTTACTGTGCACCTGCATAAAGCATGGAGGCAGGGACGTGGAGGCAGTCAGAGATAACTAAGCAACACTTAACCGGTTCCTGTTTAAACAACTGGCATTCTTTTAAAAAGCTTGGTTACAATGTCTGCTTCCTCTGACTTTGTCACCAGTGATTACATTCAGCAAACTGGGGAAACTTTTTGCTAACAGTCCATTTAAACTTTGCTTACTGACTGTTAACCTCAGAATCTACTAATGTTCAAAAAACACCACAGACTTTGCTCTGGGACTGAAACTTCCTGTTGGGATTTACAGACTTTTTTTTTCTTGATTTGTATTAGAGGCAAACTTTTAAGGGAGCACTATAAATATGAGGATTCTATGTAACTTAGACACTCTCTGAAATCAGAGAATGAGGCTTCTAATATGGCTGAAAAATTATGCTGTCCCATCATTATAAAAACTCAGTATGAGAGTATAACATTCTTTGGAATTGCTTTTTTTGTTAGTTTTGTTTTTCAGATATTATATTCCACATATATCTTTATAGTAGTATTTGGTATCGACTCCACCCTTAAGCAAAGTGCCATCTAAAGGTGACAGTACTTCAGAAGGTTCAGTTGATCTAAGAAAAACTTTACATTTGAGCCAGGGCTTTAAAAAGCATTTGAAGTTTTGTAGCCCAAGTTCTTATTAGTCTGGTGTGTGCTTGTTTTATCACATTTTCCCTGCAAAGCCAAGTTACTGAGCTGTGGAATGCTCCATCCATTTAAAGCAATCAATTTTCTGATTTAAACACAGCTTACCAACGTGTATTTAGAGTGATCCTGATATGATTTCACATTTCCTTTATACCAACTATGTGCATTTTCTAGCACATTTGCCTATTTCTAAACTTCTTCATATCTACCCATGACTGCACTTTGGTATTGACAGTTCTCATATGCTATGGCTCTATTTTCTGATAAACACCCCATGAACATTCCATCCACTTACCTTCCTTATTCTTAGGCTTTCTGCTCAGCAATCTTGGAAACTGTACCAGAGCTAATATCTCAAGCTAAGTGTTATAGTCAAATTCAGAAGATAGAGATGAAGATGAGCTGCAAGATATGTCTCTGCTACATTTCTCCACTTGGAATAACAGTGACACAATGTACCCATTTATTTCCAGATAATTAGTGCTTTGAGCTTCTTCCATATGGATTGTTAGGAGTGGCAAGAGTTTGCCAGTTTTAACTACTGAAAAGGAAGGAACCCCTTGATGCTTTGTATGTGTCCATTCTGCTTTACTTCGGGAAGTCAGGCTGAACTCACAGAATAGTTCTCTTATTGCTAGACACTGTCCTCTACTGGGCTGTATATGGAGTCCTTTGGAAGGAGTAGATACAACATGATAAGTAGTGTGGTTCAGATCCTACAGGAGCCACTGTGTCAGACTGACTGCAGGCTTAGGCAGATGTCTCCACCAGTCATCCTGCGGATGTTGTGATCCTTGAACAGAGTGATAAAAATCTGCTGTCCATGTAAAACACATTTTTTGTGTTTAAAAAAAAAAAAAAGATCTGGGTGAGGATGGGAACCGCTGAATTTATCCATTGTAGCAAAGTTATATTTCTATTTTGGGTGATTCTGTGAGGAGCAAGGAGTTGGACTGTAGGAACCTACTGGGTCCCTTCTCACTCAGGGTATTCTATGATTCTCCATACCTGCTTCCCCAAAATGAGAAGAAAAACCCACTCCAGTACCCTGGGTCAGAACTGCTTCCCAGTTACTAATTTTTATACATGCTTTGTCAGAGCTTTGTTTACAGACAGCACAAAAATCAGCTTCTATTTCTGTGGTCCCATGGTTCTGAGCTGCAGAAAAAGATTGACAGATACTGTTTAGTTTTCATTTTGCTCAGGACAGCAGCACAGGAAACAAAGCTCTCCATGCAAACGTTTGGATAACCAGTCCTGAGCTGGTTTGCAGTCTACTCTGGAGCTTTTTATTTATCTGTATAGACATAAGGAATTAGATTTTCATTGTTTTTGTTTTTGTTTTTAAACAGAAGTTTACTGTCTGCAGTTGAATGGTTAGAGATGTTTCCTTTTTAAAGAAAATCTGAACATGTGTAAGGAGTGGAAGAACTGAGGAAGAAAAGGGCAGAACTAGTGCGAGTAAGAGCTGAAGGGTGATCTAGTTTATATAAAACCCAGTCTGTTGCCAGCTCCACCCTCTAAATGGCATTTACTGCCAGGGAAGTTGAATCCACCCTAAACTGATTCTAACATCAGGAAAATCCTCCTAAAATAGCTCTGGGACTTACAAAAGTTGCAGTTTCCTCTCCCAGTAATTGATGCTGTGGTGACAAACTCCATCTGGTACCCATGAGTTGCAGTCACCACATCTGTTAAGGGGAAGAAGGCAACTTTTTCCCTTTGCTCAGTCTCCTGCCTAGTCTGCAAGGATGGTCCAAGAGGTGAAAAATTGTTTGCTAAGTCTGGGCATTTGTTGAAAGGGATAGTGTGATGGTATCCTCTATAATAGCAACTTGGAAGTGAATCTGCAACCTATGTTGACTCAGGTTTTTAAGAAGTGTAAATGAAGAACCACTTTAAGAGTAGCTGGGGATTTGTCTCAGTTGCATTATTGCCATTGAATGTGTGTTTATTTCATCCTGTTTACTAAATGGGAAGTATAACCATGGCAACATTCATGACACGCTCCGCATGAATCTGCCAACACAGGAGTGAAATTAGAAGACAACCATTTGAAAGTGAATGAGAACTCAAAAAGCAAGTTTCAGATGACTGTCCAGATGATAATACACTTCAGCATCTGCAGAGCAAGCATTATGCTACATTTTCTAGTTTGCTTTAAGCTGGTTACAGCAAGAGTATTTGTGGTATCAATTGTGTAGATCTTAACTCAGTGAATGAAAGCTTGGTGGTGTAAATACTAATAGTCATCGGTGATTCTGATCAGCTTCATGACCTTAATTTTGTGTGAAGTGTACTTGGAAGCACAAATACTCTCAGCCTTTTATGCTTCAATGCTGCACAAAGGTATTTGAAATCAGTTTACTTCAGGGGTGGAAAAAAAACAGACAGAATGATAATTCCAAGACAAGGTGGAAGTTCTGCTTTGCACTCATAAAGAAAAAGCCTGACGTGAATGGAAGTGTGGAGGGGAATATAAAAAGAACTTTCTAGATCAGTGTTAGTGCTCCGCAGTCCCAGGTATAAACTGCTGATATATATAGTCTCATAACTAATTCCTGTAGGTGTTTCCTATTGTAATGCTTATGCAGATGTCTTTTAAATGGAAAATTGTTGGACTAATTAATGAGTTGCTTCTTCATATCTCTCCACAGATCATTTGTTTTGGAAGGAACAGAGTCAGTCAACTACACAGTTCTATATGAGAGTGATACAAACTATCACCATAGCGCTGCACGAAGGTATTCCCCTGTTTTTGCCTGTACTTTTATCTCAGGCTAGCTTCACCATTTTTGTTTAAGTTAGTTCCCCTTTTTTTGTGTATCTACCACATAGCAGGAAAGTCGTGTTTCTGTAAATAAGCCTCGCAAGTCATTCAGGAGATGTGTAGGAGAATGCAGAACTGCTTGAGCTGATTTTTGAAAGTTGGCTAGATTTTAATCTGACTCTGCCCTTTCAACAGATGCTCAGAACAGTGATTGCTTTTTATTGCCTCAGCACACCATCTTGGGATAACACATCAGCCAGTCTGATGGAATATTTTATATAGAGTTACTTCTTTCCATGAGTCAGTGCTGTAAAAGGCAATTACGTCTGCAAAGAACACTGCATCATTCAAGTCCCTTGCTGCCCTCATGACTAGAAGCAGTACATTTAGGGTGGGTTTTGTTAGTCCTAGGAATTATATTAATCTACAGAAATGACTGAACTGTTGCTATAAAATATGAGAGACCAAATAATTAAATATTTTTTCACGTATGGGTAAAAACTGATACTTTATCACTTTGGAAGTTAAGAAAAAGTACATCCTATTCTAGTAGTTTGGGAACGTATTAGCCATCAGGGCCAGCTTTGAAATATCACATTCAGCTAACTTGAATTCATTATCTGTATTAAAACCGATTGAGCAGCTATCTGGATTGTTGTTTGTTTTTAATATAATTGAAACTGGGGAAGACAGTCTAGAGGGCTTGACAAAGTGAAGGGTAATGGAAGTAAATGGGTAAAATAGGACAATCCATATCAGTCATCAGCCTAGCATATATTTAATCAAAAAATACTTAACTGATATCAGTCTGATAAATAAACTATTAAAAGAAATTAGTAGAACGAATGGGTAATATATATACTGTGAATAATACAAAAATTGATCTGACCATATTTTTATTATAAAACACACTTAATAAAACATGTAGCATTTACAAAACAGTACTGTTTATGTAGTTTTTAGATTTCTTCTAGACATCGTAACTCACTATTGCATGACACCTTTTATATGTCTAGTTAATTTATTCATTATGATCTATTTAGTAGCAGAATATTGGTAAACTAACATTGAAAATAAGTAGCGAATAGGGGATTGTGACTGAGCACATTAGGATTATTTTAGAAATTGGTTTTGTCCTTGTATTATTTATATTTGTGTTTGTTTTAAATGGCATTGAAGTCTGTACAGAATTAATAACCATATCTTGTAGACGATCCAAAAAGTTTGCAGATGTAATGTAAACAAAAATAAGTCTATTATGTGGTCCAGATGACCTTTCTTAATAAGCTGGGTGTGAGCAGATAAGTGTTCTGTGGGTAACTATTAAGTAATGCATTTGTGAGCAGTGAAAGCACACTGTTCTTTTTATCTATCTGTTTAGTCTACTCATAGATCTCAAGAAGGAACAGAGCAGAACTCAGATTTGGGACGGTTGAAGGCTAGTTGAGCAAGGGGTTTTCAAAACACAATTTGCTAGAAAACACAGCATTTTGCATTAGGGAAGGATAAGGTTCCACATTCTTTGATCCTCATGACAACGATCATCTCTAAAACATGGTTGTGTTGGACACTTGAACAATTTTATTATGGCATGTCAGAGGGATGGTCCAGTGTTCCCATATTATAGACTAACTATACTTTTGACTTTTGAGCCAGTCTTTTAAAATACATTTTTACACTATAGATGTTTCTATTTCTCTGTCTCGCATAGCTTTTCATGTGTGTGTGTTTGCTATCATTCAAGACTACAATGTCATCTAATCACCATTAAGTTTTCAAACCGTGTTTTTGCCCCGTGTAGACAATACTTATGTCAGGAGATCTTCTACCACTCTCCCACCCCCCCCCCCCAACGCCCCCTCCACACACACAAAAGGAAAAAAAAAGAAAAAAAAAAAGAAAAAAAAAAAAAGAATATGCATTATTCTTTCTGTGCACTCATTCTTTTTTTCTCTCTCTGATTCACTCTTGCCAGTGCAAAAGCCTAACAGAATTGCCCCAGATGATTTCTCAACAAATCTATTGGTACAGATTTACTAAGGGTACAGATTTATGAAGGTATTTATCAAGGTATTTATCAAGGTACAGATTTATCAAGATTTATCAATTGACCATGTCTGCAGATAATTCCCATGGTCTTATTATCATTATGGCAAAGTTGGTGCTGCCACTGCCTTCTTCATTTTCAGAAAAAATGTGTTTTGCTGGATTTCAGTAGAACTGAAAATACTGGTTGGAATTTTTCCTCTGTTAATATGTTATTATTTGGGGATTTGGAGGGGAAATGAAAAAGTGCAGAAGGATTTATCAAGGAAGGTAACAATGAATTAACTCCTTAATTTAGTTCTTTTGTGGAAAAAAGCCTCATGTAGTTCTTGGCTACAGAGAAAATCTCCATGGAGTACAACAGCAATACTAGTTCTGCATTTAGCACTGAAATAATTTTTGCTCAAGTTTACTTTGTCCAGTTCAGGAATCAAGAAGACTGCTGGTAGAGAGAAAATGTTGAGAGAAGAACCAGAAAAATCATTCATTCCTAAGGCATAGGATGAGTGATGCAAAGAAGTGTTTCTGTTTGGTTTGTCAAACAGAAAATTGTGTTGAATGAGGTCCAAACATATCTGCAGTGAAATAGGAACTTAATACCTGTCTTTTGAGACTAGTAGACAAAGACAACATGATCCATTTGTTGGTATTGAGACTGAACAAAGTCAGAATAGAACAGAGTGGTACGATATTCCATAAATAATGGGCAGATGACTTCTGGGACAGCTTGATGGGAATTATAATGGGTTTTCCATCTCTACTAGTTTAAGCTTCAAGAGATGTTTTTCTTAAAAGACATGCTCTAACTGAGCTGAAAACTAGTTCAGGGAATCTCAGGAACCTCTATGACTAAACAGATGAGCCTCAGGTTTTAGCCTTACCTCTGGTGGGGACAAAGGTGGTTTTGGTTCTTCCTTCAGCTCTACTGTAAGCTTATCTCATGCTTCCATTTTTTGCCTATTAATGCTAACAGTTGTATTGTAGCATCAATGCACTGCAGCAGTTTTAACCAAAAGTGCAATTGCCTAAATGATATAGACTGGTAAGGAATATAATCTGCTGAAAACCTGTCCTAAACAGAACAACCAGCCACACATGGAATTTTAATACTCCCTTTTCTTGCTTATTCCCATTTCTGAGCAATAATCTTGTGAACTAACAGTTTCATCTGTGTTACTGTATAAGCTTGCAGCCATATACAGAAGGTAGAATACTGTTTTGGATGAACAATCCTAGTATCAACTGTTGTATTTCTGCATGATTTTGAATGCACTAAGGATGTGTTCATATGGACACTTGATCTTCTGCTTTTCCAGAACTCACAGCTTGTATTTGGGCTCATGTAAAGTGATATATAGTCCTAAAGAAAAATAAAGAAAAGTAATCAGCAACATTAGTCTATCAGTATTTATAGCAAACCAATTCCCTCTTTGCACAGAGAAAACTTAAACTATGTCTTTGCCTGGCTGAAAACTTCCTTTCTGCAAGTAGTAAAAAAAAAAAAAATCAAAGATCCCTGACAATAGTTACTTCAGATTTCTTGCAGCTTGAGGCAAAACCACACTGGCAGAAAGACAGTGTCCTAACTCTGATGGGCATGAAGCCTCTCTGAACCTGACCTGAATATGAACTTACACAAAAGGGACCTCTGTGCAGCGACAAGAACTTGAAAACAAAAAATAATTATGTAAGAAATTTAAAATAAGTTGTGGAGCATGTTTGAATGAGATCAGCATTCAGAGTCGTTCCTTAATAAGATCTGGATGCTTGTATCCCTGCTGCCGTGCTTTTTCCTTTACATTGATCTGAATTCAAGATGAAACCTTATACCTGGCAGCAATCCTCACCAGCCTTTTGTTGCAAAGTTGGCCTTGGTATCCTGTGCAAGTTTCCCAAACTCTTGAAATACTTTGATACTGATGAAAAAGGGGTATGTTTAAAAATAATAATAATAATAATAATAATAATAATAATAATAATAATAATAATAAAATTTAAAAAAGAAAAACACAGAGAAGTCCCTGTGTTTTTCTATGCCACGTTGCAGAAATTAATAAACTAAATTATTTTGAAAGTCAGTGGAAAGAAATATATCCTTACTGTCATGAAAAGAGTAGCTCACACTGGTTGCCTCATCACTGCAGTGCTGACCATCAGGCAGCTGCACTAATTGCTGACTTGGCTATCTGTAGCTCCAGGGCTTAGCCTCTGTTCAGGTGAAATAAGAAGTTTTTAACTAATCTTCCAAATAGTTTTATTTTACTACTGAGGAGATTCTTTATATACTTTTTGGAGTAATTTTTCACATTTACATTCTCATCAGACTGGAAGTTACATCTCCAATGATAGTCTAGATTCTCATCTGGTGTAAATTATCATAGTTCTCATCAACTTCAATGGACTTGATAATTTATAACATCTGAGGTTCTGCATCTGAAAACCCTATAAACGAAAAGCAGATGCTATTTTAACTGTTCTGAAAAACAATAAGTGCCTAGTTTGTATCTGAGTCTGTTTATCTTAATACCTGTTACTCACTGCCAGCAGTCCACTGCTAACTAGAGAATTAAAATCCTGTGTCTGAGTAACTGGGATTGTGTCTTGTGCTTTCTCAAGCATGGAAGTTGAACAGAGTCCATTGAAGTCCTTGGCTGCAACTTTGCTTGGAGATCTGAAAGCCAACTTGGAAAAGCCCTTGAATTTATTTATGCTAGAAGCTAGTCAATATTTTTATACAGACCATGAATATGGATCTGTATACATATCATACATATAATTATATATTAAATTTTAAATAATCTGTCTATCTTTTTCACTTTAAAGTGTTTTTGTTCTTATTTCTGTTTTCATTTTCAAACCACATAAACATTAGTTGATGTTTACTATCTATCTGAACTTGTATAAGTAATTTGAGATTCCATGAACATCAACTATCTGTGTCAAGAATATGATAAGAATTTGTAAAATGTTTCACAGAAAGGATAGTCTCTGACCAGAATGATATTGTAATGTGCCTATCACAGCATGTCTGAAGAAAGTGTTTATTCTGTATTTACATGTTTATATTACTGGAGTATGTTAGGCAGTTTTGTTTATAAGAGCTACATGAAACTTTTTCATTACATTAAAATTTACACACAGTTGTCCTCTATTAATAACAAGAGGATATAAACATAAACAACACATTTTTATAAATTGCATTCAGGCCTGGCTCAAGCATATTTCATGACTGCTATGCACTGGGGACCACTTTATTGAAAGATATAAGTTTCTGACCATTCTCGAAAGAATAGCCTCAGTTGAGCAGTGAACAAAAGAATAAAATTTCTTTCCAGCTTGTTCCTCAGAAGCCACTGGTCTTACTGTCTTTACATCTTACAAAGTCTTAGAAAGTCTTACGAAGTCTTTATGTCCACATAGATCTAAAATAAACTTTTTCTGATATTCTTGAGTAAAAGCACTGATAAAAACTGAAGAATTGACAGAATACTGGATTTTAGAAGATCATAATTTCTATTCTTCATGTGCTAGAGAAAGTTATCTTCTACATTTGTGGGGCTGGATTTTTTATGTTTCCACTGGACTCATCTTTATGTTGGTGGCAATATTTGCCAGATTTCTCTTGTGCTTCCTCTTCTTGGCCTTCCTTCCTTTCTTCTCTGCTGTCTTGACTGCTGTCTTCATTTGGATGAGTCCATCTTGCTACAGAGGGTCAATGTCCTCTGCCCATCTCAAACTGTGGCTGATTTCTGGCTCTTACTTCTATTTCTTGTCTTCTATATACACAGAGAAAATTGCACATATATAGGTATGCACCTAGAATATGTATATATATGTGTATATACTTAAGGGAAATAATCAGAAGTACAGTCATTTTTACCTCTAGGGTATAAAAATAATTTGTGAGTATAATATTTTGCTTATACAGCCTATATGTTTGAGTTTAGGTTTACTCAGTTCTGAGAAATGGCTATTTCTTCTGCGTCTGCTTCAAAATACACTGCTTACAGTGCTATTGTGGATAGGTAATGTATTATTTGTTGGACACAAATATGCAAACACAATTATTTGACATGCTGACAAATTTATTTGAATTTATTTGTGCCTAATCAAGGTGCTACTTGTAAAACCTTAATTATAGCTGTTTGATTTTGAATTTGCTAAAACAAATAGACAGCATCTTATGGCAGAAAGGATTTTGGATAATAAAATCTAAGATGCAGTATGTGCAACTTCTACTTGGTCTAGCCAAATGTTACCCCAGCCCTGAGTTATGAGTTGGTTCCAGAACCCTTACAGTAAGGGTAAAAAAGAGAACAAGAAGGATAAACAAGGAAGTGAATACATTTGTACATTTATTGAATACTTCTCCATGTAATCATCAGGAAGCTTGAAACGACCCTTAAGTCCAGCTGTGCATGCAAAAATTAATACAATGCCATTCTAAATTTTGTGCGTAGGAAGTATATCAGAAATAAGAGTACTGACAATTAATTAGTATGTCCAACTCTACACTCACACCGTATGTCACTCTGCAGTGAATTAACACGTGTTACAAGCACCAATATTTTTTCCCTTCCTGTTCAAATCATGCCAGCAGGGGATATTCATAGTCCTGAAAAAACATGGGCATAGTTTCCTCTGAGTGACAGCACGGCAAAAAGGAATTGTGATGCAGATCTCACCTTGGCAGCTGGGGAGGAAAGTGCTTATGTTCCATGAGAAGTCCAGAGGCAGAGAAGGTGGACAGTGTGTGCTTCTCCCATAAAGCTGATTTTGCAGCTTCTCCCTTCTGTTTTTTACAATGTATAAGCTGGGATGTAATCAATTGCTTCTTGTTCAGCTATTCCCATCATCGGCCTTTTGCAAACTTCACCCAATTTACTAAGCGAAGCTAGCAGCATTTACCCTTCAGCAGTGAGAAATTTTATTCTCTTCATATCAGTAGTGAAAATATAAAAAAAAAGTTTGAAGAGGATCTCAAGACAAGGGTAAGCTACCAGTGACTGCCTTTGGTTAATTACAAGCCAGAGGGAGAAAACAGATCCATGGCCCATCTTTCTGTCTTCCTTCCCACTTTAAGAGCTTTTTCATGTTATCTGATTAACTAGATCTTGGTATTCCTACTTGCCACACATCCTGATTTGCCTACTCTCCCTTCTGAAACTCCAGAGCTTTATTCCCATCCTCTTTTACTCTTCCAATTTTATGTCAGTGGTGGTTTATGCTGCATTAAAAACAAAAAGAGCCAACAGAAAAGAAGAAACTGAGCAATAATCGAAACCACAGCCTTTGCTGTATTTGTGATCCTCTTTTTTCCTGCTCTAGCATAGTCCATTTAATCTTGAGCTTGCTTACAATGCTTATTTGTCCAATGTCAGGCTTATTCACCACCACCTTTGGAGCAACTATATCTAGTGACCAGAATAACACCAACTGGCTCGGTGACGTCAGCTGTCTGAGGAAGGGGACAGAGATGCATGCAGATTATTGTCTCTACTGATCTAAGAATCCCTAATATCAAGTTTAGATGTACCCAGTGTTTTTCTTTAAGATCTCAGACCCAACAGGTCTGAAGAATCTGTGTACATCCTGCCAGCCTCAACAACATGCGGGCCGCAGGCAGCAAAAGTTGCATCCTGATAACTGAAGAGGAAGGAAAATAAACCCACTTTCACAAGGCCATAGCAGCTCTAGTATTTCTGTCAAGCCTATTGCTGTATTATCAAGCAAGGCAGGCAGCTAAATGCCTTTTTCATCCTCAAGACCTACTTCCATCAATAATGCATACTGTACGACTCAAAATTAAATTGTCACTACAATTAAGGACAAAGCATGAAATGGAAGCTACCTTGTGATAAGAAGCAAAGGTTCACCAAGAATTTGATGTTATAGGAAAATAGTTTTCTGAGTAACAAATGTTGCTTATAGAATGTATTTGTCTTTATTTAGCAACATACAGGACAAAGTGTGCTATATGCACGTAGTATATTTACCTATCCAGAACCAGACACAGCGCAGGAATATGCAAACAACCTCCTGATGAGGAAAACGCATCCATTGGAGTGTGGCAAGCTTACTGTAGCAGCATGGACCTTCATACACAATGAGAGTATTCACAGCTTTCTTTTACATGGGAGTGAATGCGCACATCACTCATAAAGGTTCAAGCCTTGTGGAAATCCTGCTTAAGCAAAAGTAGGAGAGAACCTTGTGTGAGATACCAACTGCTAAAATCTTTCTTTTCTATGGAAAACATTTCCTTTGATAAGTTTTCTATTTGTTATCCTTTTGGTTTCACCATGTGTTTTATTCTTCTTGGATTACAAAATAGTAAACAGAATTTGTTCATCTCTTCCCCTTTTTGTATGCTTTATGCTGTATTCAAATTTCTGTTGTATCTCGGATCTATCTTCCTCTAAATATTCAAGTTTTCTGTCCCCTCTAAATATGCGTGAGCAGCAGACACTAATAACATTCATAAAGTCTGTACTTCTATTAGTCTTTCATCATCTTGGTAGGTACTGTTTTTACTTTTCTTTTTATTTCCTGTTTTAAGGCAGGATACTCAGAAAAAAAAGTAATGAAAACCTTCCTCTCAGTATCTGATCCACACCTGCAGCTAGCTCTTATCTAGATAGATGGCACTTTTTATTAAGTTCTATCTGACTTTAAGCAAGTGCAATTAAAGGCCATAAGCAGGAGAAGTAAAGCTGTATTTATATCAGCACTATTTTTTCAATTAATTTATTAATAAAATTTTAATTAATTTAGTAATTTAAAGTTTGTTCGCAATTATTGAAATAATCTGTGTGAAACTAACAGAGTATTTAAGTATATTAAGGACATTAATATCACTTTAATTGATAAATATTTTCTACTGAAAGTTTTTTGGTTAACACATTCCGTCATCTAAGAATGTAAGGGATGACTGATGTTGACAACACCTTTTTTTTCCTGGTACTGCAATGGATTTGTGTGCATGTATCAATTTGGGTACTTGTACTCCTTGCTAACATTAAGCAATGTGTATATGTACATTTGAATAAGTATAATAACCAAGTACATTTTGAAGAGATAACAGTAGTTAATTTGAATTTAAATGTCTTTTTTTGTATAAGCAGTTATGTTATGGAGCTGTATCAGTCAGCCTAACAACAAAGGCCAGTATGCTGATAAATTATGGATGTTATCTGCATTTTTTGCCTGCTGGTAATTGACAGGTATCATGGCACCTTCTACAAACTTCCTGTAATTATATGCCACGAATCAAACACCGACTTATGTGCAATAGTCCCCCCCCCCCCCATACACACGCACACAAGATGTTTTTATGTTTTATTTAAAGCTTACAGCATTCTAAAATTTTCTACTTCTCTCGCTCAGGTTTCCAGGCTGCACTGCCACTCAGCCCATTCAACAATCTTAAATTAACAACAGTTCTTCAGTGTGCGTTTGTCAGAGCCACTCATTGAAGCTTCTGTTCCATCCTTGTTATTTGTTTAAAAAATAATAACCAGTCAATACCAAAGAAAATTTACCCTGTAATTATTTAAAAGAGATTATGAGCAATTTGGATTCTTGTAGTGAAACTGATGTCTTTATCTCTGATCCAAAGTTCCTGTCCTTAATGACAAATGTGTTTTAGATGGTATGGGCCGTGTAGTAATAGGTTTTTAAAAAATGGTGTTTTAGCAGAACTGATGAAATAGCTGCTTCCTTCTTGGAGCATTTAATTCAGACTCCACCATAACAAGAATACATTAATTGTGTAGCTGAGCAAATAGATTCATTAGATGCAATGCTTACTGATTAAATTTAACCATTACGGGGTATCTTAGTACATGATTCAGAACTACTTTTCTTTTAATTTGGTGTTCTGTTCCTTGGAAGAAAATTAATTTTGCTTAAGATTACTTTAATAAACCTCTGATATTAAAGCTACAATTAAAGAAGAATCTTTCAGTTACCTGTAAGAGCTTTTTACTTGTATTTTTATTTGTAATATTATTTAAATATGTATTTTAATGTAAAATCCTATATTCGGTAAAGGACATGCCTGGGGTTTGTAAAGCAGCAGCACTACTGTATACTGCAGAAGCATTTCTCACTCTCACTGCATCCATGACAATATTTGTAACCAGAGAAAGTGCATGGAACAAAACATTTTCAGAAAGCAATTATGCATAAAGAAAATTAGGTAAATATCTGTTGTTCCCATTAATTTAGACTTCATGTGTCAGCTTCTTTAGAAAGCAAAGCTTATATTCTTATCCTTGATTAAGTCAGTTTTAAAGTTCTTAGTGAAGAAGCAATAAACTGTTTTTCACTGATTTAAAGTTTATGATTAAACATACCTGCAAAGTATCCTTCATTAAAAAGCTAATAAACAAAAGACCAGAACTCCTAAACTTTCAGAATGCAATACATTAGAACTGTG
Organism: Phasianus colchicus; assembly: GCF_987193195.1. Taxonomy (NCBI): domain Eukaryota; kingdom Metazoa; phylum Chordata; class Aves; order Galliformes; family Phasianidae; genus Phasianus; species Phasianus colchicus. The sequence goes on from NC_143476.1 coordinate 72,857,507, forward strand.
GTAGAAGAGCCTGTAAGCAGTCAGGGATGACAAAGGAAATGTATGAGAGCTGGTTCAAAGGTAATATCCCTATTTTATTATTTTGGCCCACAACATTGAAGAATGGTGTTGGTGGTATGGCAGTAGAGGGCAAACCTTCCTACCAGTATTCCATTACATTTTGGTATGGAGGGGCAATCAGACAGAATGGCATCCGACACTGGAGTACATATGAAGCAAGGGTGTGTCACTGAATTCTTCCATGCAGAAAAAATGTCACTAACTGATGTACACTGATTCTTGCTGAACACGAATGGAGACCAAACAGTGGATGTGAGCTCACTGAGGCAGTGGGTGATGCATTTCAGCAGTGGTGACAGTGACAGTGGGTCTCCTTCTCTGGTGCAGATTTTGACAAATGCAGATGCAGGCACTTGTTCATCACTGGAGAAAATGAGCAGTTAATGGTGATGGTTGTATTAATTATGAGTGTTTTGTAGCTAAGAATCTAACAAAAAGCATTACTGTGTTCTTCATATTTGTTGTAGTTTCCATTTCTTCTGGAGTAATCCAAATCGTATATGGACGCCAGTTTGTAACAGCTCTGCTTCCTACTGAATTCAAGGTCAAAATTTCTGGAAGGGAAAAAATAATAGCTTTTCAGTAAAGCTTGATTTTGGTAAAGATATCTGGATGCAGGACTTGGTTGGCTTGAGAGTTCTAGCATGATGAACACAGATAAATAAGACAAAAAAAAAAAAAAAAAAAAAAAACAATGAGCCATATTGCAGTTGTTGTCAAATGCTTATGTGAACTATTATCAGTGATCATATGTAAACTCAATTTTCAAAGACTTTGCATCTAGTCAAAATAAACCCAAAATTCCTAAGAAGACATGGAGACATTCTCCTTTCAGGCTGTTCGCAGACTTCTTTATTTCTATCGCAGCTCTTAGGTCCCACTGCTGATTCTGCAGGAAAAAAAACATCGCCTGAATCTTTTTTAGAGGTATCTTAAAGTAGGTAGTTAGAAAGATCTGCATACATTACATAAATAGAAATAATCTTAATCCCCCTCTGAATTTTATTTTCCACTGACAACAATGCGCCTGACACTCCTGAACCCGGCTTTGTTTTCTGGCTGCTGCTTATCCAGCAGTCTGAAGTAGCAGTAATGTCTCCCAAAAGGCTATTGGTTTCTGTGGGAGAAGCTCCCATGTTTGCTTCCAGTTATCTGAGCCACGAGAAGATCTTTGAGAATTGAACAGGCCAAAGTTTTTTGGGGACATAAGACTTGCAGATGCGGTGTTCTGAGGATGTACAGGAACATCTTTTAGAGAGGAATGGCAAGTCACTGGCATATCCATAGGCTGGCTTGCTTAGCCAACTAAAATTAAGGTTAGTCAAAGGTCGGATTGCTTTGGATAAAAACAAAACAGGCATTCCTTCTACTGTGTGCCCTTCTAAAGAATCAAACAAACATTCAAAACAAAATGGACTCTGTGATTCCGTTTCATCTTTTAATGGTCTTTTCACCGTCAATCTGCTTAGGATTGTCTAATTTGTTTAGGGCTAAATAATACACCACTTTCCTCACAGGAATGGTATGTATTTAGGCAAGTACTCTTATGACATTAACAGGATTATTCCTTTAATTAAGGAGTTCAGGATGTGACCATGGCAAAGACCTTCTCTTCTTTGTGAACATTCACATCAAACATGCTTACCTAACAGCTTATTATTATGTTAAAGTGGTATTATCTTATTTTTCTTGTGAGAATGGACCATGTTGCCTCCTACTGGAACCTCACAGGCTCCAGCTCCCTGTCTTTCCATTATAATGCAGTTAGAAGAGAATCTATTACATACTCAGGCATTTCACATCATGGCCATGAATGGGTGCTCTTCCAAGCATGTAGTAGAGGAAGATAAGCAAAGTTCTTAGGAAAGCGGGCAACAATTTGCCAGCACTGCCCCTTGGCTCCAAGTAGCCCTTGGAAAGGGAGCAGCATGGAGCAGAGATGAGTCTTTAGTCTTCTGGTGGGCTCAGCAGGACCTGGCATCCCTTCTCTATGTGGGCATCCCTTCTCTAGTCATATTTCACTTTTGCTCATCCACTATGGAACGCATGCAGACTCAGGCTTGTAGGTCACTCACTGAAAAGCGACCATAATGCTGGACTGCAAACACTGCCTCTAAATTGAGCTTTCTCATGCAGTCAGCTGCAGCTGGATAAAATGCCTATCTGCTGTACAGGCTTACGCAGTAGAGCACTCCCACTGCTGCCCTCTCAGCTGCAAGCAGCTTCTGGCAGAACCTACACCTATATCATTCTGTGGGTAGGCCTTCAAAGAGGGAATTGAAAACACACTGGCCTATACTTGCCCCTAGAGAGTAAGCACATCATTTCTGCTTGTTTTGGCACTTGAGACTACCAACAAAGAAGTCTCTCTGTGGCAAAACACGCTGTCATTCTGATAGCAGCCTGACTTGATTAATATAGTTGCAAAGCTTGTTTTGCAATTCAGACCTTGTCAGACCAAATCCAAAATGATTTTCCTAGATAAATCCAATTAGGATGTAAATATGAATCAGAAGGTATTTTCAAAAATTATCAAGCAATTCTGTTATAAAGAGTCTTAAAATCAGCTATGTTGTCTATCTCACCCTGCCAGCCCTTTGTGCCCCTGCAATGGCACTGTCTGGAGCACAGCTGCACTCAGCAGAGGAGACTGGAGTCAGCCTGCATCTAAAAATGCCCAACTGTGGGCTGCCTTGCTCAGCCCCATTGCTGCTCCAGAGGGAGGAGGATTTGCCACCAGACAGTGTGTGATGGAAATGGGTGTGTCATATAATCTGCTTATCATTTTGAGACCTCTTTATTGGCTATGCCTCTGTCAGATCAGTCTGGACATCAGCAGGCTCTGTTCATCACTGCTATGATTTTAGATTGTGCTAGTCATTCATTTGTTGTATGCTTCTATTTCATTTGAAAACAAACCAAACAAACTTTCTATCTTTGAAAAATATCCATAAGCAGGTGGTGGAAATTTTCTCTGCATGTAAAACTGATATACATACCATTGGCATTACGAATGCTGAGTTTTAAGACGAAACACCAAATTTTCGGTAACAGCAAATAGTCTAATCAAACAAGATAGTCAGCTGGCAATGCTGATATCTGGTAGTTTGGGGCTTGCAGAATCTGATTTTCAAAAGTGTGGCATTTCCAGCTTGTGTTATGTTTTTCCCCAATTAAAATGACAGGGGGCCAGGATGGACAAACGACTGCTGCAAAAGGCCCAACAGAAAGAACAGAGCTGGGCACAGGAGTGAGCTGATGTTCCTCATAGCAGGTAGAAATAACTTTCAAGAAAATTTTTTTCTTCTAAAAATACTGGTTATTTGATCCTGAATGTTTCACAGGAATGAAATAGTTTTGACAACAGAAACAACACAAAAATGTGAAAGGCTTCTCCATGCCAGGGCAGGCTTTGTGCTTCTGGTCATTGCAGGATCATTTCTCTTCTCTCAATAATGTGAAGTGCAATTTTACGCTTTCTCTTTAAAACTGTCAGATGTTCCTCAGCTTATCAAAAGGAGTGATCTGGTGCCAATATGGAAATAAAAGATGTTTTGAAAGTTGTTCTTCAGCTAGGCTATTGACAAGGCTGGGGGCCTCCTCCAGTGCACATGCCATTCCTCCATCATATCTGTCGTACGTATTTCATTTTAACAAAACAAAGAGAAAAAGAAACAAGATCTCTATCCCCAGAATGTTTCTACCCACACCAATAGTGCTGGTGCTGATGATGCTTAGGCTAGGAATTTATGTATCATTATATTTCAAGGATGCATTTGAAGACTTTACATGTTACAACTTCCTGAGTAATACAGACTGTACTTGTCCAGAGCTGTTTCTGCACTACGTATTTTCAACACCCAATTACTACATACTTGCCTCAAGATAATTTGTGGAAATTTTCATGAGAACTGTATTAGCCCTGATTTCTACAAGATGTTATCAGGATCCAAATAAAAGTTCATTAGAAAAATATACAATATTTCTATGTCAATATTGTGTACCACTTCAAGTTCCCCACCAAGCACTGTTTTATTTCATCACTAACTGTCATTAATAAAATGTCTTAAGACCAAGTAAATATGCAGAATCATGTAAAATGATGATAAAGTATCTGTGACTTAGACACAAGAAAACTCAAAATTGATTTCAATAAAGGAGTGGAGAAAAACATTTAATAAAGAACAGTAGATTACTGAAAGCATCAAATCAATTATTGCATTTCCTAACTTTGGTATCTGTGGATTAGTGTCACACTTCTCTGAAGAGACAAGATAGGATCACTCTGTGCTTCATTGAAACATGTCAGGCTTATTGTTATTTATAAATTAGAAAGTGTGGATGAGGGAAGGTGATAATCTAACAATTCAAATGACTAAAAAAAAATGCTCTTATGGAAAGGAGAACAGTGAGTGAGAACCTGCAAGTGAAACTGATCTGCTTTCATTATTCAAGCCAGACAGAGGTGGGACATAATAATACATTCAGAAGAAAAAGCAAAGCAAGTTAAGATCATTTGAGCAACCTTTTTAAAATTGGGAAAACCCAAAGCACAGCAGGAAACAGTTCAGTTTGGGCTGAAATAAGTGGAACAAGCCCAAGTCAAGGGCTTTTCCCAGCAAGTATGAAGTTAGTTCTAAAGTTAGTGCAGAGGGAACAGTGCTGGCAGTTGTGTAGCTGACTGATCATGCAGAGAGATGGCTTAGGAGATGCCATGATGCTGGGAAGAAAAAGTGAGCAGAGATGCTCAGGATAGTGTGTGTTCCCAAGGCTACACAGCACTGTAAAAAAAAAAAAAAAAAAAAAAAAAAAAAAAAAAAGTTATATCACACCAGGATTCATTTCTTTCTTATTTCAGGACTTCCTACTTCACCCCCACACTGCAGGTGCTGATGCTACAAAGCTGTGGTGGCACTCTTTTATGATCAGGTACTCTTTCAGGTACAATTGTCTTACATACAGTAAGCACTGTCCTCTACCAACACTGCAAATTGGTCAGAAAAGATAATATGCTCAGTTTTAAGAGGAAGGAAAAAAAAAAAAAAGGTTTGATTATCTTTTCATCAGTGAAATCTGAGTCCTAGCCTAAATACTTCTTTAATAAATACATTGTTTAAATGTAGGTGTTCCAGTCTGAATCATAATAGCAGTAGGTCACTTTAGCAACATTTCAGTAGCAAGATCTGGTCTAAAACAGCTTTATTTTCTCCTTTTTTTAGAGAAGTTCTTGAGTTGACAATCCTGAGAGAAGATCCACAGAACAGTAGATATCACGATCCTGCTAAGACTTGGCTTTTAATTTTTTGTCTCCTGACAGGAGCAAAGGAGGAAGGCACAAATAATGACCTCTTTTTCTTTACTCAGTGATAGACTTGTTAGTAACAAAACAAGAATTTTATAAATAAAATAAAATAAAAAGATGCACAAGCTGATTGCACAAGCTGGTATCGGCATGTTTCTTATGGCCCACTGTCATTAAAGAGATTTCCTATTTAATAACTGGGTGGTTCTTGGTGTGTGCTAAATTCCAGACACATTTTGTCTTTGGGTGTTGAAACAACATGGATATCAAGCCACACAGGATTCTCCATACCTTACACTGACAAAGTGTATCAGTGCCTTTTGTCTCATACAAAAATATACAATACACTCCTTCCATCAGATCTGAATACCACCAATATCCCCCCTGCTGTGTAATTACAGTCTTAAATTAACAACTGAGATTGATCTATTTGGTGTATATGAGAAAAAAAATAAGCCCCAAACAGAAATATTTTAACACTGTATATCTCACTCCTGATGTCATGCTTTGGGAGTTCTTTGCCAGGACCATGGTGGGTGCAGAGCAGGAAGTCCAGAAGTGATTGATACCTCATAAGGACCAAGCACAGGAGCAGCTCAGTCCTGCACATGGAAACACCCACCTCTCCTCCAGCAGTACAATGAGCTTCTGGACTCTTTCCTCTGCAGAACTGTCAGGATCAGCAGCCGCATTCTCCCACACATTGCAGGTGGTCAGAGAAGAATAAGAAGGGCCTCCTTGTCCAGTCTCCTACAGAGAATTATCGTGGCATTTTTCAGGTCCTTGCAAGCAGTGTAACATGTTATTAGAATAAGCAGTTACATTATTTTCCTAATGTCATTTTTTATTTTCATGAGAACAAATATCAGGGGCCATTCTGGTTGCAGCACCAGTTTACATATGCATGGTTATTGCCTAAGCAAATTACAACACATGAGTAAGCAGAAGAGGAATAAACAGAGGACTCCTCATCCAGATTAAAGTTTTCTAAAGTCAGTGTGATGTATTCATCTGCCAGCTTGCCTTAGAACAGATCTCGCTGACAGAACAACGAGATACTGAAATATTTGACATTTTGAGGTCCCCACATCACTGCCCGTGTCAGAGGACTTGAAGTCAAGTTGAAGCTGGCTGCGTCTGTGACTGAGAATACCAGCTCTCTCTGTCTACTGTTCCTTGTGTATTCATCTCTAAGCCCATGATATTTGAATTCACAGCTTTCAGTTCCCAGCTTATTACTATGAGAACAGAGGTAAGGAAACCTCTTAGACTACTGGTTTCTTAAGCGGAGATGTGAAGATATCCTAACTATATCCTAATATAAGGTAACCCAGATGGCCTGTGATACTGGGCAGGGAACAGAAGATTTGGGAGGAAAGGTCTGGACAGTACAGGCTGGATCTATGCTGAAAGCTTCAGTTCTTCATGGCCAGCTGGTCATGGATGACTGCTGTGTTGGTAATGGCAGGTCTGGTACAACTGGAAGTAGTCACAGCTGGGAAACACTTCATAGAGTCATAGAATCATTAAGATCTGGAAAAGGTCGCTAAGGTCATCTAACCTAACCGTCAGCTCATCACTACCATGCCTACTAAACCACATCCATAAAGTGCCACATCTATACATTTCTTGAAAATCTCCAGGGACAGTGAGTCCACCATCAACCTGGGCAGCCTGTTCCAGTGCCTGACCACTCTTTTTGCGAAGAAACAAATTTTAATATCCAATCCAAACCTGTTCTGGCACAGCTTGAGGCCATTCTCTATCATTAGCGATAGCTAATTATGAGGGAGAAGAGGCTGACCTCTTCCACACCTCCCTTTACGTAGTTGTTGAGGGAAGTAAGATCTCCCCTGAACCTCCCCTTCTCCAGACTAAATAACCCCAGTTGCCTCAGTCACTCCTCATAAGACTAGTGCTACAGACCCTTCACAGTTTGACTGCCCTTCTCCAGTCATGCTCCAGGGCCTCCATGTCTTTCTTGAAATGACATCCAAAAAGGACCTTGAAAAGAACTTCCAACTTATTTTAGTCCCCAGGTTTATGTCATTGTAAATCATGCTGGCCAGTACTAACTTAGTGTCACTGATGATGACAGCAATGTAAGTATGATAAAAAAAAAAGAGGCCTATGAATGGAAATTCAGTATTCCTTTTTACAATCTTTTCAGAACTATTTTCAGCAACATTCTACCTGTTTGAGTGCACCATTTTACACCTCTCTAGAGCTGCATCAATAAAGAACTAATGCTCTGCCTCTCCAAACACCTCTCAGATATTGAAAAAAAACATAATATACATCACAAATAGTGAACTTCTAATGTTCTCTCTTGTCACAGTTCACTCACTCCATCCAGCATTAATCTCTCTCTTGACGCTGTTCTGTTACAAGGCTTAAAGTATGCCTGCTACTTCTCTGTGCAGGGATAGATTAAAAAAAAAAAAAAAAAGAAAAGAAAAGAAACAAAGGGGAGGAATAATAGCTCTGTGGTGAAAATAAGCACAGCCTGGGATGTAGACAGAGTCAGGAACAGCAGATGCATGTGCTCCAGGTCACACCACAGAAGGCTACTTACACAACTGAGATCACACCAAGATGCTCTGCACAATCAGCACCAAAACTTTCACAGCTTTGCTTCAAATTTTGCATTTTATTTCATTTCTCAATTCACCTTTTCAGTTGTTGTTGTTGGATTTGGCAGTAAAATTTGAAGGTGGGAAAGGGGGATCCCCAAGGAGCCGTGAAGTTGTCACAGAGAGGAGACAAGTGGCTTGAGTGGATGTGTGGAGGCTGAGGAGCTGTGAGAGCTCAGAAAGAGCAAGGGGAGAAACTGTGGGCAGGAAACCACAGCCAGGGGTCAGACAAGAGAAGAAAGAGAAGTAACACCATGCTGGCAGATCCACAAACTATTTGGCCTCAGATGTGCCCTGATACCCTCACTAAGATAAACTGAATGGTTCAGATGGCTGATTGCACTGCAAGGAGTGCCCAAGGTGCCCTTAGCATATGGTGCATGCACTCCTAACGAAAGCCTAGGGCAGTTTGCTATCAGCTCACTCCTGTAAAACACATAGGATGTGCCCTGACATATTAATATTGCATGCTGAAGTTGGAGAACTGTCTGACTTCCAGTGTTTGCTCTCTCGATCTTGACATTACTTTTACTTCATGAACATATATATGCAAATGCATCTGAGGAAAACTGAGGAAGTCTACTACAAGACACTGAAAAAGTCATATTATCAGGTTAAGAACCTGTGGTAGTCAGCATGCTCTGCTGTAGTTTATTTCCCTTAGAGAGGAAACAAAAGGATCAGGGCCACTCATGTCTAATGCAGTTATGTTTTTTACAAAAGCAGTTTGGAGATGCGAGGATGTTCCTTCCTTTCATTCTCTCTCACTTTTGCTCTGCTTTTCCTGATACGAATGTCCTTCCAAATGGTTAGGCTGCTCTGCTCAGTGCACCACTTGTTACCCAGGTCACTCCATGAATAATAGGCAACAGAATATACAGTGCACAGGTTATAAAGTGACTCCTCTCCCTCTGTAACAGATTGCTCAGAACTGGTACTGCCTGGCTCTTGACCAGGATCAGTTCATTCTCCCTTTTCTCCAGTAACTAGCTTCTGATAAAACTTGGAGATAACACTTCTTGAGCTCCCTTTGAGTGTTTCCATTTCCTTCACAATGTTAGCCCAAAGTTACTGCTACCACCTCCGACCAACAAGTAAATCTTTAAAACTCATTAAAATATGTAGTGAAGAGGCGATTGGACTATACACAAATAAACTTTATTTATCTATCAGTGCATTACTGCTGATATACAATCTCTGAAGTCTAAACTGCACCTCCTGAAAATGTAAGCTATCTGATCTGTGAAGGTCATAAAGTGAAAAGGAAAACATGCCAAACCTTCTGCAGCTTGCCCTTGGGACCTCTATCATCCCCAGCCAAAGGTCCTCACTGTCAGGAGCCCTTGTTAGAGCCCTGTTTAAGTTCCCCAACATGACCAGTCATGGGACTGAGGTATGGCAACCATCTGCTAGATCTTGTTTATTTTCCAGCCAGCTCAGCTACGGTTGCACCCGTAGAGCCTCCATGTCTTCATGGACGTTTTTCAGCTGCAGGATTATGTTTGTGCACGCTGTTGTTCCAGTTCTTGATTTAACTCTCTGAGGACTGTGATAGAGATAGATAGATAGATAGATAGATAGATAGATAGATAGATAGATAGAGCATTTATAGCCCTCACAGACCAACATTTTATAAGTGAAATGAGTGATTGCACAACTTGCAGATTTAAAAAAAAAAAAAAAAAGTTGAGAACAGGGTGAGAAATAAAAAATTAGATTTTGGGGCTTCTGTTTGCTGCAGCTCGCTCACCTCTCACATACTTGTGCTGACTCTTCCAGACTGGTCATGGTGAATCATAGAATCACAGAATGTCCTGGGTTGAAAAGGACCACAAAGATTATCAAGTTTCAACCCCCCTGCTGTGCAGGGTCACCAACCACCAGGCCACGCTGTCCAGAGCCACATCCACCCTGGCCTTGAATGCCTCCAGGGATGTAGCATTCAAGGCAAGTGAGGGAGTGAAGATTCACTCTCTTTCAGAGGTTGCTTTTCTCTGCCCTTTTTAAAACGCGTTCATGAATGGTTATTAGCAGTCTGCAGCTGGTGCCTTCACTGTATGGGCAAGAATGTTCTGTTACTTATTATCTTTGCAAGACTATTTCAGCTCCTCAGCCTCCTCTTCCTGACATAAATGGACAATTCAAATTGTACTGAAAATGAGGGAGAGTTTATAAGATAGAATACAAGCATATTGCAGCATTCTCTGACCGGCCACAACCATGGCTCCCTTTGCAGACTGTGTTAATGACGTGCTTTACCTCACCCAATATGCAGCAAAGAAAAAATGCTTAGAGAATAATCATCTGGTGGCAGTATTTTTCTACCATCTCTCAGGAACATGAAACTCTGCCCACGTAGTTAAGAAAACCATGGAGCATTCATTTTTATTCTAGACCTAATTCTCATGCTTGCCTATTTTATCTATTAAAAATAATTATGACTACACCTTCTGTACACCAGCATATTTGTTTTATCAAACCTGTTTTTCTTGTTACAATAGCCTGTGATCTATCAACTATTTAATACAATTAAGAAAAAAAAAAGTAACTCTGCAAGTAACACTGTGCCCACATTCCAAGGCTGTGATAATATCTCAAGTCATGAGAGCTTTGCCCTGTGAAAGAGAATAATTTTGTCAGAATGACTGGGTGTGGGTGCCTTTGGGTTAAAAAGGAGTTTTGTGTTTTTGTAGGGTTTTTTGGACATGGCTCTCAATTCCCTTGCCTGTGCTTTTAGGATAGCAAGGAGACTTCTGAGTGCCAAGTGCTGCATCTAAACATGTGACTAATTACACCAGAGCCTAGCAGTGGTATTGCTGATAGGAAGGATGAGCTCTGAAAATGAACATTTCCAGGATCACCTCAGCGTCTGCGTATTGACAGCGTGATGGTATTTAACTGCTCATTCTGAAACTTTCTTCTTGAAGTTCCCTTATTAGGCAACTTGAATTGACTGTGGCTCATGCCATTAAATATCTCTTTTCTGCTTTCCACTACCATTTGGAACAAGGAGTTCTGACATTCAAGGTGCAGCTCTCCTGACTTCAAGTACTCTTGGATTCCCAAAATAACTGTACATCCCAAATAATTTTTAAGTCTCTTACCTATCTGTTGCATTAAAAAAATACATCTTTGTGGTTTTGTCTCTGCTGAATGCATTCAGAACAGTACTTGTTTAATAATTTCAAGGTTTATTATTTCTGTTGTTTAAATTTATGAGGCCTTAGTTAAGGTTGTGCTTTCAAAGTACAGAACGTTTTGGTGTTCTTGCCTCTTCTCCTTCCCAGCCTTTGCACACCAGGTATTTTTGCCTGCTTTTTCTGCTGGCTACTGCATGCCAACTAACTTATTGCTGTGGCAGAGAATATGCCCCATCTGTCACAAGCGTTTTTAACAGAGCCTAAGCTGAGTGTTGAGCAAAGCCATGCCTTATGTAGAGAAGTATTAATTATTCTTCTGTCTGTGGAAGAAGGGAGTAGGTCCTGGATGAGGAGGACGGAGTTGTCAGGAAGATAGCTGGAGGGAATCAGAATATATCATTACCTAAGGGAGTGGTATCCTCAGTCTTCATCTACTTTAATTCTCTCTCCAGACACATCAAATGACAGTGCTGTAGGGCTTAAAAAAATTGGGGCAAAGCTGGGGCAGCGGGTGGCTGATAATGACAGCCTGTCTAAATGTCTGAGTGGCAGACAAGTGGAAGGAGAAGTTTGTGGTACAGGCTAGCTGAGGTGGAGTGATATTGTATTTGGTTTTTTATCTACTTTCTTTCCAGAGCACAGGTTGGAAAGCTGTTAAGCTGGCTACTTCTACATGAGACTCATAAAACTTTTTTATTCATTTCTTTGCAAAGAAAATTCAAATTTTGGCAATCTCAGCTTGCCTACCACTGATATCTAGTGCATGGAGCACAAGGATGAGTGACCTGAATGACTCTTGCACCATCAGTGGAAACGAGAAGCTGCTGCAGCCAGATTTCAGTCCACATCTCCTACAGAGGACTCAAATTAGAATCTTCCACATATGGAACTATGTGGGGCAAAGAATGAACCCTCCGGGAGGGGACAGAGCAACAGTTCTTTCTTTCCTACAAAAAAAGCAGAGCACTGTGTCAGTCTCACTGTCATATGTGGAAGTTTCCTACTCCTTAGAAAGAGCTGCCAAGCATTCCTCTAGCTTACTGAGGTCTTCATGGCATGCATGGGGTTGGCACCGCAGCCAGGAAGCAGCCCACCAAACCCTCTGACCTCTAAGAGACCAAACTGCTGTTCCCCCAGCCCTCCAGGACAGCAGGTTTTCTGCTGGGCCCAGAGCTGCCATTGCAGGCAACCAGTAGTGAGAGGCTGCAGGATGTCCCTGTCACCATTCTGGAAGCAACAGGCCCAGAAATCACAAACATCCAATTATAGACAATGAAGAGAAACAGGTCCTTCCAGAGGTACACTGAAGCTGTCTGTGGCAGACTGAAGAGGGCACTCAGGGTAGATGCCTCATCCGACCTAGCTCACTCTCCAGACTAGAGAGGAAGACCAGTGTCTACAATCCTCAAGAGGCAAAAGTCAGGTGAGATGAGTTCCACACAGTACATATAATAATAAATGTAGGGTATGACTTTCCTTCAGGTACCATCTCCTAGGTGTTCTTCCGCAAAGTAAATGTTGCTGATTTTTTTTTTTTTTTTAATTTGTTAGCATTTGTCTGAAGCCAAGTATTTATCTAGTAGCAAAACAGGTCAAACCAGCCTGTTGATCAGCAAAAGTTTTGTACCATTAGTGTACAATTTCCATCCTGTGCCATGGGAGCATTTTAATCAAAGTCTATCACAGATATCACAGAGCCCATCCGAGGGAAAGATTGTCAAAAGTTTTTCTCTCCCACTCCCTGTTGTTTAAGCAGCCAGCAAAGAATTGCTCATATGTAAAGATGTCTGCCTTTATATATACACATGATGTATAGTATAGGCTCTCTGAATTCATTCTGCTTCATATTACCAAATGGTAGTTAGCAAGAAATTCCTTACCACCAAACTGTAAGCAAATGCTCACAACCAGTAGTCTTAATTTCTGCTCTCTTGGTTTCAGGTCACAAGGCACCTATCCCCTGAATGGATGCAAGAACACAAATGAAGTGAGATCTGCATTTCTGCCTGGTCTAGGATCATACTGAACTAATATCATGCAAAGTCCTAAAAGCAAAACGAACCATCTTCCCTATATGAAATCTCCCTCCCTATATAAAACTTAATATAAAATAAAGAGATATTAATCAGACACAGAGGGGAGTACAAGAAAAAATGGCAGTTATGAGCAGCTTGTCAGGTAGTACACATTGCATATCTGTAGCTTGATGTATTCAGGCCTCTGCTAATGTCATGGAAGAAAAGAGTGGGATAGAGACAAGCTGGCATTCTGCAGAGGCTTCAAACAGGGTCTCCAGTACCAGAGCAACATGGATTTTCTCAAAGCCAGACACAAAGTTGTCCTTTAGGGAACAATTTAGGGAAGTGTCCTTTAGGGAAGACATTTCAGCAGAGCTATTCCAAAATGGCATCTTTTGTGTCCAGAGCAGGACTTCCAGTTCTCAGTAAAGGATAGAGTTTGACACATACTCTGGCAACGCTATGGCTCAGCTCCAGCACTCCCCACTCAGCTGCTTTCCACAGAGCTCACTCCAAGGTGCCAAATTTCCAGCATACACACATGGATCAGATTTAAATGTTAAGAAATGCCACTGGGTGCCTACAGCTCAGGAACTATGACCTTCAGCATTACAATGTCCAAGTCTCTTTGGCTATAGTCCAAAGATGCTGAAGGGCCCTACAGAAAGACAAATGGAGAGGCTGTTCACAGACATTTCAGCTAGCTATAGCACACCCTCTTTCTAGGCATATATACAGACTGGAAGGAACAGTATTTGAGAGCAGCCCTGCAGAGAAGGAACTGGAGGTCCTGTTGGATGAAAAACTTAATGTGAGCCAGCAGTGTGCTCTTGCAGCTCGGAAAGCAAATGGTATCCTGGGCTCCATCAGAAGATGGGTGGCCAGCAGGAACAGGGAGGTGATTGTCCCTCTCTACTCTGCTCTCATGAGGCCCCATCTGAAGTATTGTGTCCAGGTCTGGGGCCTCAGTAGAAGACTGAGGAGAGCTGCTGGAGAGACTCCAGAGGAGAGCCACAAAGATGATCAGGGGACTGGAGCACCTTCCCTACGAAGACAGGCTGAGAGAGCTGGGCTTGTTCAGCCTGGAGGAAAGAAGGCTGCGGGGTGACTTCACTGCAGCATCTCAGTACCTAAAGGGAGGCTATAACGGGAGGGGAGTCAGCTCTTTGAAAGGGTAGATAACAGCAGGACAAGGGGAAATGGTTTTAAGTTGAAGGAGAGAAGATTTAGGTTGGATGTCAGGGGGAAGTTCTTTATTGAAGAGTAAAAGATCACAGAAAAAAATAGTAAAAGATAGTTTACAGAAGCAAATGTGCAGAGACTGCTAAAAGGATCAGGATTTCAGCAAGCTGGGATTAGAACAATGTGGGGGTAGAGGACAAAGATAAAAGTTTTGAGAACAGCTCGAGGACATTTGGTAAGTAAGTGATAAGATGTCCACAAGGCAAGTTAGAACTGGACTGGGGGCTACCCCTCCCGCAGGGTCAATAGTTTATAGCAAGGAAGATATGAGCCTTCACGAGGAAGATGATGAGCCTTCATCCCACAACCACCAGAAGGAGACCCCCACTGCTCAGGGCGCACATGCAAGAGAGAGGGACCATTTGCTGATGGGTTCTCAGAAATGTAACTAATATGTACGTGCATTCCAAGAAAATCACTGATTATTTAGAAGTTCGGCCTGTATCTGTACCAAGCTTTTGTCCTACGGTGTGCAAGTTAGGAGTTATCCCCCTTGCCAGGGCATATGCGCTTTGCTAATAATCATACCTGCTCTATATCCTTATTCAGGCTGTAGGGTTTGATTTCTGCAAGTCACTATGAGAGCGGTGAGGAGCTGGAACAGGCTGCCCAGACAGGTTGTGGATGCCCCATCCCTGGAGGTGTTCAAGGCCAGGTTGAATGGGGCCCTGGGCAGCCTGGTCCAGTATTAAATGGGGAGCTTGGTGGCCCTGCATGTGGCAGGGGGGTTGGAGTTTCAGGGTCCTTTCCAACCCTGGCCATTCTGTGATTCTGCGATAGCCTGCCTCAGACTGCACTCTGCCAGTTTCCACTCTAAAGCTCACTGGACACTACATTCACCCATTTCTAAGGAATAGCAAAAAGAATCCAGTTTTACTACAAGACCCATAGGACAGGGGCTACCACTAAGAGCAAGGGCCAAATATCTACAGAATTCAAGCACACTACCCTGCTGAGTTCAGTGGACCCTGAATGTCCTCACAGGAGACCACCACTGAAACAGTGCAGCTGAGGTTTAGAAAGGAAAAGCTTTAGGAGCAGTCTGACTGCCTTCTATGAGCCTATTCTTGTAGCAGGATGGGGAGAGTTGCAGCTCTATCACTATCCCAACCTGCTCACCTCAGCTCCATGGCCTGCTGGTGCTGGTAGCTCTAAGTGGAGGAGTGGCAGTGATATGCTAGTGGCTCACAAAGGGCTCATGTGCTTTCCACAGTCTTGGTGCAGGTGTTCATTCGCTTCAGGTGTAGCTTAACATCCAATTGTAGCAGTAATAAGCATGAAAATAACTGTTAGCAAACAAAAAGGCTGCAAACATCTCTTTCACATTTAAACAAATATTTGTACATTTCCCTGCTCCCTTTTCCATATCCTTAGGGGAGCACTGCAGTAACATCTAGATACTACTTATTTGCTTATTTATTTATATTTCTGTCTCACAGGGGTCCATGCTGCCCTGCTCAAGTCAAAAGCCAGGAAAACATGAGGTTGTGTTAAAAATATAACAGCATGTCACCCACAGAGCAGAAGTCTGATATGAAGTAATTCTGTTCTGTCCTTCATTACCAAATAGAGAGCTGCTTCTAAATCAGGCAAACCCATTACACATCCATAATAGCTGGAGGCAAACTATATTATAAGCTTCTAAAACAGGAAAATATGTTTTCAAGAGCAATATCCCGTTGTACATCCCACGCGCTAGTGCAGGTTCTACATAACCTTGATTTGGAGGACTCTGAGGATTCTGGAGACATATTAATGGCTGCTGGCTCTGCCTTGTCGTAATGGGAGTGATATCCTCTCCTTTAGCCTAGCATAT
Organism: Phasianus colchicus; assembly: GCF_987193195.1. Taxonomy (NCBI): domain Eukaryota; kingdom Metazoa; phylum Chordata; class Aves; order Galliformes; family Phasianidae; genus Phasianus; species Phasianus colchicus. The sequence goes on from NC_143476.1 coordinate 72,873,718, forward strand.
GGTAAAGGAAGATCTTGATCAGCCTCTACTCCTCTGCAGCTGCACCCAGGGCTGCTGCTTGAGGGCAGAACATAATGCATTTTTTCCTGGACTCATTCTCTATGAGGGAGATTTACTAGCCCCTTCTGCCTTTTGTCTTTGCAGCTAAAGGAAACAATTATTCCAGCAATTAATAAAATACATTCTTAGAGCATTCCTATCTGCCTTTGTCATTTCACTTTTCACTGTCAAAATGTGCAGAGCCAACCCTATCTGTGAGAAGAGAAGTGTTAAAGACTTCATAAAAATGTATGATTTTCAGAAGTGTTAGACCCAAGAGCCAGTGGAACAAAGTCTGCAAGATAGAACTTCTTTGGAGTACATGTGCTGACTTTTTCAGGAATGGAAAATCTCTGCTTTATCCTGTTGTTCTTCAGTTTGTGCAGAACAAACATTCCACACTGATGCACATCATACGCAAAGGACCATTTCTGGCTGAGGGGACCAGGGACTGTATTGTTTTCATTGGTCCTAGACCTCAGTACAAAAGACTTCAATTATTATTCATTTTCTGAGCAGTAGCAAACACATAATCTGCACTCAAAAGATGGGATTGAGGTGTATTTATTCCACTTCTGCAGGCGAGGTGCAGCTCCTAAGTCCTGTGCTGAGAAGTGGTCTCTCCTCCCTCCCAACTTTTTCAGGGCTGAACAGCGTGGAGAACTGAAAAAAATTTAAATCTTTCTCCCTCCCTTTCCTGCTGTACCACACAGACTTTTAGAGACAAGCCCCTTCATTTTGTGAAGGGTTTCAATGAAAGGACAATTCATTCACTGGCTGTTGGCCTTCAGCCCTGCATTTGGTCATTCATTAGAGCCAGACTCTTCCCCTTAGCACGGGCTAATGTAGTTGCACAATGGCTTCAGTGGCCATCCTGCCCACCAAGCTGAGAGCACAGTCCAGCTGTTAAAGCCAACACAAATCCTGATGCTAAATCTTTCCTTTGTTCTTTGTTATCTCAGAACGAATTTCAGCCTCCCTTGCAGCTGTTATTTCTATCCAACAATAACAACACTTCTGTGGTCCTTACAAAAAAACTAAAATCTGTCAAAAACTTCTGCTTAAAATAGCACTGTGAAGGGTTTAAAGTTCAGTTTCTTTTGCATTACAGCTTTTTAATTTAATTTAATTCAATTTAATTTTACTTTATCTTTTCCAGAATGATTAGATCCATGGGATACCCTTAAGTGCGCTGATACAGGTAGCTGCATTTCTTGTTGCAGTTCTGTACATAACATGTTTTTAAAATCTACTCTCCAATTACCAGCAGACAAATCGCAACTCGAAGGGCACAAGACTTGATTCCTTTTCCAGTGTTGGAGAATATTTACTGTACAAGTCTTCTTATTGAAATCAGTGAAATTCTTTGAGGAATAATGTACCATTTGGGGTTAGAGAGAACACTGATTAATAACCCTTCATAGCAGCAGTGTCTTTGTAACCATAGCCATGCAGAAAATCTGGTACATTACCTAGCATAATGCCAACAACAAAGAAATCTAAACAAATCAGCAAACAATCATACAAACCAGAAAATTTTTCCTCATGATTAACTGCATGCTTCTATATTTAAATGAGCAACAAATTATATATGAACTTGGTGATTAATATTTCCCAGACATAACAACTTATTTATCCTTACTTCATGCCTACAAAGTTTTAATGAAACAACTGATTTTTAAAAAATATTATGCAGATCTGTTTGCATGCTACTCTTCAAAGATGCTTACAATATTCTTAGGATTTTGGTTTCTGAAGATTTCCCTCATTGCACATGCACAAACATGCACACTTGGGATTGCAATATTGTAGAATGTCTTATTCTAGGGCATAACCATTACTTTGATCTGTTACTTTTGGCTCATTGACATGACATTTTTGGTTGCTGATGATCTGTGCTGGTGTTTAAGGGGGAAGAAAAATCATTACTCCTACCTAGATGATGTATAATGGGGAGCCTCTGATTCCTTTGCCTAGGTAGTCATCCATATCCTCTATCTTGGAGGTGTGCTTTCCAATCTAGAATGTTTCAGGGAATGGAAAGATATTGACTGGTTTTAATGGTGAGAATAATCGTAAGTTTTTTCTCTTTCTGAAAAAGAGAACTCTTGGAACAATATTAAGCTTATGCATATAGCCTTATATTAGGGAACACAACATTTTGTGCTGGAAACATATTGACAAAACCAGGTACACTCTTATAAAAATTCTTGCTGGACATCATAGAAAAAGAAAGTCACAATTATCATAGAGATAAAATGTCTTTACATTTAAAAATAAGAATGAGTGTAACTTACTTTCTGGGCTTCTAGATCTGTCCTGGTTCTTTCCTTTCTGTCACCTGGACCACCACCTATTCAGGACATGAAGAACATGCATTATGATTTAGGATGAACTTTATTCATAGTAATTAAGAACGGAACAGAAAGGTGCTGCTGAAGGGGAAAGTTTTCTCACTAGGATGTGTCTTTAATAGGAGTTGTATGTTTCCCTGCAGGAGAACCATTGTCCAGGGAAAGACAGGACTTAAGAGTGAGCCTGTTATCTGGCACTAAATCTTAGGTGCAGGAGACAGGAAGATTTGCTGCCAGAGCTCCACAGAGTGCAGCGTGGCAAAGGAGCACCTACCACATTGGATGGAGACACAACAGCAACGACTGTGTATGAATAACCCAAGCTCCAATGCAGACTTGGTTTGATTAAGCCAGGAATCCTCTCAGCTCAGCTGAGAGGTTTGTATTACAAGCAAGGCATCCCCTACAAACCAGTTGTCTTGGCTCCCTCCCTGTTGTCAGTGGTAAGAAGCAGACACTTGTGGGTGACTCGTCATCTCTCTTACGAGTTCGTGACCTAGGATAACATCTCTCACTGCCTGAAACTCCTAATCTCTTTCTATTGATGGTAGATAGAAGCTAGATGGTAAAACCCTTGAGTCTAGTTTTTGTGTTTATATGACTCAAGTACATAGAATGAATCCCACAAAATAAATTTTGCATAGAGACAGGTTACAGTCTTAACATCTTGATTCTTACAGAGATTTTTGCAGCTCCCAGTGAAAATATCAGCACAGCCATAGTGCTGAAAGTATCTGTGAGAATGTTGAAGGAAAACACCTCTTTTTGGCTGTTAGTTATTTGAACTTTTTCCATGACATTGTTGGTAACACGATGCGAAAATGACAGTGGTCTTCAGAACCTGACCTATACCTACATTCCCTCTGTCACTATCCAAAGGGAGTTGTGCTGCCTGGAAAAGCAGCAAGCTATTTTTGCCACACTGCATGAAAGGGAAGTATGAATGCTCTCCAGCTAGCTACAGAAATTAACATTCTCCATTAACGGAGCATATGGCAACACAACAGACACAGCAAATTTGCCAAAGAATTCAATACAGTGGATTACTGTAGTGTGGATTGCATTGCTATATAACGGACCCTTTGTTAGGTGTGAACTGTGCATCCCTACATGAGAAGTTTGATCAAACATTTCATAGTTTTAGATTTTCATCTCGCTTTATCTTGAGAAGACTGCAGTATAGATAAAAATACTGCCTTTGTTTCAAACGAAGCCCCGAGTCATCTAACCCTATGAGAGACATACTGCCTCCTTTGCCATCACTATGTAGAAGTTGCACTGTAAGAGAATTCCTAGTGAGGCTCTTTTTGCATACACCAGCCATATTTTCTTCCTGGATGTATCTATTAACCTGGTTATGCTCTTCCACAGTCAGCAAAATAATTCCATCTTTTCCCTGAGATGCAGAGGAGTTCAGGACCTGCTGGCTGTGACGTTAGCCTCTGATTGCCTGTTCAAGCAAGTCCCTCACCCTTAAGTAGTTTTTATACAGAACAAACTACAGTGCAGAGAGGGGGAGGTGGCATTCCAGTTAAAGCTCCAGCACTTGCTTAAGGCCTCTTTGTGCTATTGTTTAGGAGATTTAAGGGATAAACAGGCGTGCTAAGCCTGTAACTGCGGGTGACCAGGACAGAGAAACTCGGGAGACCGAGGGCTGGTAGAGCTGGTGTTATTGGCATGTTCATACACGGCGTGGGCACAGGAGTGATCCCATGGTGGGACAGGGATCTCCCCATAGCCATAACCAATGTCATAACCATAGAGAGGATGCAGAACTGTCCTACAAGAGGTGCTCACTCAACGTCTAGACTACGAAGTCCTCTCCAGAGAACATAATTCTATTCTGCTGTGTAATCTCAATCTGCAAAATAAATGCAAAGGGAATGCTTTAGTGGAAATGGGTCTTTACACAAGTATATTTGAGGGTATGATTCACTTTTAATAAACCATTGGTATAATCACTGAGAAGAAACAAACACTGGCATCTGGTTACCCCACAGTTTCACAGAAGTTATAATCAGAACAAGAGAGGTTATTTGGAGAGCTTTGAAGAATCTTTCCCATTCCAGAATCAGATCTCTTGCTAATATCTTAGTTCCCCCTCTGAATAATAATGCTGAAGTTTTATTAGTTAATCAATAAGACATGATACAGGGTATGGTTATCATAAGATAATCATACCCTGGAGCATTTTAGGCATGAGCCTTATGCCTCTAATCAGATTGGGGTGAGATTATCTTTTGGTAACCACACCCTTGGGGACTGGCTCATTTCTATTATGAGAAAATTTTATGGTTGGAGAGGATGTGTATTTCTGCTGCAGAAAAATGAAAATGGTAGTTTAGAATTAGCAGCTATTTCTCCCAAGCTGAAAAATTAGATTTCCTTTCAGCATGCTCCAGTGGAACTCCTCACACTCTATGCTATTTTAAGGCAAAATAATTTCAATGCAGGTGACATGTTTGGGAGTCCTTACCTATCATATGCATGCATATATATATGTATTTATATATATTTACATACATTAGAGACACACAGGGAAAAATTATACACTGGCAAGTTTGCTGTAGAGCTGAAAAACGAAGAAAGACATTGCTTTATTTTTTCCTCTAACAACAACAAAAAAGGCTGGCAGATTAGGGTCATTTATGATGTCATACATGCTACACGTCAGATCCCTGATTACACACTTTAGAATCCTAACTGCAATTAATTTCGGTCTACAGTTTACTAAAAGGAAATTGCAATGTCGATATTAAAAAGAAATCTTAAAAAAAAGGTGTAGAGAGAAAAAGAAAATAGAGCATTACACTGAACCAGGAAATAACCTTTTTGAAATTATAGTAATTACAAGTAAAACTACACACTTGGGTGTGTATGTTGAAAATGTACACATAAACTCTGTTTATATAAAGAAAGTACAGACAGACATTTTTGGGGAACTGTATATGACTGTCTGTAAGAGCCTTCCATTCTCTTTGCTGGCTAGGGCTTTTATAACTCTTGTCTGTAACTTGCAGGTAAATGTTTTCTTCTTCCATGAAATGAAAGAAACTATCTTTCAAATGATTTTTTCTTGCTGTTCCCGTCAGTACGAGCACCTTCATCCTGCCATTACTTTTAGTCATAGCTTCTATACAGTCCAACAGCATGAGATTTTGTGACTACTTAGGGACCTGAACAGCTACTAAAACTATTTCAGCTAACACTGTGCTAACCTATTGAAACACTTTGTTCTTATAGATTTCAGCAAAGCATTATTGCAGTCACACTGGTATTGTATGCTTTGGTTCTAATCTTCCATGCTATGCATTTATGAAAAATGTAAAGCTATTGAAATGGTGGAATGCATCAAAATTCAAAGATAGATGATGATCAGGATATAACACTAAGCAAGTACATGGAGCAGGGTCAAGGCCAGTAATTAGCAGCTAAAAAAATAAATAAGAACTCACTGAAAAGGAGCTCATAGGATTTAAGTAGTCAAATTAGTCTAATTTTTTTCTATCTTTCTGTACTGAGCTGTGAGCCTGTGTGTGATTTCTGTCCTATTTCATGGTCAAATTCATGTAAGTGGAAGGAACTGAGCAGAAGTTGTAATGGCTCAGATTGCTCTGTGCCTTTGCCCTGAACACACACACAAGCAGAGCAAAGATCAAAAGCTGTGACAGACTTAACATTTAGACAGTGAAGCATATGTTGATGTGGTTGGGGCATGCAATAACTGCATAACTGTGACCAGCCTTGTATGATGCCCGTAAACGTCCAAACTATGCAAGCTTGAGTCAAGCAGCTGAGTATCACAGCTATGATTGCTGTGCCTGTTGTTGAAAAAGTGTCCAGCAGGGGGGCATGTGTGAGAAGCACATCTGACAGAGTATGTGTCAAGACGGCGTTCCTTCTGTCTCCCGAACTCCAAATGATTTTGGATGAAGTTTGGCATCTGCTTAATGTTCTAACAACTTCTGTGTGCATGGTGATTAAAGAAAACCTTCTTGATAGTTTTTGTCAGCTGCTGTTTATTGTGTGAAGAAATGGTTTTATTTATTTGATAGGTTTTTATAATTGCAAAAGCATGCTGGAAGATCACAGTTCTGTAACATTAAATTAGATACATATGTCCATGATGATGTTTTGAGGATGATCATCAGTTAACCACAGCTGTCCCAAAGCCCACCAAACTCAATGGGAATCTTTCCACCGCATCCAAGAAGAGAGCTGTAACACCTAAAGCATTAGGTCTTAAGAGGAGGTACCATGGAAGTTCAGATCACCCTGAGGAAAGGCCAGGGTGGAAAAGCAGGCTCATGAATTGCACCATTTGTATGGGTTACCCTGCTAGGATGCTCCCCACATCTTTACAACTTACGCTGGGGACAAAATGCTGCAATGGGCTGCCCATGGCCCACGCTCCTCAATCTGCTCTAGCTTCTCTATTTCAGTCTCCACTAATCCCTGAAGGAGAAACTCTGGAAACTCAGCATATGGTAGCTTAGTTCCAAGGATATTGCTGGACTCATGTTACGCTGGCTGCTAGTTTTGTAAATGGACAAGGCTATAATGGAGCCAAAATCTTGCCTATGTGTCATCCAATTATATAAGTAATCTTGAACTTTAAAAACAAAAATGTCAAGGGACTTGTCTTTGACATGCATGCTGAATTTGCATTTGGCTTTCATTAGCCCTAGATCCCTTCTTCTTTTTATTATTATTACAGCATGAAGGTGACTATTTAACTATAGTTATAGGTGCTTGCTGACTGTAATACCAGAAAAACTGAAATTATCATGCATTTGTTTTTCAGAACTGTTTTTTTCCTAGATAGCATATATTGTAAAAGCCTTTTCTTATGGAGAATTATATAAAGAGATCCTGCTTACTTGTGTGACATATGTGATGCCAGAATAATTTTAGGATTGATAATTATTTAATAGCCTATGCTCCATTTAGTGATTATCTGGCTTCGTAACAGCAGGGCAAGCATGCTGAATAGAACTACACTGACACTTAACTTTTTTTTTTTTTTTTTTTTAATTGCAAAATCACCAATGCATTTAAAAGTAAATTAGAAATGAGAGGTTTCAGAAATATCTCCCAAATTGTTTGTAAGTATCTCCTCAAGAATAAAGTTGAACCAGCTTTGTGAACAGCACAACAGCTACATTTCCTAATTCATCTCAACATGGTAAGTATGAAATATAGACTAGAGTTGTATATTATCACACTGTGTAGGAATTATTCTCTTACAATAGTACAGTTAGTTCAATCAGTAGTTACAATAAATGTGTTTTGAGCACATACCAACTAAAGAATTCTCAGGAACTTTGATTTATCAAAAAACATTATTAAAGTTTTTGATGCCAATAAACGGATTTACAATGCAGTGATGAATTTCTAGAGCAGAAACATAATCGTTTCTCTGCACAATAGCTTACTTCCAAGAGAAAAGCACAACAGAGTGAGAAGGAGGAAAAAAATAAAACACAAACCAGTTCTATAAGCAAAAGAATACCTGTGAGTATAAACTCTTTTGCTTATAGAACCAATGTGTGTTTTGTATAAGCTCAAAGGAGCTATGAAGATTTAACTACTGAAAATCTTAGAGGATCTGCATGAGAAATGTATGCCAAAGCAAGCTTACTGCAAATTCTTGGTGTTAGAGTCTTACTGGACTTTGCACCATCACAGTGTAATATACTGATTAAATGTGAGTGAGAGGGAAATAAAACAAGTTTGTAAACACTACAGTGCATTTATCAGAGAGTCAGTTTCTGATCTGTCATATGGGCTATCAAGATTTGGGGAATTTTCACTGAAATAATATAGTGCAGTATCCCTCAAACTCATTTTTGTCTGTTGGATAAATTATGTGTAAACATGAAAAAATAAAGAAAAGAAGTTCAATCTTTGGGAGTAAAACTATTACTTTGTCCTTCAGTATCTTTCTGAATATGCTGTCAGCTTATCCTGGTGTTCCTTACTTACACTTGCATGAAAACTCCATTATATTATATACCTGTCTCTCTTAATCAACAAACACTAGTTGATTTCTTCTTCACTAACAGCCATTTGCAGTGTGAAAGTAGATTCCTCTTTCCTGCTGAGCTCTCAGTAAACATCAAACAATCATGTTATTTGCCTTGACAACATGTCTTCAGAGTGTAGCATTTTCAACATGATTTTGCATTTTTATGGAATTTCCCTCTTGAAGGAAGAATATTCATTTTCAAGATGCAGCTCTCTTCCAGAAATTTGTTCAGTTTCTCATTATTGGTGACATTGTGTTTGTAGCATAGTAATGGTCATTCATACATCTCAAAGGATGAAAAGTAATGTACGTGTTGTGTTTGCATGAGAATTAATGGAAGACCATGCTTATTGGATGACATGAACAACCCTCTACCTTCAGACATGTACCATGAACCCAGAGTAATGGTGGCAGCAAGACAGAATTCGAGATAACGTGGAATTAAACTGTGGAGAAGGAAAATGTCTGATATATTACAGAGGCCAATATTTGTCAGTGCTGGTAAAATGAAATAGACTCCCATATTTCTTCAGGTTTTGTTCTGGGGTGTTTTATTTTAAATGATACACTTGAAAATATAATGATCTTCTGTGACTGTTATTGTTGAAGACAGGGAGGAACTTCTGGAGGCCACCCAGCCCTTTGTCCAAGCATGGTCTGCTGCACCAGGTTGCCCAGGACCACATCCAGTTGGGTTTTCAGTATCTTCACTGATGGAGACTCCTCAGCCTCTCTGGGCAACACATTTCAGTGCTGGACAGTAAGAAGTGTTTTCTTGTTTTCAGATAGAATTTCATGTGCATCCATTGCTTCTTGTCCTTTCTGAGAAGAGCGTGACTTCTTCATTTCTTCCCTATGAGTATTTAGATACAATAGAAAGATCTCACCTGTTCACTGGGAAAGAGAAAGCTGTGTAAAACATCTGAGATCTGCCCCTACAAAAACCACCACATGATCTCTTCTTGCCATCTGCAACTATCTGATCAGCAAAGTGAATTTTGTGATAACAATTCTCTGACACTGTAGAAATACATGTTTCTCTAGAGCTGTAGTACTGTTCTACCAGCACTTCCCCGAGTCTATTCCTTCAGAAGGAAAAGGTGTGACAGTTTAGCTTCGAGTTAGGCATACTATGAGAACAGATGTGCTTCCACTAATAAGATTTTCTCCTTTTTACCAGAATGCATCCAGGTGATGGAGTCATTCATTTTTTTCTCTTCCTAGCTAAACTGACTGCAAAGCTTACTGTTGCAGTTTTCATAATGCACTTTATTTCTCACTTTCAAAAGCATTTTCAGAGCACAGAGGTCCATCATGAACTACAGAAAGGGTTGAATGTAAATATGAGAATATTGGTCTGTCTCAACCTCCAGTCATTCCTGGAAACCACTCTGTGCAGCCAGTCAGTAACAAGTGACAATGGCTTCTGATTTATATGTTGATTAGAGGCAAAGTTTATTAAGAACTGAACAAGACAAACATTCTTTCATTTCAAAGATGTGCTACTTAAAGGCAAGCATTTTTCTGCTCCTGCTGCATTCACTTCTTTTTCTGTCAATACAGGAAACTTGTGTTAGAGAGAAAATTCTGACCCAAATGAACAAAGACATCTAAAATACAAAATCACTGAGATTCAACTCTAAGTTGGCAGCAGAGGGGCAGTCTGACAAAATGACCTCTGACAGGGAAGTTCTTATGAAACAAAGGGGTGTGACTGAATTCCTCCAGTTGGAAAAAACAGCACCCACGGCCATTCATCAGCACTTGCTGAACATTCATGGAGACCAAACAGTAAATGTGAGCACAGTGAGGAAGTGTGTGTTATGTTTCTGCAGTGACAAGACTGACATGAAAGATAAGCCATGTTCCAGTCTGCAATTTACAGTGTCACACTACACAATGAAGAGTGTCTCAATCAGCTAATCTACATGAATCAACGGACTATGATCAGGGAACCATGGACAGAGATGAATATTGGCTTCAGAGCATTGGAAATTACTGTGACAACAGTGAAATATCACGAAATTTCAGCCAGGTGGGTCCCACTAATGCTCACACAGGAACACGATATGCAAGTTTGTAAGAACCTATTGAACCAATAACATGGTGAGGGTGGCTGCTTCCTAGATTAAATTATTACAGATGTCAAGATGTTATGTCACCACTATAAGCCAGAGGGAAAACAGCAGTGCATGGAGTGGTGATGTGAATTCCCCAACAAAGAAAATGTTCAAGATGCATCTCTCAGCAAGTAAAGTGATGTGCATTGTCTGTTGGGATGGGAAAGGGGTGATCCTTCTAGATTTCCAGAGACCTGGATAAACTGCCAGCTCTGACCACTACTTCATGACATTGGCTGAATGGAATGCTGAAACTTCCAGAATCAGGCCAGAGAAGAAGACAACTTTCTTGTGCAACGTGATAACACCTGGCCCTATACCAGTTTGAACACCATGGAGAACATTGCTGATCTTGGCTGGGTTGTCCTAACACACCCACTGCACATTTGGATTCAGTGCCTTCTGACTTCTACCTGTTCAAGCTGGTGAAAGATGGACTGCATGAGCAATGCCCTCTTAGCAAAGATGCCATCATAGCAGCTGTGAAACAGTGGGTCACCTCCAATGGTGCAGATTGTTCTGAGTGCACCATGAAGGCTCTTGTTCATTGTGCCAAAAAATGCATAGTTAATGGCAGTGACTATGTTGAAAAATAGCGTTTTGTAGCTGAGAATTTGTTCTGTCAAGTACTGTTATTGTGTTCGTTGCAGTTTTGATGGAAAAAAATTAGGAGATATTACTTTCATTGTGTTTTAGAAGCTTTGTATTTAAATTTTTATTTGGCTAGATACTTTCTATGCAGAGAGAAAAATCAGAGCAATTGGTTTCTCCAAAACAAATAATTTGACTGGAATGCAAAATTGGCCCCTAGAGAGGGGACAGTAAGGAATATACCTTTCTCACCTTTCTTCAGTCAGGATTTTTCTTCTAGTTTAGATGCCACCTTAGCACTTTTCACATGATTGCAAAGATTTATCAGGAAGATACCACATTTTTTGCCCCTTAGGTCAGTTACTGCCTGACAGAGAAATATGTTGCTAACTGAATTTCACTCAAAATTCTTTCCCAAAGCCCTTCCCAGTGCATGAAATCCTGATCTACCAAAGTTAGTGGCAAAGCTACACTGAATTTATTTGAGGGAATTTTGCTCAGCCACTCTTAAACACTTTATGGCAGACATCCAATATCCTAGCATAAAACCTACATGTGCACACTTTGCAACTTGTTAACAACCTAATGGTGTTGCTCTCAGAGGAGCTTATCACGTGTTAATCACTACCTCAAGACCAGTAAAATCATGCCATAAGCATTAAAATATTGTATTTTAAACCTGTAAAAGGTGTCTTTGTCCCAGAGAAACAGACATAAAGCTAGTAACATGAGAAATGAAAGGGAAAACTCAATTTCTGGCATTCCTTGGTAGTGCTGGTGTTTACCCACTACCAGGACTGGTGTAACAGTCTAAAGATCCAGAGTTACATTTGTTGTTGTTTGCTTATTGTATATTTCCCACAAAATTAAAAACAAAAGAAAAACAGAAGATCACAGTGAATCTGGGAGAGAACTACAACTCTTAGAAAAAATGATGGGCTGCCAGCTCAGATGCTGTAAGCTCCACTGATTTCATCTCCATTTGCAGCTGCTTCCACAGGGACTACATCAAGCTCTTTCACAGAAGAAAATTGTTTCCTAATGGCAGCAGTCACGGCTCACAAGAGATATGAACAGAATGAGCCTTAGCCCACGAAACCCGGAATAGAAGCGAACCCCCAGTTCCCTGATAACAAAGAAAGAGAACTCACTGCCCTTAGCTATAGAAGATACGAGAGAACCAAACTGACCTTTGCTTTAAAAATGTTATTCACTAATAGCATATCCCTGATATGCTTACTTTGTCCGTGAAACTTCATTTCAAACACAACCGTTACCCTCGAAGCTCTTTTTAGATGACCTAGCCTTGGTTTATTTGTATATCAGTAAGAGCACAGCACTCCAAGATGTGAAATGTCACTCCAGAATGCTACCACCTACGGCTGGTTATTTGTGTATGCTAGCTGATGAGCTGTGCACAATGAAATTATATCACATCACATTTTATAACGAAAAGTCCTCAGGAAAGGCAAATACTTTCTTCTGAAACTTACTTTCCACTCTTCTCTTAGAAGTGCTGGAGTTTCAAATGCTGGCAATGCATTGTGTCCCACTTGGGTAGTGTACAAAGTTTACCCCTCATCTCATCAGTGGACAGCCTGCACCTATTGTTTATTTGTTAAAGAATGGCCTTGAGGAACCAAAATCAGGAAAAGTGAATGTCTTAGAATGCAGAATCTCATTTGGGACTAACAAATGACCCACATTAGCCAGATGGCCCATAGAAGTCACTCAGACCCCTCTTCAGCCTCAGTGTGCTTAAGTCCAGCAATCTCCCTTCAAAGAAGACAATTAAGATATGCAGGCCATGGTCTGTGAAGCCAACATCAGCAGAGAAGCCAGATTCACTGGGCAGCAGAATGCTGAGTGAGGGGCATAATTCTGTGGTGCTTGGCAGAACCTCAGACCTTGTCCTGAGGAAGAAGTCAGAATAGACTCTATGATTCTCCTATTGCTGATATTACCAAATATGTTTGGAGGGGAAGGAGTGAAACAAACATAAAAGCAGTGTTAGTGTTCCCTTTAAGGCTCACAATACTCACAATATTTTCATTGTACAAGCATGCTTCTTTGTAAGTATTATCCCTTTATCATCAAAGTAACTCTAAGTAGCTGATTATCAGAGGAATTCCTAGCTGACCAGCTAGTCTGATCATTTCCATCTTTCAGTATCTAGAATATGTACATTTAAAACTTGGCTCTGCCTAATTTCGTGCCAAAAGGTGTACAAAACACACACAGAGAGAATCAATCATGCTATAGAAGGGAATAAGAGTTTAAGAATTCCAGGGGAGCAGTGGTAGAGGTAATATTAATGAGCTCTGCAGGTGCTGTTGTTCTAGTAAAGCACACAGACAAATGTGCCAGCTCTAAGCTGACTTAGCAACATAGAACAGTACAAACATGAAACAAGAGTGATGTGTCTTTGCTGAGCAGCACAAGAGAAGAGCTTCCTGACAGGAAGGAATTTTAAAGGTTCTTTCAGCAGAGATACAGAAGAACGCAGTTGGCTCAGTGAGTAGGTATGGGAGGTGAGGGAGAGAGGTTACATCCTCTGCAGTACCATATTTGTGTCTCTAAGCTAAGCACTCAGGGTAAAAGGGAAGAATTCAGGTTCTTAAGAACACATGGTGGATAAAACCCTGGAGATTTATGATAAGTAAATTACTGTGGTTTAATTAAATGCTTCTGAAGGCCATACTTTTACCCACTACAAGTTAATGAAACACCAGGTGCAAATAATTTTAGGGACAGAATGAGTCATAAGGTATGTGGGAGATGGCAGTCTAGCAGGAGCATTGTTGCACAGAGCACGTGGTTGAGAGGCAGGAGGCAGCTGTGCTATTTCAGACTGTACCACTGGCTTGTTTCTTAACTAAGTGAATCACAAAGGCTCCAAGATTCAAAAGCAGCTTCTAATTCCAGATGCTGTGCCTTAGACACCAAGTCTGTCTTTTCAAGAGTGCTGAACACCTGCAGTTCTCCTTGCAGTCAGATGGGGTATTCTCCAGATGAAGTCATAGATATCTGAAGCTAAGTCCTGAGTGACTAAGACTGTCATGACAAAACTGATCCGTTGGTGAGTTCTGCTGGAGGAGCTACCCTGCTCCTACCTCATGCTCCCACAGCTGCTATTCTTTCTCTTGTGCTGGGTCTGACCTCACAGATCCAGAGGCCTAAACTGGCAGCAATAATCTGGATTAGCTCCTGGAGCCACCCTCCTTGTGACCATACAAGCACTAGCGAGCTGCAGGAGCACCTCAACACCGTAGATACGGGAAGGAATTCCCTCTGAGGTAGTCAAATTTAAGGGATAATTTGTAACATGCAATTCTTACCCTCAGCATTAGTTTGTTTCCATTTTATCCTTTGTAAAAGGACAGGTTAGACTACAAGTGAGAGACTACACCGACAGGAGTGTCCATGAGAAAGAAGAAAACTGAAAGCAACATCATATAAACACAAATTATAACTAGAGCATTCTTTTCCTCATGGTTCTTCCACAGTTCTTCTTGTCCACTGTATACTTTCCACGTCATTCTCAGCTCTGTACTTACTAATAATGTAGATCACATGTATTTGTTTCAACTGAATTTTAGTTGAAATATGCCCTCTGTACAGCATTTTCAGTCAGGCTTGTGTGACAAAACCAGGCCTATCACCTTTAGTGATAGCACCTACTGTGCTGCTGCTTTTCAAGCAGTGCCTCTTATAAGAGCCTGACAGGACACGCTGCTTTCAGCTCTACAGCCAGGAGGAAGGGACTTACAGCAGATAGCTGCTGTCTGCAAGTGCCCCTCCACAACAGTCAGCCTTTGAGAGGAATTCCTCTTTCAGAAACTCATCTCATGCAAATAATATCCTGGCTGTATTGCACAAAGCAGAAGGCAGAGGGATCTCTGCCACTTGTGTGTAGCAAGCCAAGATTTCAGTCATGGTCTGCACATAGTTGCAGCACACTGATGCTCAGGATTTTCAGGCTTACCCATGAAGTTACTCTCTGCTCCTGATTTAAGGTTGTGCCACATTGTTGCAGTTACATATCCCCATGACAGCTTCCACTGAGACTGTTTGGTCTGGTGCCTTGGGCATTAAGCACTAAGCCGTGTTTAGTGATACCAGGTTCTAAAAGGTACGGTGGATTTGTTTTTGCTGCACATTTCAGTCTGAAAGACTACCTGGAGAAGAGCAGAAGAAGCACCAAGCCACACTTATCAGCAGCTTATCAGAAGAAATCCACAATTTCTTTCTACATGAGTGATAAAGGCAATAGTGACCATCAGTACAGTTACATTATTTTGCTTCCTAATGTGACAACTCTAAGCAGACATATTGATTGAAATGCAAATTAGACAAATAAAGAAAAAAGCAACTGTGTTGTGGTTATATTTCCATAACCTTCCAATAACTTGCTAACATGGATGAAATATGGGCCCTTCTCACAAAAATATACTGATACCCCAAAATATCTCAGATGTGTATTTAATGTATAATTGATAATGCGTGGTCTGTTATTAAAGATGAATACCTAGATATTATTCTGAAAATTGACAGCATGAAGTGCAATCACATCAGGGCATCATTAAGGCAATCTAGCTGAAGTCACAGCAGTGGTCTGTGTTGAGTGCAGTACACTGAATAAGAGTGACTTGCATCCGTCACACACATCCAGAATTGTTCCTTATTTGAAACAATGTTGAGAAATTAGATGTCCATAGTAGCAGGACCACTGGCACAGGAAAAAAAAAAAAAAAACAGCTTACCATAGGCAAGGAAGCTGCACAGAAAGAGAGCAGAAGTGTACTGTGAAATGTTAGCCTATAAATAGAAATGCAGTATGTTATAAAATAAACACATAGGAAAACAGAAAAAAAACCTTAACAGGTTGTTCTCTTTGTTTGTTCACTGCTGAGTTCTCAATTATATTTCTGTGCATGCATAGTACGGTATAAACAGAATAAACAACCTCAGTGAGGGATTTTTGTGGTGCTTCTGTTAAATAAGACTGTACAAAAAAGCTGTATGCAATACTTCCCTTAAAATAAGTTTGCAACTGGATTGTTACACTTTAGCAGTGAAACAGAAATCATTTAATACTTTAATACTTAATATACACCTAGTTGTATAGAAACTGACATAATCCCTTTGGCTAAATTTTGAATAATTTTATAAGTCCTCAGTCATTAACTCAGCACTCAGAAATGTCACTGTGGACAAAAAGAACTGCGCTCCACATTAGCTGCTCTCAGTAAACAGCCATCCAGAGTAAATGTTACCAGGACTTTAATGCAGGAGAGAACGTCCATTTGAAATGTTTATTTCCTTTGAAATGCTCAAGTATTACACATGTGAATGCAGGATGAAATCTATGTCCATTAATGTACCCAAGCCTGAACTAGAACAAGTCCCAGAACAGAGGTATACACTCCAGTTCCCCTTCTTTCAAAGCCTGGTCCACTACTGACTGAGAGAACAGAACAGAAGTCCTTTCATTCACCTCTAAGTGCACTGAATCATAGCTTAGTCACTGCTTTGTGGCCTTGAAACTACATATAGATAGGTAGTTTCTTCTTATAAAAGCATAGGCTCATATTTTTACCACAGGAGTTTTCTTTAAAAATCTTTACTCATTCCCAACAGAAAATAGGGTTCTTCTTGTTGTTTTGTTTTGTTTTTCTTAGCAAAAAGTAAGCACTGTGCATGTCCAAAAATAGCTAAAAATAGAAAAGTTTTTGAATGGATAAAGACAAGAGCCAGGTTCTTGTACGCTTACCTCTTTTTAGTGCCACATTAGGTAAGATGACTCAAAGTTTAATGCATACAGCGAATTTTATTCTGGTGTAAGGCAACTGGAAAAAAAAAATGCAGCATTTTTCTAATTTTCCTGTTGACTAAGCAGATACAATCAAAACTGGTCATGGCCTAATGCCAGAGGTGCAAGCTACCCCAAGCAGCCTAAGTGTACCCACCCCCAGCGGAGGTCCACAACATTCCTGACATTTATCCACATAAGTACCAAACAGAATTAAAATGAAAACAGCTATTTTCAATGCCAAAGGAAAAATGTGTTTTTATTATACAAGGTCTATACAGAGCAGGAACAAAAATTGCATATAGCAACATGTCCCTGGGCTGTGCCAAGGATATTCTAAAGTAAATTGCTGGCCTCCATGAGGACTTAAGCACTGCAGAAATACTGCAAAAGCTTTGCACTGCGTACAGAAATGTTTCCTTCATGTGAGGCATAGCAGCTCCTCTGCATAGGCTCTGAACCTATTCACTTCTTTGGTTTTAGACAAGAGGCTGACAAGGTGTAAGATATGAGACTCTGAGAGAGATTCTTAAAATCACTGCCAGCTTAGCACTTAATTTGTGTCTTTTGGCTGTTGCAGTGCTAACTGCTAACACAAAGAATTTCACAAATGAACATGCTTGTTGCACAGTAAGTACGAGGAAAGTGAGATGAAGCCAAGGCAAGGCTGTGCTGCGCATTCCAGTTGGCAGTTATGGGTCATTCAGCATGCCTGCAATTCTCCTGTGTAGGTCACAACAGCACAAACACAGCACACTGTGCAGGAGGCCTGAGAGGGCCTGCATAAAGGCAGTGGGACTCACAGAGGAACAGTGCTGCTGGAGGAAGAATAATAAGAAAAGCAAATTGACAGGCACCCTGATGTTCCTTTAGCTGGTAAAGGTCTTTCCATGTGCTTTGCTTCATGGGTATGTATGAGAGCACAAAATCCCACCTCCTCATCATACGACTCCAAGGAGATTCTGTTGCCAGGATGCTGCAACATTCTTTACCTAAATTTATTGTCATGTGGGACAGCACTGACCTGAGAGACCAGAATATTCTCCTTTATGTTATCTGCAGTAACTCAAATTCATATAGACATTTATACACAGCATGTTGCGATTAATAAAACTGTTCTTATTAGAAAATAACTAGGGTAATTATTTTTCTATCATAAATTTTTGCTTTTCTTATTGGTATTTTTTTCTGTAGGCAAACAGATTAAACAAGCATGCATGTTAAAAACTGCCTCCCTCCTTTCTGCCATATGATCTCAATACAAATGCTTTTAATTTCCAGATGTAATGAAAAGATCCTCTTGTGTATTTATAAACGCTCTCCTGGATGTTTCTTTCAGGTTTATGAATTGCCTTCAAAGCTGCTTAGGCAACACCAAGTGGTTCGTGACACAACCCAGTAAGCACAGTGTCATCCTGGAAAGTGGCAGGAAAAGAAAATATAAAATTCTATACTAAAACACAAAACACAGGAACATAAAATTGTGTTCACTTCTAAGGCAATGTTTTTTGCTAAACATTTATGTGGTGTGAAAAGCAAGCCTAGTCTGAAAACTGTAGGGAGAAAATTCATTTTACATTGGAGGAAAAATGTGTTCTGAATGCCATTCTTTTTACTTTGAGGGCCTGCACAGCAAGAGAAGAAGGAGGAAAGAGGAATATACACTTGGAATTAACTGAACTGTGAGTAGATGTTTATGGATGATCTGCTCAATTCTCTTTACCAATACTGCAGACACAACTAGGCATTTCAGGGTTACCGTTCATCCTGTCAGAAACTGATGGTGTGAGCACAGTCAGAGATATCACACCCTTCACTGGCACTTCTTTCCAGCTGCTGTAATGAGGGTATTAGAACAAGCTGTAGCAGGGAGGTAAAATGAGTCCTTTAACGATATATGTCAAAGAGACACAGCTCAGTTAGAAGCAGAGAAAAAATAAATAAATCAGTGTATGAAGCAGGGGGAAGAGCCTGTGTAAAGCCATCCAGGAATGGAATCTGGCTCAGGATGGGGATGGGATTGCATTAGGGACAGAGAAGTTCTGTTTCAGGAAGGAGGCAATGGGCTCCTTAGCTCATTCTATTCCTTCTGTACTGTGCCAGCAGCTCTGTATTCATGCAGACAGAATGCTTAACACTGTTCTCAGTGTAAAGGAATGGACAGAGTCAATCTCTCGGGCAAAGCTATTTCCAAGCATAGCACCAAGATGAAAGTGATCCTTCTATATGCTGTATTCATGTATTCATATCCTATATGCTGTAGAGAAAAACGATGCTGTGGGCTCCTGCTTGAGCAGAATTGTCCAACCTCCTCAACATTGTTGATAGCTTTCCATTTGCTTGGAAGTACTGAAAATGGAGCAAGTGCCCAGCAGGTTGAGTTCCAATGAGAAATTCCAGAAGCTTTGCACTCTGGGTTAGATGAGAGGCTTGGTGGGTGACACTACAACCCAGCTCTGTCCCACAGAGCACCAACTGTTGGAGTCACATCTTGAGGATGTGCCCTAACTTTGAGCAATAGCTCATGGGCAACCATTTGAAAATCTTTCTTCACATCACAGTGGCTCTGTATTACTCCTTGCCATCTAAGAGGGTGGTATTTCATCTTATCTCAAAGAGGCACTGGACAGAGAAGACCTGATGTAGTTTCATTGTATGGCAGACAAATATTATGACTGTGCTATTGCCGATACATTTTGATAATACCAGCAAAACAAAATTAGCAGCCTTTTGATACCAAAATCAATTATTCTTTCCCCAAATCCCTCTTCCTTTGCACTAGGCAGTTGAAAAGATATATGTTGAAGAAACCTCCCTAAACTCAGGGGAAGAGATGCAGTGCTGTGTGTCTTGGGGATGGTAGCTCATAGGTTCTGCCTCTTTACCTGGGCTGGCATTTACATAGCAATGAAATGGGCTAAACCAGCATGAAAATTACAGTTCACCTACCTATAATATCTACCATTTGACAGAGCATTAAGTAGCTACGGCATCTCCAAATTTCTTAGCATCTAAGGCAAAAATGAGCTTTGTTGAAAATAAATGACATAAACAGGAAAACCTGCTACATAATCTGAGTGTCCACAGACTTATTCTGTCATGCTGATTCCACTTTATTTTACACTGATAAGCAGACAGGTTCCAAGTATTCAGCTGCTTTGTTAATGAAAAGTTGGTGGCAATTTAATCTAGGAAATAATGTATTTTTCTTTTCTATTAAAGATTTTACAAAGAGAAATACTTCGATATGCTGGTAGTAGAGATACATTGATTCCTATAGAAGAATGTGCAGCTAAAGATGGAAAATAAAATGTGGTATCATTGCTTCAATGTGACTTTAAAAAAAAAAAACTCTCATAACCGTACTCCTCTCAGAAAGTATACAGAATGATACAGAATGTATCATTTTGTATACAACAATATGTAATTGTTTTATAAAATTTTTAAGAAAACCTGGAAATTCTAGGTTCTTACTTTATCTGTTATGAAAAGAGGAAACATTTCTAATAAACATCTTATATGGTCTCTGCACACCTGTATAGTATTGGACCAAAGCATAGGGCAAACAGTTGACTTGTACCAATGCATTAGGTGTTCTATAAGGAGTAAACCGCAGGTATATAATAGAAAATGCCATCACTTCTTGGCTTTTGGGCTCTGAGCAACCTGATCCAGCTGTTGGTATCCTCCATTTCAGGAGTGTTGGACTGGATGATCTTTAACAGCCTCTTCCAACTCTGAGGGTTCTGTGATTCTTTGATTCCATGGCACAGAGACTTCCCAGTTTTATCTTGTCTCATATTCAACTAATTTTAGAACCTTTCTCTTTAAACAAGTAAGTGGAGTTTGATTAACTTACCTTGCATGAATAAGGCAGAAAACACTATCATACCAAATATTCTCACTGAAGATACAGTTACACTTGAAAAGTTTTCCAGCCTTCACAATCACAGTTGATAAACAATGCTTAGGCAAAGGAACTGCCTACTTCCTATTTCCTTCTTTTATGTTTTGCTACAAATGTGCTGTATAACCATGGCCCAGAATCAGAACCTCAAATCTGACACCTTTCCAAAAAAAATTGGGAGTTTAGGAGTAAGAGAGCACTCCCCAAGAGGGGTCTGGACCCTGGAATTTGGAAATTCCCTCCTTGGTATACTAGTTCCTGGATTTATAAACATTCCTGGCATGCTGCAAAGCCACTCTCATCTTGCAGGCACTCAAAGAGGACATGGCTGAGAAATGGAAGTGCTGGACAAATGAAGAACAATGTAGAAGGAATTTCATAAAATGGGTCCCTGCAGTGTCTTTATTTTTTGAGGGAGAATATGCTAATAGGATCCTTCATAGCAGGAAATTCTGATGAACTGTCCTATTCTGAAGAGCTTTAGGCTTTCAGCATGCTAAATGTTGAGAGGTGCTTAGTGCCATGAGTCATTATGCATGTCTTTTGCTTGTTCCACAACCAAAATGATACGAAGAAACCATGAAGTATAATGGAGTCCCAAATAACCACACTTACTAAATAATACACAAACATGCAAGATATGGCTGGGGGCATAGTACTGCTCTGTCTGGCCTCTGGCAGCTTCTGTAAACACAGAGAGTGCTATTAAAGCTTCACAAGTGATTTAAAGAGACACTAACATGTCTTTGTACACTAAGAAATCAAATTGGTGCTGCAGAAATCAAATCAATACATAAAAAGAAGTTTAGTCTGTAAAAAGAAAGCATTCCACTATGTTGTCCCTTATTTTGTTGCAAGAAAAAGGAAAATGCAATGGTTGTAGTAATTCTGGCCAATACGATAACATTCTTAAACACTACAAATCATAAGTGTGAAATATTCACACTAAAATTTCACTCATGCTAAAACAATGCTGGAGTGGTCAGAGAACTACATGGGCCAAAGCTTTATCTAGTTTCAGCAGCCTATGAGGTTATTTAATGCATTGTATTTGTGCTTGAACTATTAAAACAACCAAGCAATAAATAATCATATAAAAATGCCCCTCCAAACTAAAATCAAGACGATAGAAATAAACCTCAACATAAATCCAGTCATGTCAATGGGAAATTCATTACCAGCATCAACAGGACTGCAGCAGTTCATGAACCATGAACAGCCTTCACCTGGCAAAGGCACCCAATCTCTGTTCTCTCCACTGCTGAAGTGGGCAGTCATTTATTGGGGTGCTTTGTGTTTTGCTTTTCTCCATTCTAGATTGGAGAGAGCAGAATTTCCAGTGGTTACATTTGAGCAAATAAATAAGCACAACAAGCACAGTCTAATTAAATTTTGAAGCTGAGTACAAACATACGTTTGGTCCAGAATATTTTAAGAAAGAAAATTGGAGTCCCTGTCTTCCCTTGTCTAGAAAAGGATTGTGGTGAATGTGAAAAATGCTTTTGAATTAGAGCAAGAAAATGTTAGTTCTTTGTTTCTGCAATATGTTGTTGGTATTTTGGTGAAGTGCGAGCTTTACTTGGAGAAAACACACTACTTCCTGTAATACATGCTTGACAGGAGCAGAGAGGAAAATGGTTCCCTTTTTGAAGTAAATTGGAGGAAAAATGTAAAATTCAAGGATAGAAATGAAGAGAAACATGGAATCAAACAGTCCTACTTATAAAGGTATTGCTTTGTTAATTGATTTTCTGGCAATGAAGAGAATTGTATCATATTATGCTGAAGAAGTCTCAAAATGTCAGGGAGAGCAGTTTGGCATAAAGGTAAAGCTGAATCATGGTTTTCAATCACATTATGAAAAATTTCAATTCAAAAAGTACAACAAAGACACTGGTTTTCTCCAAAAAAGGTTGTCTAATGTGTAAAATAACTGACAGAACACCTTGGGGAGATGTGACAGAGCATGAACACCTACTTCATCATCCAAGCTTGATGAAAGGTAGCAATAACAGAAACATCCTGTTCCTTAACTTGGAGGATCACTATATAAAATACTGCTAACCATTTTCTTTATATAATTTATCAATTGCTAATGTTTCATATATATTTTACACACCACTTTATGTATTTTGGTATAACCATGTTACCTACTTGGAAATAAAACTGAAATCTGAAAAGCAAAAATTTCTTTCAGGTGCCACAACCAACTGAGATCATTGTCACTAGAATCACCGGTCTCAATTCCATAGAATATTCATTAAATATATATTATAATATATATACAATATACACATATTTATATATAAAAAATAGTAATACCTCCTACTTTACTTCTTGTTCAGTGTTAGCCACAAGATTTCTTCGAAGCAATCTCTTTATAGAGTTATTCTTCCCCTGGAAAAGAACCCTTTCAAGGTATGCAAGCTTGTTCTATTCTTTTATAAGTAAGTGCATGGACATATTAGGCCATGCACAAGATTCTTCTCCAGATGTAGATTATAAATATTTACTGAACATTTCAACTGTTCCTGAACAAATTCCCTTCTTAGAATAGAACATAATCAGAAATCCTGGTTATCTGTAACATTACAGGCTGTAAGGTGGTCCTCTAGCCCATTACCTCTCTACAGATTCTATCTTTTGATTTGCAAATGAAATAATGTTTAGTTTCTCTTTTCTTTATATTTGTTTTTGAAATAGCTGCTTTAATTTTCTCTCTAAGTGGGCTTTTGTACTGTATCATCTGCTTCTTGATTTTGGGATTTTGAGCTTCTGAGGCATTTAGTAAGGTGTTGCTTAACACTTTACACTTTATCATATGCACTCTTTCTGCTCTTTTTTGTAAGTTGTCTAACCTTTAAGAATTTACAGCAACCTGGGAAGACATGAAACACAGATTAAGGAAAGGTTCTTTTTTTTCTCAGCCAATCCTGTCTAGTATCTTTATTGATGATCTGGGTCACACACAATTGACATACTGGAGACAGACCAATGAAGGGCAGCAAAGATGATGAAGAGACTGAAGCATTTTCATAAAAGGAGAGAGTGAAAGATCTGGAACTGCTTAGGCAGGAGAGGAGAACACACACAGGGATCTTATCAAGAAGTATAAATGTCTGAAGGAGGATGGAGTGGGCATCAAAGAAGACAGAATAAGACTCTTCCCCGGGGTGCACAAAGAAAAGTCCAGAGGTAATGAACACGAATTGAAAATCAGGAAATTCTATTTTAATAAAAGAAAAAACTTATTGATTATGAGGGAGAAAAACACTGGAACAAGAGAGGTTGTGTAGTCTTCATTCTTAGAGACAGTCAAAACCCACATGAATGTAACCTTCAGCGCCCTACTTAAGGAGAGCCTTGCTCAAGGCTGGCTATGTGATATCTAGGGTTCATTCTGACCTCAACTGTTCTGTGATTCTAGGAAAATAGAGGGCAACGGTGGTGTAATAAAAATTTTTTACAAGCTTATCATGGACACATTTGGCTCAACATACAGGAATTCTGCACAAACCCTCCAACAGGAACAATAGCTTAGAGATTTAATTTGGTCAGTTCGTGAAAGGGAGTGATGCAGTTCCTTACAATAGCTTGTACAAAGATCAATCCATTCAAAAAACACATTCCAGTTTTAATTTCCAAAACCAGAGGCTTCGGAGCATGAAGTATGTAGCATCATTTCAGACATCTTGATCTAACCACAGTCGATCTGATCAAGAAGTTTCTTCCCTCCAAAATCTACCAGCATTAGTACATATGTAGTTGCTCCATAATCCAGGAAAATTGATCAGTTTCTTTAACATGCATTAAACAGAGCTTACCTTAAAAATGTTCTAGTTGATGTTTTTAAACCAAATATTTTGAACAGTGTATAAAGACAGGTACACTTGGAGAGTGGCCCCTAACACTACAGCTTTGGCAGGTGAGACTGGAGACTCTTGTTAAGGGCAGAACAGCCTGTCCGGCCATGCACAACATCACAGATGTGTATCTTAATTTCTATTCTAGAAGTTAAAGCAAATCCAACTCAGATTAAATAAGCATGCTGTTAGTTTATCAGGGTTTCTTAGGGATCCAGGTGCACCTTTTGTCCAGGGATCTGTCTGCCTATGGCTCAAGCTCAACATTGGCTTCATATGTCTGCGTGGCCTCAAATCAGACAGCTATGTAGAAAAAGCAATACGTGACAAAGCTGTGGTAAGTGGGTTCCTGTTTACTGTCACACCAGAGCTGCCTGGGCTGTTGCTCTCAGTGTCTGCCTGAACTCTGTTGCAAGAATCACAACATGTGGTCTTCTACTTTCCTGACTGCTCTTGACCTGTTTACTTGAATTCTGACTGATCTTCAATTTGTCTCATTGCTGTAAGCTTGCTTGGTGATCTGAACTGTTGGCTGAACCTCAGTAATATCACCGAGCCTACTCTATTCTTCTTTCTCAGGTGTTGTGGGTCTGCATCCTTGCTGGCAAGACTGTGATCCTGCCTGCCTTGGTGTGACTCTTGGCTTCTGGCTCACCTTCCCTTACTAAGTAGCCTTCTTCCTGCCAAGCAGGATTATGAACATTCAGAGGGTGAAAAATAAATTTCTGAGCTAATTCTTTGGGTAGAACTCTTTAAAAAGTGTGCATACAGCAAGGAACATTTCCACCTTTAAAAATATATCTGATCTCTTCTACAAAGGCTTTCAGCTACAGAGAGAAAAGAGAGTCAGACAGAGATTGAATCCACTGCTGCCATATGCCTCAGACTGAAGTAACTGATCCCTGTAGGGATGAAACATCCTGACAGCAGTTTTCATTTATGTGAGCTCAAGTGTCTGACCTATGCTAGCTGGGCTACCAAGCTGCTCCTCAAACAAATCTGGGATCTTAGGTTATCTGGTGATAACCTAATTTACACAGTTGTAGTTGTTTTTACTAACTGATGCTGAGTTATCCAGACTGACATGCATGTCATTAACAACTCAATTTCAAGAACACACATGCATATGTTTTGCAAAACTGACCGGTGCTGTTATGATAAAGGAAGATCAGGATGAAGGAAATTAGTGAAGTAGCATAGTTGCAAGACAATTTCTAAGAACACAGTTTTCTATAATTTGAGAAAAGAAAGGGAGACTCTTTTTCACATGATCTGGTAGTTATAGGACCGGGGGGGTGTGGTTTTATACTAAAAGAAGAAAGACTTATGTTAGACATTAGGAAGAAATTCTTAACTCAGAGAGTGGCGAGGTACTGGCACAGGCTGCCCAGAGAAACCATGGATGCCCCATCCCTGGAGGTGGTCAAGACCAGGCTGCATGAGGCTCTGGGCAGCCTCAGCTGGTGGGTGGAATCAGAACTAGGCGGTCTTTAAGGTCCCTTCCAACCCAAGCTGGCTTCTTTTTGGAGCTCCTTGTGACACAAAAAAAAAAAAAGTTAGAGTAATTACCTGATAACATCTCAGTTATTTTTTAAGGCAAATGCCATTGAAGATCTATCATGCAGTATTTCAAAAGCTCATACCAGCCTTTATGTTTAAAAAATGTAATGATTTGGAAAGGCTCAGTGATAAGACTTTGCAACTATGATTCTGAGCCTGTAGAACTATGCATTCCATTAAGGTATCACTTCTACCAACAATTACCTCTTTCCACACAAGATGGAGCAGAAGGCAGCTAACTTTGCTGGCTGCCTTTCAGATACCGGTGGCTTGTACATATACTACTGCTATAAATTAATACAGAAATGGGCACTTATCACTGGTACTGAAGATTTATACTGCATCATTAATAGATCAAGAGCTCTCAGTGTTTTTTGAAGTGTTTCTAAACACACACATGAAATAAATACTGTGATTTTTCAGATAGAAAAAAGAAGCCAGAGCGCAGACAGAAAAATACATATAAACATGTAGTATATAGGTCTAGTTTCCCAAGGAGGAAGTAGGACATAGGTTATTTGTTAAGAAAGCAATTTGGACTATTAATGTATATCCCATAATGACATGAAATATTACTTTTACACTGGATCAGCTGGAATCCTGGTAAAAAAGAAATTAAAATCACTGGCGCTGTGAAAGGGAAATTTCATTTAGGAAAGTGTTGGTCACTTGAACCAGAAATTAGCAAGGACACTAGAACAGCTGTCAGAAATTCCTGGGCTATGTGATGACCACTTCAGAGCAATTAAGTATTACAGAGTACAATCATTACTATTGTAAGTGTCAGGACCTCATTTTTATACCACATGCAGAGCAGTGGTATAGTAGAGAGGTGGTTGCGGTTGCTGTCCTTGGATGTTTCCTCAATTCCAGCATGGAACAGTGACACTTAGAGAAGCATCTGTAGCACTCACTGAAGCACTATCATTAATTTCTACTGTTGTTAGAATGAAGCCATAAAAATAGTAATTGTGCTCAACTCTTTTATGAGATCTGATGATGAGGTGGAAGTATGGCTCTGGTTCTCTAGTTCTGCTTAGTACATAAAGAGTATGCTAAATTTCTTACTTTAGTATGCACAACCATTAGGTACATATTCCAAAAAGAACTTCATTTAAGACCTATAGGTCAGACAGTTTCCTCTTCTTTACCATGGAAGCCACAAAATGGACATTCTAGAGTGATAATTTCTTATCTGCAAGAAACACCCATTTATAGAAAGTTTTTATATTAGAAAAGAGATTAATGCCACAAATAAAAGAAAAAAAAATATTTAGAATCACATCCATGCTCCATGAACTTGAAGAAATTGTGTTTAGATCCATTATTTTCATATGGTTTTAGAAGATGCATAACTGAATGTCAAACTCTAGCTTTCACAGAAACAAGAAAATTCTGAATTTTAATACTAAAAGTGACAGCAAAAGTTATAGTAGAATTGTTTCTTTTCTTTAAAAACTTGAAAATATTTTAAGAATGTGGATAAATACTATCACCAACGTAAACATAAAGACATGGATTTGATTCTCTGAAAGGTGTATTGTTTACTCTGTATTCCTTGCATTTCACTTTGGCATTTAACTGAGCTGCTTATATGAGGAACGTTATACTCAACCCTCAGTGCCCTCTACAGTCCGGGACAGGAAAGAGAATCACAGAATCACAGAACTGTAGGGGTAGCAAAAGATTCTGGAGATCACCTAGACCAACCCTTCTCAAAAGCAGGTTCCCTGCAGCAGGCTGCAGAGGAAAGTATCTAGATGGTCCCTTCCAACCCTGGCCATTCTGTGATTCTGTGATTCTGTGATGAGTTTTGAATATCCCCAGAGAAGGTGACTCCACAACCTCTGGGCAGCTCCTGGGTGCTCTGTCACCCTCAAAGTGAAGATGCTCCTCCATATGTTCATATGGAACTTCCCATGTTCCAGCTTGTGCACCTTCTTCCTGGCACTGGGCACCAATGAAAAGAGCCTTGTCCTATCCATTTGACTCCTGTACTTTAGGCATCTATAAGCATTGATAGGATCCCCCCCTCAGACTTCTCTTCTCCAGGCTGAACAGTTCTGGTTCTTTCAACCTTTTCTTATATGAGAGATGTCATCCCCTCATCATTTTTCTAGCCCTCTGTTGGGCTCTTTCTAGGAGATCCTCATCTTTCGTGAACTGTGGACCCCAGAACCAGACACAGTGCTCCAGAAGTGCCAGGACAGAGTAGAGGGGAAAGATCACCTCCCTTGACCTGATAGCCACACTCTTTTTAATGCATCCCAGGATCTCATTGGCTTTCTTGGCCACCAGGGTGCATTGCTAGCTCATGGCCAACCTGTCATCCACCAGGACCGAGGTCCTTCTCTGCAGAGCTCCTTTCCAGCATGGCAGCCCCTAACTTGTATTGATGTAGGCTGTTATTCCTCCCCAGGTGTAGGACACTACGCTTGCTCTTGTTGAACTGCATTTCTCTCCACCCTATTCTCCAGACTGTCTAGGTCTTACTGAATGGCAGCACATCCTTCTGGTCTGTCAACCACTCTCTCCAGCTCTGTATAATCAGTAAACTTGCTGGAGGTGCATTCTATCCTTTCACCTAGGTCACTGATGAAGATGTTGAACAAGACCAGACCTAGTACTCCAGGGAGCTCTGCTAGCTACAGGCCTACAGCTAGACTCCATGCCACTGATCACAGCCATCTGAGCTCTGCCAGTCAGCCAGTTCTCAATCCATCTCACTGTCCACTCATCTACCCCATACTTCCTAAGCTTGCCTATGAAGATGTTATGAAAGACAGTGACCAAAAAAAGCCTTTCTGAATTCAAGGTACACAACATTCACTGCTCTCTCCATCATCTACCAGCCAGTCATTTCATCATGGAAGGCTACCAGATCGGCCAAGCATGATTTCCCCGTGGTTCACTACTCCTGGTAACCTTCCAATTGCTTGAATATGACATCCAGAATAAGTTGCTCCATCACTTTCCCAGGACAGAAGTGAGGCTGTCTGGCCTTTCATTTCCCAGATCCTCCTTGCCATTTTTGAAGACTGTAGTGACACTGGCTTTCTTGTAGTCTTCAGGCATCTCTCTTGTTCTCCATGACCTTTCGTAGATGATAGAGAGTGGTTTCACAATCACTTATGCCTAGTGCACCCGAATACATCCTGTTGAGGCCCATGAATATTGTGCATTGAGTTTGCCTAGATGTCCTCTGAACAGATCTTCTTCGACCAAGGGTAAGTCTTCCTCAGGCACTCTCTCTGATCTCCAGGGTCTTATCTCTAGGGTCAAGGAGCAGCGTTAGCAGTAAAGACTAAGCAAAGAGAGCATTCAATTTTCTTTTTTTCCCTTTTCAGCATCCTCCATTACCAGGACACTCACCTCACTCAGCAGCAGGCCTACATTTTCCCTTATCTTCCTTTTGCTATTGATGTACTTAAGGCTTTCTTGATATCCTCAACCTCCCTCATCAGATCTAATTGCAAGTGGGTGTTAGCCTTCCTTGTCACATCCCTACATGCCCTGACAATGTTCTTATATTCCTCCCAAGTTGTCAGACCTCTTTTCCATACTCTGTAGACTTTCTTCTTCCATTTGATTTTTCCATGAGCTCCTTGTTCACCCTCACAGGTCTACTGCCACCTTTGCCTGATTGTTACTCTTAGGGATGCACTCATCTTGAGCTTGGAAGAAGTGGTGCTTGAATATCAACCAGCTGTCTTGAGATCCCTTATCTCCCAGTAGGATACTGCCAAGTTTGAAGAGGTCAAAGTTGTCTCTACTAAAGTCCCAGGTTCAATTCTACTTACTGCCTAGTTTCTTTCATTCAAGATCCTGAACTCTCCTGTATCATGGTCGCTGCTTTCAAGGCTACACCCAGGCGTCACATTACCAACCATTTCTTACAAACAAGGTCCAACATCACACCTCTTCTCATGAATTTCTCCACTACTTGCATCAGAAAGTTATCTTCAGTGCACTGCAGGAGCTTTCTGGACTGTGTGTGCCTGGATGTGTTGCTTTTCCAACAAATATCAGGGTGATTGAAGACCCCCATGAGAAACAGTGCCTGTGATCGTGAGACTACTTCCAGCTATCTGTGGAAAGCCTCATCAACTTTTTTCTCCTGATCAGGTGGCCTGTAATAAACACTGATAACAACACCACCCATATTAGTTTGCCCCTTAATTCCCACCCAAAATCTCTCTACTCATTTGTAGAGACAAATTCATTCCTAGACAGAGCTCAATGCACTCCAGTTGCTCTTTCACATAAAGAGCAACTTGCATTGCTGGCCTATCCTTTATGGAAAGTACATAGCTACCCATGACAGCATTTCAGTCATGAAAGCTGCCCCACCAAGTCTTCATGACTGCAATGAAATCATGGCCTTGTGACTGCACGCAGATCCTGCTTATTCCCCATGCTGCATGTGTTGGTATACGAGCACTTCAAAGAAGAAAAGGGACCAGAGGATGCAGGTATCTCTAGAGGTATGCAAGAGGATTTCCCATAGTTATACACAGCCTCTGGCTCATACCACAGGAGACGCTAGGGAACATTTATCACTGTTTTGGTTGGCCTGACTCAACCCCCAATCAGCTGCCATGATGTGAGCATTGTCATTTTGGACCTCACCTTCAAGTCCTTCAGTTTAAAGCACACCTCACTAGGTTGACCAGCCTTCTGCCAAAGATTGCCCTGACTCTCCTAGATGGGTGGATCCCATCTTCCCTAACAGGTTATAATTTTCATAGAAGTCTCATAAAAACCAAAACACTCCTGCCAGCATCAGCCACATAGCCAGGAGTTGATATGCATTACATATCTGTTTCTGGCTGCCCTCATTCATTCAACTGGCACAGTTTAAGAGGAGATAACTTGGAAGCCAGTGTGCTTCATCTGAACTCTCAGGGCTTTCTTATTTTCTTTGATTCTGCCCATGTTCCTGCTTCCAGTGCATTCATGTTCACATGAAAGAGAGATAATGGATTGCAGTCCCTCCTCTTTACAAGCTATGGAACTCTCTTGACAGTGTCCCAGATCTTGGCTCCCAGGAAGTAGTAAATCTCTCAAGACTTCCTCCCAGGCTGGTAGAGGGGAGCCTCAGTGCCTTCTGGTGGGGAATCAACTGCTACAAGCACTTGCTTCTTTTTACAATATCCACTGCACGCTTTTGGAACTGTTTCCGCTTGCAGATGTTGGTCAAGGGTGTCATGGGCATCTACCATAGTGAGGCTGAAGGGTGGGGACTGAAATGGAGCCGTACTGTTGTGAGTCACTAGAGACTGAGGTGCCTTCTCCTCAGTGTTGTCTGCTGCGGGAATATGATTGTTAACAACCTACGTATCTCTCTCTCAAAGCCATTATAAGTATCAAGCAAGAACAAACACTAGTTCTTGCAGCTCAGCCGCTGTTGGTCTAATCGTGTCAGCGTTCAATACCATACATCAATCTCTCTGATTGCTGTATACATCTCAGCCTGGAAATGTCCTCATGCAGCCTGCTGCCCTGCACAAAAAGATGGGCCAGCAGGGCACATTCTGTGATTCTGTGACTTTCCAGACTCTGGGTCACCGCACAACCAAAGGTCTGTCACTCCCCGGGCATTCTGTCTTGGGTGCACGTCAATTGGTCGGGCTGTGGCTTCCCCAGACTGTGTCTCTGCCTCGACCCGGCTGTTGCGGCAGCGGTGAGTTGTTAGCTTCAATATAGCGCGGCCTCCTGGTGATCCCAGATGAGGAGCGGTCCGCCTCGCATCCTTCGGTTGCTGGCCGCTGCTCCGTGCAGTCGCGCAGTGCCCGCAGCGCCTGTCCGGGTCGCTTGCGCCCCCTAGAGGCTGCCTTCGTATGTGCGCGATGCGACGCCGCTGCTCGGGCCGCGCTGCCGGCTCGCACCGGGACTGCCGGCTGCCGGCGGCTCCGGGAGGCCCTACCCCGCCCCGGCTTTTCCTCGGTTCTTGGAAAGCCCTCTCACGCGGCGACCCCGCGGATCACCGCAGAACGAGCTGCAGTGGTGCCGACTGCCTCGTTGAAAAAAAAACCAAGAAATCCCACCCCACCCCATCCAATGACCTACTGAATCAGTCATGGCCAGAGCAAAAGGTGTCACACAGAAAATCCGTGTTATTTGTATAACTTCAGTTTGATTTTTCCTTTTCTTTCTTTT
Organism: Phasianus colchicus; assembly: GCF_987193195.1. NCBI lineage: Eukaryota > Metazoa > Chordata > Aves > Galliformes > Phasianidae > Phasianus > Phasianus colchicus. Next base: position 72,906,151 of record NC_143476.1, read on the forward strand.
TCTTCTTCTTCTTTTTTTTTTTTTTTTTTTCTTGACTGTAAGAAGAATTGTAATAGAAACAAATAAATGTTGGAGTAAGGCTTGACACCCTTTGGATTTTCAATTATATGTACTTCATTGTAAGAATTATAAAAACAACACCATTACAAAAATAGCACCATTACAGGAGCACAGAAGCATTTGATCCATCTTTAATTTAGTATTACATATATTTCTATTTCTTTTCATGCTTACACGAGTTTATATCTCTCCATGTAGATACAGATATGCTTTAGTACTTTTTTATGATCTCAAAGTGTGCACACACTGCTTAGTCCATATGTCATACACTGCCCTACACATTTCTCAACAATTCATAAGGATGACTGGAGGAGAATTAAGCAGAGCAAAAGTCATGGTTTTGACTATCTTCATCCTGGACACTCTAGCCTGTCTGTGTGGAATGGCAACCAAACTACAAACATAGGGGGTTGCTTGTGCAGTTTACAGAGTTAAGATGTACTGCAGATCCACTTAAACATAAAACCCCAATGTTTTTAAATACTGATTTGTAGCAGAAAAAGAATCCTTAATCCCCAGTGACACAAAGGATCTTTACTGGCTCAAGTAAAGCTATGAAAGCCAGGCTGCTATTGGCTGGCTCGTATTGTGGATGTATCACACATGGTCAAAAAAAAGTACCAATAAAGCTTTACAGCTCTGAGGTTTTACAAGATGAGGGGGGAAAATGCAGTAGGTTTGATTTTCAAAACACTTCTAAAAACACCATTGTGTCACAGCACAAATTTCCAGCTGACTCTTCCAGTAACAGGAACATCCAGCAAGTGGGATACAGCATGGCCAGGAAATTACTAAGTACACATAAGGGTTACTGGAGAATTCATGCTGCTTGTAGGAGAAAAAAAAAACCAGCTTCCAGGAGCCATTGTAAGCTCTGAATTTACCAATGATAAAAAGATAGTTAGAAGTTACAGTGTGTGAAACACTTAGCAGCTTCCTTATATAGATGCATTCTGTACCACTGATGCATATCAACACATCCAGAGAAACAAATACTTTTACTCAGCACTTGTCTTCACCACACACACTCAGCACAGGGTCTTCAGTGGCTGCTGGCACAGGAAATGCTTTGCTTTCATGCAAATTTCCCATGCCAGTGTTACATTCTGAGCACATTTCTCTGCATTGTATCTGACTTTATCATTTTGGGATTTGGATTTTTGGAGCAACAACATTCCAATTCCTCCACCCCTTTGAAAATGTGGCAAAGGACAGCAAAGCTCATCCACTCCACCACGCTGCCATGAAATTGCATTTAAACTAACTTCAGTGCTGTACAGATACGTATGAAAACTTTAAAAATTAACTAGTGGTTTAATTTTAGCAAAGTTGACGGTTCACACGTCCTTACTGTGTGATATTTTGATGTTACATCTGCAGCTGCTGGCACTGAGGTCATGTAGTCACCAACGCGCTTACTTCTCTCCTAACTGAGGTTCCTTCCTGTCCTGGGTATCTGAATGACCCCAAGTAAAACATTGGATCCTTCAGTACAAACCACCAAACCATGACTGGCAAAACACACTTCAAATGATGTGATCTTATACCAGTGTATAAGACCTTTCCCGCTCCTTCCAAAGTTTTCCAATTTTCTCACTTATAACTGAGCTTCAGAATTAAAAAGTGCTTGGCTTAATTAGCGCACCAGCACAAAGACAGAAATTATCACTAAAATGTGACAGAAATGGTCACTAAAAAGTATCCTAGAAGAGATGTTAAAGAAGGTGCAGTTTTACAAAGCAAGCAATTAGCCGCCATAATTGCAGTGAAATAAACACACACCTAATGAGGTCTTGTGAAGCATTCCAGTGGTGTGCTGGCGGTCGTGCTGCTTGCTGTAAGAACTCTGGGAATTCTGGGCCCTGTTTGGCTGCACGGGGCAACCACAGCCTCTCTGGGCAGCCTGTGCCAGCACCTCACCATCCTCTTGATAAAGAACTTAATAAATTAGTATTGATAAAGCTTAGAAAAGACAGAGATAGAAACAGATAGATGGAAATGTCGGGGGGACCTACTGGGGAAGGCTGGAACTAGAAGCTAACTCTTCAGTAGCTTTAAGGGTTATGATATTAAGAGGCCATAGAACAGAGCCAGCTGTTGCTGGAGTCGGGGCTTATTTTTGTATGTGCAACTGAACTGAACTGGCTTTCTTCTTCACAGCTAACCTCAACCTCCTCTCTCTCCATTTAAAGCCATTCCCCCTTGCCCTGTCACTATCAGGCCACGATTCCACTCCCGTTCACAAGCCCCCTTTAAGTACTGGAAGGGTAACGACATTAACACAGCTCTGCCCTGGCAAATTAAGGTAGTTCCACAGCGCTAACCTTGTCCAACCCCAGCTCAAGCAGCGGCTCACACCGCAGAGCTGCAACGCCATGCGCACGGCCGAATAACTCATGCACGGAGCTGAGTTTCTCACGAGCTGGCACCACAGGCCGGTTCTGGGAAGCCGATGACAACACGTCAGGTTGGTCAACTCTCTGCCAACGGTTCTCTTCCGGCAAAGCATGTTTTTATTCGCCTGGTCTCTCCTGTGAGAGCGTTCGCGGAAGAAAAGCACGTCTGCAAAACCACAGCGCCGCGGTGGCGTTTGCTTTTAGGCTGCAGAGAAACCCCCCGAGCACACAGCGATGGCGGGACGGCTCCCCACAGCACAGCGCCCACCCCGCCGGCTGCGCTCGCGTCACCGCGTGCGGGGCGGGGCGGGGCGGGGACTCGTGGCGCGGGGCGCCGGCAGCGCCGCTCTGGGCAGCCGCAGCGCGGGGCGGGGCGTCGGCCTTCCCGCTTCCCGCTTCCCGTTTCCCGTTTCCCGCTTCCCGCTTCCTGCTTCCGCTCGGTAGCGCGGCGCTCCGCGGGGTAGCGGTACCGCGGGGCGGGGGGCGGCCGGGCAGGAGGCGCCGGCGGGAGGAAAGCGAGAGGCGGCGCGGTTCCCCCCCCGCCCGCCCGCCCGCGATGCCGTCGCGTTGCCGCCGCGCGCTCCCGGGGCGGGGCTCCCCGAGCCGGGCGGCGCGCTTCCCGGGCCGGGCGGCGCCGGGCGCGTCTCCCTCACGGGCTGTGTCTTCTCTCCGCAGGGACCTCGGTGCTGCCCGTCCGTCGCTTGCCGCGCCCGCGGCGCCGCCCTCCTGCTGGTGCAGGTGAGATGTGGCCGTGGGGAGCGGGCGGGAGGAGGCCGCGGGGCTGCGGCGTGGCCGGGCCGCGTGTTCGCGCGTGACTGGTGGTGACGGCGGCCTCGGGCTGAAAACCCTCCGCAGTGAGGCCCGGAGAAAGACGAACCTTTGTTCCCGGTTCTTGCTCTGACGGCAGCTCGTGCTTTTTCCTCTGTGTTCGCAGGTCTGCCGCAAAAAGTAACTCGATTTTTTTTATAAGCGAGGGGACTGGGGTTGTCTAGTCTGGAGAAGAGGAGGCTCAGGGCAGTCCTTAGTGCTCTGCACCCTGCCTGAAGGAAAATTGTGTCGAGGTTGGGGTCGGCCTCTCCTCTGTGTAATAGAGATAGGACAGGAGTTGATGGCCCCCAGTCGCACTGGGGCAGGTTCAGGTTGGATACCAAGGAGAGTCTTCTCAGAGCGGTGAGGTATTGAAACAGGCTGCCCTGGGAGATGCGGGGTCACTTCACTCGCTGGAGGTGATCAGGTGCCGTGTAGATGTGGAGTGAGGGACGTGGTCAGTAGGTATGGTGGTGATGGTTGGACTAGATGATCTTACTTTTTCCAGCCTTTATGATTCTGTCATTTATATTATACTTGTACACTGGGCAGTGCTTAACTCCTAGCAGAAATAAACCCACAAGTAATGAAAAACAATGGCTTAAAATAGGAATGTGTGTGTGTGTTCACGTCAGTTTTTCTGAGTACTCAGACTTCTTTTTCTACAGTGTAAAAAAGCAGCTGAGATGTTTGACGTGAAGGCTTGGGCTGTGTACATTGTGGAATGGGCTGCCAAGGACCCCTATGGCTTCCTCACAACGGTGATCCTGGTCCTCACACCCCTGTTCATCATCAGTGCAGCACTGTCGTGGAAGCTTGCAAAAATGATTGAGACCAGAGAGCGAGAGCAGAAGAAGAAACGGAAACGCCAGGAGAACATTGTAAAGGCCAAACGAGCAAAGAAGGATTAAATGGGCAAGAAAAGCCTTCCTTGGGCAGAGAATTCACTTTATTAATGAAGCACTGCTGTACGTCTTGTGTTGTAACCATCCTTTGATACTTGATGCCATTGTTTCTTGAATTATGAAATTCTAACTCCTGCTGAAATCATCTTTGTTAGAAGCTGCCCCAGTCACTTCATTTCTTGCTTATGTTTCTGTGCAGATTGCTTCTCTAAATTTGCATGTTATATTTAAAAATGAAATAGTTGGGGAGCATTAGGGGCATATCTTTTTCTTTAGCTGAACTATGACTCAAAAAGAGTCCAATTATGGGGATAATGTAAATGACTCCTTAATGCTGTGCCCTTTGGTTTTTTAGTGTAGCACACCCTTCTCCATTGAAGCAGTAGTTCACGTTGTGCTTACATGTATTTGCAGTTCCTGGTTTAACTGGACTGCGGGAAGGGAGGTTCTGGTACACCTGCAGCAGAGCTGTGGAGCATCTGTCTTCCAAGATTCTTGTTTGCTGTTGTTTTACTGACACGCTTTCAATGCGTGCAGTGCGTATGGCTGTGCAGTTCATTCACTGCATGCCCATCAAGTCTGCAGTAGCTCAGCTGGTGGGGCTTGTATGCACCATGAACCAAACTGACTTCTGTTTCCTCTACAACCCACCCATCAGCAGTCTTCAGATTCAGCCCAAACTCTGGGAAACTAACTGCTTGTCTTTAGTACCTTCGTTTGTCTGAGGCTACTCGTGTTCTACAGAGTACGCTGTAGTGTTGTTTGGTTTTCCGTAATTATCACCTGAACAGTCCATCTCTAACTTGTTTGTCTGAGAAGATTTTTTGCCTCAAAGAATAGCCATAAGTGGGATCAGATGAAAGGCCCAGGTGGCCTTGAGTTCTGTCTTTTGTGACCTGTAGCAGTTGGCCATGGGAGACTACCCAAGTAGAATATGCATGCTGGTGACACACATTCTTCCTACTTGCTGGCCTTCTAGCTACCTGTGCTTTAGGACCTTCTGAGTTTAGGTGGTATCGTTTTGCTCTGACAGCTCCTGAAGATCTGTTGTACCCCAGGTTATGAAACGCTGGCATAGCAGAAAAAGTCCAAGTGAGGTTTCTGTTGTAAATATGCAAAAAAATTTTAACCTTAATTCCAATTCACCTTTTTCTAACAAATGGTTAATTTTTCACAGCCTGACTTTTTTCAGCCTAATTCTAAAGATTCTAAAGAGTTTGTGGAAGTCATTAGGTTTTTAGACTTAGCATATTTCTAAATGGCAGCACGGAGCTGTTCTTTCTAGCAACTAGTCCGTTATATGGTTAAAAGTGAAATCTTCAGATAACATCCCATTCAGCAGAGACTTACAAAACTGGCTGATAGCAGCAGGATAAAGGGGAAGTTTTAGTGAAATGACTTGAAGTGAATATGAAGTACCTACCTGCAACCAGTATCTGATGACCATCTTTCAGTTCTGTTGGTCAGAACAGCAAGCATTATTAGAATTATGTTTTGACACTTTATGGTACATGAAATTAAATCACCACTCTTGGAAATGTTGTCAAATGTGTATGTATTCCACCTTTGATACCTAGATAGTTTAAAATGCGTACCTACATGGTTTAAAATAAATTTGATACTTTTTCAAAATATACTTTTTAAAAATATTGTGTGACTTTTATTTTGACATAAATTTCTCAAACATTTCTAAGCAAGTAAAAATTAATTTTTTGGGTGGATATCAGGAATAACCTCTTCTCCCAGAACCATCTAGCTATTTTCTGTTTGCCCTACTAGATGCTTCCAACCTCTATTAAAATAGTGATAAACAGTTTAACTCAGACTGAATCTATCCCATGCTTACTGCTGGTAGCAACTCAAACATTATTCAGATATAGTAATTCCTTTATTAAAATAAATCACAAAAATGCCCAAAATTACTGCAGTATTACAGTGATTCCTGTTAGTGAAGTGAACTTTTCTGTCCAATTATCAGAAGCTTGAAAGTTCAGCATACAGGTACAGACATGGAAACTAACTGGAACTAACATGGAATTAAGAACTACTTTTAACACCTATGTTTGAGAAGATAATTATGTGTACTAATCAACTGAAATTTACTACATCAAACGCAAAGTTAAAGATAAATCCATCTTCAAGAAAAAAGCAATTTAGAGTCATTTGAGAAAATTACCTTGAAAACTTATCTTCAGTGATTTAATCAATAACAGGAAAAGAAACATTTGAGAATGAACTTCCTCAGTAACCCATCCTGTTTTCCACCGAATTCAAATATTTTGTAGTAGTTTGGCACAATTAAGCCTCTCTGAACAATTGTGCAAAAATAAATGAAACTTGGATTTAATACTCCTTTATTGCACACCCACTATATATAACAGCTGTTTATGTTGCCTATTAAAGCATTTATCTATTGGCAATATCTGTACATTAAAGCTGGTTCTTTTTACTACTGTCACTTCCTGGTGGCATCCAGGAACCCGGCTGAAAGGTACTCGCGGTGCTTGTTGGGTCTTGGGACGGCTCTTTCTTTCCGTAGTAGGGAGCTGATGCATGGCCTTTAATCTGAGCATGAAGTGGTTCAGCAACAAGTCCCTCCTTATATTCCTTGGTCTGAAGGAGCTTATCCTTTTCATACACATCTTTGACTTTCTGTTTCATTTCTTGTCTGTACATCTCATTCTTAAGAATCTCCTAAAAACAAAGTAGAAAGATAATTACATAAAACAGAAGAAAATGCAATGCATGATGTTGGAAAGAAATATTTTAAATGGTCACTGCTTTTCTTTATTTTATTATCCAAATTTTCAAGTATGTAAGTAAAATAAAACTTAACAAAATTGATTATTTTTCTACAACCAATTTCAGCCCTAGTTTACAGTGCTAATGTGTTGATTTGTTGAAGCAAAACTATACAGTGATGCCCCAATTTCACTATTCGATTAGATCAAAAAGGGAAAGTAATTTACAAGTCGTCAACAAATGCACTGAAAATAAGTTACCCTTAGCACTGTTTTCTATTATAGGACTTGCTACTAAATAGCCATTTATCATTGGTGTTTCTTCCTCAAATGCACTAGGTCTATGACTAAAGGCGTCTCTTGAAGGCACAGTTTTGGGAAATGCAGATGGACAACTTTGTCTAGTATATTATCCCAAACCAAAGCCAATAAAGAGTAAAATATGTTTAAGGAGCTAGGGCAGACCTGAAATTACTGAGCTAGAACTAATAACTCAGGAGAAAAACAAACCAACCCTACACTAGCATAAAGAAAATAAAGGCACAAAACTGCCTGAGGTAAACCCTGCCCCAGAGATCCAGAAGACAGCTCTGCATGGCCAACACATCTCCAGCTGATTACTTCTTGGCTAACAAAGGCCAACAGGGCATTGCAGCGTGGACACCACATGCACCAGTACTTAAGTTGTATGTTAACTCTACCTATCTACCTGGCACATTAGCTAAAATAAATGTACTGCTTTCATAAATATTCTAAAATCATACCTACTGCCCTTGCACAGGTTAAAAAAATCCACATTAAAGTCACATAGTGAAGGAGAAGCTTACCTCTGCACTTGGATCAACTGAAGTCACTACCCTATCTGAAGCATGATCCTACTACAAAGCCTAAAAGCTTCCATGACGTGTTCAGAGAAGGCTTGTAAAACTTGCTGATTCAACAGTATAGAACTGTACAGAAGCATGGTTGGGTACAGGTTAAAGCTGGAAATTCACTAATAAAGCTAATAAAACTGACCCTGTGAACTGCAATTTGGCTGCTAGAACTTGAAGCAAGTGTAATTACTGGCCTGTCCACAAGAATAATAGAAAAAACAGCTGCTTCAAAGGAACATACAAAGAACTCCCAAAGTAAACACAAAGAAAACAGCCACGGAAAATACAGATGCTTGTCTTTTATCTCTTACCATATGCTCCCAAGCAGAAGGATGATTTGTACATTCTGCTAACAAAACTTGCCTATGTGCTTATTATGGCAGATAACTGAGAGTAATAGAAGAAAAAAAAACAGAAATGTGATATGAATTTTTATATTTTGAAATCAAAGACAACTTAATTGTAACCAGTGCCACTTAACAAGGAAGCTTGGAACAGTGATATTGGAGGAAAAAGTCTGTGCAGCTTTCTCCAAGTTGCAAGTATATGGCAAAGCAGGGAGAAACTAGACCAGTGCACTTCTTTCTCAGCTTTTAGGAATTGCATTAAGCTGTATGATACTCAAAAAGCTGAGATAGCAAGTACGTGCAACATTTAAAACCACACAATCACAGAATCATTAAGGCTAAGAGTTCTGAGATCATCCATTGCAACCATCCACCTACCACCAGTGTTGCCCACTAAAGCTTCTTCCTTAGTACCACACCTACCACACCTTTCTTGAACACTTCCAAGGATGCTGACTCCACCACCTCCCTTGGCAACTCATTCCAGCTCCTGACCACTCTTTTGGAGAAGAAATTTTTCCTAATACTCAGGCCTGAACCTCGTCTGGCATAACTTGAGGCTATTACTCTCATTCTATCACTCGTTATGGAAAAGAGGCCAATCCCTCGCCACAGCCTCCTTTCAGGTAGTTGAACAGATCTATAAGGTCTTCACTGAACTTCCTTCGGAGTAAACTCACAATTCTCTCAGCCAATCCTCATAGGACTTGTGCTCCAGTGCCCACACCAGCTTCACTGCCTTCTCTGGACATGCTCCAGGGCCTCCATGTCTTTCTTGTAAGGAATCCAAAACTGAGCACAGTACTCAAGGTGTAGTCTCACCAGTCTGAGAGGGACAACCGCCTCCTTGTTCCTGCTGGCAACACTATTTCTGACACAAGCCAGGATGCCACTGACTTTCTTTGCCACCTGGGCCACTGCTGGCTCATGTTCAGATGAACATTTACCCAGGTCCACTTCTTTTTCTCCAGTCTTCCAGCCACTCTGCCCCAAGCCTATAGCATTGCCTGGGGTTGTGACAAAAGTGCAGGACCTAGCCCTTGGTCTTGATGAAACTCATACAACTGGCCTCAGCCCAGCAATCGAGCCTGTTCAGATCCTTCTGAAGGGCCTTCATACCCCTAGGCAGATCCTCCCAGCTTGGTGTCATCTGTAAAATTACTGAGTGTGCACTCAATCCCCTCATCCAAATAATCAATAAAGATATTAAACATGGTAGTACCAGCCCCTTGGGATCACTACTCACGACTGGACGCCAGTTGGATGCAACTCCATTCACCACCACTCTCTGGGCCTGGTCATCCATTCTGTCCTTTACCCAGCAACTAAGTCCTCGTTTGTCTGCTGCATTATGGCTTCCAGCTTCTCCTGCATGCCTTGGTGTAGATGCACTAATAGCTGAGCTAACTGTCTCAGCCCCAATCCTGGCACTGCTCCCACAGGCTCATCTCTAGTGAGCCTCATTTCATCCCTTTCCTCCTTCATAAGGTGGGGGAGGAACATAAGAACATATATATAGATATGTATATGACAGCATTTATAGAAACCTTATCATAGACATATGAAAAAGTAACAACTTTTTCTTAGCCTTTATTTGCCTCTGTGTTTTAATTTTCGAATTCACAACAACAGAGGCAAAACAGTTCATATGCCTACATAAAATGAAAATGCACATGCTGCATATAAATGGATTCACAGTCTGGAAGGGATGAGAAGAAAACTTCTTCCAAACTCAAATGAAAATGTCATGTCAAATGTAATGTGGTCAAATTTTCAACTGTCAGCATAGCAAAATCTCTTTATCACATCTCTTAATTCTGTCCTCGTTCACCACATGCCTGTAAAAATTGATCATGATCTTACTGATTTCAAGGGGATTACTCCTATGGTGTTGAATCACCTTACTACTAAGAAACAATGGAGTATTACCTCTGATATCTGAAGGCTGCACATAATCTCTGCTAGAACAGCATGAAATGATGTACTAAAATAGGAATGTAATTCACTTAATCCAAACAGCTACTTACTAACTTCAAAACTTTTTGAGGGATTACTTCTACACAATTACCTTATATAGCTGGAACTAAATTCCAGTGGTTTAAGTTTAAGTCTGTTTTACATGATGATGATGTAATTGTCATTTGATTTTCAGACCCAGCTGCCTTCAAAAACATGGATTAAGATACCTCTAAGGTTTTCTTGAAGAACTTTATATTATTATTATGAAGGGAATACCAAAGTAGACCTACGTGGAGTTTTAAACAGCTGTTCTTCACGCAGAAACTGTTTCTTCCACATATTCTGACGTCTTAATGGTAGTAAAAGCTACATGAACAAAGAAAAAAGGATGACTGCTCATGGAAGGAGTGCAGTCCAGGACATGTGGCTAGCTCCCAAGTGCACTGCCATAAGAGAGATCATACTGTATTTCATGCCGCTGGCATGTGACTTTGCTGTGTCTGTTTCTGCTGTTACATCTCATTGAGCTAATGAGGGATCTTCAGCAATTTACACTTTTCTTGCAAATTTGTGTAAGCTGTATTTTTGCTTAAAGATCCCATTAAACTCTAGCAGATGAGATGTATTCTCTGTTATTTGGAAGGAGAAAAATTCAGACATCTGACTCCACCAAGAGGACTTCTGGTGGCTATACACAGAAAACCTGTTTTGTAGACAGAATGTTTGAAGTGAAACATTCTTTCACTCTTACTGGATCTCATACTGCTGCTGCTTTACCCTTTCTGAACAAAGAAAGAGCCTCACAGAACAAATAAAATTAGTTTATCTCGGTAGGAAAACACTACAAATACAAACACCCAGGGTCTCACTCAGTAGTGTGACCAGCCCTTGTACAGTAAGTCTTGCAGGGCAAATGCCTGTACTCCACCCTTTCTATGCTGCAGCACCCCTGAACTCCACAATCTGAGGAACTCCTCCTCCCCTTCCTCTTCCTGACTGTGTCACTCTAGGTCTTCCAGTTATCCATAGGTTACAATGCTATTTGCTTCCCGTGTACCATTTTCAATCTCCTGAAGGCAAAGGACAATGCAGACTTGTGAGTAGCTGTCTCTAAGGATGCAGGTGGCCAGAAACACAGTACCAATGTGATGATGTACAACAGAATTTTTTTTAAAGGTTATTTTAACAGACTGTTACCAGCTCAGTTGTTCTACTCAGATGATTTTCTAAAGACACTACACCCAGGCCCACAGATATAAGGGCTTGATGTATTACAAATTTTAAGAAAAGATGTCACCGTTCATTTCAGATGGGTCTGTGTATTGAGGAAATGAAAAATAGCTTATGTTGTTTTAGAATTTGTTACAACTTTCTAAGTTATCTTAATGATATACTCTGATTTCCTTTGATTTGAATAGGGCTAGCTTTTTGGTGTTAGAACTGAGAAATATCTGGACAGATTAATGTTGTTCAAATTACAGAAAAACCTCACAGAACATTTGCATTTCAGTGCCTTGTTTGAATACTTAGTCTAATCATGAATGAACTTGAATTTTGAATTCTTAAAAATGCATATCTACAAGCTAGCAGAAATACTTCTTAAACTAAAAACTTAAAAATGACAAACAGAAAGGAAGAAATCTCTTTTGAAACAGTCAGCATTCAAAAGGTTGAATGTGAGACAATTTAAATATCAGAAATTTTCTTTACCGACAAAATAACCAGAAGTCCAGCAAAGTGCTGGTTGTTAAGTCAAATAATCCATTTTGCAATATTGCCAAACAAGGTCACAAAACTCCCGTTACCAGTTCCACAAGATAAATAGGCAAGATGAGGTAAAAGGCTGTTACATCGTATTTCAAGACCAGAGGGCTTGACTTCCCTCATCAGTGGGAAGCACTGCATGTCCTGACCCAGGACATGTCCTGCTAACTCAACAACTGAGCATGAGCACAGCAGCACCAGGCTGGGAATAACAAATGATGTGGTCAATGAAGTGTCAGGGTATGGCAGATACAGAAGAGCAGTTTGAACTAGGAAAGCTTATCTCTCTTCGTTAAAATACTGATTTAAATCAAACACTGAATCAGGTGACAGTTAATTTTATACAGAATGTACTTGTTAAATATCTCTGTTCCATCAACAAGCAGCATTTGTCAAACTGATCTAGGATTGGCTTTATTTATTTGTTTTGCTTCCTCAAATCTCTGCCCAGCTGCAATATTAAACCATGGACTACGTTCTGTACACCTGACATTATTTTTCAGAAGGATATACCCCACGTAATTCAAAAGTAAACTGATCCAAATTTTCTTTGTTGGATACATCACAATTTATGGCATCTTTCATTGTCTAGGCTTTGTAGCTTTTCTGACCTTTGAATGTGTATCACACAAACTACTCAGACAAATTACTGAATGCACACAGCTGCTGCTTCAGAGCAATTACTTTTGCTTACAGCCTGCAGCAACCCCTTAAACATTATGCAGATACAGAAGCAAAGCTCCAGTGTACTGTTGGAGCATCTTTCCGGCAATGGAAACTACTGTAAGAGAAAGGCAATTCTTTAGGTTTGTTTGACACAGGGCACTCAAGTTGAATGCTGTTTTGAGCACTCTGAAAACTATTTTTATTTTGGATTCTTGGTGCTGTAAAGGAGCGGTGCACAAACTCTCTGGTTTTAATCAGTTAACAGCACAGAAGTTGCACCCCACAATCAATGCGTGTTAGATCAATATATTATTAACCAATATATGTACAATTATGCTTCACAAAGAATGCTATATTCAGTTTTAAATGCAGTTCAGTAGGGGCTTGCTCCTAATTTACTTCTATAACATAATCCAGATTTCTGAATAAAATCAAACACTTGTCCAAGACAGCCAAAACTGCACAGAAGCAGCTAAAATTATAAACTAGCCCAGAATAAAGGGCAGCATACAGCCTTGGTGCCCACAAAGCAAAGGAGGAGCTGTAGCTGCAGAGTCAGTTTGGTCCCCACTTTCCCCTTGCTTTAAATATGATGTAATCTGTACCAGCCCTTTTCCTGGTACACTTTACTTCTCCATCCAACCCCATTCTGCTGTGCAGACAGTGAACTGGCAGACAGAGCCAATGCTCCATGCAGTCCTACCCACACAGACAGGAACAAAGTGGTAGCAGCTCCCTCTCTCCACTACAGCCTTTGGATCTGCAGCACAGGGAAATGGAAAGTAAGGAGACACTTTGATCCCTCAGTCTTCTGTAAAGGCTGGCACTCACCTGTGTTTCAAACTTAAGGACAAAGTAAATGAGAGGAAAAACCCTTAAAAGATAATGGCTTCTTCAATTTCTTTGTCAAAGTGACTTCACTGAATGCTCCTTTTTATTAAAACTCTTAGCTCAGCTCTGCATTGTCAAGTTTTAAACTATGAAAATCTCTATCTACGCTGTATATGGACAATAAAAAAAAAGAGGCCTCTAGCATACAGAGAATTTACTTCCAGATCCATATTCACAGAATGGTTTTTCTGTAGGTATTCATGTGCCGATTGTGAACTATCACACTGGCAGGTTTAAAGAAATGCTTTCCTCTCCATGTCAGTTTCGCTAGCATTGTCACAAGAAGTTTCTCTGGTTTTAATGCTCACATACTCTGGTACTTCAAGATTGTCTGTAACTTCACTTCTGTCCTCATTTTACCAGAAAGTCAAGAGCACAGATGAGTTATTCAGGCACCCCCAGGACATTATCATAAGTAGTGCACAGTTGCAAGGTTTGTTACAGGGGAAAAAAGGAGTTTACATTTCTAAATACACTAAATGTATTAAATTAACTGAAATACATTTGTGTTTCAGTTTAATAGACCCTGTCAATCTGACGTCCACTGAAATAAGAAGTATTAAGCATACCGCATATTTTTAATGTTAGCTACATCCTTAAACATGTGCCTCTTGGTTCCTTAACACCAGGCTTTGAAGCTGAAGACTCAGTGTGCCTCTAATACAAGACATCTAAGCTAATTTTAACAATATTACTCTCTCTACCTAGATGAGGAAAGACTTGGCTATGCATCTGGTATAAATACATATAATTGATATTTAAAAAAAAAAAAAATACACACACACACAATTGATCATATAAAGATGTGTGACAAAGAGTCTTTCTCTCTCACGATAGGCAACAAAAATGAAGCTTATGCTAAGCTAAGTATCTTATGCATCCAGCATCTCAGTTAGGATCTGCACCAACAGAAACTACCATTTATTTCATTACCTTTTTAATATCTCAAATTTTAAATAAATGGCCCCTAATGAGTGCAAGAGATGTAGAATGCTCAAAATAAAAATTGCTCTATCAACAAAGTCTTGAGAAGATCAGCAGATCTTTGCGTGGAATTCATGAAGGTACATAAAAAGTCAGATCACTCTTACAGGTATTAAACTGTTCAACATCTTTTAAATATGGAGAGTTCCAGTTTGGTGAATGGAACAGCAACAGGAGACGAAAAAGAGAGTCCACAGGAGTAGTATTACCCCCTTGCCCTTCAGAAGCATTTTTTTTTTCCTTTGCAACTGAGACATGCAAAATATCAAACACTAGGATGCCATGTTTTAAGTCAGAAGTGAAATCTGTAGTCAGAAGAAAAAACGGTGTCGTGAGCTCACCATGCTGACCAGCATAAATAAGGACAACTCACATTCACCCTCACTTCAGTGACTGATGTAATGATTCTGAGCCACATTTCCTTGGCCTACAAAATTCACTGGTTCCCAGGAGGTGCTCACTGGTGCTATCACAGCAAGATGTGTTCAGCTGATTTGTGAAGCTTCACAATATTTCCCAAGTTTTACCACAGACCTCTTCGAGAGATCTGAATGTACAAGCATTCTGGCAACCTCTATCACCCACAGCTGAGAGCTGAATAAAAGATAAATATATAAGAAAAAAAAAACCACCACAAAATACTGCATGGGGATAGTAGGCAAACGGATCAAAGAAGTGGAACAGAAATTTTAATAAAACTTAACATAAAAAAGCTCAATATACAATATAAATAAAAAAAAAGGGGCAGGCTGAAAAAAAAAAATGACAATCATAAAAAATGAATTGTAATGTTTTTCTGCAGTGCTACAATGTGATGTTGACAATAAAATGTCATTAAGAAACAAAACAGAGACAGTCTGGTCCCAAGAGAAATATGTAAAAGAACAAGGAGATTTGTTATACATAGATTCAACAAGAAACGTGGTCAAAAATATTCCCTGGTTCCACAGCTGCCAAATAGCAGTTTACCATATCAGCATTACTGTCAAAATGGGAATATAATACACAATAGCTGCCCACAAATTTTGTGTATCTAAAACACTACAGCCAATCAGTTCTACATATGACACCGACTAGTATTCTGTATGCATTTCACCACTATATTTACAATTACATTGTGATACAACAGT
This sequence comes from Phasianus colchicus, assembly GCF_987193195.1. Classification (NCBI taxonomy): domain Eukaryota; kingdom Metazoa; phylum Chordata; class Aves; order Galliformes; family Phasianidae; genus Phasianus; species Phasianus colchicus. The sequence continues at coordinate 72,921,676 of NC_143476.1, forward strand.
TTCTAATCAAGGAGGAAAGTAGAACACACACGTCACCCCATACTAATACAGAAAGAAATAAGCTGTGTAACACATTTAAAAAGCATTGCAAATTTTTAGCAAGAATTTTTAACTTATGTGTACTTGAACTAGCTTCCCTTATACAGGACAAAACAAAAACAAACAAACAAACAAAAAACAAAACCAAAACAATAACCCCAAACAATCCACATCGGAGATTTTTTGAAAGAAAAGGTAACTGCTATTCAAATTGCTGGTATAATACTTCTGCTCTGATAAGGTCAATGCATTGCCCTGCAGGTAAAATACCTAACTGCTAAATAGTTTTTCAGATCTATTAATTCACGGAACTGAAGGTATAAGCAGTCCTGTTAACTCTGCAACACTATTCCCACTAGTCTTTCAGCCTCTGTAGATTGCTTTTTTCTAGAACGTAAAATATTCAGAACACCATTGATCCACAGTTCTCTGTCCTGTAGAGACTCCCTTTGGAAAGAGAACAACAGCACCAGTGCCAGAAGGAGCTTTACTGTACAAATTCTAAACTCAGGGCTGCCCATGTTCTCTGGAGTAGGTTTATCTCAGCATGATTAAGAGTTCAGCTCTTGGAAATGAAAGCATAAAATGCATGAAACACCTCATGCCTTCAAATATCACATGATGTGATGCTTTCAACAACAAATGTTCTATGCATACAGTATATATGAGACATGGCCACTTAAAAGAGCAATCCAAGCTTAGATGGAATGCTTACTGAGGTATCCCGTTTGCACAAAAAATTAGGATTAGGAGGAAGGGAAAAAAAGTTTGTGGGTTTTCTTTTTAGGTGTCTTAATTCTTCTCTGAGTCCCATCATTTGAAGTTAAATTTAACATTTTCTTCCATTCACGCATGTAGTATAGCCCATATCTCTGCAACCTCAGAGGCAAAGGGTAAAAAAAAAAGGCACAAACAGTTGAAAAGTTTTAAGTTGTATGAGAGCTATGACTTGTAAGCATCATATGAAAAGTTTCTCAAGCTCATCCTAATGTACAAGTAGGCAGGACAACAATTCATAATCGATGCATTTCAGAAGATCCAAGTGACCGAAGCTTTGGTCAAAGCAATTATTCCTATTGATGTAAGTCAAGTTTATGTCCCTCTGGCTGTCAGTTTGAATCTTCTGTAGTAACCCACGTTTTACCTACTCAATCACTCCTAGCTAACACTTACCAACTTACAATTCAAGTCCAGGGTAAGAAGTGGAAATGCATGCATGTGTGTGCATACACAGACCAGAAACTGAATTCATTCTACTCTTTAAAAAGTCACTAGCATTACAATTATTAGATATTTTGCTTCTTTATTCTACTAGAAACCACTGAGAGAAAAAGTCATGGCTGTAACTCCCCCATCTCATTAGCAATGTACAATGTTAATGCACTCAGTTTGCTTGTGCTGATGAAAATGCTGGCAACTGGATTTGAAACCCACATTTTACTGTCAGCTACCTTGAAAAAAAGGTTGTATTAATATGCAGAGAACCTGTCCTAAAAATTCACAGCAGTAATTTGAGAATTGATGTAATTAAAAAGAAAAAAACAACAACAAACTCTTGAATAACCATGACCATCTTAAAGATTCTAATTTCAAATAGATAAAAGAAACAAAGAACAGAACATTAGGGGTTTTATTTCCATGTATTTTTCATTTTCCTAAATATATACATGAAGTCTTAATGTTATTTCTTAAATTAGGCAAGCAACACACTAACTTCTCTCCCCAGAGTAACAAGTTACTGGACAAGGAAGAACAAGCAAGTCCACTGTAAAAGAATTACTGCAGTTTTAAATGCCACAATTGAAAATCTAAAGACAATTCATCTCTTACCTCAATGGTGGGTGGATCCTTTCTTTTTTTTCTTATCCAAGCTGCAAAAGAAATAAAAATCAAATGGATTATTTCTAAGATCACAGACAGTATTACTACTCAAAATGACGTTGACTTCGTAACAGAAAGCAAACATTTATATAAAAATTTGCTGCAACACAGCAAGCCAAACTAGCATTTCCCGAAGTGACAAGTTCCAATATGCTATGTCCCATGTCAATACTCTCAACCATCACAGAAGAAAAAAAAAAAACACATTCCTGTTATGAGAGCTTGAGCACAGCTTACACACTACCCAGAATGCCAGAACACAGCTTAAGACCCAACTTTTTGTTGAGCTTGCTACACAGAAAAGCACAGTTTCACCCTGAGAAAACAACACGGTGACCACTGAAAGTATGAAAAGCTTTAGACTATTCTGGAAAAAAACAATCCCTGCATATGCCTCAGGCACTGTTAAAGCCTGGAAAGCTCTCATAGACATTAGTGCTGACTAGAGTTCTTTCATGGGGTGCAAAATATAGCGATAAACCTGCACAAGCTCTATCTGCCTAGGTTATATCTGTTGCATCAAAGAGAAGGTAGGACAACAGAAGGAAAGAAAGGATGCTCCCTCCATCTCAGCAAATTCATGATAGAAAGGACTGCAGTAGAATTAGAGCAGTGGCAATGTTGGCTGTGCTGTGATTTTGGTTTTCCATTATGAACTATAATCAATAGTTGTACGTCTGCTCCTACCACGAGCTGCCTGTCAGTGCAGAGCTGACTGGAAGCAACAATCCAAGGGGATTTCATTGCAGACAGAAAAGTGGCATCATGTCCAATCTTGCTTCATTCAGCCAATGAATTATTACAGAGAGCTCCAACGCAGCTACAGAAATTGTTAGATGAACAAATTCCCCAACTGTGAACAAGTCAATATGCATCTCTTCAAAAGTACCGCTGCCGAGCTGCAACGTTTTCTCAAAACTGTTGAATTCACAGAATTGTTAGGTGCCAGTTAGCATATTTTGTAGACATTTTGATTTTTTTCCCCTTTTCTACTTTTTAGATGAATTTGCATGCAAATAGCAGCAAGCAGATGGACAAACATTAAGAAAGCAGATAAAAGGCATAATGTTCTTTTATATTTTTGGATAATTGCTTGTTACCATGCTTGAAAATTAGAACAAAAATGCCATTTTCACTATCACACATTATCACTCACACACCGTAGTCCTCATCATTTCTTTCAGAAATGCCATTAGAAGGGATTATTTCAAATTTTAATCTTCCAGTTCTACTGGATTTTGAGGGGAACTGCAAATAAGTCAAGCAGTAAGTTCAAAGAGCTAACAGCTGCATGGAGCCACAATTTCACCTGACTACTGAAAATGCAATCACCCATACAATGAACCACTAACACTACTCTGCTTCAGCAACATGATGAAATTTGATTTTAGGAGGAATAGCTTAAAATTAATGTAAGAATGGAATTAAAGCAGGAAAAATGTCATTACACAGCTTAGAAATCAGTCACCACAGCAAAGCAATAGCTCTAATTCAAGGTTAATAATAAAATAATCTTCAATTACATGAAATTGTTTGTTTCTTGTCTATCAGATGACAATTTCTGAAACATATTTTCTTAAAATTGTCGTGCATATACTTATGAATATCAATACCTGTCAACTCAGTAGTCTTTTAATCCTAACAAAGTTAAGACCCAAATATGCAACTGGGGGGAAGTGTCTGAGTATTGAATAGCAACATCAAACTTTCTGCAGAAGTTTTATGTTACTAGAAAGCAAAAACAGCCGATTACAATAATTCATTTACAACAAGATGACTTTCTCTTTAATTCTGTAGAATTAGGAAACATTCTGCATGTACATGTAGCACTTTCAAGCACTTTAACTTCATGAGAATTTCCAAATGCCAAATCTGACAAGACCCTCACCTAAGCTGGTACGCTGACAGCTTTGCAGGCACTCTTTGAAAAATGTTCAACAATATTATTAGAGAAAATCATAGCACAAAAGCCTTTCCTCCTGAAAAAAAAACAACCATCATTGTTCATACTTAGCAACAGTACTAACCACATACAGAAAAGCTAGAAAACGCTAGAAATATGAAGTACCAAGAAGTATGTTTAAAAGATGCAGTTAGAGAAAAATGAAAAAGAAGTAGCTTAAAATGTTTGTTGAAAACTGAAGTGTTAAGATTACTTTCCATGAAGTATCATCTTTCCTTTCTATGCCTCATTTATTTGTCACGTGTAGGTAATTTGTTACAATCCCACTTGTCTCAATTTCAGTCCTCTCAGCACCTAAAAACAACTTCATTTTTGTTGAAATTGCCAGTGCAAACACTTTCACAGCTGCATCCTAATTTCAACTGTTACAACTTAGTAATTCTTAAAAATAATCTTAAAATTTGAAATTCTACAAAAAATGAGCTGCAGCTACAAACTATTGCTGAAACATAGTCATTACAATAGATTTTTTTTTTTTCACTGACAGATAGGACTTACAGTCAGTTATTTCTGTAATGATTTTCAGATGAACAGAATACTTCTGTTAAAAGACTTTATAATTTAATCATCTGCCTGAGTGTAAGAAGCCACAAACAGCACAGTGAAGGGTAGTACATTGTGTACAAATTACATCAACAGAACCCGAGAATTGAGGAGTGTTATGCAACTTGTTTTCATTCATTAATATATCACAGTTAATACAAACACTCAACAACAATCAAACTATCCTCAGTTTATTTCTCATACCATTATCCAAATACACTATCATCAACACCCATTTAAATTCACAAATAACACACACAGATATCATCTCTTCCACAATGTTCTTGTGAAGAAATTGGCTGCCCACAGTTTGGATGGGCGTATGCTCTGCTGGGTGAAACACTGGCTGGATGGCTGGGCCCAAAGAGTTGTGGTCAGTGGAGTTAAATCCAGTTGGTGGTCAGTCACGAGTACTGGGGCCACTTCTATTTAACATCTTTATTAATGGTCTTGATGAGGGGATTGAGTGCACCCTCAGTAAGTTTGCAGACAACACCAAGGTGGGAGGGAGTGCTGATCTGCCTGAAGGGAGAAAGGCACTACAGAGGGACATAGATAGACTGGATCAATGGGCCAATGTAAGCTGTATGAGTTTCAGTAGGGCCAAGTGTTGGGTCCTGCATTTTGGTCACAGCAACCCCAGGCAACCCTACAGGTCTGGGGAGGAATGGCTGGAAAGCTGCCTGATGGAAAGGGACCTTGGTGTACTGATGGACAGTCGGTTGAATATGAGCCAGCAGTGCGCCCAGGTGGCCAAGAAGGCCTGGTTTGTATCAGAAATGGTGAGATGAGCAGGACTAGGGAAGTTATCCTGCGCCTGTACTTGGCACTGTTGAAGCCCCACCTCAAGTAGCATGTTCAGTTTTGGGCACCTCAGTACAGAAAGGACATTGAGGTGCAGGAGCAGATCCAGAAAAGAGGAACAAGGCTTGTGAAGGGCTTGGAGAATATGCCCTACGAGAAGAGAGTGAAGGAACTGAGGCTGTTTAGTTTAGGGAAGAGGAGGCTGAGAAGAGACCTTATTACTCTCTTCCAGTACCTGAAAGGTGCTTACAGCGAGAGCTTCACTGGTAACAGGACAATGGGAAATGGTCTCAAGTTGCACCTAAGTTTATGTTGAATATAAGGAAAAAAATTCTTTACAATAAGGCTTGTTAAGCACTGCAATAGGCTTCCCAAGGAGGTGGCTGAGTCACCAAACCTGGATGTGTTTAAAAACCATTTGGATGTGGGGTTCAGGGACACAATTTAGCAGAGGGTTGTTAGAGTTACAGTAGTATGGTTTGGTTGTTCTTGATGATCTTGAAGGTCTTTTCCAACCTGAGCAATTCTATCATTCTATGATTCTATTTTACTTTCCATCCATAAAAAGCATTTGAATACATACTATGCCAGAGCTATCGCTTTCCTTTTTTTAATGTGTCAGAATTACAAATTCTGTTCATTTAAGTCTAAATAAAACTTGCTGACACAAATAATGGAAACCATTTTCCAACTTAATACAGGTAATTTCACTTTACCATTCACATTACCATTCACTGTATCTCTAATGAACTGCATTAGAAAATCATTATTTAATGAAAAATTTATTCACTGCTGCTGTGTAACTGAGAAGTGTAACAAAAATGTACTAGTATCTCTTCATAGCCATAAGATGAATTTAGCTTTAATATACAATGTTTCCTCTGTGAAAATCCATTCCAGAAACATTTTACATAAAGCACAGGCCAAAATACAAGATTAAAAGCAGAGAAATTTTCATCTGAATTCAGTGTATTTTGCTATATTTTACTTCTGTCTCAAATAGTTTCATCAATATTTCAAAAGCAACACCTTTTTCTAATTTTATATTTTTCTAGATCGCTCATCTGACCACTCTTCAGTGTGAAGAATAGGAGGAATTTAATATACTTAATCTTCAACAGTTTTCAGGTGGAAATATTTTGAGCACCCTATCTCTGACTCCCAAGCAGGCAGGTGTTACATGGTATTTGACCACACACAAACTCTTAAAAAAAAGTCCAGTGACAGCTGCTGTTAGAAAAGATTTCCACATGAACACTCATCTTATACATTAACAAAACAAAGTGCTCTTACACCCCGTCAGCCAAAATGCTTCAAAACAGCAGCAAAGTTTACGTGTACGTACTGACTGCTTGTCTGCCTCCAAAGCTTTAGTAAAATGAATTGATTGCCTCCGTTTCCAATTAATTATGGTACTGCTTTTAATTTACCTGGATGGCACTTCCTCTTTTCTGTCTGCACTGTAATGTCACTTTTGTCTAAAAGGAATTTTGCAATATAGCTGGACGTTTTCTACCTTAAGACCCTCGCATTCTTTTACCACCACTCATTTGCATTCTCATTAGTATGCATGAGATTTTCATTGAACTTTAAGACTCCTACTGGCACATAAGACACTGTAATGAATGCAAAAGTGAGTATGCAAATTAAGATTACCATTAATCACTGAATGTTACCAGGAAAAAAAATGCAAGAGAAGGAATAGATGAGCTTTATTGCTGCATGAAGCATGCAATCTCAGGAATCACTGTAGGCGTGTAAAATTGCTGATCTCCTCTTGGGAGCACTACTGACATGTCCTGAGGAGGTAAATTACAAATTCTACAGTAGGTTAACATTCAGAATTAACATTACAGAAAGGTTATCTGTTGGCTGCATCCGTGTTGCCCAGGGAAAAGAAAAGCATATTTCCTTGCCTTGTACTAAAATATAAGAGGCTTAATCTCACATATGTAATCTTCAAATTGTGTGCATGGATTAGAATCATTAGAACAGCTTAGGTTTTGGAAGAGACTTTAACAATTATCCAGTTCCAGATACCCCCTGCCATGGGCAGGGCTGTACACCCCGCCCAGCTCAGGCTGCCCAGTGCCCCATCAAACTTTCCAGGGATGGGGCATCCACAGTTTCTCTGGGCAGCTTGTGCCAGTGTCTCACCATTTTCCAAGTAAAAAAATTCTAACATCCAACCTAAATCTTCCCTCTTTTAGTTTAAAGCCAATCCCTCCTCTCCTATCTCTACGACTGTGTATAAAGTTAATCTACCACTCCTGCTTGAAAGATTCCATCAAGTACTGCAAGGCTGCAGTGAGGTCCCCTTTAGAGCCTTCTCTTCTCCAAGCTGAGCAAGCCCAGCTCCCTCACTCCTTCCTTGTAAGAGAGGTGCTCCAGCACTCTGATCACCTTTGCAGCCCTACTCTGGATCACTCTAACAACTCCATGTCTTTCTTGTGCTGGGAGCCTCAGGCCTGGATGCCATAATGCAGATGGGCCCTCAAGAGGGCAGTGCAGAGGGGGACAATCCCCTCGGTCACCGGCCACCTCTCTTTCAATGCATCCCACAATGCAGGTGGCCTTCTGGGCTGCAGGCACACAATGATGGCTCATGTCCAGCTTTTCATTCACTGGGATCCTCAAGACCTTCTCTGCAGGATTACTTTCTAAATTCAAAACCACAGTATAAAAAGTGCACAATCCATTAATGCTAAAGAGTACACAAGGAAATACAATTCTATTTTTATAATATGGAAACATATTTCAGCTCAACAAAAGCCTTAATGGACGTTCAAGCCCTTTGTACTATCCATGGGTCTGATCAACTTCAGAAATTAAATCCTGCATACCACTTTAAAACTACTATCTTTAAGAATAAAACTCAGGGTAAACCTTTCAGCCCTATATTCAGTAAACTTTCAGGACTACCAAACATCCTCTCACAAGTCTGAGAAACAACTTGCACAGACTGAGCCTACAATCTGGATGTTTGGTATATCTACTTGCTTTATAGCTTCCTACTCGATCTCACCCTATTTAATATTTATAACTTGATTAACACAGTTCCCAAGTTCCCTTAGTTTACTAGCTGTACAGGCAGTATGCTTTAGAAATATAATGAGATTTATCCTAGACTCCTTTCAAATTTCACTTCAGTCTTTCATACTCCCTAAGCAACCCAAGACTGACTCCATACAAGTTTTTGGCCCTTAAATATTTCCAGGGACAGTACTTTTGTTCATATAGGTTACAAGACTTTCCTAGCCATACAAGTGATATAAGGAAATTAAGAGAAGTGCCAGGATGAGTGGCTTTACAGGACATGGTCACTATGGATTAGCCACTAGTGAAGAAGCTCTGCCTGGCAGAACCAAGCACAATTGAAAGCAGCTCTCTAGAAAACAAAAAAGGAGAGGAAACAAGGCAGCACAGATTTTAGCACAATTCTTCAAGTGGAAAGACTGAGAGGGCCAGGACAGAAAATGCCAGTGCTGAAAGTGTGGGTAAAACTGAAGCAGAGACAATGTAAACGTCAGACCACTTGCATGCTATTTGGAGAGAAGGTTCCTGGAGATCTAAGAATGTGGCTGGCAGAGAGGATTTAGAAAACAAAAACTACCCCCCGAAAGATCAAAGAATAGAGAAAGAAAAATAATAAGAAATAATATACAGCCTTCTAATCTTATACTGATCTTTTAGTACTCAGAGGAAACAGCAAGTGCTTTAGAGATCCTCCTGCAAAGCCTCAGAATATTTGCTGGAACAATCAGTGTACACAACAGCATGAGATATCAAGTAAACACCCACAGGAAGAATGCACTGGAAATTTTTCAAAAGTCTGGAGAGAAGATAGCAGACTGAAAATTAAGCACAGACCTTTTAGAGCATTTGATTTCCCCTTTCCACTTCAAGAGAAATAGAGTTACAAAGAGCCCTCAGCAAAGTGCATCTAAAACCCCTGTGTTAAACTATCCTCACCCAGTTGACTGGCTTCAATAGTGTTACTTGCACTCTCCAGTCTTTTCATAGAATCACAGAACAGCTTGGGTTTGAAGGGACCTCAAGGATAACCAAGCTCCAACTCCCCTGCCACATGCAGGGCCACCAATCTCCATATCTAATACTAGACCAGGCTGCCCAGCGCATTCTTTCCCATTTCTTACTCAGATTCTTATTCATTTCACAGGAGGCAGAAAAGAAGTAGATAGCATTCCACATCACTAATTTACATCCCAAAATGTAGCAAATTCACCATAATTTCCTGAATAGCTTGTTCATATACACAATTAATACTAGTTTTGGCTACTAAAAACTACTTTAAAAACTCTTTATATTGCTTAAATTGACATTGAACAAAAACTAAAAAATCGGTTAGCCTTTTTTTTTGGTGGAGTTCCTATGCTTCAAGGTTCCTTGCTTATATAGAGTTCATAAAGCACACTTAAAGCCGCTCCAGGCTAAATCTCCTACAACCTCAAGAAACAACATACAATCCCATTCTCTTTTCTCTCTTCCAAAGGCTGCTTAGTTAATCTTGAGGAATTTCTCTAGCTTCCCTGAATTTATCTGAAATCTTGGGACATAGAAAGAAAACATTCTTAGAACTGATGGGGAAAAAAAAATAAAGCAACATTAATTGATTTACGGGCTCTCCAACTCCCTACAAGATTATGTAAAGAAAAGTACTGGAAACCAGATACGGAAATTAAAATAATGATTTTTAAAAGAGCCCCATCACTGTGCCACCAATAATTGAGCTGACCTACAAACTGACACTGCAGTAAAGGCATAATTAGCAAGTTAGTTTGGTTATTCTATCAGATCCCCCCCAGGCACAAATATTTTCACATTTAATAGGAGAAAATCATAATCAGGCAGATTTTATTTACATTTTTATTACGTACTGATTTCCTAAACATTACTTATCCTTATTTGTAAAGGAGTCACTTTAAGAATTCATATCAAAGCAATTATAAAAAAGTAACCCAAAATGAAAGAGACAGCCTATTCATACAGCAAGGCATTCCATTAAAAAATGAATCTAAATTCAATGACAAAGTTATCTTGAAATAAAACCAAAATATTCAAGATTTACCTTCCCATTCTGTTGGAAAGTCACCCATCTCATACTGATATGCTTGCCGATTTACTGCTTCTACAAACCTTCTTTCAGGTTTAATTTGCCCTACAGAAAAAGACAGAAAAAGAAAAAAAGAAACAGTTATATACACACACACACACAATATTTAAATTACTAATTATGGTATCGTTTTGAAAGAACTCTTATTCACACAAATGTAGTGATGTCTGAAAGATAAAAAATAAAGGATTTAAATAGTGAGAAAATGATTACCACCAAGATATCTATTTGAGATGCTATTTCAGTAACTTCATCATAAATTTGTATGTTATACTGCCCACGTGGATTAGAATGAGGTAGACATTTTGGCCATTAATATCTCTAGACTAACACTCCCTTTGAAAACACTTCACTGAGGACCTGTAAATCAAACCTGCATTTCCCTTTGTTCAGATATCTTCCGCATACACCTTTGCTGGTAAGAGTCCAGAAACTTGAAAATGCTATAGAGGCAAAAACTAGCACGGAGTTCACAGGTGAGCCAAATGTTTAAGCCACCTCTGACCCATTGGTGGCAATGGCTCTGGGCACACAAGCCTTTCCATATGCTTAACAGCTAACTATGTACTGCATTAAAAAATGAAAAACAAAGATCACTCTGATAGGAAATACTCAATACATCAAAAGAGGAGCCACTGTGGAGAACCTGTATCTACAACCCACTCAGATTCCGCAAGTCAAAAAGGAAAAACTCATGTTTGACCAGTGATACAGAAAACAGTAGATACATTGTCTGAGGAATACATAGTGTCTATTTAAGATTTTTAAGAACATATTTAAAATATTTTCATCACTGCAGCCTTCACTTTTTAAAGTCCCAGAATCTTTTAAAACTAGTAGATAATAGAAAATATGTAAAATTTCTCCATCCTTCACAGAGAAAAGAATTAACATTCCCCAGCCTCTTTCTGCCACGTCCATGAGGCTGCCATGACTTGACATCTGGAGGAAATACTGAAATAAATATCCACCTAATTTTTTTTTTTTTTTCCATACTGAAAGACAATCATTGCAATTTACTCATCTCTGCATACTATTGCTCACTGTTAAGTATTAAGCTCAGCGAAACAGTAAGAACTTCCATAGATATTGCTGATCCTGTATGAGTCTAGGAATTAACACTCTTCTTCATTACTGTAAAGTCACCACTTTATACTGCAAACACAGCACCATCAAAACAACTGTCCAGTATTTGAGTTCCACACAGATACAAGAACAGCGTGATTAAACTAACACAAGCAGATGTAAAGGAGTACATTTTTCCATTTCCTAACACAAACTGTGATTGATGCTGGTAATGAGAATTCATTGCACTGTAACTTGCAGTCAGATTAAACAAAATCATTCAAGGCTTTAAAATACTTGCAATATATGACAGAATGATTTAAAAAAAAAATAATTATCAAGGCAGTTTCAATGCATTTGTAGGTGTTGGTGCCACATCTTGCGATTGTCCTCTAGATGTTAATCCAGATCCCACAAGATGATTTGTATAGATCAACTCCGTAATTTTATTATTATTATTATTATTATTTTTTAATACTGAGGACAATGTGGTTATTGGTCACAGTCAACACGTTCATGAAGGGAAGGTCCGGTTCAACTAACTCAATTTCCTTTTACAACAAGATCATCCATCTAGTTGACCAAGGGACACCAACTGATGCTATCTTTTTGGATTTCAGTACAGCTTTTGTCCTTCTGGACAAAATGTCCAGCATACAGCTAGACAGAAACATAATGCAATGGTTATATGAGGGTGGCAGCCAGTCACTAGCAGAGTTTCCCAGAGCTCCTTTTTAGGGTCAGCCCTCTTTAATGCTTATATATACCACTTGGATGTAGGACTAGAATGTGTTCTGAGCAAGTTTGCTGACTATATGAAATTAGGAGGAGCTGCTGACTCCAGGGTGGAGAGGTTTTGGAGAGAGATCTAGACAAATGAAAAATCTGAACAATCACCAGCTGCATGAAGTTTAACAAGAGTAGGTACTGGATTCTGCACCAGGAAGGGGCAACCCTAACTATACATATAGCCTGGGGGATGAAACACCAGAGACCAACCTCACTGAAAGAGATTTGGGGGTCTTGGTTAAGAGCACACTGAACATCAGTTAACAGCGTGCCCAGATCACCAGGAAGGCCAGCAGTTCAGGCTGTGTTTCAGGAAGAGTTTCTTAACCAAAGGATGATAAGGCACTAGAACAGGGCAGTGGTCACAGCACCAAAACGTTAGAGCTCAGGAAGCATCTGGACGATGCTCACAGATACATGGTCTGATTTTTTTAGTAGTAGTGTGGAGTCAGAAGAATAGTCCAGTCTTATAGGTTCCTTCTTACTCAGGGTATTCTATGATTTTGTGATTACGCATATTATATCAATTCCTAGGTCAGAGAAAAGGTTGAAACCATATTGCTTCTTATCTTTGATGCTTATTCTATTGAAGAATTAAAAAAAAAAAAAAAAAAAAAGTAGTAAGAAAGAAACAATCTCTGCCTCTGCTAAACAGAGTATTTTGTCAGAGCATTTAGGGCTAAATGGATTATAAACCAAATGAGGATACTTGTTCTGAGACATGACAAATTCCTTCCAAGCAGCAAGATTAAACCCACTCCTAAATTAAATGTGAGACAAGCAAAACAGAGTTCTCTGGATCCAGATGTTCTACAGCATCTTCCTTGCAGTCCAAAAGATGAAGAAACACAAAACAAAAGTAATAAAGAAAACACCACCCCAAATCATAGCCCTAGCCCACGTCAGAAAGTAAGTCCAAATTGCGTGTTTTCACTGCATTATAACATCGCATCTTAAGCAGAAAGCCTGTACAGACTTGAGTACATCTGCAACATCCGAACAGAACATATCACTCAACAGGCACGCTTTGAGTAAGAATCCAGACCAGCACAGAAATCGTTAATACGTATAGTAAACTCAGAAAGAGAACTAGAAGGCATAATATGAAGCGTGAATAACCATACTTAACATTTGGTGTAGCTTCTTTACATTAATGTCCTGAAAGCTGAAGAATCAGCAAAGGAGCAATTCTGATGCTGATGATTCTTCATTCTTAAATAAATGGTCAAGAACTGTAGATAGTAAAATATGTGCTCAAACAGAAGTGTCTGGACATTAAAATTTGTCTAGAAATGTCTCATCATTTTAGTCACCTTGTGAAAAAAAAGCTGATGGTCAAACAGCTTATGGTGAAAGAGAAGATTCACAGTTTCTATGCATGCTTGTGATCTCCAAAAAGCTTGACGAACAGTAACTGCTATTGCAACTGCAGAGGAAAGAAATCTGCTTTGATGCTCATTTCAGACTTTATGCAAGCATATGCAGGCCACCCTTCGCTTTTTGGTCATTGCAAGACATTCAAACTGGTCAAATGGGTACAAGAACAGTGTTCTTCTAACATTAAATAGTTTACTTTAATAAAATTACAATGCTGTGAACAGTTATGAGCTGCTGAGTAGCCAACTTGTGTTCATCTACTTCTACGTTAAAGATGTGAATGACGGCATCCTGTGTTGTAATTCCTAAAAAGAAAATCTAATACTCTAAAAAAGGATGTACCTGTAACCCTACTAGAGATAACAGCCCATGGATTCTATATGTATTTATGCAAAATTTATGTTTTGAAAGCTTGCTGTACTCTCCAGACAGTGGCAGTTTAAAAATACCTTTTATTGCAGTCTGATTGAGAAACAAATTCTCAGTGGTCGCTGAGATTTAAAAAGCTCTGCCAAATGCTCTGGCACCTAGTCCCCCAGCAAAATATATCTAACATGGCCCCTATTTCTAGCTCACCAAAAAGCCTTGCAAATGGTATCTCATGAAAGCAGCACAAAGCCCCAAACAGATAATACACCTTTATAAAGAACCTCTGTTTTGTAAATTAATCTACAATAAACTTACTGGAAAAAAGCAATATCACAATCCTTTTTCCAACAAAGGTGCAAATAAAGTTAGTACAAGCACCACTTCTGGAATAGCTGGTGGATGTCTGGTGCTCTGGCATGTAGAAGCTTATTCCCAACTGTTCTTTTAGTTTGTTTTGGTCTATCAGATTCAACAAACTACTTTCTACCAATTACTGCGAAAATGTGAAGAAATCCAGGAACGAAGTACCAAATATTTTCTGTAAATGCACGAAAACCTATTTGAAACAGGGATTTAGCATGTATAAAAGGGAATTTAGCAAGTAGATATGAAATGGTACAATACCTTGTATATTAAATAAAAACAATGCATGAAGATAAACAAAACGGCAGTCATGCGGGGAAGAGAAATGGGCAAGTGACAGCAAGGGTATGAATTGTAAATGAAATGGAAGTTACAGCTGTGGAGAACATCAACTAAGCAATATGACCCAACAAAGCAGTGTAACATTCTGGTTTGAATGATTAATTATGTTTCAATTATACATCATTCATAAACTCTCACTTTCCATTTCATTTTTATTTTTCTTTTTACAGTATAAATCAAATTATTGCAGCCAGCTGTATTAAAGGAGCTAATGCTATTCTTTTTTTTAATGAATTTTAATAAATTTTACAAAAGGATTTCAGGTTTGAGATTTGCCAAGAATATATTGTATATTTAGTCACATACAAGGACTGACCACAATTACAGCTAATACTATGCACTGTACTTGAAAGATTAGAGAATACCAGTAAACTATTTTATTTGCCTTTTACTACAGAGTATAGAGAAATAAAAACAAGAGCACGACTTCTGAAGTAAAGGGCACAGGTCATATGTTATTCATTCTATCATGAAAGTTGTGAAATTACACTTCACAGCTGTGCTTGCACTATTTGTTATAGCCTGAGACAGAACATTTGAGAGCAAAAGAAAGGCATCAATAAAGTCCAATGTCCACAGACAGGAAAACAAAACAAAGATGCAGATACATCAATATCCCACAAAAAATAAACTCCCGCTATGGTTCAATTCCTCATTCTCATCTGCAAAGCAATTACACAACTCCTAGCAGCATCTAAGCTAGATGCAAACAGATTTCCGAACATTTAAGACATGAGACACAGTTAGACTCCATCTAAGCATGCCAATGTGGCTCTCAAGTTGGTGGTGTGGTCTATATTTTGCTTTAACAGCCCAAGTACCATCTAAGTGGCCCTATCTGCACACACTGAAGTCAACTTGAGTCATACTGAATCTGATAATTCTGTTAAAAAAAAAAACCAAAAAACTCTCTCTGCTCATCCAGCAGGTGAAGTAACATTACTTGGGTATTCTCACATGCTTCAAAATAACAAAACAAATGCTTATAGAAGCTTAGTTATTGTTGTTGTTCAGGTTAGGAGTACTGTTTTGATATATTTTTTTTTTTTTTAATTTTATTACATCAAATAATACTTTCTAAAAAGTACAATCTCTTTGTGGACTAAGACTCATAACACAGAATCCTTCAAAAGCTTTAAAAAAAAAAAAACATGTTTGAATTAACTCTTGCTTTATACTGCTAACTACTTTTTAACCTCTGCTTCAGAAGATTGCATCTTTATGCTCGACTGTCCACATTACAGTCACTGCTGAATGTGTTTTCCAATAATACTCATACAGAAGGGAAAAAAAACCTTTTAGCTGACTTTGGTCAGGTCAAAAGTGGTACAAGCAGTGAAGAAAGAAGAAAACTTTCACAAAAAACAACGTATTGCAACAATGTCTCGTTCTCTTTCAGAACTATTTAGAATACTAAATACTACACTACTGCTGTAGTCCTTTAAAGCACCTTTTTGAAAAATGGATATTAGGGAAGTTGTAATCTCTCAAAGATGATGATAATTATGATAGTGTTTCTACTAAAAAGGAGGTACTACAACATTTAAAAATTTTCCCCATCCATCTGCTTCAGTGGAAACACAAAGGGAAAGCAAGACACAAAAAAATTCATTTACAGAAGATACATCTGTTCAATTATATTACGACATTTGTCTCAACATCCTTTCTTACTAATTGTTTTGACAACCTCAACTTGTTTATGCAAATGCATACTTCCTTTTCAAATGACCAACATAACAGAACTCCTTACTCAAAAACAATTTCAGGTCTTGCACAACCTCACATCTGTGTGTGTGCCTATGAAAGCGATGGAGCAAATGTGTGTTGAAGAGATTTCTACCCCTAACAGAGATGATCTACTTTTGCACATTTTGTTATCATTCATTCTCAATCCTGGGAATTTATTATAAAATCAAATTACCTATAGGATACCTTCTGTAATTACCAGTAAGAGTCTTATTTCTCCACTTAAGGATACTTCTGATTTTTAGCAGAATTTTACATAACATACAGATTAGTAAATGTACATTTAAGTATCAATTTTTAGTTCAAATCAATTAAACTGAGATATCATTTCCTTCTGGCTGCCTGTATTTTTCTTTAATCCCAGTGAGTGTAGGACCTTATTACAAGTAATTTGCTACTATAAGGCTAAGGAAAAAAATGCTAGCCTCACAATTTCTGTCATTTTTCCCTCACTTCCCCTGTAGGCTGCTACTGTTTATGGCCTTTATGGAAATCAAAATTCAATCAGTAGCTGCAAATTTCATGAGACGTCCATCTTCAGGCTGAATTTCCAACTGAGTGTCAAAACAATCCGTGGATTTCTTCCTGATGAAGCATACTTTGAATTGTAAATTTCTGCAATTTTCCCATGTTAGAATTTGAGCTGCACTAAAACAGAGCTAGCCCAGATACGGAGCCTGCAAGCTTTGAGACAGGTCATTTTTCCTCCTCATTCTCACTGTCATTGAAAGGGTTAAATAACCCATTGAAAATGGCTTGTTTAAAAAGCCTTTTATATTAAAAAAAATACCAAATCTCTTTTTCTATTCCTTTTAGTTATAGCATAAAATAGGAAGGCCTTCTGTATGTTCCAAAGGCTTCTCAAATCAGCTCTGTGAACTCTATTCATTTAGGAGTATTTTGCATGGGTAAAAAAAATTAGAAATTGGCTGCAGTAAAACTTAAAACAATTTCGCATAGTGTCAAAATTGTCAAATATTCAAGGAGGAAAAATTCACTTCGCAGTGAAAGGTTGCTTCTTCTAAATCTTCACATTAACTGCTGAAGGAAAAAGGAAAATACATAAGTAAATATCTAAGACTGAAGCAGTTAGTATAATTTTCAACAGTTTTCTCTTAATGCAGTGAAGCAAAATAAGATTTCTCATTCTATTACTGCAGTTTAAAAAGCACACATAGCCTATCCACTGTAAAATAGCAACCCAAGTTGCTTTAAAAGAATACTTGTTTTTCTCTTCTGTAGACATTACCATGAAATATCTAAAACAATACCACTTTGCTAATTTGCAAGCAGACTAAATAATCCAGTTATTACATACCCATTTCCTTTCCATATAAAGGAATACCATTCCAATGAGAAACTCCCTAATAAAAAACAGTGTATATATTTATTTGCTAAGGACTACCTGCCTTCTATTTGTTTTCTCCTCTCCTGGGATGAATGTGTGTGCTGAAGCCAGCGGCTGGGAGAAAATATTGTATATCACCAACACAAGAAATTATGATTTTGTTTCAGATGTTTCAATAAAAATACTATCTCCCAAAACAAAGGCCGGATATTCAGTTCACACAAGAATTCAATAGGGCACCTGCTTCTGTATACACAAAACTTAAAGTTTATTTTTATAATGAGGAAAACAAGCTAAAAGTGGGCAGCTACAGAATAATTTCCTTGCTGAAGACTGTTGATGAGGTGTTAGTACTTTTTTCCAACTGAAGCATTAATTTGGTGAAGCCTCTCTTGCACGTGCCAGGTGACCTTCACTACATTCTCTTACATGAACTGGATTGACCGATGACTTGAATGAACTTCCAAACTCAGGAAACTAGCTGACCCTTACAACTTCTGTAAATGGTTTTTAACCTTGATTTGTTGAATTAAAAAAAAATATATATATATATCGAAACCAAACAAAAAAAAACCAACTGAACAAGAGCAACAAATGAAACAGTGAGAGAACTATTCTGTCAAAAAGCAGGTTTATTTCAACAACTAGCCCAAGGTAAGAAAGCTGGCTTGCAGCTGGTAAGGGGCCACATGCTAGTTAGGTGAAATCTTAACGCTGCGCAAAATAAGCAGATCAGTAGGGCAACTTGCTCAGAGAAGACTACTTGAGCTTTCTTTTAGACCACACTCATTAAACTAGTCCACATAAGCTTGTTATTAGAATGCAAATTCCATAATCAGCTTGACAAAAAAAAAAATAATAATAATAATAAAAACACCCCTAAATATTACTTCAGTAGATCTCTTTTTGCTTCATGGAATCACAACATCCAAGACCAAATATTGCTCAGACTTTATTTCAATTTCATAGTCAAATATTTATTAGTTTTACCAGCAAGACAAAAGCACACCTTAATTTCTTCTTTAATGCCAGTCAATTGGCATAGTGAAGCAGATGTTCTCTAACACACAGCATTTCCAGTCACAGGTTTTAGCACTTGAGTTACAGATTCTGTCTCGTAGGGTAGATAGTAAAAATGACAATTACTGAATGTATTTTAATAGCTTTCACTCTAACAGTTTCAGGAATATTGCACTCTCTCATTACACTTATCTATGGAGGTTGCCAAAAAGGACAGGAGGTATAACAAGAAAATCTGTGTATATTTGACAAAGTATCTAGAGAAACACCACCAATAGTGCTTACTACAATGTTTACAATGCACAGGCACCAGGAATCCATTCTAAGCATGTTTATCCATCGTGATTTGCCATTTTTTGATCACTCAGCTTAAATTTAATTTTATCTCACATAATTCAGAATGTAGTACTCAGATATATTTCATATGTGCAATTCTGCAATATCATAAAACGTTCCTAAAATCAAGGCCATCACAGGCTAAATAAAATGTTTTCATTCGCTGAGGGGTTGGAAACAGATAATCTTTGAGGTCCATTCCAACCCAAGACATTCCATGATTATGTGATTACAATTAAATGTGTTAAATAACCTAGCAATATAGACGTATATGAAAATACTCAAGCCTTAAATGCATAACACAAGGTAACAATTTTAAAATACAGGCACATTTTCAGTAAGGGTACAAATATCAAGCCAGCAGATGACTGTGTCACTGTCAGAATCAAGAACAAACAACATCTCACTGCATCTAAGTAGAATCCTCTCCTTCCCTCACTTCTTTTGAGGTAACTTTGAATCACAGAATCACCAAATTAGGTAAAGATCTCTAAGATCATCCAGTCCAACTGCCCACTCACCACCACTGAACTATCTTCCTTAGTACCACGTCTATGTGTTTCTTTAACGCCTTCAGGGACAGTAACTCAATCACCTCTCCAGGCAGCCTGTTCCAGCACCTGACCACTCTTCTGGAGATGAAATTTTTCCCAACATCCAACCTGATCCTCCCCAGGTGCAATTTAAGACCGTTCCCTCTCATCCTATCACTAGTTAAGCAGGAGAAGAGGCTGACCTCCACCTCGCTACAACCTCCTTTCAGGTAGTAAACTTTTATAGTAAATGCTAATATTTGTAGATAGGATGCCTGAACGGTATTCTACTTCTCTCCATTAAGACACTGCTTCCAAATTTGTAAGTCAGTGTGGCTGTCCACCTTCACTCACTATTCTGGAGTACAAATATTTTCTCTAAATTCTAAAACAGTATCCGAAAGCTTTTAAAGCAACTGGCACCATCTAGAGGTCTTTTTGAAAGTAACTTACACACCTCTGAAACATTTGGTCATCCTACTGTCAACTGTTGGTAGGCTTAGTTAGTCATAACTCTAAAGTTTTTATTCCTATTCTGAATGTAATGTGTTACCATTCCTCACTACTGAGAGGTCTCTATGTTTGTACTTACTTAGTTTGTCTCATAATTATTTTCTCCATTCAATTTCTTTTTTTAGCACCTGTCAAACATCTTTTAGGTACTATCTAAATACCTGCCAATACTGATATGCAGGAAACTTTTCTGTGGTCTGCCAGATGTATATTATTTGTTAGAGGTCTAATGTTTCTCATATGAAAAACAAAAACAATATTCTTATGAGCAGTTTCTCCATTTAAAATATTTTGCAGTCTCTCACATTTTCTAACATTCTAACATTCTGTATGCAGAATCAAGGCTAACAAATAAAGCAGTATTCAGTAAATCACAAGCTCTGGTCTTAGAATAGAAAGTTTTCTTAATTCACAGAAATGTAACCTCCATCATCTGTGAGCTTCTTCAGCATGGCAGAATGAATGCTGCTGGAAGTTTCTTGGGAAGCTATCCTGAAGTAAGGAGTATATAACACTATTCAGCAGTATGCACGTACAAAAGAGCAGATTATTTGTAAAAGGGTAAAATGCTACTGATACTTGTGAATTGTCACTAATAGAGAGGTTTCTATACCCTTCACACTTGGAGAGTGCGAGGAGGAAGGAAGGAGAAAGTCTACTGAATACTGCATACACATCATAATTTTCCTTAGTGGGATAGGTACTGCATGGTTGAAAAAAAATATGGAAAAAAAACCAACAACAACCTGTCCCAAAGTGTAATTATTTTCAGTCAGAACGGTACCATGAGACGTCAGGAGGCGTGGAAGAAAACAAGCAAGAAAATCAACAGATCATGCTGTCAATTTTAGATATTATAATGTTTTTCAGAGATAAAAATATTTTGTATGATGATTGAACAGATGGAAATTCTCATTTTTGAACTAGACTGATACGTCAGATTAAACTGAGAGCTACTCCCATTCAAGAAACAGACATGCCATTTCCAAAACAATGAAATTAATTTTGCAGAGACAAAACTGACATTATTATATCACATTATATCTTTATGAAACACTTTAAATTGAATGTTGAAAAAACAACAGGCATTAAGGCACAGTAGAATAATGTGAGAAAAAAATAATAGTTCCTTCCTTGGGGATGGGTAGGAACACCTCTGCAGGGCTAAGGTTCTCCATAATCTCTTCTGCAAGTACAGTTCTGTTCTCTTCCTCTCTGATTAGATTGCTTTAAATGGCAGTTATAAATAGACTGAACCCTAAAAATCTATCACTGCCCAACATTTAAGCTACCATTGAAAAGTACTTTTCATGCCCCTTAAAATGCTTATTTTTAACTATAACCATTTCAAAAGAAAATCTGATCCAAGTCTTTATCTTCTGCTACCTTATTTCCAATATACAATTAGTCTTTCATGACACTTATCCTAGAATACGTCAACAATACTGCACTCAAAACAGACAAACAACAAAAAAAATCACAAATCATTCTTGCTATGGTTACATTTCTCTCTCTTGTGCAACTTTATTGACTTCCAGCTTTTTCTGCTGTGTCAGCATTCTGAACAGCAAGATGAGCTACAATGCTCCAGTGCTAACTAAACAGGATTTGTGGGAATTTTTCCAACAGCTGCTATCAGAAATACATAACTCCAAGCCTGTAGCACTGCCTGAAGTTGTGACCAAAGTGCAGAATCCAGCACTTGGTTTTGCATTTAGTTTTTGGTGGAATGAGAAACAAAAAAAAGCTCTCTACAGATTATTAAACCACAGTAAGAAAGAAAAAAATATTTGAGATTTCCTAACACTATTAATACTCCAAGGAAGATATACAGGCACCATCACAGTAAACAGGGCTGGCAGAAACAATGAGCAGAAATCATCACTCCAGCTGCGCTGCATGGAGCAATATCAGTGTAACAGCACAGATGTCTATAATCCACTTAGCAGCGTGTATAAATCCACACCTGATCAACACAGAACAAACGACCTGGCAACTGTAATTTTAGCATTATGTAATGCCTAACAGTATTTTGTCTAAACACTTCAGTAAATCTACTCTGCCTACGCAGCCAGGAAACCAGCCTGTGAAGCTATGCCTACTTTCAGGGCTTGCCCTCCAATTGAGGAATAACAAAAACATTTCAAAGTAAAGAAAGCAAGAATTATTTCCTCTCCACACCCAACTAGAAAGAGGGCTTGAATTTGCACTGTATAGATCAACACAGAACAAAGCATCACACAGAATTGCCTTTGGATTCCACTATGCTCCAATTATAATAACGAATTTAATTTCTTCTAGTTCGCATGATTCAATTACATCTAATTCCCCAATTACCTTTAGTAAGCTGCATTAGTACTTCAAGCTATGCCATCCCTTACCATTACAGAAAGATTTCTTTCATGAACTCTTTGCACCAACGGTAGTGCATCTACAATGATCCAAGAACAAATGAGGAAGGGAACACAATCTCTTTCAGCTCCAAAGAGGCCAGAATGTGCGAGTAAATGTATTTTAATCAACAGCTACTTCATTTCAACTATCAGAGGTAACGTAGCTTTGTGAAAGCATTTCTATAACACTCACGATTAAAAATAAGCAAGCAAACTGTAAAAAATTTCTACAAACTATGGACTACTGAATGTATTCCAGCTGCAAGGCAAGTATATGAAAGTTTGAAAGCAGAGCCTGAAATGATCGATTAACACATATTTAAACATTTTAACATTCCAAACTTTTAAGCCAGAGCAATTCCAGTTAACTTCTTCAAGTTGCGTATGATTTTTTTTAAAATGTTTTGGGAGGAAAAAAAGCATTCAGAATAACAGTTTTTCCATCAGAACAGACTGATAAACTCAACCAAGGAAAAAACATAAATCCCTAAAAGTTTTTATTTTCACCACCACTTGATTCATTCTTCCCCTTATCAAAGTGGGTGCAAGGAGGAAAGTAAATTCGGTTAGGCGCAATGGTAGGCTCCAAATGATCTTCATGATATGGTCCACAATTCACTGCACTATGATTTTCATTGCAGCAGGCCTCCAGACAGAAACTAGATCATTCTTCAGATGTATCGTTAGGACAATATCTTAGATATCTCCATCTTCCCTCAGTACAACACGCGGTTTTGTTCCTTCCTCATCCCTCCCCCAAAAGTATACTGGTTGCAAGGAGATGATTTCTGTGGTAAACTAGTAATATTAACAGCTATGCAACCATGTGACAAAACTCAATCCAGAATTTTTGTAAACTCTTTTAAAGATCACAAGATACTCATATTATACATATATTATGTATCTTAACAATTTTCAAATGCACTACTACAAGATATTCTGATGATTACTCTTCAAACAAAAGCTTACTACATATTTGCACATACACTAAACAAAGCTTAGAGACAAACTTGGCCAGACAGCCAAATGCAGAGCCATCACTCAGGAGGGAGTTCAGGACGTGTTGCTGGTGAAGCTCTTTCCCTCCCTGCACAGAGTAGATGCAACTGATTACATGATGCATCTGTGACCTATGCTCATTCCTTATTTAAACTGCCTGCTCACTAGCTGGTATGTTAATAAAGCAAAATACTAAATATACACTACATACACTTCAAGTCTCTGCTGTACATTACACTTGTTCTGCAGCTTACTAATATAATTCGAAACCCTAGATCTCTATACAGATCACGTTTACTACACATTCATATTTCTGCAGTGATTAAGTTCCAAGGATGAAATGTGGGCAAGACTGCTAATGGTTTCAAAGGAAAGCAACAAAAGCCCTCAGACAGACGCTTTTTCCTGCCACTTTGGAGTCACAACAGACTCACTTGTAGTAACCAGTGGAATAATGTACTGGTGAGTCATACTGCTTTTAATTATATGGTTAGGAAAAGAAAGCGCAAACAAGTCAGTACAAGTACCCTACAGTTATTTTAACACTTAGAAGAGATACATCTAGACAAACACGTTTGCAACAACCATCAAAATGACTGCACTGAAACATATTCTTCGCAGCTACCAAAATGGCTATTGTTTACAATCCTGCAGGTGGCTGCTATTTAAGAGAATGTGATTGTTAAAACTATCTATCTCAGATTGTATCAGCTATTGAAAATATTTTTACATACACAAAAAGAAACAGAAAAAGTTAGTAGAAATATATTTTAACTTCCCTTGTGTTCATTTCTTGTCTTTGGCCACCAGACATTAAAAGAAAAAAAAACAAAAAACAAAACAAAACCAGACAAAAATAATAACATGCACAGAGCATGAGTGAATACAGGCTCTCACATCAAAGCCTGAATAATTAAAAGTAACAAATGTCCAGCATCCAGCATATAAAACTTCACGCTGGTAGGCAAAATCATCATGGTCAGCATCTTTGTATACATCAGTGCATGCACCAAAGATTATAGCCAGGCATGGCAACACACAAAAAGAAAGTTAGTGCACATACATATTATTACTTATTGCTATTTGTGTTTTAAAGTTGGTGAGCTGAACATACCATGCATGTTGTCAACTCACTGCTGGCAGCTGAAGGAAAAAAACATATCGCTGCACCCAAACACTGTTTTTCAAATATTAATGTTTTTATAATCTGCAGTAAGCTCTTCGCAGTGTAACTGCTTTGCTACATAACATACCAGACATACTGAAAAGCTGTTTTGTCATTCCAGAATTATTTTCCTCAAAGCTGGTAGTCTGCAATGCAAGTTTAATTTCTGTACACATAAACATACAGTTATTTTAGAACTCGGCTTCCCTTAGGTAGTCTCAAAGGAAAGCTCTATTTCATGAGTTCTGATTATAAGTTGTTTCTGAAACTATGTTGCCACCATCTGGACAAACTGAACCTTTTCAGCTATTACTGGATGTTGTGATAAAAACTCCCACAGGAGAAATCACTTTTTCAGTGCTTTTATTTTAATATTCTAAATAATTAATTCCCTCAACATTTGGTAACAAAGTCATTGATCCAAATTCGAATGCTGAGTTTCTTTACCTGAAAATTAGATGTCTCCAACTAAAACATATATAACCTTTCCACCAATGCTTAAAAAGCCCAGTTTGAATTTTTTTTTTTTTAATGTGCACCAATAATCTGTACAGTTATCTACAATGCTTTATAATCACTTTACACATGCTTCTTACCATCAGGATCTGTTTCTGCTTCTTCCTTGGGTTTCACTTTTGTTCACAAGAAAGGTAAATATCAAATGGAAAGTGTTAGCTTTAACCTCGGAAGATCAGCTTTAGAGAGGAGATGTTTTCCTTCCATAAAACATTACAAGAATGCTTCAATCCAGTCTTCAGCAAATCCTATTTTATGTATCATGGCATTTTGCAGCAAATTTTGAAAGACAGTAGAAATTCTGCTCTACACTTCTGATGCACAGGAAGGTAACAGACTACATAAAACAGATCAATCAAAATTCCTCTAATCCCTATGGAATTATATTTTTTATTCATTAAAAAATGTATATGTTTCTATTAAAGTCAAGACAGGCTACACACTTCCTGTAATTGAGTAATTACAATCTTCTTAAACAGATTTTTATTTGCACATTTCTGGCTTTTCATAATAAACTATACCCCACATAAAGATTTTTTATGTGAACGTAAGCAGGTATTCCACATGAAAAGGTTTCCCACAGAAACTTTGCCACTTCTGCCTCACAGTACTGACAAGAATACTGGGAAATGAGTCTTACATACCAGATTTCATCTTAAAGCTCAGATCATATCACAGGCTCAGGCAATACATGTCCCTTAATGCAAAGTTTATGTAACATATACAGACTTAGATATAGAACATTTCATGTCTTCTTCCTGCTATTCCTGGTAAGCTACAACACCAAGCTGAGTCTAACCTTGGTCAGTTGTTTCATACAGAGAAATGCTTTAAGCATTTAAACTCATCTCTTGTTGCTAAATGACTCTTCTAACTCCTACATGCCAGTATTTCATGGGATTGCTCATTTCAACTATGAGTCTTTTTAATAAATGACAGTACAAATTAAGGAAATGTGTTTAAATGTAAGTTGTCTGAATAAGTCTTTAGAAAAGATAAGAAGTACAAAACTGACCTAAAATGTTCAAGATTCTGTAGCCAGATATACAGTTAGAAAAACTACATTGATAAATCTAGGCTGTTTAGAAAAATGCTTGTCTGTGATACTGAAATGAGCCATTAATCTCCACTACCCATCCATCCACTCCCATCTTCTATCACACCCAACTGAAGACTTGCAACTGAAGAGTTATCTCAGATTTAATGAGCTATGCTGAATGTTTGTCTCATGACAAGCAAAAAGCAGTTGTAATATTTAACCATTTTCATCACTTACAACTAATCCTGTAGGAAAAAAAAAAACACTTGCATAATGTTATTAAATAGAGTCACCTTTTCTACAAATGACCCTACGTTATTTAAGTGTCAAAGGTCTGACTTTTCTCTGAAGGTGATTTTCTTCTCTGATAAATATCACACAACGTGCCTTCAGTTCTCCTGCATCTGAATTTCCATACTTCAAGAAAATTAACTACCCTAAATCTCACTAATTATTTTGTACTTCTGTGGGCAGAACCATTCCCTCAGAGTCCTTCCCCTGTACCGAAGCTCATAATTTTTTCTCAACTTCTTTTCTATTTCTAGCATTGCCTTCTCCTACTCAATCTACTAACTCCTCATTCTTCCATTTTAGGAATTTTTGACACTTGTCTCTTTCATTGGAATTAATACAAGCACCCTCAGAACTGCTCAGTCTTACATCTTCCTTGCTTTCCATTCCAAATTGTCAAGTGTTTCTCTGTTCACTCAGGAGAACTAAGAAACTCTTCATGCACATATTTTTGCCATTACTTCCAGACCTTTGCAAAATAATGCAAATAGCTGCTAAAATTAGAACCTTTGCATGCCACTGAAGGCTGGAAACCACAGTGATTCCCTATACTACAAATACATTCAAGTTGCTAAAAATAATATAATAACCTAAGAATTCAAATACTGTCAAAATTAGGAGTGCAAGACATTTGACTGGAAACCAGTAGAGGTTGGCTCCATGTAAGCTGACCACATTCTGATTTTGACTGACACATCCCAGATCTAGGATACTTCTGAGACTACACCAACAGTGTGATTTGATTCAAGGCAGTTGACTCTACTTATCTACTTATCACGTGCCGATTTGGATCTCAAAGTAGGTTGTGTATACAAATTGTTGCTTTGATTTGGTCAGGTTTGTTTGTTTGTTTTGTCTGTTGGTTTGTTTTGCCATTTGTTTATTTTAAAGATGGAATCCTCATTTTGAAACATTTCAAAACCTAACAAGATACTGGGTGCCAAGACAGTATGGTGGCCAAGTGCACGTCATTTGCACTTCTTCCCTCTCCTCCCTCCTTCCCCTTGCAAACTTCGAACTAGACATACTGCAGACATTTAGTTCTGAGAAGCAGACAGAACGTTATAAGTAAACTCTCTGAATCACATGTTGAAAAACTTGAGGAAAACTTGAAATTGACCACACAGATCCATTGATCTGCCTGTTTCACTCCTTACTAAGGTAGACAAGGCCCCAGCAATCAAGGGAGCTGGAGAACCAGGACTGAGTAAAGAAAACGACAACTGAAAGATACAGGACATCAATTATTTGCATCACAAGCTCCATGCAATTCTATTCTAACCTCCATCAAAGATCAGCACAGACCATAAGAAAGCTGGCAGACAGCTTTTGCTTAAAACACATGAAGACACAAGATATTGTTTGCATACTCTATTCTTGCCCCCAGCTGAAGCTAGAATCCCTCTGCCAGTCTGAAACAAAGGCAAGCCCCAGGTCTGGGTCTTGAGAAAAAGCAGCTATTCATCTGTGTCTGAAACCACGAACCTCTTTAAGGATATCTGTTCATTACTTGGCACTGTCATCATCTGAAATATTTCTTCCCCACATCTCATTAAATCTGAAATTCACTGGTTTTCAATTATCGCTATATTGGAATGCAAGGCATCTATGCTTCGACTGATAAGCAAGCACAGACACAGAGCATTGCACTGTATCTACTCCTCTGACTCTTGCGGCTGCTGTTTCGACTCCTTTTTCCACCCAGCCTAACAACTGAAGATTACATGAGTAAGAGAAGTTTTCAGTCTGTGAACTCTGCTCTATGAAGCCCTCTGAACTGGAATACAAATTTGTCCAGAATACAGACCATTTCCCTTACAATCCTTTTGTACACCTCTCAAAGTCACCATGAGCTGCAACGGAGAGAAGCTGAAAGAAAAGCAGAGAAAGCTTGGAATTGTCCCATTGTCATAGTAAGCCACAGGAACTACACACAGTGGACAAAGACACACTCCTATCACTCTTCCAGACGCTAGTCCAGCAGATGTATTCAATATCACTTCCAGGCCTTCAAAAAGCGTGCAACAAAACCAGTCAGGGAACTGCCAGGATGCAGAACTGCAGGAAACATGATTCGTGTCAGAAGGGGAGACGCGTGCCTGCCCTCGCACTGCAGGAAGGGCGCCGACCTGCAGGGCTGCAGCCTCACACCTTACGCTTCTGATCCACCGCACCACGGGGCACAGGTCTGCACGGGGAGCAGCCATGTAACACACCTCGTACAGCAAGCGGGCAAGAAAGGCCGTACATGGAGAGAGGTAGAGTGGCTGTACGCACTGCAGCACGTGCACTCACGCACCTTCAGACACGCCTCTTTCGTTAAATGACGCGGCGCCGAGCAGCGCCCGCGCAGCACGACGTGAGGACGCAGCGCAAGCACACCGAGGTTCCTCAAACCGAAACTCGGCGCTCTTCAAACCGAGCCACGGCCCGCAGCCGCCCGCCGCCCCTCCAAAGCCGCCCGCTTTCCGCCCTCGCGACCGCTCCGCGACCCGCGACGAGGGCGGGAGGCGTCACTCTGCCCTCCGCCGCCCGGGGCGGCGCCCTCAGCGCGGGGCGGCGTTCCCTGCAGCCCCCGCCCCGGACGCCGCGCCACTCGCGCTGCCGCGGGCTGCGCCACCGCGCTCGATCCGGGTCCCGGCGAGGCAACCCGAGGGGTGGCCCCGTGCCTACCTGCGCCGGTCTGGTGCTGAGGCACGCGGTAGTACTTGTTGCCGAACTGGTCGGTGCCCACCAGCTCCTTCCCCGGCCCCAGGAGCCGCAGGCGCAGTGCCCGCAGCGCCTGCCAGGCGCGGCCCATTCCTGCAGCGCGCGCGCGACTCCCCCCCCCCCCCCCCGCAGGCAGCTCCGCCCCCGCGGCGCCAATCACGTGGCCCTACTTCGTCATCTCCTCCCGCTCGCTGGCGGGCATGCCAGCAACACCGCTCGCGATTGGCGGAAGCCTTCCTACCTCCAGCCAATCTGGCCCAGCACAGGCCCAAGATGGCGGAGCGGTGTCGAGCGGCGGCGCCGTTCTACCATGTTGGGGTTTATTTCGGCTCGTCAGGCCGGGCTCGACGATCCCTTGCGGCTGCGCCGGGCTGAGTCCACCCGCAGGTAGCGGGGCCTGGGGGGAAAAAGGCTGAGGCGAGGCTGCGTGGGGCGGGCCCGCAGCTGCTGCTTCAAGCTTGGGGGCTGGCCTGAGGCGGGGCCTGGGGCCGTCCTCTCTTCCGCGCGGGCCGAGGGCCGGGCTTGCCCCACCGCCTGCCCCGGGAGCGGGGCGAGCTGGGGCGGAGCGGGTGGCAGTTCTCCAGCGTGACCTGGCGCAGCCGGCAGAGGCTGTACGGTACGCGCCGGTACTCATCTGGGAAGGGTTCGGTAGGATTTGTGTTGGCAGTTGGGAATTGCCCTAGAGCAAGCGGATGAGTGGGGTGTGAGTGGGTTGGATGCCGACGGCGATAAGGTGCGGCGCGGTGTCACCGCCTGTTCTGCCTTACCGCACTCAGGCTGTTTCCACTGACGTGTGACTATGCTGTGTTTCACGAAAAGGCGAGACCTAGGTGGTGCTGGGGCTCATGCATCAGCTCGACCTCGATTTTCTCATAACCACACCTGTTGGCTGCTGACAAAAGAGTTGGATGCAGGATTGTTGTTCTGTTTGTAAAAGCTTTTCTGGAAAGTGGTGATTGAAGTGAGGGGCTTATTGGTACAACTGTCAAAGACAGTAATGTGATGATACTTGGTCATTAGTAAAGAATCCGTTTTGCAGCTATTCTTCAACATAAACGAGGTAAAGCCAGTCTATGTGCAGTTACTTGCAGAACTGCATCTGTCAGCTGGAAGGATTTGTGTTTTGGATTCTCACACCAAGGTTGCTGTGTGTTACCTGTGTATTTGCCTTCAGTTGGGATTTTGTGACTGTGTATACAAAGAATCTATAATAAAAATAGATTATCAATATAAAGTATGGAATTTATAGTTGTAATTGGTGGAATTGCCCTAATTCAGGAAGCTCATTTCTGATTTGCATTGTATCAAAATAGGTACTTTGTGCCCTGTCAACTTCTCTGTTGCATTCACTGTTGAGAAAGTAGCAAAATGGGCACAGTTTATATTGCTGAAAAAACCACATACCTAACATTTTTACCTCCTCTGCATTTTTGTTTTGAATTAATAGGAATCACACATCGTCTTCAATAGATTTGAGGCATGTGATTGAAATTTAGTTCCAAAACATTTATTTAAGGTGAGATACTGCTTCAGTCTGAGCTCAGAATTTTAAGTATTCTGTGAATATCAAAATTCTCACATAATTCTATTCTATTCTACATATTTTGAACTAGCCTGAAGCATGTCTGTGCATACTGTTGATCATTCTGCCTCTAACAGTTCAAGCTTCCCACAGAAAGTATTACAAGATATTAGAATTTTTTCTGATCACTAGATCAGGAAACTATTGGAAGCTACACCATGTGGATAGTGTAGGCTTTTTTTTTCTTAAGAAGATATAACACACAAAGTAATAAACACATAAAGTAGTAGTAAAAGAGAATAGTGAGATTTATTAAACTAAAAAAATTTGTCCACTAGGTGTCCATAGTTCCAAGTAGGAGTGATGAAGCGTACTGAAGCTTGCAAGTGATTAATATTTGTCACAAAAATGACAAATACTTCTTGATGTTTACCCTATCTGTATTTTTTCAAACTACTTTCTTGTTTTGATGCTTCATGTGTTGGCCTCAAATGCAACTTTGATATTCCTTTGAGCCTGTCTTACAAATTTTCTTGCCTCTTAACTTCCAACAATACCAATGATAAAACACTTTTTCTGCCAAACTTTTAATCTTGTTTTGTGTCTCTGTAAGCTTATTTTGCAAGAATAAATAGATGGGGTGTTAGATGCACCGAGGGAGAATGAAATCATGCTGTGCACTGTATAGAGTTATAGTGATATCTTAAAAATCTGTTCATATTTTTCATCTCACTTTTCTGTTAAATTTTCTTCTATTTTTTTTTCAGGGTTCTAAATTTAGAATTAAATAAAGATAGAGATGTGGAAAGAATACATGGCAGTGGTATTAACACCCTTGATATTGAGCCTGTTGAGGGAAGATAGTAAGTATATACTTAAGTTTGGCAAAAATCATTTCACTATGTCTTGGCCATTATTTTATAGCAGAATCCTTAATTACATTTAGCAGGTTGAGATCTTACCTTTTGTAACCTGTGTGTTTTATTTATACTTTCAGCATGTTATCAGGGGGCTCAGATGGTGTTATTGTTCTTTATGACCTTGAAAACTTGAGCAGAAAACCAAATTACACATGTAAAGCACTTTGTTCTGTGGGAAGGTAAGTACTCAAAGAAAAAACTATTAAAAGTTAATATTGATATCCATTGTAAGACTAGCATCAAATTAACAGAGTAATATGCATGCTTATGTTTAGGATAAAGAGGCTTTATACTAGAAATGTTTGGTGATGGCTAGCGTTACAGATTATGTTTCTGGCATAAAGAGAAAAATTGTAGAAGCTTTGCAAAGATATATGTCATTTGCTACATAACAAAAGTTACTTGTTATATCTTTGCAATGAGTATTTATTAATATTCTTTGAGCAGGTCTCTGGCAGTTTCACTTTGGAGCTGTAGGAATATTCTTTGCATTCCACAGTATATATATATAATTTTATGTATTTTGGAGTAGTTATATGTTTAAACAAAGGAAAAATGATTTTGCATGATTGTTAAGCAGATGGGAAATAAAATCTGAGGTTTGTAGTTGTTGGTTTTATTTTCTCTCTGTTACTGGCTTTACAATTGCTTATTTTAAGTTCTCCAGTTAGCACCATGTAGTTGCAGTACTAATTAATACAGAACTTTTTAGGAATGTTTGAATGAGGACAGATGTGTTACTGAAAAAAATAGGTCATATTTTTCTGAAGACCCAAGGTATTACCATGCTAGTCGAAAGAATCAGTATAAAGACTCAAAACCTTTATTGCTGTGTGAGACCATTCTGCAGGTAGTGTAGGTTTGTAGATTATTGGCAAAATCTCTTTTTAATTTGTGCTTAGATATTCTGTTAGGTTAGGACTTTGTCTAAAAGTAACAATGACACATATCCAACTCTGTAAAAGATTAGTACCTGCATTTTCTCCTTGTGTTTTCCTAGCCTTTAAGTTATTTGCAGTTTAAGAACTTGGTGAGTAGTATCAACAAGCACAAAACATATCTATAACAGTAACAGCCTCAGATTGGTATGTTGGGCAATAATAATAATAATAAGAAGAAGAAGAAGAAAAGATTAATAGAACATAAATAAAAACAAATGCATAAGAACATAATCTGCTGCACTTGTGAAGTGTTGTGTGTGGGGGACTACTTGAATAAAATAACTTAAAATTGTAGTTAAGAGCTAGTAATGAATGTGTATCCCTGAACCTAAAAACAAAAGTGAATTCTGGAACAGACGCAGAAAACTGAAGAAACATGGACTGCTAACACACAGTATAAGAAAAATGATTAATCTGTACTAAAATCATGCTTTGTTTCCTTATCTGTCTAGTCAGTTGAAGCATTCCAAACTTGAAAATTCTATTTCAGTATGGCTAGTTGGCAGTCGGCCTCTTGAGTAGGTGCTTATTTATATAGATCCATCTTTTATTTCTCATCACTTGTACAGAAGATTAAATCATAGTAGTAGAATCTTATTTCATGTAGAACAATGTTCTGAATGATGTTGCTATTGTTTTTGCTTAAAGCTACTGTAGTAAGTTTTATGCCTTAAATTATTATTATGCTTTATTCCAAGTATCTGTCTAGTTTCCTGGTATGTTTTAAATACTTACTGCAGCTACTTAGCTACATGCATAGCTTCAGATATTGGAATATTATCTATGCAGACTTCCAACACTATAAATGAATTTTTGATTACCAGTGAGAAATACTTTTGATCTGATTGTTTCTTATCTTTAAAATGAATGATAATGACATGCTAAAAGGATTTGTTTGTGATCCAAGTTTGCAGGGTGCGAAGCAACTCTGGTCAGGAAATTGCTTTAAGAAAAAGTTCTTGTTAGGTGTCCTGTGAGGGTATTTCTGAGTAGATTCTGACCTGGGACAGCTGAGGGTCCAATAGTTTAGACCATTAGAGAAGGTGATTCCTAATATTAGATTGCAACATACCTAATGTTTCTTACATAGATTTGGAGTCACCATTGGAATAGAAGTTGTCTAGATTTTTCCTTCCTTGTTCGGAGTCAGCACTCCAACCTTTACTTGGTTTCATATGATTCATGCTGTCATGGGGCAAAAACTGACATTTAAGAGTAAACAAACTTTACCAGCTTCTCGATAACATAGTTGATGCTTCTGTAGGTCTTCTCTATTTGAAAACTGTCCAGGATGAGTCAATATCAGTGACTTTACTGTCCATGTAATTCATTCTGTATTTTCCTTACTTTAAAAGGTTGGTATTTCCTTACTAGTGGCGAAAAACACTGCATATAAAATGAATTAGAAAAATATACAGCCTTGAGAGATGAAGTGGAATGGCACGTGGCCACTACTAAGCCCAGCTTCACCAAAGGTGGTTCCAGCAGAGCTACTTAAGAGAGAATGTAGAAGAAATGATGATTTTGGTGTAGTGCTGAACAAAGTCCAGTTTTGTACACTTGTATTTAATGCACGAAGGTGGTAGTTAGTTCAGTGAATTTAGTTTTTATTGGATAGTGAATTGGGATATTTCTGCGTGGATTTGTACAAATGACTCTACAGGAGTTAAGTTCATACCGAGTTGGGTTTGGTTTCTTGGCCTTGAAGTACTGAAGATTTTTAGCTTACTCCCCTGTAGGAAATGTGCTCAAAATCAGGGGATGCTAAGCATTGTGGCAAAGTTACAGGGTAATCACTTAGAAATAACCAAGGATAAGTTATTAATCTAAACTCTATAGTTGCTCAGTAGTTATTAGTATTGTCAGTGCTGGCTTAAGGCTCACTCTTTTTAAAGACGTAAGATATCTTCTGTGCTTTCTAGCAACCCAAGTAAACAAGAAGCTTTATTAGCTGACATGTAGTGCCTGATCTGTGCAGATCTGGATCAGCATTTACACAATGATTCCGTTGCAATAGTTGTCACTTTGGAGGCCAGGAGACTTGAAAGTAGTGAAGAAATCCTGTGAGCTCTTTGCTTGCTTGAGATGGAGCCAGTTGGACTGCTTTAGTATGTATGCTGGATCTGGCTGGGGTGGAGCTATTTCTTTTCATTGTAGCTTATGTGGTGCTGTGTTTTGGATTTGTGGCCTGAAGAATGTTGATAATACACCAGTATCTTAGCTGTTTTTGAATGGTACTTATGCTAATTGAGGTTTTCATTGTTTTCCACTCTGACCCTCAACAAATAGATTGGGGATGGACAATAGGTTGTGAGGGAGCACAGCCCAAGTGCTTGATCTGAATTAACCAAGGAGATATTCCATACCATACAATGTCATGTGAACTTGGAATGGCAGGGGGAAGGTGGTGGGTGGAGTGAGGGAAAGATATGTTTTCTAGGGCTTGCTGTTGCTTTGGGACTGGCTGGAGTTCAGTCACTTGGTGGTGAGCAGTTGCTTTTATTTTATTTACTTATTTATTTCTATGATTGTTTTGCTTAGTTGGTTGTTTGCGTCCAAGTGTGGAGCTCCCAGTACAAAAAAGACGGGGAGCTGTTGGAGAGGGTCCAGAGGAGGGCCATGAAGATGATCAGGGGACTGGAGCACCTCCCCTATGAAGACAGGCTGAAGGAGCTGGACTTGTTCAGCCTGGAGAAAAGCAGGCTGCGGGGAGACCTCATTGCAGGATTTGAATATCTAAAGGGAGCCTACAGAGGGGAAGGGAATCAACTATTTGAAAGGGTAGATAACGGCAGGACGAGGGGAAATGGTTTGAAGTTGAGGGAGGGGAGGTTTAGGTTGGACGTCAGGGGGAAATTCTTTACAGAGAGAGTGGTGAGGTACTGGAACAGGCTGCCCAGATAGGTTGTGGATGCTCTGTCCCTGGAGGTGTTCAAGGCCAGATTGGATGGGGCCCTGGGCAGCCTGGTCTAGCATTAAATGAGGAGGTTGGTGGCCCTGCATGTGGCAGGGGGTTGGAGTTTCATGATCCTTGAGATCCCTTCCAACCCTGGCCGTTCTGTGATTGTGTGTTTTATTTCCCTTTGATTTATTAAACTGTCTTAATCTCAGACAATAGGTTTTCTCAGTTCTGTGTTTACAGTTCTCTCTCCCATCCCACCTGGGGGAAGTGAATGATTGAACAAGAAGCTCTGATGGTGCTTTTCTGCCTACCGGGTTAATTTGACAGCATGATGCTTCTGAATCGTTGTTGAGGGTTGTACTGGACCCTCAAGTTGAATCCATGTGGATCCAGCTCAGATACATGTGGCCTACCAGATATACAGAGCTGCCTATAGCATTTAGAGTCTGGTTGAATCATGTCCTGAAGTTGTAAATGTTGGCTCTGGTGTCCATTCTTCCCAGTAGTATCAATATATTATTATTTATATCACTTCTTATTACTATATGCAGTTGAATTGAGTGTTTCATTTGTAAATGCAAAAAACAAACAGGAAAAAACCTCTTATTAACTCAGTCTGCCGCTGTTTGGTAGCTTCAATTACTTGAAATTCCAGTAATTGTGTAGCTGTAATTATTTGCTATTCATGGATTTTTTGAACTGTTTATGTGATTGTATATTTCAGTGTGTTTGGTTCTAAGACAGTGGGATTTCACAAATGTAAATGGTTTGTAGTGTTAGGTCTTAACCTTAAACATTATAACTTTAAGTATAAGAATTGAAAAATTCTACTGTCTTTTGTGCCCCAGATTCAGAATTTAACTTGTGACATGCCATAAATACCATTTTTTTAAGGGGTAAATGATTCATGCTTTCCTGAAATAAGGGCTCTGTGAAGTAATTTACATTGACTGTTTGGAAATTGAGGCACCAAAATAACTAGTTCATCTTGAAAACTTAGTATAATCAAAGCAAAGAAACAAATAAAAAGCTAGTTACTTATTCAAGTTATTGAATATCAAGACAATTATAAGCCAATTATTGAGACACTAACCAATTGAAACCTTTTAATTTTAGGAGCCATCCTGATGCACATAAGTTCAGTGTGGAGACAGTCCAGTGGTATCCTCATGATACTGGAATGTTTACATCGAGCTCATTTGATAAAACCTTGAAAATATGGGATACTAATACTTTACAAGTAAGAGAATTTCTTTGCTTGCTAGGCTTTTTTGATACATGTCATTTATTCCATATCCGCAGTTCATCCTGAACCTGACAGAACTGGGCATTTAGAATGACAAAAACTAACCAGTTGTGAGAGCAGCAGTAGTGTGGCACTGAACATTGGTGTGCACCTGTCTGTATCAGGGGACCTGATTGTCTAAACTGTATGGGAGCTTGGAGCTCTTAGGACAGTTCCTTTCTGCTTTTGCTGCAAGCAGGAATGTAGCTAGTTTATGTTATGCTATGTAAATTATTTATTTGTCCACCAAGAAGTGTCTGAAGCTCTTGTTCCTTCTTAGGAATTGTGTTTTTCTCAGGAAATACTCGGTTTTGTTTGTTTGAGTTGAGCTGTGCAGCAACAGTACTGTACAGCAGAGCTAGTTATTTTTGTTAACTAAGATGTAAATAATGCTTTAGAAGGACTGGTCTTCTTGACGTTTGAAATTAAAGAGGACAAAGTGTTCTATATGCAGAGCAGTAGTCTAATGAGTTTGGAGAGGACATGCTTGGTCACTGAATCCAAAATTCTGTTGTTCTGACCGTTATAAACACTCTTTCTCATAGTGAATTGTTGGAGAATGGGAGAAACCAGTGAGAAAATCTTAACCATTGTAACTGACTTAATTAAAGTTAACAGATTTTGCAGACTTTTAGGTTTTTCAGACTCATTACTCTTAGCACATGATTGCTGAGTTATGTATTTATTGTTTCCAGTATGCATGTATATTAATGAATTTACACTGACAGTATTTGAATGTTGTTTCAATACATGGTGAAAGAATTAAAAAAATAAAATAAAAAAATCTGTTACCCTAGAAACATGATAGAGTATCACTTTTGATCTCTCTTTATGAGATGTGAGGCATGTTTGCAGTCACTGGATATTCTTTTAGGTATTCTCTTAAATGGAATATTCTGTTCATATTTCTGGTGTCTCTGAGCATCACTTACTTAGAAAACACAGTGTTTGTGTGAAGGTTACTGATTGACTTGTTCTTCCACAAAATATACATACAACTCAGAGTGAAATTCTTTTCTTTTTTTACAGTATTTTAGACTGGGATGACAAAGCAGTTGTACCAGGAAGTCATTGTACTGATTATTAAAGCCATTGTTGTATTTCAATATTTTTAACACTGATAAGGCAGCTCATCACTGTGTGGGGGCTTTTTTGCTTTCTATATTGTTTGTTTGTTTTATGTATCAGTATAGATCTATATGGATACATAGATTACTTTTCAGCATGAAACTTAGCATGTCAGATTTGTGAGCTGACAGTGAGCTTCTGGGTTTAGGCTAAGCTCGCTTTCTTATTGACTTTAGTCTTTGTGCTGCAACTTTGTTTGCTCTCTTTTGATCTTTGATAATCCTTACATCTTTTCCAGCGATGTTTCTGATGAGCTTCCTTGGGCTTTCTTCTGGATCACTTCCCAGCACTGGCATAATTGTCTGGTGTTGTGAGCAGACTTACTTTGCAGTGTTTGTATGATCAGGTTTCTAACCAGGAAAGTTATTGTTAGTGTGCAAATAGGAATATTTGTATTTTATTTGTAGCCATCAGTTGAAAAAATAATAACAAAGATGTACATTCTGATAATGTATTTGTACTCTAACTAATCTGATCTTTTTATCGTTAGCCTGCAGATGTATTTCAGTTTGAGGGAACAGTCTATAGCCATCACATGTCTCCAGTTGCTACAAAACATTGTTTAATAGCAGGTATGTGGGTGTTACAAGAATTTCATTATGTATTTAGGCAATTGTGCTAAAAAGCAAGTAATATTCAAATTTGTTCTTCTCCTGTCCTTATGTAATTTCAGACTTCATAAAAAAGACATTGTTAAAATATCTTCAGTTATTTGGATGATATTCATGAGAGTATCGTACTTAGTCTTCTGAAATAATGCATCATTCCATTCACCTTCTAGATGAAAATTCCTAGCTAGATTACCTTTATGTACTTAAGTAACATCTAAGAGTTATTGTGTTATAGAATCAATCGCACACAGCATCACAGAATTGTAGGTGTTGGAAGGGACCTCTGAAGATAACGTAGTCTAACCTCCGCTAAGGCAGATTCTCTGGAATAGTTTACCCAGGAAAGCATCCATAGAATCATAGAGTCACCAAGTTTGGAAGAGACCTCCAAGATCATCCAATCCAACCATCCACCCACCGCCAATGTTTCCCCACTAAGCCGTATTCCTTAGTACCTCATCTACATGTTTCTTTAACATCTCCAGGAACAGTGACTAGCCACCCTTTTGCGTTCACTTCCCTGGTGCAACTTGAGGGCATTCCCTTTCATCCTATCACTAGTTACGCTGAATAAGAGGGTGGCCACAACCTCCTTTAAATATCCAGCCTGTTCAGATCCCTCTGAAGGGCCTTCCTATCTTCAGGCACATTGACTTTCTCCCATTTTGGTGTCACCTGCAAACTTAGTGAGGGTGCACTCAATCCCATTAACCAGGTCAATAGTGTACGTATTGCTTACAACTGCAGGATGTTACTATGATTAGACATAAAATATTTAAAGAAAAGATCATATTTTTAATACTCGAGATACTTAAGTACTGTCTTATTTGCTCCCAGTTCCTACTTTCTGCTTGTTGTAGGGTAAATTTAGTTGGCTTGAAAATGTAATTCTGTTGCAGAATGTGTTGCTTTGACTAAATGAACAGTTATGCAGCTGTCATTTTTCTTCTTTTTCTTTGTCATTGCTAAGATTGGGTTGTTGTTCTTTCAAATGATGGTTGTGTTGAGGTTTTTTTGTTTTTTGTTTTTTTTTTTCAACTGTCTTTGTTTCTCTTGTTTACAGTTGGTACCAAAAGCCCCAAAGTACAGCTCTGTGACTTGAAGTCTGGATCCTGTTCTCACATTCTGCAGGGTACTTTTTAGTCTGAAACATAAAATGCTGAACAATAACTACTTTGAGTAAACCAGGCCTTGTAAAGAAACACTATATACAATGTATTCTTTGTAAATAACATGACTGATGTATTTAGTGTCAGTTGTGAAAGTTACACAGTGTTAAAGATTCCTCTGGGTGTTAGTCCTAGTGCTAATGAATTGGAGAACACAAATGTTAATGAACAGTTGCTACAGATGTTGGGACATTTTCATGATCTAATCAATAGTAATTACTGTTTATTACGTGTTTAAGTATTGATCTTGTTTTTGTGTGCATGTAAATTCAGTACAGGAGGTGGGTGTTTTTGTATTTGTGTATTTTTAATAAGAAAAATCTTGTGTTTTTAACAAAATAACCTGTGAAGGTTGTTGCATGGATTTTTTTTTTCTTAGTAATTATCTTTAGAGGCTTCTCTGTAGAAAGCTACTACTATTTTTAGAATAATCATATCTAATTCTTTGCACTGACTTAATTCAGTAAGTAGTAGGATTTTTTTATTCTGTAATCCATTAGTTTTTGCACTTAGTGAGATTTGCCCTTAATATGTTTCTCCTAATATTTACTGTTTGGAAATGAATATGATATATGGCCAAGTAATGGAAAGGTAACTAATATATAATAAACAAAGTGATTCATCTAACTCTAAACTGCGTAACAGGAATGTATTTATATGACTTAGTCTATTTTGCATCAATGTGTTTCTCTTGTTACATGAAGTATGATTACAGTTCTTGCATTTATGTTTCCCTAGACTTCCTATTGTCTAAATTTGTTTAATGTTTTTGATGTGCACACATATGTACATGTATGTATGTTGTTTCAAAAGTAATATTTCCTATATTACACAACAGATACCAAGAACACAATAACACTCTTTAATAGAGTGAATTCTCATCTACAGAATACTTTTTCAGCATAGTTACCGCCATTAGCTTTACATTTTGTCAGTGATAAACAAAAACCTGCATTCCATGCTTATAAAAATGTGCATGATCATTTGGAACATGGCATGTCTTTCATGTTGCTGTCATCACTGCCTCTCATGCACCACCCATTGGCTCATTTTGTACATCCATCTATTTGGCCTCCATAAATGTTCAGCTAGTGTCAATGAATACTTCTGGGTGCCATTTTTTCCGCATGAAAGAACTCAGTCCCACACCTTTTGCTTCATATGCACTTCTATGTCAGATACCATTTTGTCAGACTGCCCCTCTACTGCTGTGTCACATAGCAATGAAATGTAATGGAATACTGATGGGAAGGTTCAGCCTCTACTGCCATACCACCAACGTCTGCCTCTGAGACTGTGGGCCAATGTCATAAAATAGGTGGCATTACTTTTGGAGTAGCCCTTATGTATACATGCACTTGTGTGTATGTATGCATATGTATTAATGTTAGTGCTAACCTGCATTGGGTATGTCACCGCTAAGATTACATCTATTTTAGTATTTTAATATATTGAATATAAGAAGGGGGAATATATCTGAAATTTGGGAGCTGAGTATTTCAGAGTAAGCTGAAGAAAGGTGAATTAAGTAATTAAGATAAACATTTTTTAAAAGACTTGCTGAAGAAATGGTGAAGTTTTGTTGTTTTTTTTTTTTTTGCATTTGAGAACATCAGAATTAATACAGAATTTAATAATATTTCTTAAGATGGTTGCAATAACTGTGACTATTCTGTACTGTGTCTTACCCAAGCAAAACCATAGTTGTTAAAAATTATATCTAATATTCCTTGTATCACATAAAGTTATTGCAGTTCCACATGAGCAAGATGTAGAAAGGGAAATATCTTTTCTCTCAAAACTATTTGTTTTCACAATATCCAAATTTATGTTGCAATTCAGAAAATTTAGATTATTGTTCTGGACTGATATATCCTGCAGAAGTTATTTGCATGATTTTTATTTGTGTATAAGTATTTTCCTAGATTATTATCTAAGCCTTCTCATGCTGTTTCTAGGTCACAGGCAAGAAGTACTGGCAGTATCTTGGTCCCCACGTCATGAATATGTTTTGGCAACAGCAAGGTAGAGATGTTGTTATATGAAATAAAAGCAATGAGAAAATTTAATGTATTTATTGTACCTGTTTTTTACATTTCATGCCTGCTTTGGAAGTTAGTCTTTATTGTAAACTTCATTTTTGAAGCTCTTCAGGTCACTTTTTTAGGACAAGAGCTATTCATATGATGCTTATTTTATAGGAAGATAATACAGAATTTTGGAAATACTAATAGCATTTAGAATTATAGGCAAATTATAGAGGTGCTTCTTGCTGTTCATTAGTGTATATATTGCTGATCTGTTTTATAACCAAGTCAAATACGTTTAACTCAAAGTGCCATCCTTGTTAATCATACTCAGTTATGCACCAGTAGCTTAGCTGACATAGTTTACAGAAATAAGTCAGTCAGTATGAATTGTATGTTGGTACTCTTGAGCCACTTTTTTCATTCCAGTCATTTGCAATGTAAAAGATACTGGCTTTCCCTATAGCTTTTGCAGTTTTTAGCTTTTCATTATAATGTGACAATTCTCAATTTCTTGAGTGGCAAGCTTTTTGCGAAATTTTGTAACAGTGCAACTTCATTTCCACAGATGAAAAATTCTTTCACAGACATAGTAGCAAATTGATTTTATTAATTACTGGTTTGTTGAAGTCTCTTGAAACAGTTTGCCTCATAGTCATGTAATTGTCAACTGCATCTACCTGTGTTACTATTTCGCTTTATGAGGATTGCATGTTTAACATGTTTCTCATAGTTCTGTTTCCATTTCATGATTCTACCATAGCTGGACTGCTATTTCCTGATAACTTAATGTAGTCTCTTTCTGCCAAGACTAATACCAGTAAGAATTTACAACTTTGAGGTAAAGGAAAGATAGGGTGAGAATATTGACTTAGTACTGCAGAAAAAAAAGAAATCTAGACTGATCTTATTTTATCAGATGAGACTGCTTTCCAAGACAATTTTGTATTTGCTTGTTGTTGCATGAGAGAGGGAAATAGATGTTTGATTTTTATGTGGTTTGCAGGTGAAACCTTACATTTTTCTATTGGTGATAAGCACTTTCTGTAGTTCTGTCACGAGACTGGAACAGTCATGGGAGAGATGTTTTTCAGATAGTTTCTGTTCTTTTCAAAGCCTGGCATTAGAGAAGATGTTGATAAATACTTTTGTGCTCATTAGAATTGACTTGAAAAGATTAACCAGTAAAAACTACATTATCGAAGATTGTGACAGTAGTCTTCTATAGTAAGGAAGCTCTGAGTAAGCTCTTGTCAAGAACAGTTCAATGAACTACTTGCATTTCATTGCTCACTTTATGACAAGCATAAACATCAGTGATATCTCTGTTTATGATCTCATCTGTTTGCAGCAAAGTGTCAGCAGATTCAGTTGAGATTTCAATTGGAAGTAAACAGAATCAATAGTAGTAGCAAAGGTGAGCACAAAAGTAAAAACTAGTCATTAACTTTGTCAGATGCAGAACAGATATGGAATAATTATAAATTAAAATATTTGTGGTGGTTTTTGTTTTGGTCAGTCAGTATATTTATACTATACGCTGTTAATATATTGATCTAACATGAGAATGCACAAGAAAAAGCATGTTGTATTTCATTTAGAAGACAGTTTATGTAAGGAGAAGTTTGAGTGTACTGTCCAGCTGTGGATCAAGGAGATACAGATGTTTTTGGGGTAAAAAGTGACTTGTGTTTCTGCTTGGGGGTTGGTTTTTTTTTTTTGTTAATTTGCTGAGAAATATCCAAATCATTTAAATGCATTTACACGGGTGACAGTGCATTAGAAATGGCTTTTTATATGAATCTACCTCATGTTTATACTTGGGAGTCTTGTAGTATGCATGAATTGCTCAAATCAAAGTGCACTGCCTGCATTGTTGCTTTTCAAATGCGTGCAGCTTGAATCAAGTACCAACGATTGGTGTAGGTTTTATGGCTGGTGGAGATGTAACATGAGCGTGTGGTTTAAGAACCAGAATGTCCTGCAGCAGTCTGTGCCTTGGTCTTTTCCTCCTTATGTCACTGGTAACATAGACAATCACAGTTTTGGCAGAAGCCAACTGTTCCCGGTCAACCATTATAGATTATGTTAAAACCCATAGCTACAATTTAATCAGTAGAAGTATTAGCAAATTTATTCCTAGTTTGCATATGTATGCAAAAGTGTTATATTTTATACTGAAATTCACTCTTCACACAGATGCCTTGAGTGTACTAGATGTAATTACTGATTCATATAAGCAAAAATCTGAAGTCCATCTTTTCACAAAATTGACTGTGACTGCACGATGACTAGTTCAGAATAGTCATTGGACCAGTGTAAGTGCCAGGTGGGTTGGCTAAAGACAGTTATTGACTTGAGTGGCATTTATTTTCCTAATGCACATGTTAGTACCAATTTGTTTTTCTTAGTGCTGACAGTAAAGTAAAATTATGGGATGTGAGGAGAGCATCTGGATGTCTGACTACACTTGATCAACACAATGGAGAAAAGTCAAAAGCATCTTCTGAGGCAGGTAATACAGAGTATAACTGATTGTAATTCATGCCTAACTAGAAGTTTTCTTATATTCCGTGAATGTATTGAATCCCAAGACCAACAAGGACAGTTGTGATAACCTATTTGTTACCTAGTGCATAACACAGGCAGTTCAGTTTTAATTCCGATACTTCTCCGAAAAAGATTTTGCTTGTGGTTGGGACCCTTGTGTAAAGAAATCTCTTTGACAA
The DNA here is from genome assembly GCF_987193195.1 of Phasianus colchicus. Lineage (NCBI taxonomy): Eukaryota > Metazoa > Chordata > Aves > Galliformes > Phasianidae > Phasianus > Phasianus colchicus. Next base: position 72,966,187 of record NC_143476.1, read on the forward strand.
CAGCATTATGTCTGTTCTAACTGTTTGAGCCAAACAATTACCTCAGTCGCTGCTTTGAGAAATACATAGTAATGTGAAATTAAATCAGAGAGTATAAACTTTGTATATTGTGGTTCTGAATGAAGTGACTGAATTTTTGGTAAGCAGATTTTTTTTTTTTCTAGCCCTAAATAAAGATGTGCCTGAATTGTGTACTGCTGTATAACGCAGAAATACCTTATCTCAGTGAGTTTATTTCTGCATTCCATAGTCAGATGTGCCATGGTAGAATGGAGCTGGGTTTTAACTCTTTATCCTTCTTTAAAATGTATGATTTTATCGGGTGAAATCTTTGGAATTTGTTTCCACTAAGCTATATGCAGTATGTGCAATGAGCTGTTGTATGTGTCAGTTTTATGATTGTTTTTCTTTTAAAGTAAGTAATCCAAGGAGATTCGTGCTCTTAGAAACCAAGAGTTAAATTATTAATTTATTTACACGTTACTGTTAAACAGTTCTTTCAGTACTGTACATCTAAATAATAATGTATACACAAAATCTGAACAAATTCTTTTTCCTGACAGTAAACACAGCTCACAATGGGAGAGTTAATGGTTTATGCTATACAAGTGATGGTCTTCATCTCTTGACTGTTGGTACAGATGATCGGATGAGACTTTGGAACAGCTCTACTGGAGAAAATACGTTGGTAAGTTACCAAGAATCTTCAGTTAGGTTTCGCTTTGATTTAAAGGATTTCTTTTAACTTCTGTAGTTTTCATTACAACTGCATTAGCTGTTTATTTGTTGTCATGAGGGAAATAACATATTTAGTACTTTCTGAGCCTTTTTATTTTATAGATTTCTTATTTTTTATTTACTAAAAAAAAGTGTGAACAAGTCTGGATCTATTTAACAATTAATTATGCTAACTGTACATTCATTATCTGTAGGCATAGATGAAAATGCTTCTAACAGTAAAGAAAATTGTAATATGTACTGACTACTGGTATAGATTTTTTTAAAACTTTTAGTTGTCATTGAGGTGTGGACATCTGTCCTCTAAAAAATATAGTGTTTCACTGATTGATTTCCTGGCTTTCTTGCAACTCTCCTATATTTTCATGAAATCTCTCTTGTGGGAGCTCTTCATCAGTATCAAAATTTTCTGTCCCTTCACATATGCATTGCAACCAAACAGGAAAAAGACATCTTTGTTTCATAATCCTTTCTATTGCCTGTTTTTTGTTTTGTTTTGTTTATGATTGGTATATTTTTTTGTGGAGAACAGAAAATTAAAGCTGGAAAGAAAACTGTTTTCTATATTTATTCTGAAAGAAGGAAATAGCAGGTAGGTCAATTTCCATGGGATTTTAGCCAGTCATGTTAGTGCAGTCTGCCAAGGCTATTAGGAAACAAAGAAATTTTTATCTCTGCCTTAAACTACTTACTTACAGAACATGACAGAAGTATTCCCTAAAGATGTTTAAATGAAAACAGTTATCTATCTGTCCCTATGCTCCCCATATTTGCCAGCTTGTTTGCAGCACTTAATATACAAACATCTTTCTGTCTTCAAATAACCATCACCAAAGATGATACAGTTTGTTCACTCTACTACCACCAGCTAGATCACCGTTTTGTGTTTTTCTGTGTCTGTTGTTAGTACATTGACTTGTTTCATAGGCTATTCCATTTCTTATTTGATGTCAAGTAGCATGATCTTGCTATTTAAGTCCAGATTTGATTCCATTATCCTGTGATTTACACTGTCTAGATTACTGTGTTTTTGCACACCAACCAGGGGGGTGTTCTTGAAATAATTTTAAGGCACCAGCAAACAAATAGCATCATCAAATGGCATGGAAAGGACCTTAAGACCATCCAGTTCCAACCCTACTGCCATGAACAGAGTTGCCATTCACCAGATCAGGATACCCAGGCTCCCATCCATCTTGACTTTGAACATCTCCAGGGATGAGATGTCCACAGAGTCTTTGGGCAACCTGTTCCAGTGCCTCTTCACTCTCAGTGTAAAGAATTTCTCTCTAGTACTAATCTGAATCTCCTTTCTTTTAGTTTAAAGCTGTTATTCCTTGTCTTATCACTATCAGACCACGTAGAAAGTAAGTCTCCACTTTTTCTAAAAGCTCCCTTTAAATACTGAAAGGCCTTTTCTTCAGGCTAAACAAGCTCAGCTCCCTGGGCCTTATTCATAGGAAAGGTGATCCAGCCCTTTGATCATTTTCATGGCTCTCCTCTGGACTGACTTCAGCAGTTTCACACAGATGCAGCACCTTTCAATTCTTGAACTTCATTAAGTTCATATGGGCCCATTAAGCTTATCTAGGTCCCTTTGGTTGGCATCTCTTCTTTATATTTTATCAACTGCATTGCTCGGTTGAGTGTCTTCTGCAAACTTGCTGAGTGTGCACTCAATCCTACTGTTTATGTCACTGATAAAGATGTTGAAGACACGGGTCTCAAAACAGGCCTCTGGGGGGAAATGCCTCTCATGACCTGCTTCTACTTGACCACAGCCCTCTGCCTTCAGCCATCCAATTAATTCTTTATCTACATAAAAATCCAGCCTTTAAATCCTTATCTCTCTAAGAAGAGATGGTGGTGAAGGACCATGTCAAAGGCCTTACAAAAGTCCAGGAAGACGACATCAGTTGATTTCCACTTGTCCCTGAATGCTGTCGCTCCACTGTAGAAAGTTGCTGGATTGGTCAGACAGGCTGTGCCTTTGGTCAAGTGTTGGCTGTCCCACATTACCTTTGTGTCTTGTGTGTGCCTTAATATAGCTTCCAGGAGAATGTACTTGATAATATTCCAGAGGTGAGACTCACTGGTCTTTACTATGCAGGTAATACAAGCACATCCCACAGTCCTGTTATTTTTCCTCCTAGTCCATTTGAACTCCTTTTTTTTTCCCTTTTTTTTTTTCTTATGTTTTTGCTAATACCACCTTTCCTCTTCTCATTGGCTGGCCAAAGAATCACGTAAATAAGCCTGCTCTAAAGGCTGATGATTTCATTGAGATTGCAACCACCCTGGGGTAAAATGTACACAAAAAAAAAAGTCTCTATTTGCTTGCCTTGCCCAGTTTTTTCTACCATTGATTTCCTCTCCCACTTGATATCCTACATCTCCTTCCTCTCCCTCAACAACTGACTTGTTTTATTCCTGGTTATAGTGGGAATTTTTTCCAAGAAATAGAGATTTTAGTGGTTACTAACTTACCTGTTATTCAGAGAAGAGGAACTACAACAGCACATATGAAACAACTGAGTAGTGTTCTACAGACTAACTTTAAATACTTGATAACTGTATGAGGTGTGGCTTGTTTCTTAGTGAGTGGAATATATAAAGAGAATTAAATATAAGTGCTTGAAACAAATACGGGTAAGTTTCATCTGCCCTCTTGAACTTCTCAAAATATTAATTTAGCTTTAGAATCCTTTTCTATAACTGTGAAAGTTGGCTGTTTTGTTTTGTTATAATTGTTTCTGTGGGTGGAATGCTTACGCTAGAAAATTCTGACTTCAAGGTAGATTTGCTCTTCCTTGGTTGAATCTATCTGGCAGATCTACTCTTACGTGGTTGAATCTATCCAGAGTTCTTGGTTTTCCTCTACTGAGTTATAAAATTTTGTTTTACTAGAATGCAAACTTATTTTATGTCTGGTAAATTCTTCTGTCTGAAAACTTAAAAGATTTTTGTGTGGACAAGTTACAAAAATACAAACAATCGTAATACAAATTCAAACATTGAAATAAAGAACTTTAGCTAAAATATTTAAGTATAAACAACAAGAAGATATTGCATATGTTATCTTTATTCCTTTTTGCAAATTAATTAAAAAAAAAATCACAGCATATTTTCCTTTGCTGAATAAATTGGAAGAAATTAAGATGTAAATATTAAAGGAAAAAAAAAAGAAGATGTTACCATGAATACATTTTAAGATTATATTTCATTTTTGATTGGTCCTGTGTGGAGCCAGCAGTTGGACTCAGGATATTCTGTAATTCATTCTGTCTTCTTGGCACATCTTTCCATATGAGATTTGATAGCTGCTTGAGGAAGTTGTAATTAGTATAACCAATGTAGCAAATGTGTTTCAGGTGTGATTTCAGTGTAACTAAGCTTATCAAATTCCTCTTTCCTGGGAAGGATTCTGCTCTCCTTTCTTGTTCACCCATATAACTCTTATGACTTTCTGAGTTCTTTAGAAATAACTGATGATTCATTTATAGTTTTAGCTATTTGATCCAGTTTCTGATGAGCTTGATGAAATCCCAGAGCTAGTACAAGGCAATGCTGCAGCTTCAATATGAAGCCTGTATTTTGTCTGTGATCAAGTTTTTGGGGAGATTTTTTTTTTCTATGACTGACTACTCTTTATACACTTTGATGTAGTTTAGTTTAACAGGGGAAGAGTTCATGAAGAACAAGCTGCTGGTTCCACAGTAAGATGCTTGATTCTCATATCTCTGTCTGCTGACTGCACTATTCTGTAGACAGTGTGAAATATTTTCACCAACTGCAGTCATTCCACAGTTGTGACAACGCAAAATCTTTAAAAAAAAAAAAATTTGAGTAAGGTAAAAATTAAACTGTGACAATGAAGGCAAATGTGCTCCACCAATTAATTTTAATTAAGTACTGTATTTATTTTTGCAGCAGAAGTTCAAAATGTGGAGCAGATGTTCTTAATTGCCTGATGTGTAGTAACAGCAATGAGATTACAATTATTTTTATAATTATTTGAGAACAGTGACTGTTTTGCATGGCAGTTTTTCAGTATTCATGATAAATAACAAACTTCACAACCTGCTCAAAAAATATGCAAGTCATAAAATACCTAGTTAAATACTACATGTGTAGATTATGAGCTTTTTGAGCAGGTGGCCAGATTATCTGCAGAAATCACCAGGCTGAGAAGCATCTGGCAGTCAGAAAGAGAGGTTGATGCATGATGTTGTGTAATGATACAAGCAGACCAGCTCTCCTGTCGTAAGTCCCTGCAAAAGGAAGAAGCTAAGCAAGCTTCCAACTCAGAGGAGACAAGGCAGAAAGATGAGAGACACTGGATCCCCTTCTTTGCTCAGTGCAGAAGGGGGAGTCTTACCCTTGCTCCTGAAGTTGCGCTAACCAACAGATACGAAGCTCAGGGGATGGAAGGAGAAGAAAGTGTGGATGTTCAGAAACAGAGAGGAACAGCCATGTTAAGATGATCTAAAGAAGGATCTGAGTCAGAACTGGTGCTACTGAAGTAAGACAAAAGGACTTCATAATGTGGGATTCTGTACTGCCGGGCACTGAGGCACCCATTTCCCACTCCAGTAATCTGTCTAGGAAGGATTGCTGACTGCTAGGCACCTGCGTTCAGGGCTGTGTTCATGAGGCGGAGGCTACTTGGTATGATAAAGCCAAAGGAGTACTATCTGGTCCTGCTCGTTCAAGCTGGGTGACAAGAGACTGCAACTAGGAAATTATAAAATAGTAAAAGAGCATTGCGTTCCCTGGGATGATGTTGAAAGGATCTGGGAGCACAAGTAGTGTTCTTGATCTTCCAAGTTGGAGGCTTAGGGTTAGCCAGACTGGGGACTGGGACCCAGCCAGAAGCAGGAGAATGAACGAGTTGAATGAATAGCAGTATGGATGGTGTCATGCTCAGGATTTTGGGAACTATGATCTTGGATGCACCTTTGAGAGACCTGCTGACATCAGATGGGATGCAGCTGACCAGGAAGAGCAAGAATATACTAGCAAGAAGTTGGCTGGGTTTATCACCTGAGTTTGAAACTAGATTTGACTGGGAAAGGAGATATACTTATCAGTGTCAGTGATAGGGAAGGGCTGAGGAATGCTGTCCTTTAGAAAGTAGCAGGGGAAGATCTCAGTTTCCATAGAATCATAGAATCTTTTAAGTTGAAAGGGACTCTTAAAAGTTATCTAGTCCAACTCTTTTGCAATTAACGGGGACGTTTATAGTTAGATCAGGTTGCGCAGGGCCTGATCCAGTCTAACCTTGAATGTCTCCATGTCTCCAGGGATGGGACTTCCAACACCTCTTTGGGCAAGCTGTTTCAGTGTCCTAATTGTAAAAAACAAACAAACAAACAAAAAAAACACACCAACCAACCTCCCCCAGAAAAACGAAACAAACAAACAAACAAAAAACACCAAACAACAACAACAAAAACAAAAAACCCTCTTCCTTACATAACATTTCAATCTCCCATCTTTCGGTTTGAAAGTATTTCCTGAAAAAGCTGGCAAATGTGGTTGCTAAGCTACTCTCCATCAGACTTAGAAAGTCACACAAAGTCAGACAAAGTTCCCTGCGGCCAAAATGGGAAAAAAAAAAAAAAAAAAAAAAAGGAAACATCACTCCCATTTTCAAGAAAGAGAGAGAGGAAGAGGAAGACCCAAGAAACTACAGGGTAGTGAGGCTGACATCTGTGCTTGCAAAGGTAATGGAGCAGATCCTTCTGGAAGCTGTGTTAAGGCACATGTAAGACAAGGAGGTGATCCAAGACAGCCAGGATGGTTTCACCAAAGGCAGATTGTGTCTCACCAATCTGGTGGCCTTCTATGATGGAACAATGATATTGGTGGGGGGGAAAAAAACGGACAATTTAAGTCATCTACCTGGACTTGTGCACTGCCTTTGGAGAGTTGTGGACTTGAAGGCTAGACTGTTCGGTGGTATGGTCACAGGTAGAGGGTTGTGGTCAACAGATCTATATCTAGGTGGAGGCCAGTACCCTAGGAGTCTGCCCTGGGACTAATGCTCTTCAGCATCTATATCAATGACATGCAGTGATCGTCAACTGATGACACCAAGCTAAGTGATGGAGCTGATACGGCAGAAAGAAGAAGTGCCATTCAGAGGGACTGGACAGACTTGAAAAAGGGGCCCAGGAGAACCTAATCAGGTTCAACAAGGCCAAGTCTGAAGTGTTATACTGCATTTGAGGTAGTCTCATGTATATGTACAAACTGGGAAAGAACTCATTGAGAACAACCCTGCAATGAAGGATTTGGGGATCCTGGTGGACAGAAGAAGTGGGACATGAGCCAGCAATGGATGCTTGCAGCCTGGAAAGCCAATTGCATCCTGGACTGCATCAACAAAGAGGTAGCCAGCAGGGAGAGAGAGGTGATTGTCTCCATCTGCTCTGTCCTCGTGAGGCCCCATCTGTGGTATTGCATCTGACCTTGGGCCTCCAACACAAGAAGGATGTGGAGCTGTTAGAGTGGGTTCAGAAGAGGTCCACAAGGTTGATCCAGATGGCTGTAGCACCTCTTCTGCAAAGAAAAGTTGAGGGAGCTGGGCTTATTTAGCTTGGAGAAGACTCCAAGGATACCTCACTGCAGCCTTCCAGTACTTGAGCAGAACTTATGAACAGGAGGGACACTGAGTTTTTGCATGGTCTAATAAGAGAAGAGGGAGCGGCTTAAACCAAAAGAGGGCAGATATATATTAGATGTTGAGAGGAAATTCTTCACTCAGAGGGTACTGAGACACTGGCACAGGCTGCCTAGAGAAGTTGTGGATGCCCCGTCCCTGGAGGTCATCAAGGCTAGGTTGAATGGGGTCCTGAGCAGCCTGATCTAGAGGTTGGCAGCCTTGCTCGTGGCAGGGAGTGGAACTGCATGGTCTTTATGGTCTCTTCCACCTAAGCTGTTCTGTGATGACTCTATGGTAATTAACAGTATAACTGGGGAGAAAGAAATGTGATTTGAACATTACAAAAAATAATGAGCAATGTTTAGACTTTGGGGAAAATTTTTACTGAGGGAGTGAAGAGGTGCTGGGGCAGTTTGAGGTTGTGGATGCCCCATTCGTGGAGGTGTTTGAGGCCAGGTTGGATGGGGCCCTGGGCAACCTGATTAGTATTTGATCTGGCGACTGGCAATCCTGCCTCTGGCTAGGATTTTGGACTTGATGATCCTTGAGGTCCCTTCCAACCCAAGCCATTCTATTATGTTATTTTTCTTTACTCTTATAATCTTAGAGCATGGGACGTTCTTGACAAGATTTGTTGTTTTGCATTATTTGTCTTCCCTTTTAAGATCGGACCTCTGTTAGGACTCTCTCACTAAAATGAAGACATAAAACAAAGATATGTCATTCACTGCCACAGAGAAAGGAATAGGTAGTAAAAAGCAACAATTTAGTATTGTATTTAGCAGTCCACTGGCCAAAGAAGAGAATCAGGATATGAAAGAGTGTATGCAAAGGAGAAGATCTACACAAAAGTTCAAGCTGCTTCAGGTGATGCTTAGCAGCTCTTCACAGTAGTTTTCTTTAGTATAGGTATCTCTTTTTGATGGATGTCTGTTATGTCAAATATAAATAGTCCTGTATCAAAAGATACAGAAGTTAATCTGTGCATAAGAATTTTCTGAGCAATACTGCAAACTTATGTCTTAATGGATTTGTCTAGCAAAATGAGTTAATATTGATTATACATTGCTTGTGTGCATCCTGTGTCACAAAAGGGAACACAAAACACCGATTCATTGAAAATAGGAAGAATCGAATTGAAGGAGGCAAGTTTTTGCCTTTCTGCCTAACAAATGTAAGATTCTTAATTTAGTTGTCGTTTCAGCAGCATCTTTTTTTTTTTTCCCCCATTCTATCTCTAGCAAGCAAGGAGCATTTACATGGTATATATTCAGACTCTCTTTTTTTTCCCCAACCTTCACTTTCCCTTTTATAGTATGTGCCTTTGTTATGAACAGTGAGATGGCTTGGGAGTTGTTGCTACAGCTGACATGCTGTGAAAAGGGCTTTAATTACTTCATCAGCAAAGTAATGTGTTTACTGACACTATCTTTACAAAGTGAGCAATAGTATCCGCAAAGGACAATCAGTAAGCCGCACATCTCATGAAAATATTCTCTTAGTAGAAAACGAAAATCAGCTTACCTGTATGTTAATGAAGCTATCTTTTTGTACACATTTTTATGATATTTTTTTCTAGACTTGCTCAGTGTTTCTTATGTAAGTGCTATTAGCTATAAGCATTCTGTTACAGCATGAGCACACTCTCTTGTTGCCTGGCTCATCCTGCATGATCCTTGTATTTGCTTCAGACTTTTTGATAGAAAGCAGTCAACACAGCTTGACATCAAGAAAATACTTATGCTTTAGAATATTTGTATAGTTTTTCAGATATATATATTAGCTTAATGTCAAAATATTTTTTTAATTATATGCCAAGAAAATGTGATGGGGAGCCTTATGAGAACCCAGAGATCCTTACTAATGCACATACAAGCAGATCTTTGTTTTTTAGCTGAAATTAGGAGTATAGACTGTATGATAATATTATTTAAAAGCAAAATGTTTTGTAGTACAATTTATATAATGCCTTGAAAATACTGATACTTTTATTAAACTACTTTTAAATAATGAAAATTTGTGAATTCCAAGCATTTTAGCTGACTTCTCCTTCATGAAGTGTGTATATATACATAGTGTGTGTGTGTGTGTGTGTGTGTGTATATATCTGTGTATATATATGTATGTTTTGCCAGAATTAAAATTCTTAGTTTTGAAGAAGTTTATTCAGATCTAAGCTGTACAGTTACATGGCTTCACATCAGGAGTTACCTGAGCTCCACCAGACAGCTTTCTCACTCCTGCTCTTCAAAAGAACACTGGGGAGAAAATACAGTGAGAAAAAGCTCATAGGTTGTGACAAGGACAGGGACATCACTCACCCATTGCCATCATGATACAACTCACTCAGCATGGAGAGATTACTTTAACTTATTGTCTGTTCGTAATAGTAGGAAAAGAACAGGAAGAACTAAAAGTAAATTGAAAACACCTTCTTCCCATCCACTCTTATTCCTCCTCCCTAAGCAGTATGATCAGCCCATAATGCTTCATCTCTGCAACTCCTTTATGGCCACTTTCTGCTCACACTCCCCTTGCGGTCCCACCCTTGGACTGCAGCTCTCCAAGCGCTGTTCCAGCAAGGTTCCACACCAAAGGGCACACCCTTCAGGAATCACTCCAGCACAGGTCCTGTGGGCAGCAGCTTCCCCAGCCTTCCTGCTCCTATCACAGGCTGTTTCTTGCAGGCTGCAGCTCTGGCCCAGGGCTGCTCCTGCAGGGGCTCTCTGGGCTGCAGCCTTCTTTGGCCACATCCACTGCTGTACCATGGCTCCTCCATGGCTGCATGAGGAAATCTGTTCTGCGCAGCACCCATGAGCCTGCTCCTCTCTGGGCCTCTCCTGAGCTGCAGGGAACTTCTGCTCTGCACCTGGAGAACCTCCTACTCTGACCTTCGGGGCTGCGGAGCTATTTCTTTCCTGTTTTTTCAATTTTTCTCTTTTCCAGCTATTCCTGCACAGTGTTTTAGCTTTTCTTAGCTGTCCTCTCCCAAAGCATAACCAGCATCACTAATAGCTCAGCTCTGGCAGCCGTGAGTCTGTTTTGGACCAGCTGGAGCTGGCTCTGATCTGCCAGGGGCAGCTGCTCAGCTCTGTTCACGAGGCCACCTCTGCAGCCTTTCGCAACCAAACCTTACCATATACTATCCAGTACAGCTGTTCTAACAAGCAGACTTGAATATTTTGTCATAAATCTAATTTTTATGTATAACAGAGTACCTACTTAAATTGATATATACAACTTGATTATTTTCTAGATTGGAAAACAAAGACTTATTGAGCTTTTTAGATGTCTGAAACTTAAGTGAAAGTACAAATGCTAATCATAGAATTGTTTGGATTGGAAGGGAATTTTAAGGTAGTCTAGTTTCAATCCCTCTGCTATAAGTAGGGACACCCCCCTCTAGACCCAGTTGCTCAAAGCTCATCCAGTTTGACTTTGAATGCTTCCTGGGAGGGGGTGTTCATTGGGCAACCTGTTCAATGTCTCACCACCCTCACAGTAGAGAATTTCTTCCTGATACTTAGTCTAAATCTACCCTCTTCCAGTCTAAAACCATTTCCCTTAATCCTGTTGCTACCTGCCCATGTAAAAAGTTCCTCCACAGCTTTCCTGTAGGCCCCCTTCAGGTACTGGAAGGCCACTATAAGATCTTCTTAGACCCTTCTCTTCTCCAGGCTGAAGAACCCCAGCTCTCTTGGCCTGTCCTTGTAGAAGAGGTGCTCCATCCCTGTGATCATCTTCATGGCGTTCCTTTGGGCCTGCTCTAAAAGCTCCATGTCTTTCCTGTTGCGGGTCCCAGACCTGAACACAGTACTGCAGCTGAGGCCTCCTGAGGCCAGAATAGAGGAGGACAATCACCTTCCTATCCTTTTTGGCCACTCCTCTTCTGATGGAACCCTGGATACAGTTGGCTTTCCAAGCTGCAAGTGCACACTGCTGGCTCGTTATTTTTTCATCAACCAGGACTCTTAGGTCCTTCTCTGCAGGCCTATTCTCAAGAAATTCCTCTCCCATTTTGTAAACGTTTCTGGGATTACCTCAACTCTAGTGCAAAACTTTGCTTTGTTGAACCTCATTATCTTCACAAGGGCCTACCTTTAGAGTTTATCAAGGTCCATCTGTTTGGCATCTCTTCCTTCTGCTTTACCAACTATACTACTCAAATTGGTGTCAGCAGCAAACTTGGTAAGGGTGTATTCAGTTACATCATCTGTATCATTGATAAAGATGTTAAAGGGTACCAGTCCCAAGACAGACCCTTGGAGGACATTGCTTGTTACTGGCCTCCATCTGGACATAGAGCCGTTGACCACAACCCTTTGGCTACAACTTTCCAAACAATTCTTTATCCACCAAATAGTCCACCCTTCAAATCCACGTCTCCCCAATTTAGAGATAAGGATGTGGTGGTGGGTCCACATGAAAAGCCTTGAAGAAGTCCAGATAGGTTACATCAGTTGCCTCCCTTTTGACAACTGATGCGGTCACTCCACCAGACCACCAGATTGGTCATGCATAACCTTCCCTTGTTGAAGTCATGCTGGATGTCACAGACCAACCACTTGTCCCTCACATGCCTTAGCATGTCTTCCAGGAGGATCCGTTCCATTATCTTCCTAGGCACAGAAATGAGACTCACTGGCCTGTAGTTTCTCCAGTTCTTCCTTCTCCATTTTTATGTGAACAGCAGTGATGTTTCCCCCTTTCCAGTTTGCCTGACATTGGCAACTTTTCAGATATGATTGAGAGTGGTTTGGCAACCACATCAGACAGCTCTCTTAGGACGCTGGGTTGTATGTTATCCAGCCAAACTCCACCAGGACATGGTCACTGCAGCTCAGGCTGCCTCCAGTCTTAGCCTTTCTCATGCTCTCCTCTGCACTGGTGAGCATCAGGTCCAGTAAGGCTTCAGCTCGGGTCGGGTAAATCTGTTTTTGTTCAATATGCAGTGAATGCAATGGATTTTAAGTATAATTCTGACATGAATACACCACCAATTCTCTTTGTTCTTCCTCTTAACATTGTGAATGAAATGATGTCTAAGCCAGCACTCACTGTGGACTACAAGAAACATTGTTACTACTACTTCTTTCTGTTTCTATTTGAAAACTAGTATTTAGAAGTGATGTATTGATTTATTTTTTCCTGTGCATGGCATATTTTAAGAGCTCGATGGGAAAATATAATTGCCATGTCTTACAGTAGGTTCTTAAAGCTGTAAATGTTAAATTTACGCTTGATGGAACCTAAGAAAGCACAATGTATATGTTGTTGATAATTGTATACCATTGCATAAGTTTAATAGTGTGCATATATGACAGAAAATGATTACACTGGATCATCTAGGAATACGTTTAAGGAGGTAATTTCTGACCCAGTTCTAATTTTGGTGATAGTTTGGCTACTAAGTGTAGATCTGACATATAACCTTTGCAGATTCTGCCTCCAAGAGCTAAATTTCTGATTTATAGTTGTTATTAAGGAGAGTATGAAATTTAATGAACAGGAAGAACTGATTCTCTTGATACATACCAGTAACTGCAAATCTCAAGAGTTGTGTTAGCATAATGAAGCTTACTTTATGAATTTTACCAGATTAATGAAGAAATAAAATTGCCCTTTTTATGTAAAGTTATTTTAGTTAAGAACTAACAACATAAATTTTTGTTTTACAGGTTAACTATGGCAAAGTATGTAATGAAAGTAGGAAAGGACTCAAATTCAGCGTCTCTTGTGGCTGTAGTCCAGAGTTTGCCTTTGTCCCATATAAAAGTACCATTGCTGTTTATACAGTTTTCTCAGGAGAATTGATAACTATGCTTCGAGGTCATTATAATACTGTTGACTGCTGTGTATTTCAACCTAACTTTCAGGTAAGTAAAGTGTTGATGACAACTCTGAAGTATTTAAGCAGGAAATTTTTCACTGAGAAGGTGATGAGGCCCTGGCACAGTTGCCCAGAGAAGCTGTGGATGCCACTTCCCTGGAAGTGTTCAGGGCCAGGTTGGATGGGGTCCTGGGCAGCCTGAGCTGGTGGGTGGCCATGCTGTCCACAGCACAGGGGTTGGAAATCAATGATTTTTAAGTACCTTTCAACCAAAGCCATTTTATGATTGCCAAAACATATGCACAAAAAGAGAGAGATTTTGAGGGAAGTACTTTAATCAAAGAGCTTGACAAAACAGATAGTTCTGTGGCCTGTGTGCCAAGTGAAAGAAGTTTGATAAAATTCTTCTGATAGTACTTTGTACATTGGGTTCCTTCAGCTACTCATTTCCTTTCACACAGTTACTTTTCAATATGCCTAGAATAATTTTTGTCATTGTATTGCCAATAATAAATTGTTTGCGTTAAGGCTTTTTCCTGTTTTCTGTAAGAGTGAAGGTTAGGCATTTGCCTTTCTTTGAAACAGCTAGGAATAATCACAGTAAGAAAGAATACACCTTCTTGAAGTGCACTGAAATGAAGTGTTAGTATTGCTTGTAGTACTGAACAACCTCTTAAGTACATGGCTAGAATAATCTTGCTCAAACACCAATAGTTATAACAGTCACTGGATCTATAAACAGTTTAGATAAACTTGCTGAGAACATGATGAGCTTAATGAATTAATCCGAGCATGTTTCACGTAAGAAATAGCATAGTATTAGAAGGATTTGTGGCTTCAGAAAACTTTTTTCCTTTCCTGCTGTGATATATTATTCCCTCATCATTAAGGACTTGATAGTCACAAAGCATAATTTGTCATGTGATATTTTACAACAAATTGTCCTTATGGTTTATGCTGGTGTGGCATGAGCAGTGTAGAGATAGTTTAAGTCTGTTATATACTCAGGTGTTGAGCAGGTGGGCCTTCAGGTGTTGAGCACAGCACCTTATCTTCCAGGTCCTCCTTTCTAATCTTATGTGTCTAAAATATCCAGAGAAATGTGAGTCAGAAAGGGCAATTATTATCTTTTTGTGACTCATTTACAGGTGAAAAATGTAGCTGATGACCAACATCTTTCTTACTTTTTAGCACATCTGAAATTGGTGTGCACTGTATAGTTTCTACAATTTCAACCTAGTACTGGATCTCTGTCTTTGTTAATATTTTCTTCATATTAATATTCTTTCAAGCTTTTTTGCTACCTTTAAACTTTTTGGATGATTTTTCCTACCCACTGCTAAATCTCATGTTCAGTTTTTCTTAATATTTTTTTAATTTTTAATATTTGATATTAATAGTTGTCAGTCCTTTACTTTCTTCCTGTTTATTAGCTGTATTTTAATCACTGAAATTTAACTCACTCATAACTTAGTTATGAGTTAACTTAGACATAGGCACTAAAAGGAAGTTCTGCTTTACACCGATTTTGTTTTTGAGGTGAGAAGTGTCTTCTGTTCAGAATTGTGTAAAAAATGTGATCCCAGATACCCGTGCAGCTGTTTGGAATCCAGTGATGTTACTCTTTGTCTGTTCTTATTAGGTCCAAATTAATTAGCTGGTTTGTGTTTGAGATACCATGGGAGCCGTCTCCACAGAGTGGTATGAGATTTAGTTAATGTATGTATATATCCCTTTTGAGATCTTGGGAATAGAGCCATAAAATCCATATTATTGTTGGCCTAAATTTTTCTTACGTAAATCTCTCTGTGAAGTTAATAAGATGTTAGTCTGCTTGAGTAATAAGAACTGTAGAATTTGGCTTATTAAAAGAGCGATTAATCTTATAAGAGGCAGGTAATTTCAAGGGTGGTGTGGAAAAGGAAATACTCATTGTGAAATCTTTAAGATGCTGCTTACTGTTGAACTGAATATGCTGGATATCATTGTATGACATTAACTGCTTAAAATAATCTATGTAAACAAACAAGACCTACGTTTTCCTTTCAGAAAAAGAAATGAAATTAAGCCCGATACACAAATAACATACCATAAAATATTAGCCACACCTCAGGAGGTAGTGTTGTTTGAAATTAGAGCTACTTCTATTTTTCAGGAAATGCCAATGACACCAGCAAAGGTATTTGGTAAATGTAGTTGTAGGCAACACATAAAAATAACTAAAATTTAGGGTAGGTCTTATCTACAATCTTTCCTCAGAGTCTGAAAGCATAATACAGAAATATTATACTATACCATAACATAAACAATGCAGGAGCTTTACCCATTGTCTCTTCTTTTGACTGACTTTACGTGTGAGTCACAATTTCAGGTTGTAATAATTAAATGTAAATGTTAGGCCAGTGCAGTGTATTAACTGAAGATCTTGCAATCCCAGGATAAAAGAAATGGATCAAATATTAATAAAGATTAAGTGGAAGTATGTTGATGTCCCCAGTACATTCCTTACAAGGAGGAATTTGGGGTTCTGAAGAGCTGCTTGTTTTAAAGCTCAAATGATATCCCACATCCTGCCAGAGACGGGATGCTTGAGTAGAGTACTGCTGACAGGATGAAGTGAGGTTTGACCCATGCCTTGGTGTAACTTAGATCTGTCATCTTCTTTTAGGCAAGATAATTAGAATATTTATCTGTCATAAAACTATACACTCTAATCTTGCATGTCTTTTATGCATGAGTAACTGGGAGCAGTTTTATGGAAGTAGGGAGCTTATAAAAAAAGGTGGACTGACTTTTTACGTAGATAGGACAAGGAGAAATGGCTTTAAACTGAAAGAGTGGAGATGTAGATTAGATATTTGGAGGAATTTCTTCACTCAGAGGTAGTAAAGCACTGGCACAGGCTGCCCAGAGAAGCTGTGGGTGCCTCATCCCTGTAGGTGTTTAAGGCAAGGTTGGATGGTGCCCTGGATAGCCTGAGCTGGTGGGGAGCAGCCCTGCCCATTGCAGGGGTTGAAACTGGGTGAGATTTAAGATCTCTTCCAACCCAAGTCTTTCTCTGATACTTTGAGAAGTGTATCAGTTCACTTGAAAAGGATTACCCATCAAAGTGGGTATCTGTTCCTCTAAGTGCCTGCTAAGCGTTAAGTTTTTGTACCGTCAGTGTATTTCATGTGATTCTAGAATTACATATACATAATACAGAAGGAGACTTTCTGCAAAGGTATATCTCTAATAATTTATTTAACTTACATTGAATCAATTTATTATAATTATGCACATATGCACAGTTACCAGTTTAAGTTAGCACATTTAAAGACTTTTATACTGTCAGTCTGAATACAGAAAAATTACATTGTGTGTCTCACTTGTGCAGTTTAAACACATGGGCAATATTCAAGTGTTGTCAGATATTTTATGTAAGAAGCAGGAGGATGTTCCAAGATTTAAGGCATATGAGACAGTCGGCACTTTGGCTCATTTGGAAAACAGAAGCATTATTATTGCAAAATTTACTGTGAAGTTTGTGCATAATTTCTCATTAACAAAACATCCTCAGCTTAAAATGGCAGAAAAGTCTATATTTCCTTAATAATTACGAAAATGAAGCTGTATTTGACTGTTAGCTGTTCAGTGTGGAGACTGTTTGCTTCCATGTGTTTGCAGGATGCCTTGCACAATGGAATCTCAGTTCTTAGTCATTACCATAATAAATAAGGCTATTTATATTAAAAATAATAAATCAGTCTTTCTGATCTCTGTCTTCCCAGCAGGATACGGTTCTTTATTTGTTCTTTTCTTTTACCCTAGGCATACTAAAACTCTGTTTACTTAGTATTTCTTTAATCCATACTTAGACTCTCTTCTAACATGTGTCTGAGTAGATGATTGTAGCCTGACTCATATTTTTTAATTAAAAAAAATTGTTTTTCCTTTTTCTTCCTTGCATCTTCATTGACAATCTTTCAAGCTTTCTGATTTTTAAAATATGTTTCTCTTCAGGACACATGAAAGAGGGAAGAAGAAAAGTGCTTTTAGGTGGGCAATAAAGTATATTTAAATATGAGTAGTAGTATTTTGGTGAGTAGTCTGGGGAAAATACATAAAATTCTTCTTGTTTAGCATATTTTTTGAAAACACCATTTGTCAAGATTATATTAAAACTAGAGATAATGCATTTGTCTATATTTAAAAATAAATATTTCATGCATTTTTTTTCCCCAACATTATTCACTGTCCACTGTATTTGTATATGAGTCATTTTTACTTGTTTTCTTAAAGGAACTTTATAGTGGTAGCAAAGATTGCAATATCCTTGCATGGATACCAGCTCTTCGAGAACCAGTTCTTGATGATGTTCCGGAGAAGGTAATTAATGTTTTATCAGTTTGAACTGTTCTTTTTATGGCTGTTGTACTTGGGTGGGAAATAGTTACATATGAAATAATTGTTCCATTATCAGAATTTTTACCAGCTGCTGATTTAGAGGAGAATCACTTGTTGTTTTTATATAGTCTTCTAGTTGCTGTGAGGTTTTGAGAGGGTTTTTCTTTCACAGTTGCGTGTAACCACTTTGTAGACTTCACATTTCATTAAAAGTAGTACTTGTCATTTGGCTATCATTCTTACAATTTCCACTTCAGGTTCCTTACTTTCACACCAAATATTTATGATGCAGGAATATTACAAAAAAAAAAAAAAAAAAAAAAGACTCTAAACAAGCAAGCTTTAACTTTAATGACTAGAGGAAGATATTTGGGCTGTTTCAGGAAGATTCATAGATAACAAAATGTGTTCAACTGAGCTGAGGTGCAGATTTTTGCTTTAGCTAACAGTTTTGCTGTGAGTGAATTATTTTTTTCTCTATGTAAAACAAAACAGCAGCAGCAGCAGCAACAACAAAGCATTGCTTGCACAGCTGTGCTGTTTGAAGTTTGACATTGCGGGGGTATTTTCTTAAACTGCAGCTGCTGTTTGCAAAGTTTGTAAGTTAGCACTGCCTCTGAAAGAAGCAGTTCTGCTCCCTACCTTTCTGACACTAGTTACTACTATTTCTCACATGCTAGAACAGACTTTGAATTTCCTTTACAGTCAAAATAAGAACCCAGGATGGAATTAAACAAGGAAAACTGTTTTACCCAGAGTCACTGCAATGCACAGCTGCACAAACTCTCAAGCTGAACTGAGAACTAGTTATTAGATGTAAACAGAGGCCAAACTAACTCGAGAGCATACTGCTAGGTCATTCTAGGCCAGTGAATTTCTGACTTAAAAGCTATTGACATAAAACAAACACAGTAACATCTATTTGCCATAATTTAAATTCAGATATATGTTAATTTTCCAGTCAGTGCTGCAAATCTTTTAGCTAAAGTGGAAATTAAACAGAGTACTGTTTCTTCTAGTTTGTCTTGTCTCTATTGTCTCTAATCAGTAGAATGGCCAAAGAATTCTTTAAAAAAATCCATTAACCATGAGAGAGACAAGATAGTCTGCAGATAGATAGTAATTTAAGAAATGCCTTTAGCTCTGAACTTATTTGATTTGATTTTTAATTAAGCCAACCACTGAGAGAATTTTTATTTTCTTTAGTCTTTGCGTCGGCAGCACTTAAATCCAGCATATGAAGATGCGTGGAGCAGCAGTGATGCTGAAGACTGAACTTCAATTATATGCTGATATAAAATTGACATTCAGGCACTGCATTCAAGGACTTTATCTGCAGAAGTGGATATTGGTTGATTTATTGCGACGGGATTCCTGATACTATTCTCTTAAAGCAGAGTCAGAAACAAGATTCCACTTCTTTCTTGTCTTCTTTCTTCACTGTTACCTTTACATCTAAAGATTTACTTTTTATGTTTGTTTTTTTTTTTTTTAAATACTTTCCTTTATCTACTGGTCTTTTTTTTTCAGCATTGAACAACTGATAAAGGAAAATTTAAATCCCTTGGGACCAATTAGCATTGCATTGTTTGTGGTATCACTCATACATAAAGAGGTAATCCCCTCATTTCAGAGAGATGATACAGAGGATTTTGCCTTAAGAAGGACTAGCTCAGGGATACTTTTTTACTATGTCTAGATGGAGGAGTCTGGGTCCATTTTCAACTGCTTATGTACTTTGGGAACTAACAGAATTTTGTGCTGTTCTTTTAAGTTTTATCGGTTCTGCAAAACTTTCTCTAGAAATGCAGTATTCAGTTCAGAAAGAGGCATAGCTGGAATCATTAATTCAAGTATTTGTTTGGTGACCCCATCAACTACTATCTTAATCTGTACTATAAAATTAAGAATAGCGGTTAGGGTTTCATTCACTGCTGCTGTTAAGAGGTTTTTAAGATCAGCAAATAACTTCTACAAATTACTCTCACATCCCTAGCCAACATGGAGAATTCGTGGACAGAGACAGACATTATGTACAGTGCAAGGCAAAGAAAGGATCACATTTCAAGTTAGACACAGAAAACCTAGTCCTTCAAAACTGCTTTCTTCTGAATTTGTAGTCCTAAAGTTGGTCTGTTTTGAAAAGAAGGAGTTGTGTGGAATCATTGTCTAATCTCAGGCACTAACTTTTGCCTGAGACATAGTATAATCACCAGTTGGGGACTTGAGTTAGATTAGACAGAAATGCAGTTTATTCAGGAAAAAAATAAAAGAACCTTTCTAAACCAGAGGTAATGGTGGGACAACAAACTCGGACAGAAGGAAAAAAAATGTATTATATATAAATGAAAGAAAATAAGTTAATCTTTTTATAATGTGTATTGTTAGTATGATTATTATACATACTATAGTTGATTCGCTGTCCTTTTGTATTTAATATTTATACAAAGTAACAACTGTCATTTTTTGTATCAGTGTAGAAGCCAGAGTAATGCAGAGTGAGCAGTGCGCGTGTCAGGGAAATGTTACAACTAAACAAGTTTGATATGTAATGTGAATTTGCTGGTGGAGACTGAAAATGTACCTTGCTCTATTAAATCAAGCTGTAAAGTGGAAAACTTCCCAGAGTTTCAGATTAAGTTAGTTTAAGGACCATGCTGCCATTTTCTGAGTGATGAGTGAATTTTCTACTTGTTAAAAAACGATCATTTTAATTACAGTGGTGGCTGTTCCATCTAAGAGTGGAAAACTTAGGGAACATATTTGAGGCAAAATTACATGTTTTCATTTTTCTTTTTAAAAAGTATGTTCTATTAAAGTGACCTTTTTGTGTGTTACAATTGTGCATAAAATTTGTATATGCCAACTGCAGTTCATTTATTTGGTATTTGGATTTCTGAAATGTTGCTCAGTACTTCATAGTTAGCAAAGAATAATTTTCTAGTTAGCAAAAAATAAATTCATTATTTTTTCAATCAGTTTTCAGTTGTCTGTAACATGACCATAGATTATGTTGAATTTAGGAAAGAAATAACCCACAAAAATGCATCCTGAACCAAACGAGGCCTGTGGGGATCTTGTAATGGTGTATAGAATGGGAGAGATGTAGAAATCTGAATTCATTTAAGAAGGTAAACTGCAGAGCAAAACCCATAAAATGAGTGTTGTATTACATTTTGTTGCTGTTTGTTTTTTGTTTTTGAGTGGCCTTCCTCTCTCAAAGTTCTCTTTCATAAGTTTGCAAGTTTCTTCAGGTTTGTTTTTTTCTCGTAAGGTGCTCAGATGCAAACATGACAAGCCTGGTAAGGAAGCTACCATACCCTATTCTAGACGTATTGTGCTGCTGATGCAGAAGAAGAGTGCAGAAGTGCTTCACTGTTCCCCAGGTTCCCACCAACTACAGCCAGCAACAGGCTTATTGAGCAACACTGCATTGTGTTAGCCAATTCACAATTAAACAATTCTGTTAGAAGATGAGAACAATCAGAAATTTTCTAGCCATCTTTTTTGGACCAACAGCTTTGCTTATCAGTGGCAAGACAACTCTGTATTTTTCCAGTTATCCAAATGCTTTCTGGGGCCTTGTCCCTGTGACTATAATCTGAAAAATATATCCATTTAATTTTTTTTGCTTCCTACTCCTCACTTCCCTGTGCTTTTAGTGCACAACTGTTGAGATTGGAAGGGATTCTGACAATCACCTGTATCACTACTTACAAGCCTCCAACTGGACTTTCAGCCACTGTAGCAAGCCTCTGGGCATGGCATTTTAACTGTTCTGCAGTCTTATCTCACACTCCTCTTACCTAGTCTGCACTTTGTCAGCTTACTTGTAAGTGTGTTTTGAAAGAGTGTCAAAAGCCCTACTGAAGTCAAGGTAAATGTAACCAACTGTTCCCCCTCATCTGCTCAGTTAGATATCATAGGAGGCTGGAAGGCTGGTCAGTCATGATTTCCCCGTCACATAGCCGTGCTGACTGCTCCCAAACACTTTTTTGTTCTTCATGTGTCTGGAAAAGGCTTCCAGGGCTACTTAAATTACATCAACAGGAATGGGGATGAGATTGACTGGCCTGGATTTGCCCTTTCTGAAGACAGGGATGGCTTTCCAGTTCTTAGAAACCTCTCTAGCTTCTTATGAGGTTTCCAAGATAACTGGGATTGTCTTTGCAACAGTATCAGCCATCTCCCTCACCAGCAGTGGATACATTCAGTCAGCCACCATGAACTTGTGTAAGTATTCCCTAACTAGCTCTTCTTTTTGTTGCAGACTTTTGATTCATTTCACAGACTTGAGATTGCTAAAGGCCAATCCAACCAGTAAAGACAGTGCCAAAGAAGTACTTTGTACCACTTTACCATGTCCTTTGTCTCCATTTCACCTGCCCACATTTTCAAGGGCTCACACTCTCCCTAGTCCCCCTTTTGCTGCCCGTAAAAGGTCCTCTTTACATTCATGTTCATCACCAGATTTAATTCCAGATGAGTTTTGGTTTCTTAAACCCATACATGTATGCTTGGACTGGTTTGGTTTTTTTTTAAATATTCTTCCATGCTTCCACTTCTTGTGTGCTTCCTTTTTTGCATTTTGAGTTTTGTCAGGTTCTTGTTTTTCAACTATGCAGATAATCTTCCACCTATGCTTGATTTTCTGCAAGATGGGATGAACAGTGCTTGAACTTGGAGGAGGTGATCCTTGAAAACAAACCAGCCCTCCTGCATTCTTCTCCTCCTGGGCCAAATTCTATGAGATTATTCCTAATAAAATCTTGAGTAGGGACCTATTTGAAAATGTGGAAATTCTTCATACAAAAGAGGTGATTCTCCCACAGTATTTAGTATTGGTGCAGCCTCTCCTTGAATATTGGATGCAGTTTTGGGCTTCACAATGTAGATAGGATATTATGGTCCTTGAATGTGTCTAAAGGGGGACGACAAAGCTGGTGACAAAGCTTGAAGCCATGTCCTGCAAAGAAAAGCTGAGGGCACTCAGGTGGCCCAGTCTGGAGAAGAGGAGGCTGAGGGTTGACTTCTCCCTGCAGCTCCCTGAGGAGGGGAGGAAAAGGGAGGTGCCGGGCTCTGCTGCGGGAGCCAAAGGCAGGATGGAAATGGCACACAGCTGCTAGGGGGAGGTTCAGGAGAGGTGTTTGGAAACATCTCTGTGCTGCGAGGTGTCAGGTCCTGGCACAGGCTACATGGAGAGGTGGCTGAGACCTGTGTTGTCAGTGCTCAAGAGGTGTTAGGCATTGCCCTCAGTAATGTGCTGTAAACTCTGTTTAGCCCTGAGGTGGTCAGGCAGCTGGACTCGGTGATCACTGTAGATCTCTTTCAACTGTTCCATTCCATTCCATCCTCCTATGTTCTTACAGGGTTCATTTTCATATTGTTGCAGTATAACTTTTTGCATCGTACCAGTTTTGCATAAGCTGTGCCATGAATGCAATGTGGGATTCAGCTCAGGAAGAGGTGGGCTGGGGATTATCTGCCCAAGTATTTCTCTACTCACATTCCTGTCAGGCTAGTGTTTGAAGTTGTCCCAGACAGCTAAAAATAGGATTTTTTTTTTTTTTTTTTTTTTTTTTTTTTTGCCTCAGGGGTTTATTGCTCCTATTAAGAGTTGTTATCTTCTGCATAGGAATCTTCCCAAACTATCTTCTGCCATCAGTTGATTATATTCTCACTCTTAACTGTTGTCTTCTGGTGGAAGGAGAGGTGTTTCTGGTGAAGGAAATAAGCATTTTTGTCTCATTTGGGCAAGACTCCAAGCTCATTCTGTAGTTGAGTCGCTGCAAACCTTCCATGTAATGACAGTAGCTGATAGGTGGTACTAGTTTCCAAGTTTTTAAGCCACTTGGTACTATGCAGTGTCTCAAACATCAGTTTCTGTGAATATTCTGCTGGAATTTATATGAAAAGATTCTAGATGTAGTGAATTTATTATTTGTGTTCCCAATTTTTTTAAATGTGCTGACTAAATCTGAATTTCTCCCTTTTTAATAAATATTTTGTTTCCACGCTAATATATTTTTATGCTATTTGAGCTCTTTCAGAGTCAGAAATGCAGAAAGTGGTGTAGTATAGGCTTAATTGTACTTATTGTGTCAACCAGAAAAAGCATCAAACATCTTAAGATCCAGTTGGGTGTTAGAAGGAGCACTGTTTTCATGTTGAAATAAAGTCATGCACTTGAGAGGCAACTAGCTGATAGCTGAATGCTAAGTTCCTGTTAAAAACAACGAGAAAGTTTAGAGTTTGAAGAGTTTGAGCTGAGCTGGAGAGCACTCCATCACAGTATTGAGTGCTGGGACTGAGCAGTGAAACTGTGTTAAAGCACATACAGAAATGTTTGCATCCTGTAAGGCCATTCTGGGAATTTACTGTTGCTTCAAAGACTTGCTCTGCCTGTCAAGGAAGTTGAGAAGAGTTTTATTTCAGTTTGATACAGAAGGTACAGAAGAGTGAAAAAAATATTTTTTCTCACAAGAGATCAAAGAACTTAGTTTCCCTTTTAGCCTAGGGAAACAATGGAGATGGGTGCCAGTCTGAGCCAGCTGAGTGTAAGAAAAGGCTCCTTCAGCCTGAGTGAAAGCTGAGCTCTGCAAAGGCAGTCAGGTAAGGTTCCTTGATTATTCGTGTCTAGATTATGATGCTTGCAAAGAGTCAGGCATCAAGACAAAGATGGTTAACTCTCAAATACTGGGAAAAAAAAAAAGCCAAAAAAAAACCCAACAGGTAAATACTACTGCCTTTCCCCCTTTTCTCTGTACCCAGTATATGTATGCTTTTATACATCTGCTCACAAGAAAAGGTGTAGGGATTTTGCTGTTTGGATTTACAATCAAGCCAGGTTTCTACTGTATGAGGCACCTTTTTTTAGTAATGAATAAGTTACTCACATATTCAGCCAGCTTATCCAGGACCCTAAGAACTCTGACATCACAAAGCAGAAAAAATTATTAAATCTGGGGACATAAACAAAGCTGTCTTTTTCCCCTTATGTTTAACTTTGTGTTAGAGTCCTTATGCTACCTTATATGGCTATATGTATGCATTTTATATATATGCATACATATGTGGTGTGTGTATATATATATATAGTATAAATGCCACTACTTTGGCACCATGGGAGAAAAGTTCTTGCTTGTTACCTAATTTTTAACACAGGTAAATATCTACTGCATACAAATGGGAATTGTAAGCCCTTTGCTGAATACTGGGCTAGATTCTGTCATGATGAATCACAGCATCACAGAATCACAGAACTACAGGTGTTATAAGAGAACTCTTATCACCAAACCCAACCTCCTGCTAAAACCGTACAGAAGGTTGCACAGGAAAGTGTTCAGACAGGTTTTGAGTATCCTCAGAGAAGGAGAATCCAAAACATCTCATGGCAGCTTCTTCCAGTGCTCTGTCACTCCCAGAATAAAAAGCTTTTTTCTCATGTTCTGATGGAACTTCCTGCATTTCAGTTTGTGCTCATTGCCCCTTTGTCCGGTTACTGTGCACCACTGAAAAGAGCCTGACCCCATTCACCTGACTCCTGCCCTTTATATTTGTATGAATTGATAAGATCTCTCCTCAGACTTCTCTTCCCCAGGCTGAACAGCCTTTCCTCACATGGGAGATGCTACAAGCCTCTCACTATCTTTGTGGCCCTCCTCTGGACTCTCTCTATAACTTCCATGTCTGTCTTGTACTGGGAAGCCCAGAACAATGAACATGTAAGCTGAGCAATAGTACCAATAAAGCTTGAGATATATGGTCAAGTAATGGGCTTATCAGTTAAGATATGGAAAATGTCCCGCTATATACTTCTAACAAGAAACACATAGGAACTAACATGGTTAAAACAGTCCACGAAGAGAGTGAGTCTGAGTATTTGCTATGTTCATGGCCCCTTAGATGTGTGCTGAGGTTTTGACATTTAAAGACATTCTTCAAGGCGGTGAATTGGTTTCAGTGGAGAGCAGTTAAATGCTTGTAACATCCAACTAATCAAAAACACGCAAAACATATCATTGAAGTCCTTTGGCGTGGTCAAAGATGAGTTACGTAATGGATATGCCTTCTTCCCTCCTCCCCTTGTTTTTGTTTTCTTTTAGTCTATTTTATGAAGATAATGGGAATGGAGGATAAATAGACATGACTGAGTGGCCAGGAATTCAGGCAGGTGCTTAACTGCTGCCTGCAGCTTCATCCCTTCAAACCATATCCATGTGCCATATGGTCAGCCATACCCGCCAGCCCACATGCCTGCCCAGGTGACAGCTGGCCAATGCCATCTACAATGCTGGCAGTGCACAGACACCCCTAGCTCAGTCAAATTCCACTAAGCCTAAGAGTTGAGAATAAATATTTGAGGCAATAAAAGAAGAGCTTTCTATTTACATATGAAACATCATTTTAATTGCATAGGCACACAGCGTTGTTCTTAGTTTTCAGTTTGTTACCATATGATTTAAAGTTAAGGAAGAAGAAAAAATTGGATATTTTGGGTTATGCATTATCTTTGTGCTAAGTGGATACCTGCAGAATTCTGGAAGATCTGAGGTTGACAAGGCCCTCCAATTCCATATGGCCCAACCCCTGCTCCAGCTGGAACACCCAGAGCAGGGTGCCCAGGCCCACATCCAGGTTCTGGACATCTCCAAGGAGGAGATCCCACAGATCCCTCTGGGCAGCCTGTGCCAGTACTCCATTACCTGCACAGCACAGAAGTGCTTCTGGTGCTCAGAGGGAACCTCCTGTGTTCCTATTTATGCCCACCGCCTCTTATCCTGGCACTGGGCACCACTGACAGAGCCCAGCTCTGTCCTTCTTCTTGGAAACCACAACCTGCCTTCAGGTATTTATGGACATTCTAAGCCTCCTTTTCTCCAGCCTGAACAGCCCCAGTTCTCCCACCTTCTCCTCAGAGGAGAGTGTTCCTGTCCCAGTGCACTCCAAACTCCATGAATCCACACTTTTCTCTGTGAGACTGAGCAGCACTGGTGATCCCAAAGAGGTTTTATAGTAAATTTCCTCATGCCAAATGGGAGATTAACATCAGCAGTTTAAATCAGTCCAACCAGTTATTTTTACAGCCATACATTTGTAATCCACAGTAACATGTTTAAGCATGAGTGGGGTAATCAACTTGGCAATGAAAATAATATGCCTTTGTAACACGCAGAATAGAGCAATGCAGGGGGCAGAAACAAGGGGGGCTGTTAAGGTCTTTTTGCTGTTTTCTGTGGTGGTTTTAAGGATACGAAGCATTTTACTTTTCTACTGACTGCAAAGCATTTATTTGACAGGATATTTTTGTTGTATCAGTTTCAGGCCTCAGCATCCTTGTTTTGCATTAGTTGTAATAAGACTTCTAAGGCAAAAGTCTCAGCCTCCAGTGCCTTCGCTAAAATATTCTAAAACAATTTGTAATATGATTTTTATGAAAGTTAGATCCAAAAAGTGAAATCATTTTAGATGAAGGAAGATGTTATGCTCTTGCTGGAAATCACTGGGAAGAACAGACTCATGTTGGTAGCCAGCCAGTTCCATTTGTATTTAAAATTTGAAGTTGACTCATAATCCTCTCTCTGCTCGTAGCTCAGGCTGGCCTCTGAAGGAACCTTAGCTATTATTGCTTGCCCACAGTGTGTAACTTTCATCCACAAAAATGTATCTCAGTGTGCATGGTGAAACTTTAATCTGTTGCTGCTATTTTAAGACAGGAGGGAAAAAAAAAAAAAAAAAAAAAAAGTGAGAGAGAGAAGCAGAGATAAAAGGGAATCCTTCCTTCCAGTGCAGTGTATGCATTTTCTCCTGGCATCAGCATTACCCAGACATGTTAACTCTGCCTCTCAGAAGCAGCCCGACTCATGTAGCCCACATAGTGCTGCATAGCTCACCTGTGCAGAGCTCCATGCTGCAGGGCTGGGCTGCCTGCCTTGCTACTGAGTTAGCATGCTTCTTCTGTGCTCTCTATCAAAACAGCACAATGAGCACAGCTGTGAGGAGCCCATGTTTGTTGTAATTAAGGATACACCAAAGAGGAGGTGTAGGGTAAGAATCCTGAGTTCCCATGTTTTCTGGCAGTCAGTAGGGAGTGTCCCGCATTGCTCAACAGTTAATTACTACTGCTATCACCTCCTACACTGTGCTGTAACTCCTAAGGAAACCAGCTGATTGTGATTCTCATGCTAGCAAACATGAAAAAAATGTTTTTGGACTCCACAAAACAAATGTGAACAAAGTTCTTTATTTTTGCCCATCACTAACGCTTCTGGGTGTGCTATATGGCCCAGAGAACACACCTTTCTACATGGAGCATGCATTACTGTCCTCTGAATTGAAGCGAAGCATCTGAAGTCCCCGTGCAGCCTGTGGTTTTGCAGTGCAACTGTGCACCAGGAGACTCCATCATGCAGGACGTATGCACGCCTCCTGTGGGAAGTGGACCCACTCGGCACCCAATCGCAGTGTGTTACACATTCTTGGAGTAGTGCACAAATTGTTTCCCAGGAAAAAAATAACAACCTGCATTTCTCAAGTTGCACGGAGCTCTGCCATCTGAATGCTATTCATCACTGTTTATAAGGAAAGTTTCCAGAACTTTTAATTGTTTTGCACACAGCTACTATACCTGAGGGCCTTAGTGAATGTGTGAGACAGCTGCTTCATCCTGTTCTGCCACTGCAGATACCTATTAAAGTTCAGGTTGACTAATGAAGTATATCAAAGCAATTTAAATAACACTCTGTGATGGGCTGCTCTGTGAAATGCAGACAGCTGTGAGACATGCAGGCCTGTGGGATACAGGAGCTGTGCTGCCTGTCCCAGATTACAGGTTTCATAGACTTGTCCTGCGTACCCTAAATACATGTCAGGTGATCCTGATGGCATGTCGCCTATCAGGAGGAAGGTTTATATGTTCCAGTAACCTTGAGAACTGTACCAGCAGTTTCTTTTCCTGCCAAAGAGAGGGAAATCTGAACAAGTAAAAGGATGAAAAGCGGTCCAGCAACCCACCAAAGAGCTCGAGAACCAAGCATGACAGCCACAAGAAAGATGGAGTGAGAGGAGACAAAGCAGCTGTGCCAGCTTGCAGAAGGGAAGTCAGAGCCCCAGAGCACATGGGGTGAGCACACCCAGCACCCCTGAGCACCAGCAGGGCTGGGCCTGCTGCTGGCCCCTGCCCGCAGGCCTCAGCAGGGTGAAGGTCTGGCTCAGGACAGTGCAGCTGTGTGGGCCTGCACAGCTCCATCATCATTCCTCTGTCTTCACTGCCTCCCTGTAGGAGCTAAGCTCTGGCTTTTCCTCCGCTCTATCTACGGCCTCCTCTCACCACTGCTTTAATTTGCATCTTCTTTCTGCTGCACACACACAGTTCCCAGAGTCAGGCTCAGTCCTGGCCTGCCTGCACGCTGCAACCCTCAGCCTTCCACTCACTGGATATTATTCACCAAGCTTTTTAGCTTAGAGCTGGTGGTTACCTGCTTTGCAGACATCGCCCGCCTTTCCAGGCAGCCTCTGTGCCATTCTTCCCTACTCTGGGTGCTCAGGCCACGTTCAAAGCAGCAGAACACATGTGCTTAGCTCTGACAGCCATTTGGCAATGTGAGAGCTGAACTGCACCCACAGGATGAGGCAGATGGGAGGAGAGTTCATTCGCTTTTTCGTAACCCTGCATTAACATATACAAGCAGTTTCCAGAATAACATTAGCTGCTTTTTAACTCACTTGGATTCAGTGCAATACTCTTCAATGAAGAAATAGATCATTAGTTCCCACACCTGCAGTTTTGTTTGTTAAGTCACTAGAAAATAGTCGTCCTGAAAGCCTGACATTTACATACTATTTTTGCTTTATAATCCTCCCATTTTCATTATTTTTTTCTCCAGCTACCTACAGCTTCTTAGAACCTTATTCTCACTAAGAAAAATTATCATGCAAAAGCTAGTTTATCTAAAAGAAGCTTAGTTAAACAGAAGTATGATTGAAGCATTGTAGATAATCAGGATCATTATTCACTGCCATAACAATGTATTTCCCAATTCTATAACTTCACACAACACAGAACTGTTGCCACCTTTGTTCTTTATCCAGGTTTGTAGATGCTACTTCTCCATAATCTTTCTTTACTCAGTTTCACATTTTTGCCTTTCCTCCCAACATTTTCTAAACACCATTTTGCCTTAAAGTTAGGCCACCCTGACTGGGGTTACACAATTTCTTTTAACATGTTCTCCACTGCCTTGACCTCCCTTCAGCACAATGACCAGTAGCCTTCCTGGCACATATAAGTTCTGCTCCATCCAGCATTGAGATGTCAACTCTTTTTCCTCCACAACTATTCATCAAAACTGGTCTAACCTTTTTTTTTTTCTTTTTTTCTTTTTTTTTCTTCTCATGCTCAGAGCTGACTAACTTTCATTCACTAATCACCCTTCTAGATGACTTCCTCCTCCTCACTTACTCCCATGTCTGTCACCTGTTTAATGAAAGGTGTCACAAATTTTAAGATCATTCCTATGCTGAGATCTAACTAACTACTGTTTACTTTGGCTTCTTGTGTTCTTTTTTAACCTTTGCTTTTATTCTACCATCATGTCACTTCTCCTTTAAATCACTTTTTTCTTGCTTCAGCTCAATTCATGATTTTGACCTAGCCTGTGCAAGCAGTCTTTGTTCACTTGCTCTTTCAGCAAATATCTCCACCCTTTTTATGACCTTACTCCAAGCTGGTCTACCCAGGTTATAACTTCTCATTCTTATCAGATCTCAAGACCCACTTCTGTCATTAGATCTTTGGAAAATGAGTCAGACATTTGTTTTCGGTTACCTCTTAAATATTCATGAGATATTTCTGTACTGTGCTCTCACCTGCATCACATGTTCTCACACCATCCTGAATGTCCAAAACCCTCATTAACCTAAACATGGGGAACTGTCTGCAGCTGACAAACATCATGCC
Source organism: Phasianus colchicus (assembly GCF_987193195.1). Taxonomy (NCBI): domain Eukaryota; kingdom Metazoa; phylum Chordata; class Aves; order Galliformes; family Phasianidae; genus Phasianus; species Phasianus colchicus. The sequence continues at coordinate 72,996,766 of NC_143476.1, forward strand.
CTGTTTCTGCATGACCACATCATCCACTCTCTTGTCCCATCCGAAAGTTTTTACCTATTCATTATATCAGGACTCATATCTTCTCAGCTCCAGAGTGTGGGTAGAGTAAATATACTAACAATTTAGTATAGTGGACAAACTTTCACCTCATTTTAGGAGAAAAACTAGAAAATAGAATTTGATCCCATTCACAGTTTATTTTAGGTTCAACAGCAAGGAAATAGAGAGGATATCTACAAAGCACTTGCACACAATTCCTCGACAGAGATGCTTGATCTATTAAGAGCTGTTTGAAGAAAATGATAGCTGTCCCAGACCTGATAAAATCTCAGCACATGATGCACAAAGCAGCTGAGACGTTGTCTCTGATCAGACTCTGTAGAAATCTGTGGATACATAGATGTTCCCTGGCAGCCTGATCTGGTAGGTAGCAATCTGCCCATGGCATAGGGTTGGGGCTCAGTGGTCTTTAATGTCCCTTCCTACTAAGCCATTCTAGGATTCTAGGATTCCATGATTCCATGATCCAACCAACATTATCCCACTCTTTCTTCTTCTACCTTCTACCACTACCTTCTTCCACTACCTTCTACAGGATACCAAGTCATGGCCAGAGTGGGCAAGGCCAGGCAGAGCCAGCAGAAGCCCAGCTCCACCACCTCCATCAGCCTCTAGAGTCAGCAGCATTCAGGCTCCTTGAGGGTGCATAGCTCAGGGCAGGCCAAGCAGGCACAGGAATGTCCTGGCAGCTTGGGTGAGAGAGTTCAAAGCAGTTAAAATTAGCCTTACCCTACCTCGGGTGGAAGGAGGAAAGCTTTTGTGCAGGACTGCATTACTTGTTTAGCTTCCATGCTCAAAAATCCTGCCATGTCTTGGCAGAGTCTTTAAAAAAAACCCAGAATAATGGAAAGAATTTGTATGGAAACTATCCTGCTTTGTCTGCCTTTTTTTTTTTTTTTTTTTTTCCTATGTCTAATCCACCCTGCTTTGAAATTTCCAGCCCACTCTCAGCCTCACCACCTTTGCAGCCTGTTGGGGCCGGCAGGGAAATAAGGTGTTTTCTTAGGAGCTCTAATCTAAAAGCCTTTTAACTGTTAAAGATTAACCATTAAAGCATTTATGGAAAAGCACACATTTTCGTGACACTTGACTCTTGCCTGCCACATTCTTTAACTCAGCTATTGGTAATGCTTCAGTAGCCCACTCACACTTAGCAGGCTGACAGGAAGATGAGCTCTAATCTTAAGCTGTAAATACACAAATGCAGGGTAAAATGATTTTCCTGACTGGGGAGGTACAAAGCCTCTGACTGCTAGCAAGCTTGTGTGTAATGCTGTTTTTCAGTGGTGCAGTTTGTTGGAGATCAGGATTTCTGTGATGCTTATTGTTGAGCTTCTTATGAGCGGCCTGGTGCTTTGGTGTGGGGGAGGAGGGCTGCTCATATGCCTGTACCTGTAGGCAAATAGATGAATGCAGTGAACCAGGCCCAAGTGAGGAAGTTCAAGCAAAACAATAGCATTTTAAGGAGAAGAAAGGATGTATCTGTCTGGAAAAGTAATGCTCTGAAATGATCTTTTTAGACATAATATGCTTCAGATAAGAAAACCCAATGCTGAGGCACTGGTAACAGTTAGAATCATGGAGTTATCTGTTGTAACAGACCTTCGAGATCCCCAAGTCTAGGAACCATCCTGACTTACTGGGTCCCATCACTAAACCATGTTCCTCAATGCCGTGTCCGCATACCTCTCCTCCAGTAATGGAGACTTCAGCTCTTCTCTTGGCACCCTGTTCCTTGACCACCCTTGAGCATTTGAATCCTTGCTAATGTCCAATCTACATCTCCACTGATGCAGCTTGAGACCATGAGACAGGTGTTGATATTCATATTGAATATGAAGGGCCAAATAAGATCTAGATGCTCAAAACTTCACAAATCCAACTGGATTCTCTTGCAAAATTGGCAGATATTGGGACCTTTCCTCTATACCTGCTGATCAAAAGTAGATCTGAGATCAGCAAAAGGTTTCCTGCACAGCATTTTGCTCTGTGCTTCTTTAGTGCTACTGAGACGTTTGCTTCCATCTCCATAAAATCACAATAGAAACCATTTCACCTGAAATACATAAATCACTTCTAAAGAAAGAACATGAGACAGGCTGGACTGCAAGATCAATTTGCTTTCAGGAATTTCAGTGGAATTTCAAAGGGCCCTTCAATTTCTGCCTTAGAAAGAAAAGTAATTATTTCTGTAACAAACTTTGCTGTGAAATCACCTGCATCTTCTAGCAGAATCAAATTGCTGAGACAAGAACTAACCAAACCAACAACGAGATAGTGCTGGGAAGGGAGTGACATTGTTTTCTCTTTATTATTTATTGTTAATCATTATTTTACTTTTTATTATTATTTACTAACTGGTAGTATGCAGGATGGTTTACTTCAGGATCAAGACCTTTATCAAGATCTTAGAGGGATTAGGGGGCATGCCTAACAAAGAGACCTAACTCCTGTACAGTTTCACGTAAAAAAAAAAAAAAGCTGACACTAGAAGCAGCGAAGGTGTTTGGGGGGTAACCACTGTTTGCTTATCTTGAGTACTTGTCAGAGAGACAAGCTGCCTTAAAAATGGTGAGAGAGAATAGTAAACATGGTAATTTAGAACTTCCTCTGTGTCACGGTGGCATCATGTCTGCAGAGAGAAATTTCAGCTGCATTCATATGTATGAGCTTGTGCAGCTTTTGAAACTTTTCACATAAGTAGAACTCATTATAAACTACAAAGTCTGAGATCAAACTGAGGGCAGCTTAGAAGCCTGAGATGTCTCTGAAAACCTCATTGTAAATTCAGATTTCTTGTTCTGTCTCCTGTCTCAGTTAGCAAAAGCAGGCACAATAAATACATTAACAGTTTACTTCATTCACTGTAAAACCTCTGTTTTACAGATATGAAGAGAAAGCTTCAGTGTACTCTCTAGAAATATTTATAAGCCATTTTAGAATGACAAGGTTGTATTTAAATGTCCTCTACTATCCAGTGTCTAAGCTTTGAAGAGAAACTATAAGATCACAGAAGTCATCCAACGTTCCCTACCTCTGAAAGTCACTTCTGTATATGTATGTGTGTATCACATGCACAGAGAAAACAGTAGCTCAACTACTAAACTGGATGAAGAGTGTGAGTCTTGCAAACTTCCCTGAAAGTTTAAAAATCTGAACTTTTATCCAGCTGAAGAACATTGTCCTATATATTACTCCATAGTAGCACACTGTTGACTAATGCAGGAGGTTTCCTGAAACATAAAAAATAAAAACTAAGAAGTGTAAGCTTCTTTTTAAAACTCTCAGGGTTGTTGGTGTTTGGCTTTTTTTGTTTGGTTGGGTTTTTTTTGTTTGTTTGTTTTGTTTTTTGGTTTTTTGGTTTTTTTTATAAGACTCAACATGCTGTAAAGAGTTGCATTAATCTCTGTTTGAGCTGTTCTTGTAACTCATTATTTTGCCTGTGGCTGCACTGGAGTGAGAGTTAAGGCATGTCAGAATGGGTGGAGATTTGAAAACAAGTCCTCTTAAAAGGATTTTTTTCTCAGCTCCTACCTACACATAAGAGTTAGATAATGCTCTGCCATCTGATAAGAAGCCACATTCCACCTGTTATTCTTGACCTATTTTAATTCTTGTCCCAACACTAAAGGAGTTGCAGAAGAGGAAGAATATCAGTTCCTTCTATTAGGTGATTGCTGTTGTCCAACATGCCCCCAGATGCAACTGTTGAGGGTGATAGGACAGTACTCTTCTTGGGAGAGTGACCCCAGTGGCAGCAAAGCCCCAGCATCCCCAGCCTCAACGGCATTCCCCAGTGCACTTTAGGTGTCTCACTGACACAACTAGTTTCTCAGCTAAAACAGGAAGACTGGGAACTTTCTTTTTTTGAAGAAATCATTTGGATCACTCAGGTCAGACTAAAAGTTTCACTTCTTTCTCCTGCCTTCCTTCCACACTGGCCTCAGACTCCTCTGCAGAGCATTCTAGGTTTCAAGGCAGATTCTCCAAGGCAGAATGAGTTTCTCAAACCATATTTCTACTCCTATCTTTAAGACTTGCCTTGAGCCTGCTGTTTGATATCTCTGCTGCACTTCTCTGTGTGCAAGAAGGAGATAGTTTTATCTCCAAAAAACTCATTGCTCTGAACGGTTGGCAGCGATTTTTTTTGCTGGCTATTAAAATAGGGATTTTGAGCACTTTGGAAAAAGAGTTCTTGTGCATCTCTGTAAGCATGCCCCATCTTATAAGCTGTGGTGTCTTTTCGTAGCGTTTGCTTAGAAGATCACTCTGTGGAAGAAGTTGCCTTGAAGATCAGTGACAGTATGGGAGCAGAAGTACATCTGTGTTGAGCTGTTACTTTTGAATTATCTACTTGTCTGTCATGTGGTCCACCAGATTTTTTCCACGAGGCACTAATTAAGCCAGGCCAGTAAAATGCCCAAAATGAGGTCGTGCTCAGTCTAGCAACAGCCCATGCAGTTGCTGGATTAGCTAGGCTGTCAGATCCTCTCCTCTTTCCTCCACTTCTGCCAAACAAGCACAGCCACCATCTGAAGTGTGCTTGAAGAGCCCTCGAAGAAACTTCAGTTACTTGCTCTGCACTTGCTGTTGCTGTGGTTTCATACTGCGGACAGTCGAGTTGGCACAAATATAAGGAGTTCAGGAGCGTGCAGTCCGTTTGAAAGAGATCTTTAATTATAAGCGTAAGGCACGTGCTGTCTTGGTTCTGGCTGGGATAGAGTTAATTTTCTTCAGAGAAGCTGGTGTGATGCTTTGTTTTGGATTGAGGAGGAAAATAATGGTGATAACATGTCTGACACAGGGTGACCAAAGAGACATCTCATGCTGCATGGCATCATGCTCAACAATAAAAGCTGGTGAAATGAGGGATGAAGGGGGATATTCAGAGTGATAATGTTTATCTTCATGAGAAACCACTACGTGCGATGAGCCCTGCTTTACTGGGAGTGGCTGAACACCTGCCTGCTGATGGGAAGTAGCTTTGCTTTGCTTGTGCAAGCAGCTTTTGCTTTGACTAGTAAGTTGTCATTACCTCAACCTACGAGTTCTTGCACTTTTACCTTTCCGATTCTCTCCTCTATTACACCTGGGAAGAATAAGTGCGTGGCTGAGGGGTGCTGAACTGCAAAGCACCACAGAAGTCCAGGTGCTACCTGTAAAAAGGTTGGAGAAGAAAGGCATGCAATGAATAATTTGAATAAAAATCTATTATAATCTAAGATTACCTGCCTTTCTCATGGAGGGAATTATGGTGACATGTATATGTGTCCATCAGGAGCGTTTACAGAGGATCAGACTTGTTTGGAGAGCACAAAGAATAGTCTTCTGTAAGCGAATGGGAACTAATAAATGTGGCTTATATCTACATACACAATTTTATTTTCCATTTGTTTTGTTGTGGTCGCATACTGTAGGCTATTTAGTTGGACCAGGGAGGTTTAGATCAAACATCAATATGAATTTCTTCGTGGTGAGAGTCGCCAAGCATTGGAATAGGCTGTGCAGGGGAGTGTGCAGTCCCCAGCCCTGGAGATGTTTAAGAGACATGTGGGCATGATACTGTGGGACATGGTTTAGTGGTGGAACTCAGTAGGTCAGACTGATGGTTGAACTCAGTGATCTTTTCCAATCTAGATGATCTATGAATCTTTCTATTACCCTTTGGAGGAAATATAAAAGGTACAAAAGAGTGGAGTTGGAAGAAAGGAGGAAAGAACATCCTTTCAAAAAATAAAGGCATCTAGTGTCCACAGTCCTGCACGTAGGAGCATGATCATGAAAGATGTTCTTAACACCTTTTTCAAATATTTCTAGAAAAATGCATGTATAAGTGAAGATTGGGCTTTGTTTTTGTTTGAGTGGTGTTCTTTCAATTGTTCTTTTGTCTTAATTTCAGTTGCTTAATTTAGAGTAGTAAAGGTGTGAGAGACCACAGAAGAAGTGTAATTAGATACGAAATATAATATAGATTTCTATTTGTTGACTCCTGTTACCTGACCAGAGTCAGCATTTGTAGAGACCCATGTGGTATAATTGACTGCAGCCTGATGGTGTCAGATGCAAGAGTCACACAAAGAAAACATTGATTGCTAACTAGGTTATGAGATTTAATTTTGGGGAATTACTGTCTCACAGATATTGCACTGCCAGTGAAAGCTCCATTTCAAAAACAACTTGTTTATTTGTGTAACCTAAGTATGACAATATCACAGAAACTATGAAGACTCCTCTACTGTGCAGCAAGACTGGACATTGAAATTCTCAATATTATATTCTTCTTCTATTCAATAAATTCTTCTGAATTTATTGTAAGCTCTTTATTAGGAAATCAGTGGTAGTGGTTTTAACACATTTCATATGTGTTTTGCCTATGGCTTCCTTTCTGCATGTATTGGAAAGCATGAAGGACATTTTTCGTCTTTCCACTATCTGTGAATGGATACCTTCAGTTTCACAATAACTTACTGATCTGTTGCCTATGTATACAGCAAAGGATGCAATACTGTTGTGAGGAGAATGAGAACCAGGATAGCCTTAGTCTGAAATCAACAGGGCCTCCAGCCAGCAGAAGGTACAGAGCGTTCACAGAGTTGGTTGAATATTTTTTCTGTTTTTCTTATCCATTTCTCTGATTTTATTTTCTTGTTCTTCCTTCCAATCGTCTCTCTGCAAAAAAAAAAAATTATCAAAAAAGGAAAAAAAAGCCATTTTCTTCATTGCATATTTAAAACATTAACTAAGCCTTAGTTTTGGTGAATAATTTCTTGGTCTGATTTTATTGTTTTTTAGTACTAGTATACTTGTCAAGGTCAACAGACTGAGGGTTTGCAATAAATTCTTAAGCTCCCTTCTCTCGTCCTTTGTTTTTGTTCTTATCTCAGAGACTGGCAGAGAAATGAAAGGGAAGCTGCTCTGCTGCTAGTAATGCTCTGCCATTTAGCAGCAGTCATGAGTATTTATGTGAACACTGCAGGAGAAATACGAGGACAGAAAAAGTAAATGGTTAGTCTTTGGAGATGAACTTTTATTGGCTCCCCCAAAAGACCTGTGGATGTCCACTGCTCATGGTGCTCCTCAGTTTCTGATGTCTTCCACACCTTGGATTTCTGAGCATGGCACAAACAGAACAACCAGGGGCTCTGGCCCAAAGGTTGCTTTCCTTGCTGCTGAACCCAGGTGTACATCTGCATAATGCACATGTGGCTCAGCAAAATGCATGGAAACAGCCAAAATCAGTTAGATCTTCTGCAAGGACTCAAATGACAAAGAGAATATTCATCAGCAACATTCCTGCCTCTGCTGTTCAGGGATCAGAGCAGACCACCCGCTCCTAGACTATGGTCTTTTGGCCAAGATGCTCACAGCAGTGTAGCCTTGCACATCCCTGTGTCATCATCAAGAAGGGAGAGGCTACTTGGGGAGATTACAAGGAAGTTGCTAAGGTATGCAAGGAGGAGGTTAGGAAGGCAGAAGTCCAACTTGAACTCACATTGTCCACTGCAGTAAAAGAGAAATAATAATCCTTTTACAAATATATCAGTGGTAAGAGAAGAACCAAGGAAAATGTCCATCCTTTACTTGATGCAACAGGGAATGTGACCACTGAGGATAAGGAGAAGGCTGAGGTCCTCAACACCCACTTTACCTCTGCCTTTAATAGGAAGATCAGTTATCCTCAGGGCACTTTACACCCTGATCTGGAAGTCTGGGGTGCTATGCAGAATACACCCCTGGTGATTCAGGTGGAGATGGTTAGAGGGCTCCTCCTCCATCTGGACTGTCACAAGTCCATGGGACTGGACGGGCTCCATCCTAGGGTGCTGAGGGAGCTGGCGGGGGTGATTGCTGAGCTGCTCTCGGCCATCTACCAGTGCTCCTGTTATCTGGAGAGGTCCCAGAGGATTGGAAGCTTGCCAGTGTGTCATGGTTTTATGATTTTTGGTTATCAGTATTCCACATCAAAACATCATGTAATGCACTGGGGGTTTGACTATGGATGCTCAAGTTCCGGGTGCCTGTCCAGAGAAGAAGAACTACATTCCCCAGGGGGCTTTGCTGTCAGCGAGGAGATGTAACTCCCGGCAAGGTCACTTGATGTTCTCTTCTTCGCCTGCTCCTCTTTGCCTGTGCTTCTCTGTCCGCTTTTTCTTCATCAGCTCAACTGGACTGCACTTCTCACCTCAGCGTTGTGGTGGGGCCTATCCACTTTTTGCACATACTCTCTCTCTTTCTCACTGTATTTTGCTGATACTATATTTAGTAAATTAGTTTGTTTCACCTCAGATCGTTGCCGCTGTTTTCAATTACTTTGGGTCCCCTGTTTCCCTTTTCTGGAGGCGCGGGTCTGCAGATCCCTTTGCCCCGTTAGTCACAGAACCGGGCCGAACCAACCCATAAACCGTTGACATTCTTGGTGGAGAATGCGGGCAACGAACTGCTTTTAGCTTTTTAGAACTAATCTCTCTCTCTGCTCTCGGAGAGCTTCGTTGGGAAAGTTTATCTGTTTCACCGGTGCTCTCTGAAAAACTTGACCTTGAAAAAGTCCAAGACTGCCAATATATCCTAGGATATTTGTAAAATTTGAGCCTTGCTATCTTGCTTCTCTAAAAAAAAAAAAAAAAAGTTTTCTTTTCTAAAACTGCCTTTCAAGGGACTGCATGCCACCGTTTCTTCTTTTTTAATGCTCAAAACATACTGGGCCTTAATTAAGTTTGGCACTTTGCTCTATGGTGCTATAGGTATATACAATCAATTGAAAACACTGATGGAAATATGTACCTGGTATCTGCATACAATGTGGCATACAACTCCAGAGGGAGCTGCTAATTTTACAGGACTTGGGATTTTTAAGCAGGCTCCCAGTCTCCTTTGAATCCTTTATGCAGTTTTTGAATACTCATCTGATCACGCTGTTGATCTGCCTGAATGTACTGCTCATCATTTCACTCAGTATTAGTATTTATTATATTTTGAGGAAGCCCTCCCCAAAACCAGAGAATACTGAGTGGCAGGGAGTGTGGGGAGGCCTGGGAGAGACTTTACACAGATGGAAATCTTCGGTGTCATGGAACTTTACTCCTGAACACCTGAAAGACCCTGAGAGCTTAAACAGATATTTGAGACAGGAATGTTGCAGCTCAGGCAGATCTGAGGAGGCACAGATGATTTGGGGCCTGGATAATGCTTACTGGGCCTTATTCAATAGCTCTTATTCAGTTCTCCCAGAGAGGGAGAGAGTTTGTGAAATTGAGAGTGTCTGAGAGCTGAAAGGGAGAGTCTCAGGGAAACAGTACAAAAAGAGCAAGAGAATCTCCTGGTCAAGAGAAAAGACCTCCAGTCTGAGAGAGATGCCCTCCGAATCGAGAGACACTCCCTGCAATCCAAACACAACAGTCTTCAATCCCAACTAGACACCCTTAAGTCCAAATGGCACGTCCTCCAAACTGAGCGAGACACCCTCCAATCTGAGCTACATACTCTCATAATTGAACGAGATAGACTTCAAGCTGAGCTGGAGGATAAGAGCATTGGAAATGATCAACCTGATCAACTACAGCAGGCACCACAATTGATGTCAGTTGGCCCTGTAAGAGGACGGAAAATGAAACGAATCTCAACTCAGTTAGAGGAGAAGAAAGAGGAGGAAAGAGGTCCAGAGGAGTGGCTCTGAGATCCAGGAGAAGCACCCCTAAGTCAGGGGAGGGGCCCTCAGTAAGACCACGGTCACCAACGCCTATGAGGGCAACAAGAAGTCCTGGAAGAGTATGAGGTGAGCAAGATATTGTTACCATTGTTGATCAGTCTCTGAAAATGAATGAAATTTGAAGTCTGAGAAAAGACTTTTCACGTCACCCAGATGAGCCTATTGCCCCTTGGTTACTTCGATGCTGGGACAACGGGGCCAACAATGTGTGGCTAGATAGTAGAGAAGCTCGCCAACTGGGTGGCATTGCTAGGGACTCAGCCATTGACAGAGGCATTAGTACATGCCAGAACTAGGCCTTTACCCTCTGGAAGCGGATGCTGTTAGCTATAAAAGAAGGATACCCCTTCAAAGACGATCTGATCCCTGAGAAAAAGAAATGGGCTGACATGGAAGAAGGCATCCGTTATTTAAGAGAATATGCTGTGGTGGAAACACTGCATAGCCCCGATTTCATCCCTAACGAGCCAGACCAAGAGCATGATCCTGAGAGAGTCAGGTGTACACCAAATATGTGGCGTACATTCACAAAGACTGCACCAGAAAGGTACGCCAGCACATTTGCAGCAATGTATGACAGAGGAGAAAGAAGACCCCTTATAAATGAATTAGCTAATAAACTTCAAGACTTTGAGTTACATTTAAGCCCTCTGCGAGCTTGTGTTTCAGCCATTACAAAAGTAGCTGAAAAGCTGGACAGAATGGAGAACAAATGAGAAGATATAATAGACAAACTATCAGCCGTGCCTGATGCTGATGAATCCATGGTAGCAACAGATACATCCAATGGGGAACGGAATTCCCAAAACAGCCTACTGGAGGGGCTGATCAACTTGATTCCCTCCCAGCCAGTGTCATCCAATGTTTCAGCTATCAAAAGAAGATGTCCTCCTGCTCGATCAAGTGACAACAGTAAGACTACGTCACATTTTGCCTTGTAGCATTACCTATGTGACCATGGAGAAGATATGAAGAAGTGGCATAAACAACCTACTCCTGCACTTCAAGCACAGGTAAAAGAATTACAAGACAAATCAACCACCAAGGTGAACTTCTCCAAAAAGGTGATTGCTCCAGTTGCTGCAGACAACAGAGGAAACAAATAGAGGGGCCCTGCCCCCAGCCAGGGGGAGGAAAGGGATGATGGAGCACGTTGGACTGTGTGAGTTAGATGGCCTGGCACATCAAAATCGCGGAATTATAAGGCCCTGGTGGACACTGGTGCACAGTGCACTCTAATGCCCTCGAGTCACCAAGGGGCAAAATCAGTTTATATTCATGAGGTGACTGGGGGTTCCCAAGAGCTGACTATGTTGGAGGCTGAAATCAGCCTCACTGGTAAAGACTGGCAAAAGCACCCTATTGTTACTGGCCCAGGGACTCCATGTATACTTGGTATGGATTACCTCAGAAGGGGATATTTTAAGGATCCCAAAGGGTATCAATGGGCCTTTGGAATAGCTGCTGTAGACACAGAAGGTGTTAAGCAGCTGTCTGTTTTGCCTGGCCTATCAGAAGATCCGTCTGTTGTGGGGTTGCTACGAGTGAAAGAGCAGCAGGTACCAACTGCTACAAAAACGATGCATAGGCGGCAGTACCGCACCAACAGGGATTCCTTGTTCCCCATTCATAAGTTGATTCGTCAACTAGAGAATCAGGGAGTGATTAGCAAGACTCACTCACTTTTAACAGTCCCATATGGCCAGTGCGTAAAGCCAGTGGAGAATGGAGGCTGACGGTGGACTACTGTGGCCTGAATGAAGTCACACCCCCACTGAGTGCTGCTGTGCCAGACATGTAAGAACTCCAGTATGAATTGGAGTCAAAAGCAGCCAAATGGTATGCCGCCATTGATATTGCTAATGCCTTTTTCTCCATTCCTTTGGCCAAAGAATGTAGGCCACAGTTTGCTTTCACCTGGAAGGGCATTCAGTATACCTGGAATCGTTTGCCCCAGGGGTGGAAACATAGCCCAACCATTTGCCATGGGTTGATCCAAGCTGCACTGGAACAGGGCGGTGCTCCTGAGCATTTACAGTATATGTATATACAATATATACATCACTGTGTGGGGCAACACAGCAAAGGAAGTTTTTGAGAAAGGAGAGCAAATAATCCATATTCTTCTTGCATGCTAGTTTTGCTATTAAGCGAAGCAAAGTGAAAGGACCTGCCCAGGAAATTCAGTTCCTAGGTATAAAGTGGCAAAATGGCCGTTGTCACATCCCGGCAGATGTGATCAACAAAATCACTGCCATGTCCCCACCCATTAATAAGAAAGAGACACAATCATTTCTGGGCATAGTAGGTTTTTGGAGAATGCATGTTCCAAACTACAGCCTCATTGTAAGCCCCCTTTATCAGGTGATGCGGAAGAAGAATGATTCTGTGTGGGGTCCTGAGCAGCAGCAGGCTTTTGAGCAGATTAAACAAGAGATAGCCCGTGCTGTGGCCCTGGGGCCAGTACGGATGGAACAGGATGTAAAGAACATCCTCTACACTGCTGCTGGAGAGAAAGGTCCCACTTGGAGTTTGTGGCAAAGAGCCTCAGGGAGACCCGAGGCCGAACCCTGGGATTTTGGAGTCGGGCCTACAGAGGGTCCAAAGAGTGCTACACTCCAACTGAAAAGGAGATCTTAGCCACGTATGAGGGGGTTCAGGCTGATTCCAAAGTAGTTGGTACTGAAACACAGCTCCTCCTGGCACCTCGACTGCCAGTGCTGAACTGGATGTTCAAGAGAAAGGTTCCCTCCACCCATCATGCTACTGATGCCACTTGGAGTAAGTGGATTGCATTGATTACGCAACGAGCGCGGATGGGGAACCTTAGCTGTCCAGGGATCCTAGAGGTGATCATGGACTGGCCTGAAGGCAAAAAGTTTGGAACACTACCAGCAGAAGAGGTATCACATGCTAGAGAGGCCCCACCATACAGTGAACTACCAGAAAATGAAAAGACATATGCCCTGTTCACTGATGGATTGTGTCGTATTTTGGGGAAGCATCGCAGATGGAAAGCTGCTGTGTGGAGCCCCACACAATGAGTTGCAGAGGCCACTGAAGGGAAAGGAGAATCAAGCCAATTTGCAGAGGTAAAGGCTGTTCAATTGGCCTTAGATGTTGCTGAACGGGAGAGGTGGCCAATGCTTTATCTTTACACTGACTCATGGATGGTAGCAAATGTCTTATGGGGGTGGTTACAGCAGTGGGAATAGAACAACTGGCAAAGAAGGGGTAAACCTATTTGAACTGCTGAGCTGTGGAAAGATACTGCTGACTGAATAAAGAATATGGTTGTAAAGATGCGCTATGTAGATGCTCATGTGCCCCAGAGTTAGGCTACTGAAGAACAGAAAAATAACCATGAGGTAGATCAAGCTGCCAAAATTGAGGTGGCTCAAATAGACCTGGACTGGCAGAACAAGGGTGAATTATTTCTAGCTCGGTGGGCCCATGAGACCTCGGGCCACCAAGGAAGAGATGCAACCTACAAATGGGCTAGAGACTGAGGGGTGGACTTAATTATGGATGTTATTGCACAGGTTATTCATGACTGTGGCATATGTGCCACAATTAAACAAGCCAAGAGGATGAAACCTCTCTGGGGGGAAGGAAGGATGATGGCAAAAGTATAAATACGGGAAGGCATGGCAGGTTGATTATATCACTTTGCCATAGTCTTGCAATGGTAAGTGTTATGTGCTTACCATGGTGGAGGCAACCACTGGGTGGCTTGAAACATATGCAGTACCTCCTCATGCTACCGCCCGAAACACTATATTGGGTCTTGAGAAACAAGTCCTGTGGTGACATGGCACCCCAGAAAGAATTGAGTCAGATAATGGGACTCATTTCATAAATTCTCATGTAAATACTTGGGCCAAAGATCATGGCATTGAGTGGATTTATCACATCCCCCATCATGCACCAGCCTCTGGTAAAATTGAATGCTACAGTGGGTTGTTAAAAACCATGTTGAAAGCAAGGGGTGGCGGAACATTTAAGCGCTGGGAGAAGCATTTGGCAGAAGCCACCTGGTTGGTCAATACCAGAGGACCAATAAATCATGATGGGCCTGCTAGCTTCCTACATACTGTCAAAGGTAATAAGGACCCTATAGTACATGTAAAGAACATGTTGGGAAAAAGTGGTTTGGGTCTTTCCAGCTTCTGGGAAGGGCAAACCTCTTCGCGGAACTGTTTTTGCCCAGGGACCTGAGTCCACTTGGTGGTTGATACAGAAAAATGGGGATGTTCAATGCATACCACAAGGGAATTTGATGCTGGGGGAGTGCAGTCAGTAAGTCCATGTGTTTATACATAGGTTTGTATGTGCGTGTGTTTATATTTTGTTTGTATATATATTAAGCATGATGTAGTGATGTAGAATAAGGGGTGGAATGTCATGGTTTTATGATTTTTGGTTATCAGTATTCCACATCATAACATCATGTAATGCACTGGGGGTTTGATTGTTGATGCTCAAGTTCCAGGTGCCTGGAGGAGAAGAAGAACTACATTCCCCAGGGGGCTTTGCTGTCAGCGAGGAGATGTAACTCCTGGCAAGGTCACTTGATGTTCTCTTCTTCGCCTGCTCCTCTTTGCCTGCGCTTCTCCGTCTGCTCTTCTCCATCTGCTTTTTCTTCATTGGCTCAACTGGACTGCACTTCTCACCTCAGAGTTGTGGTGGGGCCTATCCACCTTTTGCACATACTCTCTCTTTGTATTTTGCTGATACTATATTTAGTAAATTAGTTTGTTTCACCTCAGATCGTTGCTACTGTTTTCAATTATTTTGGGGTCCCCTGTTTCCCTTTTCCAGAGGAATCTGCGGATTCCTCCGCCTCGCTAGTCACGGAACCGGGCCGAACCAGCCTGTAAACTGTAGACACGATGTGACTCCCATCTACAAGAAGGGCTGTAAGGAGGATCTGAGGAACTACAGGCCTGTCAGCGTGACATTTGTACCAGGGAAAGATGGAGCAAATCATCTTGGGTGAGATCACACAATATGTGTGTGGCATCCAGGGGATCAGATACAGCCAACATGGGTTCATGAAAGGCAGGTTGTGCTTGACCAACCTCATCTCCTTCTATGACTGTGTGACCAGACTGGTAGACGAGGGAAAGGCTGTTGATGTAGTATACCTACTTCAACAAAGCCTCTGACATGGTCTCTCACAGTATTCTCCTAGGGAAACTGGCTGCCCATAGCCTGGACAGGTATACCCTTCTTTGGGTAAGGAACTGGCTAGAGGGCTGTACCCAATGGGTAGTTGTTAATGGAGCTAAGCTGGTGACCTGTTACAAGTGGTGTCCCCCAGGGGTCAGTACTGGGGCCCATCTTGTTCAATATCTTTATTGATGACCTAGATAAGGGGATTGAGTGTACCCTCAGTAAGTTTGCAGGCGACACCAAGTTAGGATGTAGAAGATCTGCCTGAGGGTAAGGAGGTCCTTCAGAGGGATCTGGATAAGCTGGATCACTGAGCTGAGGTGCATGAGATGAGGTTTAACAAGGCCAAGTGCCGGGTCCTGCACTTTGGCCACAACAACCCCATGCAGCGTTACAGGCTTGGGGATGAAGCTGAACATGAGCCGACAGTGTGCCCAGGTGGCCAAGGGGGCCAGTGGCATCCTGGCCTGCATTAGAAATAGTGTGGCTAGCAGGAGCAGGGAGGTAATCATCCCCCTATATTCAGCAGTGGTGAGTAGTTTTCACTACAAGAATGACATTGAGGCCCTGGAGCACGTCCAGAGAAGGGCAACAAAACTGGTGAGGGGGCTGGAGCACAAGTCTTGTGAGGAGCAGCTGAGGGAGCTGGGATTGTTTAGTCTGAAGAAGAGGAGGCTCAGGAGAGTCCTCACTGCACTCTACGATTTCATGAAGGGAGGCTGTGATGAGAGGTGTTTGGCCTCTTCTCTCATACAACAAACAGGACCCGAGGAAATGGCCACAAGTTGTGCCAAAGGAGATTTAGATTAGACATAAGGAAAAACTTTTTCTCTCAGAGAGTGGTCAGGAACTGGAATGACTGCCCAGGGAGGTAGTGGAGTTGCTGTGTTCAAAGGTATCTGGATGAAGAGCTACAAGATACAAGATGGTTTAGTAGCTTGTGGACAATTTCGGGAGGATGGTTGGACTAGATGATCTTAGTGGTCTTTTCCAGCATTAAAGGTTCTATGAGTTTGTGATTCCAAAGTGATGCTCTTGCACACACAATTTTTGGCCAGGCAAAGCCTATTAAGCACAGACAGGTTAGCATTCCCCTCTTTGTTGACGGGTTTTGGTTTTTTGTTTTTGTAGTATGTGTTAGATTCTGCCAGCAGTCATGGAGCACTGCTCTCCAAAACAAAGTTATTTTTACTGATGTGTTTAGTCTCCCAGCACAGGGCTGGAGCTGTAGTTATGGCACAGTATTGCCACCAAATACAGACCCTGATATCCTCCAGGTTACCCAGACATTCCTTTAATTTACTCTGTGTTAGCTCCTGTGGAATAAAACATTTGTTGCCATCACTGTCAGTAATAACATATGAATAAAATTTGATTTATAGAAGATGTAGCTACTAATTTTGTATAGAGAACAGTTTGTGTACAGCATCCAAATTCAAATTCTCAGCTGTGAAAAGCTGTAAGAAGCCACGGGCTGCAGCACAATGGCACGTGTTTGTAGTCTTCACTCAGTGGGTGCCCATTCTAGGCAATCATTTAAACTTTCATGTTTGCATATTTTTAAATTGGAGATTTTAATCATGCTATCAGTGAGGTTGGTTCTTTTTTAACATACTGTTTTCAGTGATGGGACAGATTGAAAGGAAAAAATCAGGTGATGTAACATGATGATATTTGGGGATAGTCTGGCTAAGTGTGTTGGCTCTGTTTTTCCCACTAAGTTCATTAAGGTGCTTTTTTGTTTTGTTTTGTTTGTTTGTTTTGTTTTTGTTAATGACTGTAATGGTGTAATACACTTTCCTGTAGATAGTTTAATTCTCTTTCCTGGTATGGACTGAGTGGAGATCAACCTGCATGTAACTGACACACTCTGGAAAGATGTGTCACTACAAGTTTTCATTTGAGAAGCACAGAAAAACTAGATTTTATATAATAGAGGTATGTCTGTATCATTGTATGTGTGTTTTTAAAGATATAGTTTATTATATATGTATGTATAAGGGTGAATATATTATGTTATGGACATGTCTACACACATTATATATTCATATATTTTATGTGTATAGAAGTGTACATATACCATATCCACATTACAAATATTTCAAATGTATACTTATAATGCATGTGCATATATATTAATGTATGCATATTTTAATGTGTATGTATATAAATAAAACCATGACACTACCTTTATTAAATGTTATTAAGCTCATTTTTCTTACTTGTGATCACTGGTTCTGCTTCTGCCCCAGCCATTTTTCGCCTTATTTTTGGAGCAACTTTCTTCAACCTTGCTTAGCACCAATGTCAGCTGCACAGAACAGCTTTCCATGGCAATGACCTGATGATTTTATTACTGTTACTTGAGATGGGGAACTTTACCTATAAACTCACCTATCTGAATAGATTTGGGAAGAATTTATAAACCAGGTAAATCCCTGTTGCAGCACCTCAAAAGTTCTGCAGTTGGCACAAACTTCTGTACTTACTCTGTGCAACTCTTCAGCAGATGTCCATGCCGGAAAGGGACTAGGGACATCTCCATGTCCAGTGCATATGCAGGACAGTGCCTTCCTCTCACCATGCACCATGGTGAATGTGTAGGTACCCCATGGAGGATCAGCTGCTTCAGCAGCGTTACCACCAGCATTGCACACTTTTTCTGCAGTAAACAGCAATAAGATCCTGAGAATGCAAACCAAAGGGGGTACCTTTGTTGCCAGTACCACAGACACACCCAGCAAGGTCCGAGCTTGCTGCAGCTGCACAGCACTAGTCGTGGCAGCAGAGCCTCATGCTCTGAGCAGCACGGGTGATGTTAAGGAAAGCAGTGCCAGGTAGCATCTGCTCTGTGAGATTGGTATGCAGATAGCTGCCAGTGCTCACCCAGTGACTCCTGGTCTGCTTACAGCACGCAACCTCAGCAGGTTCCCAAAGCTGAAGGTGCCCTGGGGAGCAGCTCTGCTTGCATACTGCTGCTGCCTTCTTGCTAGTATGACCCTGGATAGTGTCCACCTCTGAAGGCTTTCGAGGCACAGCCTGACCCAGAGCAGGGCAGTGCCTTGGTGAGGCAGCGAACCTAGGAAAGTGTGGGCCAGCTGTATGGTGGCAAGCATGGTTTCCCACATGGTGCAGAGCAGAGGACACCAGTGCCATCCACATCTCCTCACTCCTGAATGGTGAATGCAGGGGGGCCTCAAAGGGCTGCTTGACCTGGCTGCTGGGAAAACTGAGCTACTGCAAACTACCTCTCCTACAGTTTCAGTGTGCCCAAACTCCCTCATGCCTGGACTTCCTCCTGCACAGGGCACAGCTGCCTCCTCCTGCTGTCTGCCTCTGCTACATACAGCTGGGCGTTAATCATTTACCTGCTGCCTGCGCACCGGCCATTACTGCTGTCCCATCCACCCAATGCTTGGCATCACCTTTGCTCCTCAAGCACACCGAAGGCTAGGCTGTGTTCTCCCTTGGTGGGGCTCCGAAAGGAGAAGAAGTGGCAGCTGTTGCTGACATCAGATGTGCTGGAGCTGCCAGCTTGCATCTGGCAATTGTCATCAATACTTTTTTCCCCACTAATGGCTTGAAATGCCTTGCACTTGGAAGTCTCCAGGTGACCTACTTACTTTTATTGTTATGCTCCACTGTGCCCCATTTTGTCTTAGCCAGAGCAGCCCTATCAGGCATGGGAAAACACAACACATGGATATTACAACACATGCACAATATTAGTGGCTGCTGAGCTGTATGGCTGTATCCCTTGGACAAGTTAGGACTTAGGAGGTGTGAGGCTCCCCAGGCTCTGCCTGAGCAGAGACATGCTGATTTGTACTGTCTGCGTGTTGTTCTTCTTGGCTGATATCTTACAAAAAAGGTTTTAAACAAAGAAATCAAAGAAAGTTTCCAGTTTCTGAACACTAAAGAGTGGAGGGGGGAATGGGATTGTTTAATTCTCTTTTGTGATTTTCCCGTCCTAAGTGACACAAGTGGTATTGCTCAATGGACTGTCAGATTTCTACATAACCCTTTTGGCCAAACCCAATAATCTCATTATGGTGCCTTCCCAAAAGTGCCAGGATTTCCTCACTCAGCATAATCGCAAAGGCAGCATGAAGCAAACCCCAACCTCATGGCCTCCTCCCTGCTGATCTCCATCCTAATCAGCTACTCAGCGATCTGAGTTTCTATAGGATCTGTTAGGGGCTGTGTTTCTCCATCTCCATCTCCCCACCTGCTTTCCAGCTCCTTTGACATCTTCGCACTCACTTTCTGTGCTGCCTTTTGACACCTCTGTCTCTGTGTTTGAGCTCCTTGGTGACGCCAGGACAGAGGCCCTCTGCACTTACACACTGCTTAGTTCACATCTCCAGCCCACACACCCTTTTCTGCATATTGTAAAATGTGTTTGGATGTTTTCTTCAATTTTGCCCTCACACCCTCTCCCTGCTCGTTGGTATCAGACTCCAGTTATTGCCCCCTTGTTAATAACCTCAGAAGCATCATTTGCAGCCTTCTGTGGGCTGAAGTGACAGGAAGACCAAAGGAGCATCCTCTTACACCCCAGGAATCTTCCATCACCCCTATTTTGTCCTTTACATCTGTAGATGGGGTCACTGGAAGCTTCATCTTCATTCAAAACGACTTCCGCGAGAGATCTGTGGTACCCACCATCCTAAGGGGATGGAAGGGGACCTGAAGTACTGAGCTAAAGCCGAGCAGTTTAGCTTTGTTTTATTTTATTATCTTTTTTGCTATGAAAGGAACGACTCCATCTACCGGGTTTTGCCTTCCGCGACTCTCGTCTCGTCTCGCCGCTCCCTGAGCACAAAGGACTCGCGCAGCCATTCTGACTCGGAAACACCAGCTCTCCGGGGAAGGCTCGCACACCGCCGCGACACCAGCGTTAACCTCGCCCGGCTCGCACAACCTGCCCGCCCCGGCCCGGGGGCGGCGGGCGCTGACTCAGTGCCGCGCCACGGGAGGGAGCGCGGGGCGTGGCCGGTGGGCGTGGCCCGGCCGTGGGCGTGGCCATCCGCGCGCCCTGTCGGGGGCGGCCGCGCGCGCCCCGCAGTTATTGCCCGGCGCGGCGGGGACAGGTGTGGCTGCGCCGCTGCCGCGTGAGTGCCGCCGGGGCGCGGGGAGGGCGGGAGGTGCGTGCGCGACCCCCGGGTTCCGCGCTGGGGACGGGTCGGCTCGGGTCCGGTTCTCGGGTCCGGTTCTCGGGTCCGGTTCTCGGGTCCGGTTCTCGGGTCCGGTTCTCGGGTCCGGTTCTCGGGTCCGGTTCTCGGGTCCGGTTCTCGGGTCCGGTTCTCGGGTCCGGTTCTCGGGTCCGGTTCTCGGGTCCGGTTCTCGGGTCCGGTTCTCGGGTCCGGTTCTCGGGTGGCTCCCGCGACCCCTGCCCCGAGCTCGCGGCTGTGCGGCTCCCCCGTCTGTCCCCGTCGTTTCGCTCCGGCTGCTTCAGGCCTCCGATCTTCGTTTCCTCTCAACGCGCGGCCGTCTCTGCGGTGCCCGCTGCCACCACGCCGCCCTCCGCGGTGCCCGTCCCCTTGCCGCGCTCCGCTCCCCATCGTTTCCCTACGAGCCCCGCCCGGAGGAAGCATCCCTCCGGCGAGGGGGCGCGGAATGCCGGGGCGTTGCGGACGTTCAAACAGAAGCGCCTTTTCCCAGTCCCCGGAACGAAGAGTAGTCGCGGACGCCGAGAGGTGGAGGTCTGCAGGTGCTGGCGGCAGCGGGGAGAGGCGTGGCACACGTGGTGGAGTTCTTCGAAGGCAGCGCTACCGGGCGCTGTCTCGCCAGGGGCCGTCGGGCGGGTTGAGCGCCCTATGAGCGCCGCCGCCTCCCTTCCCTCCTGCCCGCCGGCCCGGCCCGAGCGGTGTGCGGAACGGCGCTGGGCGAGCGGGGGGATGAGACCCCGTTAGGGGCTGGAGGATGCTCTGCGAGCAGGGAGCTGCAGGTCGGCTCCGACCGGTCGCTTTGAGTGTGTGGCAGATGGAGAGAAGTTGTCTCACGCTGTCGGAACAGATCGGGAACTTTCTCCCTTGCCCGTTTCTCAACCAGACGTAGCGCGGCTCTGTTTGAGGGCCGCCCCGTGCGGAGGTTTGGGCGGGTTTCAGCGCCGCGGGCAGCGCGGGGCCGCAGGCACGGCCCGACTGTGGGGGGCCGCGTGGGAGCGGAGCGCTCATGGCTGCGAGTCTCACGGCGGCAGCACGGGGCTGGGGAAGCCGGGCCGGGCTCGGGCCGAGAGTCTTCCTTGTCGGCAGCTCTGTCGCTGGTGCGGGAAGTAGCGCAGCTTTCCTTGCAGCGCGTCAGTCAACTTTCTGCTAAGTAGTGTGTAGGAGCGGCGGGAGGCAGGTTGTGCTGCAGGAAGCGATATTCATGGAATGTGCTGGGAGAGACGCCGCGGCGTTAGGCAAGGAAAATGCACGCCGCTTAGGATTTGACTAGTTACAGAGCTGCCTGAATATCACGAAATATCTATCAGCTAATTGTACGCTGCCGAAAGAACTAATCAGGTACGTTTCTGTATCCTGACGTGACTCGGCTGCCTTTGCTGTCTGTGCCGTGCCCTTCCTGGCATTGTTTCTCCCTGCCGCAATAAACCGGAAAACTGTGGAACTTCTTTTTTTTTTTTTTTTTTTTTTTTTTTTTTTTTTAACTCGCTACCTTGTACTTTTGCTCTTATTCCTGATTTAAAGCTTCTCTTATCTCTGCTGGCTGCTGAGCCTGAGCTGTGGCACAGCAGTACCTACGTAGGTCTCCCACGGCTGCTGCAGGGTGGGAAGGATGTCGGAAGCATTAAGCTGCTTCCCAGACCATGTGGTGCCAGAAGGAGCTCCTTCTCTCTCAACTGCTTTTGTCCTGGTTTTCTTTCCTGGAGTTACAGTGGGTGATGCACACAGGTGCACTTCGGTCTCTCTCCCCCCTGCCCAACTCCATGCAAAGTTTGAGAACCAGCAGACCTGCTTGCCTTTTCCTCTGCTGTCTTTTGTTGATGCTTCCAAAAGCAGCTCTGAATGTTAAGGAGGCAGCTGACCTGTGGTTGGGAGCCCAGTGCTAGGAGACTCAAAGAGAAGCTATGCCAATTAAAAAAAAAAAAAAAAAAAAAAAAAAAAAAGTTTTTTAAAAAGTAAAGCATATCAGAAAGAAGAGCATTGAAGTTTGTTCTCAGATTTAGTTTTAGGAGTTTCCTGCTCAGTTAAAATCACCTGAAGTACAATTTCAAAGTTGGTTGGTAGCTCCATATGGTAATGCTGGACCCATTGCTTCCCTCAATACATGGACCACGTGCTGCAGCTGCAGGAAGCAAATGCAGCCTAGAGGTGAAAACTAAATCTTTTCCTATTTTCCTATTGAAATATTTGAACAAAAACACTGACAGTACATTCTGTATACCTGGTTTTACTCTTCTTTCATGTAGCTCATTTTAAAGGGAAGAAAATGAAAGCTAAAGGGACATGCAGTGCAGTCTGATTTTTTTCTAGATCCTGTTTTCATGTGTTTGATTTGCCAGAAGTTTGTGCAGTTTCAGGTGATACGGCAGTTAAGAATTTCTCTGTCCTTCTGATATTAAGTGAAATCCCAGAAGTAACAGTAATTGTTTCAACTGATACTAAGTGTGAGTTAAACCTGATGATAGAAACCAGAGCAGCTTGGGTATTTTTTTTAATGTCTTTTGGTTTCTGCATCTAATGCTGAATATTGAACAGGAAATGCTGAGCAGCGTTTTTCTTTCCTCCCATAATGTAGTAAAATGCTCTCTGTGTGCTTGTTATGTTTTCATTTTTTTTTTTTTCCCTTGGTGTATCTCTCCCTACTTATACTCTATTTGCTTATGATGGTTACACAAAATGTTTCTTTACTTAAGATGTTGAGTAAAGAAGACCTATATGCAAGGTAATGAATGGAACAGTGGGAGAAGAACGCTAAATTTAGAGCAGCACAGGTGTGCACAGAGGCTGGTTTGTTACCTTGGTGCTGTACGAGGATGGCAGGATCTGAGTCCTCACTCTGACATCAGCTGGCACGCAGCTGACCTCTGTGACTGCCCCCCGCACAGCCTGCCAGCCCTGAGCGTGCTGGGTGCCGTCGCAGAGTAGCACGGATGTCACAAGGAGGCTGAATTCAGGTGGCAGCAAATAAGCACAGTGAGTCACCATATTTGCCAGGAGCAGTGGTATTTGGATTGCCTCTTCCCCTGTGCCAGGGCTGCACTGCTGTCAGAGCGATGGCTGCTGTCTCTCCTTACCTGATCCCTGATCCCACCTTCGCCTTCTGTTGCAGTTTCACAGTATTTCTCCTATCCTTTGTGCTGCTCCTGTTGCTGCAGTTGGGTGCTGAGTGTGGGCCAGTGCCCTCCTGGATGAAGGTGCTCTTTCCTTTTCCTGTGGGTTGTCACCTCCTGCCCTTGTATTTCACAGTATGGTTCTATGAGGCTAGAAAGGGTTGCATGAGTAAGGAGCTGTGTTGGAGTAGGAGTAATGAGGGTGATGTAGATTAAGATGATGTTAGTCCCATTAAAGGGGCTTTTCCAATTGTGAACTTACTCTGTAAACAACTTGCTGGTCATCTTGTTATGTCTTTGTGAGTTCCTCTGTGTTCCTGTGTGCGTGTAATTGACTCATGAAGTCTTTGCAATTTGCATTATGTTGTGTATTGATAATGTGCCTTGCCCATTGGGACCCATGTCTGGAGCCTCTATTTAAACTTCTTTTTTCTTCTCTTTGTAATGCATTTTGTCACCAAATGTGTATGAATATAAGTTTGTATTGTGCACTTTAAAAATGCATGCAAACAAACAGTTGTTAAGTGAAAAATGCTAGTAACTTCCTACACGTATCTCCTGAATGGGACTTCAGGAAAGCCCTGCTGTTCCAGGGACTGTATTTTGGATTTATAAATATATGAGTTAAAAACGGGGCTTGCTAAGAATAACTCCATTCCTTCTATTATTAGTCTCCTAACAAAAGAAGGGGACAACTCCTGCTGGAGTCTGAAACACAAAGATTGTTTTGTTGATGTGGAGATAATTTGCATTCTATCATCAATCATGAAATGATTTGAAACAAAGTCACAGTGACCTGATTCAGTGCCTCTCTGTATGCACGTACATTATGGGAACATTTCACATTAGTGTTTTAATTTTCTTTAATTTTTATTTTCTCGATTGTGTTTTGTCTGAGCAGTTGAAAAATGAAGTGAAAAGTGTTGGTAGTGGTTGAAGCTGCTGTTTTGTGATACGTGCTGAGCAGAGAGCAAGGTGAGTGGAAAGAAGGAACTTCTTGGTCTAGAGCTGTTGTTGCTGATGGAGTAGACAATATCTAATAGGGGAAAAATTAGTTCTTTTCGGTGAATTACAGTATGTTTTAATGTAGCAGGCTTCTTTTTTCTGGTCAGGATTTAATAGACAATATTTTCATTTTCTTTACTCTTTATAAACTGCTTTTGGTTTTCTTCTTAATTAAAGATACTGGCTGAAGCTTTGAGAATATCAGAGTTTATAGGTCAGGTGTGTCTGTTCCTTCTGTTAAACAAATACTGAGGTATTTGCCATATGGTGTTATGAACAGATAAGGATGGACTGAACAAAAAAGTCTATATTCTGTTCATAGTTGCAGCTTGTAATGCTGCTTTTTCCTGTACAGGTGAAAATCACTTAATTTCAGATATATATATTTCAGTTGAATAGTGTGTTTTACAGTGTTTACATTTATATTATCACTCTACAATCTCTGTTCTGTTGGCTTAGACGTACAGTTGGAAATATCCGAATTGAATTATATTCTTTAATTGCTTCTGTAGTCAGAGTTCTGTGGCTTGTCTTCTCTGTACTGAAATAGAAGGTTCACTTTTGGGACTTTTAGCTGTACAGAATGGGTCTGACAAGCTTAATTAGATTACTGTAATGCACTTAGGAAGTGCCCTGTCCACCTTCATCTGTTGTGACCAAGATGTATAGAAGAAGCTGTGTACAAATGCCAGAGGGCTAATGCAGTGAGGGAGGTGTTCAATGTCAGCTTTGAAATCAAAGCTTTGGAAAAACTATTTTTGAGCCATGTTCCATGTGCTGTTATTGCAGATGCTAAATTTCTTCCATCATTTGTTTTACTATCGTGACACCAGCAACATCGTTTCATTAGCACTTCTGTACTTAAATTACAGGAGTCTACTCAAAAATTTTTTTTTCCATGAAAAAGTAATACAACTATGAAGGAAGGCTGCAAGTCAGTCTGTGGATAGCTCTGGTGTTCAAGAAATCTTGTTGTAGTTCTAACCATGACCCTTGGCATTTTGGGGAGGGAGAAAGTTGGGGAGTGCAGAAGTTATAAGTTGTTGGAGCTCTCATTGCCTCCCTTCAGCGAGTCCTTTGATGAATGTCTGAAACGTTACGGAATAGGAAATCCGCCAGCTGAGTTTCACATTATCTTGAAACGGCTTCCCAAAAAACGATGTGGTTGGTTGCTCTGAGAAGGTCTTATCTGAAGGTTGCAGAAGAAAGTTTCCTGAACATTGGTTGGAAAATGCTCAGTTCTGGTTTGATCTTTCTGAAATGAGGCTGCTACCATATTTTAGAACTGAACAGCTTATATGCATCACTTGACCTGCATTTTAAGTTATTGAATAGAAAACTACTTCGGAATCTGTGGAAATTGTGCTACTTGGTGTGCTTGCTTGTGTCCTTGTAGAGTGTACCTGCATGTCATCACTTGCCTTCATCCAAGGTGCCAGAGCATCAGACAAAACATAATTGAGTCTAGACAGGCTTTTGTGAAAAGAAAGGGAACTGCTCTTACAGATGGTGGAATTAGGTGACCTTGATGCATCTGTCGAGACAAGGGCAGAGAGAAGAGGTCTGGTCAGTGGACAGGCATCTCACTGTGTGGATGTTGTCATCTGGGTGAACCTGCAACTGGATCATGTGTATCGAAGATAGTGAGTGTGGGTGAAAGCGGGTTCCTTGGTTTGATTATGAGCAGTGAAATCCTCTGGAGGGGAGACAGAAGAGTGGGAGAAAAGTGGCTGCCTGCTGGGAGGGTGAGGGTTGTGGTGTTGCTCTAGGTTCATGTAGTGGTATGTGGCCTGGTAGTTTTGGATAGTAACTGGAATACAGAACTCTCACCAAAACTTTAATTTTGTTCATTGCTCTGCTCTGCTGACAAGTAAGAAAAGAGATACTTTTTCTCTAGTGACTGAGCATTCCATGCAGAGAACAAACCAAACATACTGACCTGTTCTGCAGGGCACCGAAACCTTCATGCAAAGAAGGCCATCTCAGACGTCTTTTGGTAACTGAAATGCACAGTTAGATATAAGCTTAATCTTTCTTTGATTTGGAGACGTTCCAGTTTTCTTCTCCTTTCCTGATGTTGCATGCTGAGTGATTCTCGCGTACTATTAAATGGGAACATCAGCATTAGGCTGAGTGCTCTGCTTCTTGCCAACCTTCTGTACTGAAAGTATTATCATCTCCTGCGTTATTCTAATGTATTTTGTTGATGGGATTATTTATATTTATTTGGCTATTTGTATTTGGCAATCTTTCAGGAACAGAAATGGGAAAAATAAGTGCTGTTGATATGAACTGGTTGAATCCTCCACACTGTCTAGCTCAGCTTATCTATTTTAAACTGCAACCATGTCTTGTGGTTCTCGGTGTCACCTGTTGCCTGGGAACTGCTGTGGTTATGAAATCTTCTGATGGAAAATGGAAAATATCTAGCAGTCCTCCCAGGTGGAATTGTACTTCATGACATACTTGTGATAAGCCTGTCTCCTAACGTGCGTTTCATCCTGTTCTTCTGTAAAGGTATTGTTCAGTGTTAAGCTAATTTAAAGAAGCTCTAACCTGCATAGTACAGCTCTATATGTGCTTCCTGAAAGTGCAAAATACTGACAATATCTTAACATTCTGGTTAGCTCAGGAATTGAGATCTAAGTAACAAAGTCTGGGTCAGATGTCAACCTTAACAACTGTGTCATGTCATTAATATATTTTGCCCATAACACTGGCCTCCACTTGGCACTTGGTGTTATGCAAACTGCTGCATGTTTTTTTGCTTGGAAGTAGAACAAAGTGCTGATAGTCTTGTAAGCATCAATTTTTATTTAAAAACTGGTTTAAAAATGGTTTAACATTTCTTTGCTAATCAAACCAGATAATATTTTAGCTGGTAGGGAATTTTATTTCCATGTAAGTTTTTGAGGGTAGGTTGTCATCTGGCTGCTGTCCTGCACGATATTGCTTTGCAAAAAAGGAGCAACCTTTTTCTTTTGTTTCCATAGGTCTTTCACTGCTCTGAGTCACCTGGATCAGATGTTTCCTCTCTGTAATACATGTAGACAGCTGTGAGTGTTCCTGCTCCATCTGTTGATTGAGTCCTGACCAGCCAGGCTTTTGTGGGAATCCAAAGGGTTCCTGACACCTTAATAGCCCTCCACAGGGTATCTGCAGAGCAAATGGAAAAAAGTGTTTTTGGAGTTCCTGTTAATGCTAAATTAAAGCAGAGGTGCATCCTTCGTTGTATTCAAAATGTCTCCAACCTCTGGAAAACTGGATCATCTTGAAAGGCGTGCAGTCATCTCAAAAGGGAATGGCACCATGGAAAGCTACTCACCAAGTTGTACTGTAAGCAGCACCCAAGGCTTCTTGGGTGGAATGCAAAGACTTAACCAAATTTCAAACATGATCACACAGGGATTTGTAATATACCAACTTTGATCTTCTCATGCCCAGACTTGAAGTATAAGTACAGCGCAGTCTTGATAGTGCTTTCTTGATTGTGGATGAGTCTACAGGGTCACTTTCTCTATCTTCCTTGACGTCTGGGCATCTTTTTATCATCTTCATCCTTCTGTGGTTCCTCCCTTGAGGAACTGGCTGGGAAATATAAGACTTTTTCTTAAGACATTTCTATCTTATGTCAGTTTCTGAAACTGTCTCACTTCTGCAGTAATTCTGGTCAAGTGCAAGACAGTTTTTTCCAGGTGGGGATACTCTTTGGGATGCAGGAGAAAAGCTGGGCTGTTAGGAGAAATTAGAACTCTACTCTTGTTTTCATGGCTTTTATTTAGTTGTTCTGGCCAAGAGGCCTGAATCTCGAAGTGATGGCATAGAATAAGCTCATGGGCTGATGCTAATACTCCTGAGTGCATTTTTACAGATTAATGTGACCTTTTGCCATGCTGAAGAATGTTGTTTTTAAAATATGGACAAAGCAGAACACCTTTAATTGCATGTTCTTCAATGATTTGGGACCTCTAACTGCATCTCTATAAATCTTCACCTCTGGACTGAAAAGGTTTAGGATGTGGCTGTACAGTTGCTTCCTGGAGCACTTCAGGGGACACATCACATTGCCTGATGTTCCAAGATTGAACTTGTGAGCAGCAGCTTTTTTTTTTTTTAATGACAATGGACTTCCTCATTCTGATAGTTTAGTTTCAAAATGTGCTGAGCACGGGCTTCCTTTAAAATGGCTCATCTCATTGCTGCCCTTGCCATCTCCCTTCGAAGTTCAGCAGCTTGTGTTGCTCTCCCCAGAGCTGACCACTGCACAGCATGCATCACAGCGGAATGTTGTAGACACAGCTGGTCCCAGTTTTCTTCTAGAAGAACCTCCTAGGGAGGATGCAGTTGCCAATGTTTACAGTGTGCAACAGCGTGTCCGTTATGCTGGATGGTGGGTGGATGGGGAGGGTGTCAGTTCTGGGTCAGCGGCCTTTAAAATTTATGGCTGCTTAATGCAATGCGAGCAATGTTGGAGTAGAAGGAATGCATTATTTTGCTGCTGAGGATATAAGCTCAGGACCCAAGGCTGGGGAGGCTGAGCAAGTGCAAGGCAGTGGGAAACAATGGTGAAGGAAATAAGCCCATGTCAGCATGAGCAAGTGGTGTGGGAGCAGCTCAGCTCTTGTAAATTGCTGCATTAAATGGTGAACAAAATAAGATGTCACAACTCCACGCCAGTGTTATCAGTGTTCCTGCTTACTCACATTCTGAACCCAGTAATATTGCAGCTATTGTAATAAAAGATCTGTAAAATGACAATGACCTTGCATCATGGTTTCTGGGGTGACAGTACCCGAGCTGTCAGTTGCTGTAATCTTGCTGTAGGCAAGAAGTGACTGCAGGAAAATACTTTCTTCAGTACGGATGAATATTCCACCTTTTTTAAAGTAAATTTTTAAGGTGAATGTTACATTCTTAAGGTAAGTGTTTATAACGTATATTTACATATTTGTCTCCCCATTAAATTCTGTTCTGCTGAGTTTTCATGTTAAAAGACAGCACAATCTTCCTCTCTACCACAAGAGGAAATCTGAAGTCTGATTTTTCCATTTATAGTTATCCACTGTTGAATAGCTACAGGTATGTTCTCGTTGATTATTTGGTTGAAAAATGTTATTGAAAATTGTCTGCTTTTATTTTCCATTGTTAATAGCTAGGTTAGCATGATGCTTCCTGTGTAACAAGTCTTGTTGCTACTTGTTTTAAGGGTCTTCTCTGGATACTGTAGTCAGCTCCTTGTCTCTATTTCTTTTTGTTCAAGTTCCATGGATTGCCCCGCAGTGACTATTTAATGACAATTTATTGATGTCACTTTTCTGCCAGATGAGTGGACGTGAACTCTTGTCTACCAGTTCCTGGTAGCAAACTGTTTATATTTTAATTAATTAGACATATGAGATTCTTATATACAGTTCCCCTTTTGACTGTTAATGAGGAGATTGTGCTGCAGCTACAGCTTACAGTTGAAGAAAGGTGATGGTCTCTCATTCTTATTCCACTCCATATTTGCACAAGTAACTTTAATCAGGCAGGTATGAGGGCTGCTCCAAAAGTAATTCCTCCTATTTCATTATGTTGGTCCATGATGTCAGAGGTGCATGTTGGTAATACAGTAGTAGAGCTTGAACCTTCCTGCCAATATTCCATTACGTTCTGTTGACAGAGCGACAGTCTGACAAAATGGTGTCTGACGTAGAAGTGTGTATGAAGCAAAGGTGTGTCATTGAACTCCGCCACGTGGAGAAAACAGCACCCATTGACATTTATTGATGCTTGCTGAACACTGATGGAGACCAAACAGTGGATGTGAGCAGAGTGAGAGGTGGATGGTGCATTTCAGCAGTGGTGACAGTGTGTCACCTCAGAT
The DNA here is from genome assembly GCF_987193195.1 of Phasianus colchicus. Classification (NCBI taxonomy): domain Eukaryota; kingdom Metazoa; phylum Chordata; class Aves; order Galliformes; family Phasianidae; genus Phasianus; species Phasianus colchicus. Next base: position 73,026,856 of record NC_143476.1, read on the forward strand.
GGTGCTGATTGTTACAAGCACAGCATGCAGGCTTTTGCTCATCACTGATGAAAATGCATAGCTAATGGTGGTGACTGTTGATAAAAAGTGTTTTGTTGCTGAGAACTCGCTGCATCAAACAATGTAATTGTGCTCTTTGTATCTATTGTAGTTTCCATAGAAGCAAATAGAAGGTATTACTTTTGGAGCAAGCTATTTAGGTAAGAGCAGTGGAAGTCATAATGGGAGTCAGTTCTAAGCCATCCTATATGCAGGTTCAAGAACGAGGCAGACTTTGTGTACGAATATTACGGAATAGAAGTAGGGAGAATCTTTGATGGAACACAAATCCGATATTAACTGAATCTGTTCTACTTGTGTCCTGCCTATTCTCAGAACTGTTGTGGGCATGCTCTACCTGCATTCTGTATGCTTTGCCCTAAGAAGCCTGCATGGTAGAAAGATCAAAAAAATATCTTACCAAAGTATTCAAAAAAACCCTCTGGTTTATACTCAAAATGAGCTACTTCTGTCATCAGCATGGGGGGGGTATTAAATGCCTTTAATGCTGTATTGTGGACACATCCATAAATTTCATTCATCCATAGTCTTCTGAAATGTGAGCTTTTAATGGCATCAGATGTCTTTGATCCCTTTCAATTCATTTTATTTAATTAGCACTTCCTCTTCCCCCTACCTTCCTAGAGCTAATCTACAAATTATTTCTTAAAAGTAAATTACTTCCTGTACAAGCAAAGAAACACCAAAAATCTTAAAAACAAACAAACAAAAACCTTGTAGCTTAAATATCATTCTTTACCCCTCCAGATCACTTAGAGTTTGCTGTAGAGGGAAAAGGTTCAGATGAGTATAAGCTCTACATGTTGTGATGCTCACTTGTAGAGGAAGAATGGGTGGCACAGGGTGCATGTCACTGTGCTGGTGAACATCACATTGCATCACTACTCCCTAGCCCATGGCTGTTGTTCAGTGGATGTGTTGTTCAGCCTATTTAAAGTGACTTAAACCAACTGATCTGATCTTAAAATGAAAACACTGCAGAAGGTTTTCTGGTTACATAATTAAGAAGGAGGAAAAAAGAGGTGCTGTTAAGTCCTTTGGATAAAGAGAAGATTAACTGGAATCAGATCTGTTGCAAATACTAAATGAATACATTGCCAGAGGTTTTTGATAGAGGTAATGATGTATCAATAGCTAATGGAAATGAGGTTTCATTACTGCAAATATTACATCATAAGTGAATCTTATTTTGACTTCCAGGTGAAAGTTGTCTCAACATGTGTCACAAGACTTGCTGTGTTGGCAGCAGTGGGTGGCTTTGGGAGCTGGTATCACCCAGCTGGAATGAAACCTGTAGGAGCTGAGCAGAAGCCATGCACTAGCAATTAGGGAGAGGAGCTCCTGTAGGCTGATTGCAGAGTGGCCTGTAGCAGCAGGTGAGGAGACAAGTGAGACTAGCTTATGGCAGGGTGGCTGACCTGCAAGTGTTCGAGTAAAGGCAGAGAAGCACTGTTAACAGCTTATATCTCAAGGAGCTTTTCTCTCTTATGTTTTTGCCTTTCTCTGAAACACTAGGAACGTAATGAAGGGGGGGTGGGTGGGGATGGAAAGAGATACTGCTGTTTGTGGTGGTTGTTTCCCAGGTGAAACTGGAAATCCTCTTTGGGACCAGCCCAGTGTTTGTCTCATCGTTGAGATAAACTGTTGATTGAATTCAGACTTGCAAAAAACCTTCCTTCCAGGCTACATTTGCAGGGACTATGACTTGATGGGCCTTTCTATGGGATTAGTCCCTAGGATTGCTTACAATCTTGTTGATATTATCCCTAGTCTTTTGCTACCAGATCATAGCACAATGCAGTTTGTGTGGCTTTAGTTCTTGTACAAGGGACACTTCACAATACGTACATGGGATGGACAGACTGAGGGCTTGCTGAAGTGATGTGTTCTCTTGATTGAATATATAACACATGACTGTTTGTGGTTATGCAGGACCAGGCATGATAATCTTGTGCTCTCCGTATGTGATTTCACCATCAGCTTAAAGCTCTATGACAAGGCTGCTATCCGACTTTCCCACCTTCCTGTGACATTCCAATTCATGTGTCTTGTTGTTTCCCTTGCATGTACTTCCTCTGGTGCAGCTGCTGCTTTTCTCAGAAGATGAAGATTCCAAGTGGGTTGCTGAACTGCAGTGGTTTATCCTGCAGTTGCCTGAGGGCTAGATCTTATCAGCAGGGATGCCGTGGGACTACATGATGGAGTTGCTGGTGGTTGGATGGGAGTACATAGAGAGAAGGGTTCTTGTGTGATACTAGCTGGAAGCTGGGCACAAAATGGAGCTGTGTCCATTACCAGTCTTCAGTGTTGACTGAAGCCTGCAGTGTCAGTTAACAAGTTTTAAGTGGGTGTGGGAGGAAATACAAATTGTCTTTATTTTATCAGGATGGGAAATCCACTTGGCTGGCAGAAAGCCAATATGAAGCATGATTGAAATGGAGTGTTTTCACTAGTTCTGCTGCTTGTAGGCTACTTTGCTCGTGTAGGTAAATGACAGATTTGATGGTAGTTTAAAAAGCAAAGCTTTAAGTACAGAGATACCATATAAATAATGCAATAAACGTAACAACAGAGATTAAGTATTAGATCTCTTACTGACTTCTGCCAGTGTAGGATTTTACAGGCACGTATTCTAATAAAATTTCTAAACCTCTTTCTTTGATTTTTAAGATGTCCCTATTCTTTGTAAAGGGATTTACACTTACTCTGAAATCTGTATTCCATTCTGGTGCCTACTGACATACATAAATGTATGTCAAGAGGTGGCTGATGTACTCTAAGGAGTTTTTAAATGGAAAGGCTTCAGAGATAGAGCTTGAAATTTAATAAAGGTGACAACTAATACATCTCAATATTAACAACAACAAAAAAAATCCACTCAATGCTAAGGAAGGTATAGCCAGCCTACATGTGAGATGGGCTGTTCAAAAAGTGAGCAATGTAGTTGAAGGAAGGCATAAAGGATTGGGAAGTCATGGAAACTTCTCTGAGAGAAATCTGTAATGCCAGGAGATATCCAACTTCATTGCAGAATGTAGGTGAGTAATCAATCTAATGTAATAGCTATTCTGTATTTGTTTGCAGTGTGGCATAAGGGAGTACCGTAGTTAAAATAACTGTGTTTACGTAACCATGCACCCTTGGGAAATAGGAAGGGCAGAGCTGATGTTCTCCAGGTAATACAAAAGATAACAATCTCAATTTAATTACCACACGAACTTCAAGAGCAGAATTAACAATTGTATATTAAGTGATTCTGAAACATTGAAGTTTCATAATTGTGACTGAATATGTCAGCTAGTATTACTGTCATTTCTTAAGATGTTGCGAAATCAGACCTGCGTGGATCAGTGTTCTCTCATGTTCCTGCAGGGTCTCTGAGGTGGGAGGGGTCCTGCCATCGTTACCTGCTGGAGGGTGTCAGAGGGGTAACATTCTAGAAAATGTGCTTCTAGCCTCTGCTTTGGGTGGAAGTTACCCCACTAAAGCTTGTACGTCACTGTCTTATTTCCTGCCTTGCTGAGAGATACCTATAAAATTAAGGCCCTCTCTGCCAGGATCTGTAAAGATCGGACAAGGAGGAATGGTTTTAAACTAAAAGAGGAGATTGAAGTTAGATGGCAGAATACAATTTTTTACTGCAACGATGTTATCAAGATTTGCCTTTAAATAGTAAAAGTATATTTTAATATTAAAAACTCTGTAGGGGGAATAAATAAGTGTAAAGAATGGCAAATATCTCTCATGTGGGTTAAAGCCAAAGAATGCTAGAAGCTTGTTGTTCTCATTTAAAATTAAAGAATGTTTGAGGCATACCAGTAATTCTCATTAGAGGAAACAATATTAGTTTTTTTTTGGACTAGCAGAACTTGAGTGCTTCCAGCAACTTAATGCGTACTGCTTGTCATCATGAGGCATTCTGAAATGGTTGCTGTGGCATTTTGCACATTCTTGGCCGGCTTAAATTACTTTATCATGTATCCCCTCTCCAGTAAACTTAATGGTAAGATTTGAAATCAGTGCTGCAAAACTGTACACCTTAATTCAGCTGCAGCTATTTCAGCTGTCTGCTGAGCTTTGGGGAACTGGAGAGCAACAAATGGTATTGCTCTTTTGATGCAGCCTGTTCCATCATTTGGTTCACTTATGCCCCATCTTTATAATGATGAGGCGTATTTATTTAAAGGTCACTTCAAAAATGATATTAATACAGCTGGCTTGAACCACAGTGCACAGGATGAATTCCATTGCTATTTAAAATATATATATATTAAAAAGCACTCATTTATTTCTATGAGTCGAGTACCTTCACAAAGGTTTTCACAGATGATTTCATTTGTTTCATAGAAGTGATTGCAGTGCTTGTTTTCCAGAGCTTCAGAGAACTGTATATATGTTCTTTAAAAACTTTTCAGTCACCAAACTGAACTTGAATTGCTGGATTTAAAAAAAAAAAAAAACAACAACAACACCAAAAACACTTCTGATACATCATAACTGTATTCTGAATGTTAGTCCATTAGTATCACTAATTTTGAGCAAGTTTATTCCAGTCTAGACTATTTTAAAAAGACAATGCCCTGCTGCTAGCATGCTGTAGTTGCTTCCTATAGTGTTATTATAAGCAGGAGATGGAACATTGGAAATAAAAGAGCTGATATGCTGATTCTGCAGGTATGTTAACAGGTATATGAACTAAATGTTGTCAAACTGACTGAACTGTGACTAAATAAATGCTTAATGTGCGAATGGGTGCATAGCGTGAAGAGCTAAATCTGTGTGTTTAAGAAAGGGTTTTCTTTGCCTCCAGGTCTTTATCCCTTCAGGCTAAATACTTCCAGTTTCATGTTTAGAGGATAAGTTCTATAGGCTTTGAAAGCAGCAGTGGAATCAAAGCTGTGCCAGAGCTTCATTGGGTTTCTTCCTATTGACATGATTGTATTGCGAAAAATCAGCCTTTCAAAATTGTTTGTTTTTTATTGAAGAACAGTCTAATTGTTTATCTTTTTGTGTGGTTATGTGGGTTTTTTTTGGGTCTTTTTAAAAACAAACAGCAAGAAAAGTAACAAAAAGCCTTGTTATGGTATTTCCCAGTACGTATGTGTTTATGCATGAAGTGTAAGGTGACAAGACAAAAAGTACCTCCTAATGTAAATGTAGTTAATTGCTCATAGAAGTGGAATTACAAAGGAGAAATAGGTGGCTAGTTGAGAAAACAAATAGAATTGTAAAATGCTTTGAAAATAAAGTAGTAGTGTTGCACGCAAAAGTTGATTTTAACTTTCCTGTAGCTAGAAGATTTATGAGCAGCACTGTCTTCCTCACAGACATTGTTCCTGCTCTGGGAATACCTAGTTGTGTCTTTTTGTTCTTTGCTTACTTTCAGATACAGAGTAATTTCCTAGCATCTGTGAGGCAAAGCTAAGTGAGGTGGGCTGCTCTAGGGCTGCACCCTTCTCTTCTGTCTGCCAGCTAAATTCTGCAAAATTTCCAGAATAAGTTCAGTAGCAGTTGTAAACAGAAACAAAGCTTTGAAGGCTGAGGGCCTTTGTTGTATCAGTTCCTGTGAAATGTTTTTAGGGGAGAAGAGCTGTGAGTGCTGGGGTTGGGAGAGTGGGGCAAGTGTTTATGCAACAGTATAGAAAGAGAGCATTTTTGTCTGCTGCATATCTGCCATGAGCAGAAGCAAGGGATTAGAAGTAGTCCAGTTCCAGTGGCCAGCTGGCATTAGAGTTGCTGTTTAAACACTGACAGCACGTTTATCTGATTCTTAATACAAAACTGAAGTGGTGTTGACACGTCAAATGGATAAAAACAAAGACTTGTGCATTGCTGAGGTTGCAATTTTCAGGTTTTGAGGTTTCAACCATGAGGAGTAGGAAAAGTCCATCAACACCACAAAGGGTAATGAATGGCAATCTATTGAGTGAGCATCCGCACAGTTTCTGGACTTTTGAGAGCGTGTTTGGAGGTAGTAGATTCCTCATTTAGTGTATGTCTTGGTCAGCATGTAGAACTAGCCAGTCTGAGCTTCATTTAGATCATCTCCAGGTTGACAGGAGGAAGACTGAATGGCAGTGAATTCAATAAGCTTCTTTATTAGTTTAATGAGTTCTTCATTAAAGTACTGATGAAATGTTACGTGATTATCTATATTCAGTGAGTGTATATATATTTTTTGACTGAAATACTAAGCTGTTCTGTGAACAAAGTATTGTAGGTTTTGGTAGAATGAGTTGAACAAGGCATCTTGTTTGATATTCCTTGATATATAGTCTGATACACTCTTGACTCGATATTCTAAGGTGACTGAAATAGGAGGAATTCTGTATTGTAAGACTAACTTACTGTAATCAATCTATTTAATAATTATTAATAAAGACAGATTTTCAACACTTTCCCCCAGTGCAGGTTAACCTTTCAGCCAAGTTACTTGGTTGATTGTTGAACAGTCTGAAAAACCTTGCTTTTCAACTCAACTGGGTTGAGTTTACATAGTCATTATCATCCATACTTTAGTTTATGACAGGGTTATTTATAATTTGCCAAAAAGAAGAGGGCCATTGAAATTCACAATAGAAAAGGAAGGAGATGTTTCCTGCTTTTGCTAATTTTGCCAGCACCTTTATAAGCACAGTTTTATAACACTGTGGTTCCTTTTTTTAGAAAACATAACAATAATTGTGTAAAAATGGACCTGGACTTCTTCCATGTTGAGTTCTGTTAGAAGCGTGTATGGGCATATGTCTGCTCATTGAACTCCAGTGTGACTGTGTATGCGTGGGGGAGTAAAAATAATTGCTGTGGATTTATGGGTACAGCTATTGCTCAGGAATGTATGGGTAGTGATTTATTGGTTATGCTAAATGCTCTTGATTACAGTTAATGTAAGATTGCTAGAGCAAGACACCACTGAATTTAAGAATAAGATTAATTAAAAAGAAAAAAAAAAGACTAAAAAACTGGTTTGTGCAGATATCTAGCTCCTGATATATTCATCTTAGTTATACAGATTCCTCAATATTTACTTGCTTAAATGTAAAAGGGGGCAAAAAGGAAAATTCATCTTAATTTGAAAATAAAGGAGTATTTGATTCACTAGGAACTGAAGATTATAGTGCCCATGTGTGTGAACTGCACTTAGGCTGTTATAATTGCCCTGTCAGTAATGTAAGGCAATCAAATTAATCTATGTAGGTAGAAATAGATTAGGCTATTGTGTGCTTGCATACTAAAGGTCATCAGGCTATTTCTGATTTTAATAAGTTTTTGAATTACAAAGAATGTTCAAAACTGTCTCAGCAGCACACTGTACCACTGGGCACGTGGTGGAGAGACTTAAAGAGTTCAGTACAACATAATAACAAAATTAAATTTCTGTGAAGTGAGCAACTGTGTGGGGAATTATGAGATTATTCTCTACTTTTTAATAGCTGTGTATATGTCTGTTTTTGTTGTGCATTAGGGAGTAATTTTGCACTTATGTAGAATGTTATATTGTGTGATGATTGCTTAGAGATAAGAAACGTCTTCATTTTAACTTGTTTGATGAAAGATGATAGGCTTGCTGGATCAATTTATTACTTTTCTGATACCCACAAAAAATAGTTTTGCAACATCTGTAAAGTGGAAGGTATAAATGATAAGTGCTTCTTAAGCATGATAGCTATGAAGAAGTAAGGAGTTCACCCCCTTAGTCATACTGAAGATGCTTTGCTTAGCAATTTGAATTTTTATGGTACCATCTAAATCATGTAGTATAGGGCATGTGAAGATGGTCAGCATAAAGGCAGTGATGTTTTGCCAGGAGATGATGATGATGATTCTGGAATCATCTGTTCCAGCAGAGGGAACAATTTCTGAACAAGAAGAAAGGATGGTTTCAGGTGTGTAAGACACAGAGCAGAAGTGCAAGCAGGAAAATATGGGTAGCAAAAATGAGAGTCGGTAAGAGCTAGATCACGAACCCTAATGAAGGCAGGCTCGTTAGTTGTGTTTTGTGATGAAGGACGGGCGTAGCGTGCTTTGGGGTGATTCAATATTATGAAATTCCAGAGAACAGGAAATGCTTTCAGAACTAGAGATAAGGAGGAAAATATTTTATAGGCTTGCTACAGTGCAAGATCATAGAATGGCTTGGGTTGGAAGGGACCTCAAGGATCATCAAACTCCACCCCTCCCTGCTGCAGGCAGGGCCACCGATGTCCACACTTACTACTAGACCAGGCTGCCCAGGGCCCCATTCAACCTAGCCTTGAAAATGAGAGGACAATTGAGAAGACAGTAGGGAGATGTTGCACCATTTGCACCATCATGGGGGTAGAATTGGCTCTCAAAAGCTGCAGCTGACTTAGACTGGAGGAGTATGAGATTGGAGGCCAGAATAAAGGAGCTGGTTATCAAGGTATGTTGTAGCCTGGACTAAGAGATGAATATTGTGTGAAGATCATGCTGAGGTACTGAGAGTGATACTGAGTGGGAGTAGGAGTGGCACCATTCAGATGTGCTGGGATTAAAAAAATAAATTCTCTGGGGGAAGTGAGCTAAATTAGGAGCTGGTAGGTACTTGATTTTTGGAGTGAAAAACTCCAAAAGTATTCATACAAACGTTCTGTGTTTTTTATATACGTGGATGGTGCTGTGTGCAAGCTGGATTTGCTGGAAATTTCTTGGAGTTAATGTTGTTGCCAGTGGTTCTATAATGCTTCATAATGCTGTTATAGAAAGAGTTGATTCATAAGAGTGTGATTTGCATGCTAATTATAATGTGGCTAATTACTGTATTTAAAACAAGTGTACAGACACTGGAGTCTCTTCTCCCTCCCACCTGTCTAGAAACCCTCCTTAGTTAGAAAATTGAACTTGTCAGTAGTAAATGTTGTGAAGAGGAACTTCTTCACATTACCACTGAATTGGACTTTTAAAGGAGACGGCAATAAAAACAAACTAAACAGCTGCTCTTTATTTATATTTTCCCCTTCACTGTAATGGTTAACCACAGTGTGGTTTCTTGAGATAATGCTTTATGGCATGGAAGCACCTTGTTCAGTATGCAGAGATTATGAAATCATATCGTTGTGCATAACAGCTCAGCTATAATTCAGCATCAAGTGTAGTGCGATGTGGCCAGCTAATAATGCTCCCTGTATTTCACATGTGGTGTTCCATTAAACTTTTTTTGTTTCCATTCTGTTTGCTGAAAATATTTTCCAAAATGCTGTTGGAGAGGGCTGTTGACATAATGAGACATTGAGCTTTGTTTTATTAATTACAGAAATCTATATTTATGTTTTGCTTCATTTTTCCTGCAGGCAACATCATAAAATCTTAATCAGGTGAAAATGGCCCTTAGCAATTTGACCTCAAAGGCTGTGCTGCTCTATGATGAATGGATCAAAGATGCCGGTGAGTCATTTAAATCTAAGACTTAACTTTCAATAATTTTGAAGTTCAATGTGTAGATATTGTAGGTGTGCTGATACCAGCTTAAAGTAGCTTTATCTTCCTGTACGTGTTTCATAGACTTGTCAGGATAGCCACTGACATTTTTAACTATAAAGAACAAACTAGTTTCTGAATTAAAAAAAAAAAAAAAGAAGAAGCAAAACTTGGCTAACTTACAGGTATAACCCCAGACTAATGAAGTGCTGGTAGTGATTACTCTGTAGGAGTTTCTGGTGCTTAAATATGAAGTTTAGTTTTTTTCTGTGCTACTGAATGCGAAGCTCTAACTTTTTCACTACCAAACAATGGTAGGTTATTGATAGTACTAGGTGTGTGGTGTTAGTGTATTTTGTCTTTGCCAAATACAAGCTCTGATAAGGTACAATATATTGAAATTAGCACTCAGAGCAATTCACTCTCACAACCTTATTTCAAAGATTAGTCTCTTGGTGCACCCAATATGAGGATATTAAACATGTTTTGCTTTAACACTTTAACATAGTGTTGGTGTTCCTCGTTGTGGTAGCCATGTAGTAAATGGCATTAGCTGATTCTCAGGGAGACTTGAGAAGCAGCAAAAGATTGATAAATACTTATACTGGAAGCTATACTAGAAAATATAGCTAGGAACCATCTGTCTTGTTCAGTAGCATCACAGCTGGTCTGTGAACAGGGAGTTTTATCAATATGATGCATGTGGGTGAAGTGGATTGAGATGGGTGACAGAGCATTTCTGCTGCGCTGTCCATGATGTCACAATTTGAGTTTCTCATCTCTCTGCCCACTAGTGCCTGTATTTGGCATCTCATAGTGTATTATGGTTTCCTCAGAACCAAATGGGGAATGTTTTGGTAGTACCAGTGCGAGGGGTGGATGCAAAAAAGCAATCAGTTGTGAAGAGCAAGTGATTCTCTTGCAATGCACTTGCTCTTTTTTTCTAATCCGCTGTGCAGTAGTTCACAACCCCATCTGGTTGGGGATGGGCAACAGCACTGGGCACATAACAGGCTGTGAGGAGTACTATAGTTTGTTTTCTTCAAGTTTTTTATGTTTATGTAAACACCTGAATTTACTAACAGGTATCACTTACGTGACTGTAAACAGCATTAGAGTGCCTCATTGGTAACATGTTGCTTGTGTGCCATAGGTTGAACATAAATTAAACATTTAACAAGAATTGCAGTGTTATAACTTCACTGCCAACACACAGCAGCAGACCACGAAAGCAGCAGTTTATGGAGTTAGTAGATATCTCAGGGTCCTTCTGTGGAGAAATGTAAGTCTCTTTTAGCTGGGACTTGGTGATGAATCACAAATAGGTGCAGTAGGATAAAGATGAAGTTTAAAAGGGATGGCAGCATGTGTGGGAGGAGACTGCAATAACTGAAGTCTGTATGTGGTATCTGTAGAGGAACTTGTAATATTTTTACAGTTTGGAAGCTTGTAACATGAAATTGTGTGTTCGGTGGTGCTGTGGAAGTAGTGACATGCCAGGACTTGTTAGGCATAAGCTATGAATACCAACTGATGGGATGGAATGTTTTTAACTTTGAAATCCCCATGCTTATTACCTCTCACAACATACTGTTTATAACACTTGAGTATCTTGAAAAGTGGAGCTACTCCCTGTCTGTACCTTGAACTTGTGAGACAAGGTTTATGCTTTTCCAGAGGAATGCAGTCTCATTTGCAAATGCAGCCTCAGTAATCTGCTTGTGCATTGCCTTCCTTGCTGCCTTCTGAGCCACATTAATGTATGAAAATGCTGGCTTTTCATGGGGGAGAGCTTTAGGCTGAAAAGAACATTAATCGTGATTCCATGTGTCTTCCTCATTGTGTGGCATGAAGAACTGATGACTTATGAGGAGCTGCTGAGAGAACTGGGAAGTTTAGTCAGGAGAGACTTTATTGTTCTCTACAACTGCCTAAAAGGAGCCTGCAGTGAGGAGGGCATTGGTCTCTTCCCTCAGGCGGCTAGAGGAGCAGAGGGGAATGGCCTCAAATTATATCAGGGGAGGTTTAGATTGGATGTCAGGAAGAACCTCTTTATGGAGAGGGTGGTCAAGTACTGGAATGGCCTGCCTGGGGAAGTGGTGGAGTCCCCACCAATGGAGGCATTTAAGAGATGCGTGGGCTTAGCACTACGGGACATAATTTAGCAGTGGGATTCAGTAGGTCAGGCTGCGGTTTGGAGTTGGTCATTTTAAAGGTCTTTTCCAACCTATGTGATTCTGCAGTGCAGGAAGAAGCATGGAATCCAGCAGGTGCTAACTCTTGTTATCTGGCAGGAATAGATTTGAGACAAATGGTGTCTAAATCTTGATCAGTGAAAGTAAAACCTGAACCATTAAGAGTTAAATACTTTTCAGTAGCCTTTTTAGGATTTTATGAGTACAAGACAGATCTGATTTCTTTTTTTCTTCTAGATCCAAGATTGGAAGGCTGGCCACTCATGTCTTCACCTTTTCCAACAACTTTTATCATTGGAACCTACATCTATTTTGTCACTTCACTGGGACCTAAACTCATGGAAAATAAAAAACCTTTTGAACTCAGGCAGATAATGGCATTTTATAACTTTAGTGTGGTAATACTTTCCTTGTATATGACTTATGAAGTAAGTATTACTTTTATTTGCAAATAGTTATATATTTCATGTCTCTAAAAACCCTAATAAATTTTAATAAACTTTTCTAATAAACCTATTAATACAATTCTTGCTCTTCAATTCTCAGAACTGTTATTCTGATTGCTTTAGTTATATTTCTCCAAGCAGTATGCTAAATAAGTTGAGCTCGTACTTGATAAAAGAGAGTAACTCATACCTAGAAAGATAGTAGAATATTTTATATGCAAATACATATAATGTACAGATTTAAAAATCCTTGCAACGTATTTGATTTTTATTGGCTATATTTTTCTTAGTCTGATGTAATTGTTTTTATTCTATGCCACAGTCAGCAACAATGTTTCATTGCGATGTAGAATATGTTTACTAAAGAATAATCTTCAGTTAGGTCTGCCTTTTGAATTACAAATGCTAACAATATCTAACTTTGGGTTCCTCATCCTCTAAACTTTTTCATAAAAAAAGTATCTTTGAACAAGACGAATGATGTTTCAGAGAAGGAGCATTGAGATTTTGCTAAAGTTCATAGCTCAAGCAAGTATTAGACTTGTAAGAAAGCAAAGCCTGGTGCTGTATAGAGCTAGTGTTGATTGACTAAAAGGTCCTTAAGAATGAATAGTATAGACTGTGTAGAAACTTCAATCTAGAACCAGTTTTTTAAACCTTAAGATAGATATCTGCTTAAGGTTCTTTTTTTTTAAAAAAAAGAAAAGCCTGGTGAAACATCATTATGCTACTAACTAATACTGATGCTTTTTATATAAAATCTGGTTATGTGGTTATATGGTTTGTCAAATTATTCATGAAAAGGTGCCAGATAATCCTGCCAAGATGGCAGTGATTCTGCTAGATCAATTGCAAAGATCTCATCATTATTTACAATGAACTCCCTGACATTTCTTTTAGCAGCACTTTAACAACAGTGCAGCAGTGGTTACTTGGTGTAATGGTTGTTGTTTTGAATGCTTTAAGTGTTGGGGCAAGATGTATATGTTTGCTTTTTACTTTTTGTTTTGAAAAGTCATCAAATGTCTGTAGTTTGATAATAATTGATTATAAGCCCTCAAACTTAAATAAAATAAAATTGTCTGCTACTAAATTTAACATAGCATTCAATCTGCGTCAAGATTTGTATTTTAAAATCTCATGAAAGGATGCATAGATGCAGTATGACAGATTGAATCTCTGCTATTGTCTTTGACTCTCAGCAAAAAACTGTTTTTTTTTGCCCTCTTTGGATCCAAGCCATTTTGTGGGTGTTAAAGTATTATGCTGTGTTGGTGTTCTAAATCTTGCTTTATTTAAACAACTGATTCTTTAGGACGATAACACATTTATTGCAATTGCAGACTAATTCATTCATCTGTTACAGAGCTGAACCTCCTATCAGGCATAAGAGGATTATGATGGGAAGTATTTTTTAAACTGATACAAGATGCAGTAGTCTCAGTGGCTGGCAGGAGATTGAGCAAGTGCAATATTAATAATGTGGTCTTGTCTTGAGTTCTAATGCAGTCCAAGATAAATGATCAAATGATTGAGAGAAATTACTGATGATACATGCAGGCCTGCCTTGTGCACCTGCTCTTGACTATAAAAACACTGACCCATTACGTCAGTGAAAGTTAATTGAATCATGCAGTTAACTAAGCAAGATTTTAGGAACTAGGGTACTAAAACTGTAGTGGATATAGATTTGTTCCTTCTCATTAAGGGTAGTAAGCTATACTTCTCAGTTGTACTGATTTTCTTGAGTAGTAAGATTTTTGGCTGTGATAATGGCTTCCAAAAATTTTGAAAATGTTGACTTGTTTTTGTGGTCTGATTTATACAGTTACTTAGCTAGCACATGTTTTGAGATGTTGTTTCTCCTCCTGTTAGTAATGTTGTGAGATAATGGGTGTAGAAAGAAGCTTCTTGTCTGTAGGTGTGGTCCTGGAATTAAAAATTTGTTAATCTGCAGCAGCAAATGGTAACTAGCCTACACAGAGGTAGGTTTCTGACAAGGTTGCTGATCCAGCATGTTTATAACATTGTTTTGCCCTCCTGCTTAGTTACTGCAAAAGTAATCTGACATTAATTATTTTTTCATAAGACACAATGTAAACCTATTTTCTAATTTTATGTGCTTCAGTTTCTTATGTCAGGTTGGGCAACTGGCTACTCATTCCGATGTGATATTGTTGACTACTCGAGGTCACCTACAGCCCTAAGAGTAAGTAGCCAAATGCAAGGCCACATTGTTATGCTACTCTGACTTTATTTTTGGAAATGCTTTCAAACAACCAAATGCATTGCTTTAGAGTGGAGTGCTCTAAAGGATAATGCCTTCCTGCATAATGTAGAACATGTGAGTTAACTGTAGGGGTTGGTTGTTAGGGAAATGGGCAATACATTTGTTGGCTTATTTCTTTTGGTTTTAAAATTCTCTAAGGATGAAATATTTTTTAAGAAAAAAAAATTGAAACAAAGCCACAAAACAAACTATATATCACCAGGGCACTGTTTTCTTCTTCTTTGTTCTTCTGTTTTCCTTTTGTACACTTACTGCCATTTCTTGGCTTTATTTATGATTATTATAATTTAACAGTGTTTTTTACTCTTGCAGATGGTACGAACTTGTTGGCTATACTACTTTTCCAAGTTCATTGAATTATTAGACACTGTAAGTATTTGTAGCCTAATAAATGATGTATTAATGCTTTCTTTTCTCTACAAACGAACCGCTGCTATTGGGGCTGAAGGCATAAATTGCTTTTTCATTAACTCTGCAACCCTCATTACTGGATTTACTGCAATTACATGGAAGTGTTAACCTGTGGTGTCTTTCATTGTACTCTCATCATTCCTTGACAACCAGGGAAAATGCTAGTTAGACAACATACTTCTCAAAAATTAGGAAGCCCTGTTAGCTTGGCTGCTAAACAGCTGATTACACAAACCTATTGTGCTGCACTAATGATTGTCTCAACACAGTGGATAAAACACAGTATTGATGGTGATGAAATTTGTGGCATGTCATCTTCAAATTTTTTCTACTTCTGGAATATTTACATCAACAGCACTGAATACAGCATAAGTTGCTATACCTACCTTCTCTAAAGTAGTAGTAGGCCTGTACTCTAAACTGTTTAATAGAAAGTCTGAGCTGCAGTGTGTTAAAGCAGAATGCAGACCTTGGTCACCACTACTGACTGTCTGCCTTGCCTTGTTTCTGAAGGGCTGGCAAATTTGTTCTCAAGACAGCTTCTGGATGCTGGGGTCAGCTGTGATTTCTTTGTCTTAACGGTGTTGGGCGCAACAGTGATGATTCAGGGACTGACTCACAAGTAGCTTGGATGTTTTATACCTTGCAAGCAAAGTTAGCTAGCTGACTTGCATCTACCAACAATCATTTTACAACACTTGAAGATACTTCTGACTGGGACAAATAGAATGGTAATAGAAGTGACAGGAATGTTAAAACTAGAAAAGCCTGAATGGCTTAGTTCTCTATTTAATAATCTTGTTGGTACTTTTTAATTAGCCATGGGTTTGTGGGGGGAAAAAAAAAAAGGTTAAACTATTTGTTTTATTTGAATCCACCCAATTGGATACCTATTTCTCAGCAGCTTTCTTTTTTGTTGTTGCAAAAGTGATTTCTTAGCTGCACATAAGTCAGCTGTTTCCAAATATTTTTCCTGGCTCACCAGACTAATTTTTTTGTTTCTTTTCTTGCCATCTGATACCACCTTTCTCATGACCTGGCTTCTTATATTTTTCTTCCCATTGTGCCTTAATACTTATCTCAGTATTTGTCCTTCTAAATTGGCCCATCAATATCTATTAAAAATGCCTGTGTATGTTCTTTCCTATGTTACCTTTTTCCAGCAGTAGCTAATTTGGTGTTCAAAATCAAGTGCTTTTTCTCTAACTTAATGTTTTCTCTTGCCTCTGTCTATTTCTAGTCCTTTGGTTCATTGTCTTAAACACCTTTTCTTTCGTACTTGTAGTTCAGGACACTTAAAACATCTGATCCTTCTTGATAACTTCTCGGTCCAAGCAAGTCCATCTCGCACTGTCCACTGCACTTAGAAGGTAGCTCAGCCTTGGACACTTTCTTTCAAAGCTTGCTCTGGCTACTGAAAGTCCATAGGTGGATTTTAATATTGGTTTAATTTTTTTTGAAAATTAGTCAGATATGTCCAGAGCATCACTTTCTCACCTTCTCCTGCAACTGCAACAATGAAGAATTTTTAAATGTACAGTAGAGAGCAACCAGCACTGACACATACAGTTTTCTGTAAGTATGTTCAGCTTGAATATCTTCCATAACATTCTGCTTGTTAAAATCTGTTTCAGATATTTTTTGTGCTGCGTAAGAAAAACAACCAAGTTACATTCCTGCATGTCTTTCATCATTCCATCATGCCATGGACCTGGTGGTTTGGAGTCAAATTTGCTGCAGGTAGCAGAGAGACAGTTTAACTTTTACATATCTTCTGGTAGCAAAATTTAAACAAGCGAGACAAATATTTGAAGAATAGATTAAAAAACTCTTGCAAACATTAATCTTTTGAAATTTGTATGCCTTCAGGATCTTTGATCTGAGATCACTATATAACAACTATGTAAATGGGACAGTACTCATTTTTCTTATTTCACATCATTTTGTTTAGTTGAGGGGGAAAAGTGCAGAAGAGAGAGAGCTAAGCAAGGAGCACAGTTATGTAAAAAAGAGGTGCGACTGACATTAAAAGTGGTAGAGAAGAAGTATAAAACAGAACTCAGCACCTACTTTAAAGATATTAGTCCCTTGGCACATAAGAGCTGAATTGGAGGGGAGTACTGTGTTCTTGTCATTCCTAGCATTTTTATTTTTACTGTTGTTAGGCAGCGCATAACTGGCGCTTACTTGCATTGAATACTTTAGCTTTCACAAAAGTATAGAGCTTAATTATTACAAAAACTTAGCCTATACTTGTATTTCAATCAAACCCTCTTCAGATTACCTTTTCTCCTTCCCTGCTCTGTGTTTCTGTGCACACTACAAAATTAGTGTGCAATGCTAATAAATAAAGCACGAGAACAGTGTGGTAGTTGCATAATGGAGAAATACAGACTCCTTTAGCAGTACATCTGTAGGAAAGTGTGGGGGTGTTTTTTTCTTATAGGAGTTTTTACCAAGAAATATGTTTTTTCGTACATGTTTCTTTACTCATGTTTTCTGATGTGTTCTTTTCTTCCCAGAAAAAAAACAGTCGAACTGATGAATAGAACTATACTGATAACATCTGATATATTAGTTCTTGTTTTATGAATGTGAAAACAAAGCCCCAGAAGCAGACCAGTAAACTTTTGAACAAGCCCAGTGTGCAGATCTTCCTTGTGTATGGAAGGATACAATTTTACTGCATTTGCTGATTTTCTGTTATTAGGAAGCTTGATCACATCTTTTTTCAAATGCTGATGAACAACTGGAATTTAAATTAATGAGGAAATTGTGATTAGTTTTTTTCAGCATACAGCTCAGTATGTCTGTAGAACTGCAAAGAATCCCAGCGACTAATAGCCTCTCCTCTTTAACTTTGAAAAGTTCCAATTTATAAGTGACTAACTTTCTGCCTTTTATCTGGGCATTGGATCATTATACCAGATACAGGCTTCTGAGTTTGCATCAGATTCAAGTTTTCCATGTGATAATTTGATCAGTACTTTCAGCAAACTGTGCAAGGTCTGTTTTCTCCCCTGCTCAGTCATGAAGAGCTGTGTTATTTCTACTCTATTGCTAATCTTTATATTTATCTTTTAAAATATTGTTCTGTTTAACAATTTATTTTTTTCCACAAATTTCAGTCATGCTGATGATAATCTTGTATTCAGTTTTGTCACAGTTTGTCCTTGCTTCTAAGTAATGTGGTTGTGGTCTCTACTGACCAAGCTTTTCTTGATGTGATATAAACAGGAAACAAAGTACTGCATACATCCATAGTGGTGTTTTTTGGACCATATTCTTGTACTGCTGTTTTTTCCCCTCTGCTTTAACTATTTATTTTTTTTTTTGCATATTCACTGTGCAGGCCAAGAAAAGTATGTCCTTTTGGACTATGAGAACACTCAAATTATTTTTGAAAAATACAAATAGCTTAGTTTCAAAGACAGTTTGCAATCACAGCTGGAGCAGCTATGATCTATCAAGCTGGAGGTAGTGAGAGCTACTAAAATCACAAAATAAAACTTATTTTTAACTTAAGTGATTTTCAATGGCAGATCAACTTTTGGATACAAATGTTTCTCACCAAGTGCCTGCTCTTCATTTTTTGTCTCTTGCTTTCTTCCTGATGGCTCAACATTCTCATGTTCACGATTCTCTTAAAAATACCTTGCCACTTCTTAATTTGTACTGTAAAATTTATTTAATTACTTAAAATTACCTTCTGCCAAATTATCTAACTCATTTGTTGATCCAATGGAAAAAGAAACATTTCCTCACATGCTACATGAATTGTTTTTGTCTTTCCAGTTCCAGTCATGAGTTTGCCCCAGAGTATTGTTACTTGGCCTTAAATTTCATTTTCACTGTATCCATGCTTTTGAGATGGAGCACAGATTTCTGAGACCTTCATTTACGTCATGATTCCAGAAATGTTCTGTCTGAAACAATGATTTCTTCCTTGGAGATTTGTTGGGGGTTTATTACTTATCCTCCAAAGCTCTGTGAAGTTCATCATGATAAATATAGGTATAAAGCAGGTGGAACGCTACTTACACCAAATGCTCTTCACATACATCTTTCACTTCAAGACATTAGTGATTTTCATTTTATTTAAGGTCACCACAGTTTTATTGCTGTTTTGGAACAGCTTAGATAAACCTTTGTGATGAGATCCCTCAGAATTGGTGTCAGCCCTATTCTGGTTGAATACTTGGAGGGTTAATCAATGTCTACAGGCTCCTGTAGCCTTTGTGGTGTTTTTTTCTTTTGACTCAAACTATTGAGACCTGAGGTGTCCTTTTTAGTGCACAGTGCAATAATACTACCTTATTTTGTTTTTCTACAGGTGGCTTAGGAACATTTCATGCTTTGTTGAACTGCATTGTACACGTTATCATGTACACTTACTATGGAATCTGTTCTTTGGGGCCGGCCTATCATAAATACTTGTGGTGGAAGAAGTACATGACGACTATTCAACTTGTGAGTAGTTTTCCATTTGACTTCAACATGTCTGCACTAGCATCAGCTTTCTGAAAGAATGCAATATATTTATGCCTTTTATATTCTTGTAAATATCATACAGTTATAGTATGTGGCTATATATAGTCTATATATATATATAGTATATACATAGTATGCGGCTAGTGGCTGAATTTTCAAAATTGAGTTAATTCAAAATTAATTTAACTTCTGGCTAAGCAATTACTGCTTGCAAACAGATCTGTGTAACTGGGAATGATTTAGCTTGAATATTTATAAGTTATTTAGAGGCCTTTTGTCTTGGCAGTATTACCTGTGGATTATTAACTTGGCGGTCATGTGGAAATTTTCTTTTAGTCCTCCATTCTTTTTTGGGATCTGCAGCCCTTTGTGTCACATGATAATATGCGGGCAGAGCTATAAGAAAACGAATGTTCAAATCCTAATGTGTTTTCTGTTCAACTGGCTAGTTTTTCCAGAGGAATGTCCCATTTGTTACTGGTCAGTGTCAAATTACTTGTTTCTTCTGAGTTGACCAGTGTGTACTCCTTTTTCTATAGTACAGGTTTCTCAGTGCTGAGTAGATTGTCCTATTGCCCTGGCACTTCTGTCTTTAATCTCAATGCAGTAACAATTGGGGAGCATCTAATGCTACATCTCAGTATCTGAAAAAGCCCCCAGCGTTTTATGGGTGTAAGTTACGCTAAATCTTCTTAAATGTCAGTAGAAAGTTAGTCTTTTAAACTCAAGTATTGATTTTCTTTATCTTTTTTTTTTCCCAGGTTCAGTTTATTATGATTACAGCCCATATAGGACAAATCTATATCATGGATGATTGTCCATACCAGTATCCAATTTTCATGTTTATTATTTGGCTATATGGCTCTATGTTTTTAGTCTTGTTTCTCCACTTCTGGTACCACGCCTACACGAAGGGACAGAGACTACCAAAGATGACAAGAAATGGCATCAACAAAGATCAGTGAAAAAAACTCTTGACTACGGGGGAAAAAAAAAATAAAAAAAAAATGTGTATGTCAAAGTTAAAACTTGCACTACTTGACAATCAAGATAATTGGGTGCACACACTACACCGTGTATATTTTGTATGTTTTCTTCCAAAGCAGACCTAGTATTTTTACTATAAGTTATTTGGGTTTCAGAATTTGGGAAATAGAAGAGCACAGTGTGGATTTGATTTAAAAAAAAAAAAAAAAAAGGAGTAAGGAGTCTTCCCTGCAAGAAATGAATAGATAGATGACATCTATCTGGAAGATGCAGGAAAATAAATGTATTTGATGAAAAAATTAAAATGTGTATGACAAGTACAAAGTACTTTGAACATTAAGGGAAAAATTACATCACTTTTGTGGTTACAAATTGTTGAGACAGCTGCATTTTATTAAAAGAAATCAGTAAATATCATCCTTAAACCTAAAGCATATTATGAGTATAGCTAATACATAAAAAGAAATGTGCTTACAAATTATATTACTTTAAAGAAAGGAATGTAAGTTAATATGTTAAAATATGGCACTTAATTTGAATAGAGAATTTTAGATATACATTCTTTTACTGAGAATTCATTTCATGTAGGAAACTTTTACTCATTTAAACATTATTCAAGATGTAGGAAAACTACTAATACGGGGATTATCTAAACAGTCTTGCAGTGTAATGATCAAAACAAACTACTGATTTATTCACCATAGTATTATTGTATTCTTATTAGTCATTGTGTCTAGGAATATATTTTGATATAGGTAGGCTACACTGTAGGGAGGAGGAAATCCTGTAATCAAGTAATAAAAATCTTAGTCCTCACATAAGTTTTAAAGAAACTGATTTTGATTGAAACCTGAATGTCAGCTACCATGATTGTAATATGCTGTATTTTCTTCCATTCTTATTACCTATAAAAATACCTCCCTGTATGGAGTTTTATCACTATTTTTTGTTGTTATTGTTTATGCTTAACATCTCAAGGTTAATGTCTCTGTATTAATAGGACCGGTTACCTTGTCTCTGTTCCCTCAGACTAGGAAAACAGATGTGAGCCATTTTCTGAATTCCTGAGGGTAGGGTAGGTAGAGGTGGTTCCATCCAGATACGGGATTAACTGGTATGGTGTTTTCCATGGGTAGGCAGGTTGTTAGGGCCACATATACACAGAAATTAAAGGACACTGCTATTTGTATTCAAGTTGCATTTATAGTATATGAGTTCATTAAGGAAATGGCTCATGCAACAGACCTGTAAATGAGGAGGTAAAGGTGTTTAAATTAATGTTACCTTTAAATGTACTGTTTTCTATTATGATCACTGCTAACAAAAAATAAGCTTGTGATTTTTTTTTTTTTGCTTTGTGCTTTATCTGATCTGTGGAATTTTCAAATACACAAAACATTGGTGCAAATTTTAATTGCCTCCCTGTTGTACAATTCCAAGAAAATAAGTTTTGTAACCTAGATACTTTTATGGGGATAGCAACATTGATGTACTGTTAATGCGAAAAGAGTTTAAACTTTATCTTGGACATATGTTGCGAATAATTTCTTACAAAATTGCATATGAATCTTCTTTATAAAACAAATAAAAATAATTTATATTTTACCTTTTCATGACTTATTCCTTGCAGCTATCAACTCTCATGGCAGATTGCAGTTAGATTAGGATTTGGGTAGTGTGTGATATATATCATGATCTTGATTTAGGTGCTTAATCCTCAAATCCTTAGTGCTGAGTTCGATTTCCCTGGCAGAGCATGGAGGGAGATTCTGCACAGATTCATACCAGCCGAAGTGCTGAGTGGGGAAATGCCATCACTGACACCAAATCTCAAACCATGCCAGACTGTATGTGTGCCCTTGGCTTCCAAAGTAGGGGGTTATCTCCTCACAGCTGGGACCTCGTATTGTATAATAATGTGTTAAATAAGTGCTGATGAAGAAAGAGTTCTCTGTAGTTTTGTAGGTAACTCCAGTTCTTGAGGAACTCATAGTTTTGGCTGTCCACTTTGCTGTTATTGTTCCCACCCCAGTCGTACAAATGCATAAACATGCAGGGATCAGAGCCAGTTGGAAGTTTTACCAGAAGAGATGGTGCACACGATCACAGTTTAGGTGGAATGTGGCCTACGGCTGAGCGTGAGGGACTGTGCACTATTTTGTTGGTCTGCAACTTAGAACCAATATCTGATTTTATTTTTTTTTCCACACACTGAAGCTGTGATAATGCATGGTCAAAACTAAGCATCAATAGACTCCTTTAAAGAGACAGGAAAATCTCCCAAGTCTAGCAGTTGTGCAGCAGCCAACTGCCTCTGCAGCCAGTTGCTGGGGATCAAGGTTTAATTAAGCAGGAGATGCTGATCAGTCCATGGGCTGTCTGCAAGGGCCACTTTGGAGTCCAGATACATAATTACTTGCAGACTGTTTTTGTTCCCGTGTGTTCCTGCAATCAGGGGCTGCATACTGAACAAGTGCTTCATTCCAAAACCATGGAATCACTCAGGTTGGAAGAGACCTTAAAGATCATCAAGTCCAACCATGACCTAACCAAACTACCCTATCTAACAACATTAATGTTATTAATCCCATCCTGGGTTGTTGCCTGTGAGAATCATACAGTCAGTACGCGGGCAGTTACACTTTTTTCCTACCTAACAACTGTATGTCAGACCTGAGCGCTACTGGAACCATTTCATGAACAGTGAACATGCGATGGTGATGAGGGTTGAGACTGCGTGTCCCCTAGGCTTATGACAGGAGAGACACAAACGCCACTACTTACTGCTGAGGAACTGAGTCTGTATTTTATCATTATTCGTTTTCTGTGAATTCGTGAAGTCACCGTGGTGACTCACCATTCTTTGCACAGGCAGCTGTCAATCCACCTTCTTTGCTGGTGTTTGTTTTCCAGCCTCAAACCTCGGTCCCTCTCCTAAACCATTCACTGCTCTGCCCTAGCAGGAAGCACAGGCAACGAGTACTTCACGGTCGTCTTAATATTTTAGCCATCTATCTTCTGGGAGGCCCAAGTGTCCCTCCGCTGTGCGCAACGGGAAGCAGGCGTTGCGTTGCACAGCCCAACGACCGCCATTCTTCACTCTCTCTGGGCTAGCTCAGCCGTTAGAGCCGAGGGAGGGAGCTTCCCGCGCTGCCCGTACCGGCAAAAGGGCGGGCTGACAGCGGGCGCAACAGAGTCGAGCCGAGCTCCACCCGACGATACCTCACCTCCCTCCGCCCGCCCCTCCGCCCGGACTGTTGGGAGGAGAGAAGGCAGCGACACTCCCCGTTCCAAGAGCGTAATGCCGGGGGCAGGACAAGTGTTCTCTCCACCAATCAAAAATGTCGACGAGCCCGTCACGTGCTGCGATTGGCGCCCAATGGGCGAAGGCGACGCCTCGCGGGCTCTGATTCAAACGGTCGGCGGGCGCAGCGCGTGCGGCTGCCGGTTTCCGTGGAGACGGGGAGGCCTGGCCGCGTCCATGGAGCCGGGGCTCGTCGGGCCCGGGCCTTACCGCGCCACCCGGCTGGTGAGTGAGCGCCCGCTGGGCCGGGCTGGTCCCAACTCTCCCGCTTGGGGCCCTGCGCTCCCTTACTTAGTCCCGGGGGGAGCTTCTCCCCTAGGGCGGTTCCGTAGAGCTGAGCCTTTGAAGGCCGAGCGCTACGGCCCCGGGCCCGTCCGGGCGGCCTTCCCCGGCGGCCGGGACCTGAGGCGCTCAGGTGCGCGCCATCCAGGCGCCGGCGTTACCTGAGGTGAGTCCGTGCGGGGCGATCGGCTCCGCGGAAGGCAGCCGTGGTCCGGTCCTCCGCCTCACTAACAGCCAACTTCCCCCTGGAGCCGCCGAGCCGTCAGGAGCAGAGGGCTGCGGGTGTCCTGGCTGCCGTGCTCGTGTGTCCGTTCTCACATCTCCAGAGTTTAAATGAAAGTTCGGGTTTCAGTGTGCTTGTTGCCCAGCTGAACGAAATCTAACCAAATCTGTGTTCTGTGTAACTAAAGCGTTTTCTGTGGAAGAACTCCCTAACGGTTTGATTTGTGTCTCCTTCCTAGTGGAATGAGATAATCGAACTTTTCCGTGCTGGAATGCCTCTACGAAAGCATCGGTGCCGCTTCAAAAGCTATGAGCGTTGCTTCAAAGCCTCAGAGGCAGTGGACTGTTTGCACGAACTACTTGGCTCTAACCAAAACTTTGGCCCAGAGGTGACCCGCAGTCAAACGGTTAAGCTGCTTAAAAAGTTCCTGAAAAATCATGTTATTGAAGATATTAAAGGAAGATGGGGCAAAGAGGACTTTCAAGATGATGGCCATTTGTATAGGTAAAGCTATGTATCGTAACTGTGGAAAATATAGGTTTTATGAAAGCATTAATAGCTTTTATGTATTGCTCCTAGAGATATTTCTGAAAAATGCTGTTGCAGTGGTATCAGGGTGTCTGTTTTCCTTTCTGTTAAAGGTACTTTCTCCTAGTGGTGTCAAGTGACAGGACTTAACACTTGATTTCTATTTTTTTTCAATATGTTTTTATAGGAACTTTTTACGTGATTTCATGCTATAAATACAGAGTCTTTTGTAGATTTTACAAGGTGGCAGACTCATTATCCTGTTGATAGACCTCAGGCTTGTCAGTAGCTGAAAGTGTATTGAAAAGTGCTGATGAAAGTGGGTATGATACTGAGCATCCAGCTCCAATTCTCCTTCCCGAACCCCACCCCCATCTGCCTTGGATGATGTTTCCACTCTCTCAGAGAAGAGGGGCCATTTGAATTTAAGTATCATCTGCAACAATGCTTTTCTTTACGCCTTGGATCATCGATGGATATATTCTCTAGTTAAGAAAGTCTCCTGAAAGAAAGAAATTCTTATTTACATCAACGACAATTGTTTGTTTATCCTTGTTTAACCTTTAACTTGTACTTCGTTAACAGAGATAAACTAATCTATTTGAGTCAAAAGCTTAGCATCTTTAGAGGGGTTCTTTCACTTCTTGTGGCATCAGTTAAGGTTTGGGTATCAAGAAGTTGTGAGTTCCAAATTCTTACATTCTTATATTGTCCTGTTTAATAATGTAAAAGTAAACATTATCTTTAGCATGAATTTGTAATGTACATTGTGATGAATCTTCCATTGAAGAAATGGAAGCAGTAATGTTACATTTCTACTGATGAGTCTTTCTCATAAAGCATTTTTTTCTTATTTTTATTTTTCCATGGAAAATATTAAGAAATCATTGCAAGTGTAATGTTGAATTTCCACTTGGTGTGAAGTTAGTTTTCTTTATTTTTCTGTGTAGTCTTTCGTAGTCTCTAAACTGATGTGTTAGCTTTTTTTTCCCACTCTCTTATCCATACGTCTATGCTCTAAATGCTGCTTTTCACTACTGCTCATTTTCTCTATTAACTTAGAATACTATAACAGTAAAAGTTATGTATGATGTAATTTTTTCTCTGTTGTTATAAACAGAATATGGCTGAGATATTTTTCTCATAAAATAACCACATTTAACAAACTTGTGCAGATGATTTAAAATCAATTGGATTTGTAATCAATTCAGTTAACATTAATATTGACTCGAATTTCTTTACTGCTGCATGGCATCTTTCAATTAGTGGCTGCAAGTTCTTGGTTAATATTCTGAAGAAAAAAAAAAAACACAAAACAAAAAGCCTATACCTGAGTGTTATAACTTCTAGCCAAGTAAGTTAAATATTTGAATCAATTTTAATCAACCTTTGTAGGAGAAACTTTAAATAAATTTGGAGGAATAAAAATTGAATGTGTTCTCCAAATTTAGCCTTGTTGGGGGGATTTCATGTTATCATTAAACAAGGAAATGTTAAATTCTGAAACTTTAGAGTCAAATTCTAAGGACCCAGGGTCTTGTAAAAGGAAGATATTTTGAAGACTTCACCCAAGAAAGTCTCTTGCTAAATATCTGCATACAAAATATGGCTTGTGCAGTCTATAAGCTGGGAATGCCTTGGAAAGAATTCTAAGAATTTTAATGTGTTGTCCTGTACTTAAACTCTTTTCTGGCCATCTGCTTTTGGCTGCTGTGTGGGTTGGGAGGAGGGAGCAGATACTGATATCTTCCCCCATGAACTACCCAATGATTCAACAAGCTGAGGGGCTCTTGCATCTTAACCTTTGGCTCCAGTTTAAAGTCAAGTATAATGGAATGATGTGGTATGACCTGGTTTATACAACTGAAAATCACCTTCTGTTGGGAAGACTATCAGAAGATGCTGGCATAAAAATATGCTGAGAGTGACAGAAGATGATTAATAATCAGATCATAATCATACTCCTAGCTTGATGTTTCTAGGGGTTATGTTAATGATTGGGATAGAAAGGCTATGTATTTGGTTTTAGAGATAATTTCATTTATGTATTCCAGGAGCAATGCAGAGGAAAGAGAGGAATTTTGAAGAAACAGGAAAATATGAGAGGGGAGGGTGCAAGGTGATTTTGAAGAACTTTTGAAGAACTGTGGAATGCTTGCATAAAAGCAACTTTTGGTGTAGAAATGGTAGCACAGAACTGTAATATTTGTTATTTCCTTTTTTTCCATATGTATAGGGTTAAATATTAGTTTTCTGGCCTGCCTTTGCTCACATATTTAATGTCCTGGCAGCTCCCTCTGGTGGACTTCACTAAAGTTAACTTTTTAAATACATGTCTTATAATCCTAATATAAATTGAAATGCAAGTAGCTTTTACTTCCATTGATAATACTTGCAAGTCCAGATTTCATATTTTGCCTGCAGATTTCCATGTTAATGGACTGTAACTGTAACTATATACTATGATGCAGAGTTGTCACTAGAAACCAAGGTGGTTAGGTATTACCATAATTTTTGTATAACTGAAGTACTCCTATAGAGCATATAAGATGTGCTGTCAAATATTGTTTTGCCTGAAAGTGTTAGGAAAATTATTAATTGTGAATGTGTTAAATAGTATGCTTTCTGCAAAAGAGTGATGACTGAGTCCTGACCTAATGGCTCAATGTAGTCTAAAACAATAAATGATATGTTCCAGTTTTGGAAGCTTTCAGGCATTATGCTTCTTGGAATCTGAGCAATTGTATTAAAAGGATGTGTGCACTATAGAATCATAGGACCTTTTGAATTGGAAGGGACCCTTAAAGGGTCATCTAGTCCAGCTCCCTGCAAATGAACAGGTACACCTACAGATCAGGTTGCTCAGAGCCTGGTTGAACCTGACCTTGCTTTTTGCCAGGAATGAGGCTTCTATCATCTCTCTGTGCAATCTGTTCCAGTGCCATACTACTCTTATCTAAAATACAAACAAACAAAAAACCACCAGTAACAACAAAAAAACCTCTTCTTCCTTATATTCAGTCTAAATATCCCTTTTTTAGTGTGAAATCATTTTCCCCTTGTCCCATCACAACAGACCCTGCTGAAGAATCTCCTTTCTTCTTAAAGCCCTAGATGCTGAAAGTCTGCGATCAGGTCACCTTGCAGCCTTTTCTTCTCCAAGCTGAACAGCTCCAGCTCACTCAGCCTGTCCTTGTAGAAGAGGTGATTCATCTTTTGGATTATTTTTGTGGTCCTCCTCTGAATGTGCTCCAACAGGTCTCTTCTGTACTGAGGTCTCTACATCTGGATGCAGTACTCCAGGTGAGGCCTCACCAGTGCAGAGCAGAGGGACAGGAGCACCTCCCTTGCCCTGCTGGTCACACTTCTTTTGATGCAGCCTGGAATACGATTGGCTTCCTAGACTTCGAGAGCACATGTCCATCTTAACATCCACCAAAACCTCCAAGACATTTTTGGCAAGGATGTGCTGCACCCTTTTGTCCCTCAGTTTGTACTAGTGGAAATTGCCATGACCCAGGTGCAAGACCTTGCACTTGGCTTTGTTGGACCTTGTGAAGTTCACCTGGATCTACTGCTTTAGTCTATCTAGGTCTCTGAATAGCTCCCCATTCCATTATGGTCTCAAACTGAGACAGGGGAGGTTTAGCTTAGATATTAGCAGGAAGTTTTTCACTCAGAGGGTGACACACTGGAACAGGTTGCCCAAGGAGGCTGTGGATGCCCCATCCCTGGAGGCATTCAAGGCCAGGCTGGATGTGGCTCTGGACAGCCTGGTCTGGTGGTTGTTGACTTTGCACATAGCAGGGGGGTTGAAACTCAATGATCTTTGAGGTTCTTTTCAACCAAGGCCATTCTATGATTCGTTCTATGTTTCCTCAGGCATGTCAACTGCAAGATGCAACTCTGTGTTGTCCCCAAACTTGCTGAGGTTTCACTTAATCCTGCTGTTGATGAAGTTGTGTAAGAGTTGTGGTCCCAGTACAGGTGCCTAAGAGTCATTGCTTATCACTGATTTCCACCTGGACACTGAGCCACTGACTACTACCTACTCTCTGGGTATGGTCTTGCGATCAGCTCCTCATCTGTAGAACAGTCCATCCATCAAATCCATATCTTTCCACTTTGAAGAGAAAGATACTATGGGGTACTGTATTAAGGGTCTTGCTGAAGTCCAGATATATGACATCAGTAGCTCTTCCCTTGTCCACTGAGAAAGTTATGCCGTTGTAAAAAGTGACAAACTTGAATAAGGCAGAATCTGCATTTGGTGAAGACATGCTGGTTATTCTATATCACCTTTCTCTCTTCCGTATGTCTTAGCATAGCCTGCAAGAGCATCTGCTCCATGATCTTACTGAGCACTGAGGTATGGCAAAAACGTCAATAGCTCCCTGGGTCATCCTTTCTACTCTTCTTAAAAGTGGGTGTGACATTGCCTTTTCTCCGGTCACCAGGGACTTCATCTGAGTACTGTGACTTTTCAGATACCACTGAGAGTGGTTTGACTATGTCAACCAATTCCCCCAGGACTCTGCAATGCATCTCACTGGAACCCGTAAACTTATGGATGTTGAGGTTTCTCAGACGATCACAAATCTGATTTCTGCTTACAGCAGAATGGGCACTGCTCAGCCAATTTCCATCTTCTGAGCCACCTACTTGAGGGCTGTGTGTAGAGCACCAGCTAGTGAAGGCTGAGACAAAGATGTTATCTGTCTTTTCCTTATCTGTTTTTACCAGCCTACCTTTGTTGCTCACTGTACTTTTCTGGTTGATATACCTGCAGAAATCATTCTTCTTTACACCCTTTGCCAAATCCAGCCCAGGTTGGGCTTTGGCCTTCCTAATCCCATCCCTACTCAGCCTAGCAGTATCTCTATACTCCTCTCAGGTTACCTGTCCCTGCTTTCACTGCCTGTGCATTTTCTTCTTACTCTCTAATTTGATGAACAGGTTCCCTAGTTCAGCCATGACTGTCTCATGTCTTCCTTTTCCCTAACTTCCTTCATATGGGGATGAAGAGCTGTTGAGCACTAAGGAAAGCTTCCTTAAATACCTGTCATCTCTGTTCCACTCTCTTGTCATGGAGAGCTATTTCCGTTGCAGTTTTGTTATCTTAACTCCCTGAAGAGCTGGATTTTGGCTTTCCTAATATTAAGCTTCCTGATTTTACTCTCTGCCTATCCAGTATCTCTCAAGAGTGTGTGAACTTCACCATTGTATTATCACTGCAGCCCAGGCAGACTCCAATCGTGTTGGTGAAAAACAGGTCCAGTATTGCATCCTCTCGGTGGGACTCAGGAAGTCACCCTTAATGCAATCCAGGAACCTCGAAGTGCCTGCAACTTGCTGTGCTACTTTTCCAGCAGATGTAAGGTTAGCTGAAGTCCCTCAGCAGGATGAGAGCCTGACATTATGGTGTCCCCTGTAGCTGGAGAAAGAAGGCTTCATCAACAGGCTCTGCTTGATCAAGTGTCCTGCAGTAGATGTCAACCACAAGGCTTCTTTTGTTGCCTCTGTCTCTCACCTGTAGGCTTTTAACTTGCTCATGGCTGTTTTTCAGGGGCAACTCTTCACACACTATTTATTCCTTGATGTAGAGGGAATTGCCTCCTCTCTTCCTTCCTTACCTGTCCTTCCTGAACAAAACGTAGATGTCAATAGCCACACTCCAGTCATGGGAATCATCCCACCAGGTTTCTGTAGTTGATGGCAACTGGTTTTCCAGAAGCCACTGGTGGCTTCTATCTCCTGTTTGTTTCCCAAGCTGCATGTATCGGTGTAGAGGCATTTACTTCAGCTGGACAGCTGGCCTTGCTGTCTTCTTGCACGATAACTACTTAAATCCTTTCAAGTGTTTGCCTTCAGCCTTCTTGTTGCTTTCAGATGTCTGGGAATTCATCTGTGACAATTGTTACACCATTAATTCAAAGTTAATTGACACAAAAAGGTATCTTTGCTACCTGCTTGTCTAAACTGCTAAAACTAGTGCTATTTGTAGAAAGCAGCGTAAATCTTGACATATCATCTTTGGAATGCTTCTCAGTTTCAGTCTAACTCTTGGATTACTTTTGTATACAAACCAGAGATTTTCACTGTCCATCCAAAAGCTTGACTACCTGACTCTTGCTGTAATGCTATGTCATGGAGTTTCTCTAGATCTAGCTGATATGCTGATTGAGAAAAGGTCATAAAATCATGACATGTTATTTGAAAAGAGGGGAATGCATCTACTTTTTCTGGTATCAAGAGCTTCTTTCCTGGTTGAGGAAATTAAGTGACACATTTAGATGTTAGGATGAGCTGGAAGGGAACTAGGAAACTACTGAGAATATTGGAAAAAAAAAAAAAAAAAAAAAAAGATTAACCCAATAAAACTAGAAAATAAAATTAATGTGAAAGCTAATTAGATGTTGGGATTGAAAAGGTGAACTAAAATTTTAAAGAACTTGAGAAATCTTGAGCATGAGAAGCTTTCTGGTAGGATATGACTGTGTGATATCTAGTCGTGCACAAGTTCTTGTTGTTGTAACTGTCCTTCACATGCTGATTAAGGGGATGAGGGAGGTAAAAGCAATTGGAGCATCAGAAATCTTAGCATATAGAACTTGGGAGTATGGGTATAAATGAGAAAAATCTCCATCATCTGAGCAAGATTGATGGAAGATTATCATCAAACATCAAGATTTATTTCTAATGTGCTGTCATTAATTTCTTTATATACGCTCCCAGCTAGGTGAGGATTCTTTGTTTACCAGTACCTATAAGGTCTAGCTTATTTCTGCCAATTTCTTCAAGGCCCTTCTTGAAATGCATTAAAAGGTGAAAACCTTTTCCAGCAACCAGCTGGAAAAGACTCCAAATTGCAAGATATGATCTTCGCATAGAAAACATGTCGGCAAGAAGAATATGGTAATGTGGACAGAACTTTATGCAGTCACTATCCTTGCTTTAGGAGATGCATGCTAGCAGTTGAACACATGGGAGAAAAACCTACCTACAGCTTTTTCAGCAGAAATCCACCTTCTAAAGAATAGTCAGGTGGTGTTATTTGAGATACACCAGAGTATCAAGGACATCCATCCAAGGCTTTCAGTTACATCATAGGATATACGGAGGGCTTAAGCTATTCTGGAACAGCAGATAAAGGCCAAATGACTCATCTTAGAATGTTTAACCTTTTACTTAACACCTATCTTCAGGCAACTAAGGTGCTCTGTGAATGTCCAAGGTTTTTGCTGTATGTGCATGTGAAAGCTTACTTGCATAGTTTTCCTTTGGTAAATATGGAATAGTGTGAAGTTCAGAAGCTTTAAAAGTGTTCTCCTATTATAGATTTCCTCCTTCCTCACCACTGAAGCCATATCCAAAGAAACCTTCATTTGGAAAGGAAGTCATTAAATTTCCAGATTGGAATGATCCAAAGGCTGGCACTTCCGAAGAACGCATTCCTGTGAAATCAATCATGATGGTAAGATACCCAGTTAATTTCTCCAGACCTATACACATTTGGAAAGCAAAATTCAATCAGGAATTCTTCATTGTGCCACAAATTACAAATTGGTTAGAGAATTAAATGTAAAATACTTTTAATTGTGTGGAGCAAAGTTGTTCGTAATGATTTGCTGAAGATTTTGGCTTTGAGTATTCTTTCTGTTACAGATTGTAATGTACTTAGCATTCTAAGTTCAGCATGGGTGCATTTGCCAATATATTTGCATCTCAGTGTACTCTATTTCAAGTGATGCATTTCTTATCACATAAGACAAAATAGTTCCTTTACTTTTGCTTATAACATAACTTCTATTCTGCTTCTTCATGTTGCAGAACATGCATAATATACTACCTTGCTATGTACTGTAAAGTTGCTGGTGATTCCATTTCCTTTTCTACAAGGAGTACATTGTGGTGAAGGAGAAGCTGTCCTCCTTTGTTGCTATTCTTGGTGATCTTGGAGAATCATCCTGCTCTGTGCTCACTTGGATTGATCCAGCTTTTACAAAGTTGGGAAAAAATATTACTTTTATTTTTAAAAGAAATTCTGTCACTTGTCTCCAATTTTATACTGTAAAAGCCTAGGCCTTTTGAGTTTTCTTTGTTCTAAATTTTTCTTTCTGTTTAAATTGTGGTCTCATCCTTTTTATATACTGTTGGGACTTCTTTTACAATTTTAGCCTTTTTATTAATGCTTTTCAGTGCAGGACTTTTGTCTTGGATTTCTTGGTGAATGATAGTCTGTTTGGAAAAGCAGTTCCTACTGTTCTGCTGAATATTAAGAGGTTCTGAGCAAATAGCTATTCCACATTTGTAATGCAGTTATTTACATGCAAATCAAATGTTCTTTTCATGTGCAGCAAGTTCTGTGGGGAGACATGGTCCTTAGAACTGTAATAGTAGGTAAACGATTTATAAGGAGGAAAGAAAAGATAGTACAGAAGGCAAGTAAAAAAAATAGTGCTTTAGACTAGTTGCCTTAAAAAAAAAAAAAAAAAAAAGTTGTAGATTCTATTGAAGGGTGGAGTGGACAGGTAACTTAAGGTGGTTTAACCAAAACTTAAATTGCTGCAGCATCAAATAGAGCACTTATTGACTACATGTGAATTGACAGGCATGGATGTAGGTAGTGAAATACTGATGTGGAAAGCCAGATATTAATTGCAGAGGATTTCTTTAGATTTCAAACTATCTCCAGTCTAGTGTCATGAAGTGACTGTTAGCGTTGGAGTGATTAGGTGCATTCCTGGAGTGCATTTTATGGTATAGCTGTGATCACAAGGAATGCTGTTAATGTGATCATTGCATAGTAACTAGGAATGATCCAGAATTTTGTTTTAGAGTACACTGTGAACACAGCCTGCATTGTATGTGCACACATCAGCACACTGATGAAAATTTTCAAGCACCAAACTGGAATGTTAAAACTGAGTAAAGGATAATAGTCACATGAACTTGTATTCTCTTTACTTCTCTTTTATAACAATAGATTAGATATGGTGGATGTCTTTATCTGTAACCGTGTGCTTTCATTTTATTGCTGTTTTGAACTTGCTAAAAAGTTTACTATTTAATTGATCAACATACAATGAACAAGAACAAAAAAAAAGTTTTTATCTCATCTACAAATTTTCCAATAATTTTTCTATAAACAAGTGTTTAGTCTTAGTATGGTAGTCAATTTGAACTGGTTTTGGGCTCAAAATGCTTGCATCTTGGAGATTTTGCTAGATTTTAAAACATCTTAAAATTATTGCATGTGACATATTTGTGTTACGCTGTTAAGTATTTGAAAAATCACTGGCTAATGAGCTGTGCTGCTTTTTCTTTCTTCTGATTTTAGAATTCTGAAATGTGGTATAAGCGTCACAGTATAGCTATAGGGGAAGTACCAGCATGCAAGCTTGTTTTTCGCAGAGAGTTAACACAAGAAAATATAGAAGAGATATGGAAATCAATGACTTTGTCACGGTGAGTATGCATGTTAGTAATCTAAACTGAGAGTAAAACTGTATAGCAGTCAACAATCTTGTCTGTCTTCCCTAGCAGTGTTCCTAGCTTCGTCCACTCGCCTTTCGTTGTTGCCATAGTGTCAATACTAACTATCCTGCAAAATCAGCAGATCAAGTTCACGAGAAAACTTCAGTACTTTTTGACTTTTTTCTCTTATACTATTTAAATCCTTTTATTGTGTGGGCTTTGTTTTGTTTAATTACATTTTTCTCTGAATCTTTCTCTTCTCCTGTTATGAAATTGAATAACTCATATAGAAGTAAGACACCATTAGGCCTTTTAATGAAAAGTACAAACTTAATATAAGCAAAGAAATAGCTATGTCTGGAAGTCTTTGAGAAATTCCTTGCATTTTTCATAAGGAATATCCTATGCAAAACTAAATACCTTATTTTAGAACATTTTTTTGCCCTGCAAAAATATGCTTTAGATAATTTTACATTATGATATCTTTTCATCTAGGCCTGGCATACTATCTCTATGTAATAAACTTGATCTAGTGCAATGTAGCATAGGAAACTGTGTGATCAGAGAATAGTGTCAGTCTGCTCTACTCCTCCTTTGCATGCTTGTGACTTAAATAATAAATGTAAACGGTCTCTTTCAGAACTGTATCTGTCCTAATGCTATATATTTCATTGCAAATTAGATTATGTATTTATTGTGCTTTTATGTATTTTTGCAGACTACAAAAAGTCTTGGGTTTGGATTGCCTGGATGAAGTGATAGATACGAAGCTTGTGAATTCAAAGCATATTGTCCAAAATGCATACAATGTCAATAAGCAAGGCATTGTCACTTTAGAAGACAAATCAAGTGAGTATTTTAGAAGTTCTTGTTTAACTTCTTACGTTGTAGTTTATTATTTTTAAAAAAGAAAAACAATATTAACTCTGATTTATATAAATACATAGCAACTTCACACTTTTATAACCACATTCCATAAAAACTCTAGTTTTTTTAATGTGCTATTGGTGTTGTGCACCCCAACAGCAAGAATCAGTATTCTTTTTCCATACACACATTTTAATATCCCTGCTTTAGTACTTGTATTAGGTTTATATGGGAAAGCTTTGGCAGCAAGGAGGATGCTGTAAGAAGAGCCTAGCAGCTGCCCCATGTCAGCTCAGAGCCAGTACCACCTGGCTCCAAAAAAGACCCAGTGATAGCCAAAGCTGATCCAGTGAGTCATGCTGTGAGATCATATTTAGGAAAGGGGAAAAAATGCTGCACAACAGCAGGTGGGAGAGAGGAAGTGAGAAGAGAAATGGGAGAAACAATCCTACAGACACCAAGCCCAGTGTAAGAAGAGGGCAGAGACAAGGAGGTACTCCAGACCCAGAGCATTCTGAGGAGTCTATGGTGCAGCAGTAGATGTGTCCTGAAAGATGCTGCAGTTCATGGAGTTCTTTGCTGGAGTAGGACCTGTGCTGTAGCTGCCACCCGTGGAGGACTCATATTTGAACATTTAACTCCTGAAGGGTGGATCCTGTGGTACTGACTCACACTGAAGCAGTTATTGGAGAAATGTAACCTGTGTGTGGGGGGGTACTGTTTGTAGCTTGCTTTCAGTTTCATGCTTAAGTTTGTTATTATCAGTAGACAATATTAATTTCCCTTATGTTGAGTCAGTTTTGCCTGTGAGAGTGATCAGTGATTGGCGAGTGATCTGCCCCATCTCAACTTGCAATTTTTTTTCATCGTATTTTCTTCCCTTGGGAGACTGAGAGGGAATGAGAACTATGTGGTGAAGCTTAGCCTACTTACTAGTGCGAAACCATCACAGCAATACTGAACGAAGGTGAAGGAACTGACATTTTTCAGTTAAAATTGTAGGGATGTATTTTTTGAAGCTGCCTTTGTCAGTCTACCTGTGCCTGGAGTGTCTGCAGGAGAGCAACATGTAAAAAAAATAAATAAAAAAAAAAAAAGAAGAAATGATGAGAATATATACAGAGAGGCTTAAAACTTCTAATTTCGGTGTTTTTAGTCAGTATATTTTGAAAGAAGCACCATGTAAAACTGCTTTTCCTCACTAGGGAAATATGAAATATGATATGAGGGATTACTTAATATTGTAACCATGTTTTCCATAAGATCTGTAGAGAAGTGAGAGATCAGGTAGGAACCTGATTTGGTTTATGAAAGTAACCACTTCTAAAGCATGTATGTGTTAGTTCTCCAGACAGTTGACTGGAGACTTCAGGACATTTCTTTCCTCTTTTCAGAAATGACGAAACTGAACATATGAATGCTTTTCATCATCTATAGTATAAAATAACCACTTTACACATTCACTAGTCCCTCACAAAAATTTGAATAAGTTTGGTTAAATTTTACAAGGCAGATTAAGGATTTACTATATGATACAGTTTTCCTTATTAAGAGTTGTAGTTGTAACTGGTTGATATTGAAGCATCGAATATACTATGTTTGTAATCTGACCAAAGTTATTTGTCTGTATATTAAGTAGTAATCTGTTTTTTTCTTTCAGTCTACTTTATAAGAGGAACTTCATTAAGAATTTTGAGTTCACTATGATCTTAGAATTTGTAGTAGGAAAAAAAAAAACAACAAAAAACGAACACCTGAGTTACTATTTTCATTTTTTTTTTTATTTTTCCCTTGTGCAGAGGACCTACCTCACTGGATATTGTCAGCAATGAAATGCCTAGCAAATTGTAAGTAAACTTGGAATTAAACCTAAAATATCACTTAAGAAAAAAATCATCTTCATGATGATTCACAGCTTCACCAAATATCAGTGATATTCATAGTCAATATTTTTCCTGATAATGGCCTTGAAAACAATGTTGAAAAAGACCAGTCAGTCAGCATATGTTCTCCTGTCAGTGCAGTTTACTTCACTGAAGTATCTTAAGGTTAAAGTATTTCTATTTTTCTCGCAATTATGTTTGTTTCCACTAGATCTGTTGGAAATATAAATGAACTATTTTTAATAGTGTATATAAGTTTCTTTCCTGCGTGAATTTGCACTTGTAGTGGCTGGAATAGCAAACAGTGATGAAGTTGATGAGCTGCAAATTAACTTTTTTTCTTCTTTTTTTTAATAGGGCCCATCTGCTCAGATTTGAAGCAACCTACATATTCAGGATTTGAAAGAGATGTCTTCAAAACAATAGTGGACTACTTTGGCCAGATGAAAGAACCACTTCTTACATTTAATTTTTTTGATGTTTTTGTTAGTGTGTTAGGTAAGTGGTCTGGGATGTAACAAGAAATGTATTCCCAGTGCTTAAAAGAAAGTTTAATTTTTTGCTATGGCTTTTTAAGTGTTGACAAAAACAAATTAACTACCATGTAGAAATAGATAGCCCATAGAGAGATAAAAAATATGAAAAATTAGAAAAAATAGGAAAAAAATTCTGGGTTTAAAAGTAAACATACTTTGTAGCATGCTGTTTTTTGACCCTCTTTGCCAAAAGGCACAACATTGCATTTTCATATGCATTGCATAATCTTTGGAACTGAAAAAAGATTTCAGAACAATTACATTCAATAACTGCTAAGGTTATATAACAATTCTTCAGCTAGTAAAGGGATCTATCAGTTACTGACATTTTTTAGGAATTTAGTATTTTTGTACTTTGTTCGTATCTAGTTCACTATCTTCAAATTGAATATAGTTCCATTTTGGAATTTTTTTCTGAGGCAACAAATGTTCCTGACAATATCTTTAAAATCCTTCCTACTGCTTTTTTTGTTATTCTATTGTATTCAGTATGTTTCAGGACTGAGTTTCATTTCACAGTAAAAATGACAATGAGGAATTCTTATCAACAGTTATGCACAAGTGAAAAGAAATTGTCCACTCTTTCAAATAAGTGTGAAGTCACTTACTTCACAAAAAAAATATATTCCATATATAATTTATTCTTAAAAACAAAAATAAAGATATACAACAAGTAATGAAAGTATAGGATTTTAAGAACTACTTTGTTTTCAATCTTCATATTTTGCCAATTTACTTAAAAATACCAGCAGTATATGTTTGAAATTGTCAGCCTACTCTGGACACAATTTACAGGCATTTAAATATCAAAGAAGTTGCATGTGGTTGTAATGGGATGTCTTGGGATATTTGATTTAGGTACCTTCAGTTTCTTATGTAAGGATAAGAGTGGTTGGACTAGAGTATTCCCAGGTGTTTTTTCCATGCTGTTTTACTTTATGATTCAATTATTAGTTTCCCTATTTACCTGGAAAAAGAAGTTCAAGAAGGCAATTCATCTCCCTGTTGTGATGTCTCACTCTCCTTTTTGTACACAAAAAATGGTTCCTACTGGTAGTAGGAAAGCAAATAAGGGACCTAACTCTATGCATATGCAAATAATGTGGGAAATAAATGAGGAATTAATTGTGTATGTCTGTTGGTCTATGATCTTATTGGTACCACAGAGGCATGATGGGATGGACACAAGTTCTTTAAAAATGACATTTAGGTGAAGTGAAGTCACTACTCAGTGACCAGCTGAAGTGTGTGGAGCTCTGCCTGAGAGTAGATGAGGAATAGACAGAATTTATGGATAAAAGGAGGGCAAGGACAGATGACATTATGATGGTGATCTGCTGTAGGCTGTAAATAGGAAAAATATGTGGATGAGGCCTTCTACTGAGATAGAAGTTTCACTTTCACAAGGCCTGGTCCTGGGGGGCCTTTAAGCACTATGATATCTACTGGAGGGAC
This sequence comes from Phasianus colchicus, assembly GCF_987193195.1. Lineage (NCBI taxonomy): Eukaryota > Metazoa > Chordata > Aves > Galliformes > Phasianidae > Phasianus > Phasianus colchicus. Next base: position 73,065,729 of record NC_143476.1, read on the forward strand.
AACACTCTTGAAGATTCCTGAAACAAATCATAGAATCTCAGGTGCTTAGGTTGGAAAAGACCTGAAAGATCATCAAGTCCAATCACAACCTAACCGTATTACCCTAACAGCCCACTGCTAAATCATGCCCCTGAGCACCATGTCTGAACAGTTTTTAAACATATCCAGGGGTGGTGACTCAACCACTTCCCTGGGGAGCCTATTTCAGCACTTAACAACCCTTTCTGTAAAGAAGTGCTTCCTGATATCCAACCTAAGCTTATCCTGGCACAACTTGAGGCCATTTCCCCTCTTCCTGTCACCAGTGAGAAGAGACAGTGTAAGGCACTGTAAGCACCTTTCAGATATTGGAGGAGAGCTCCCCCCAGTCTCCTTATCCTCAGACTGAACAGCCCCAGTTCCTTCAGTTGCTCCTTGTAGGGCTTATTCTCCAAGCCCTTCACAAGCCTTGTTGCCCTTCTTTGGACCTACTTCCTTCTCCAAAGGATAGAAAAGCCAGTGAGGAGATGTACTATGTAATTCACCAACAAGATGGGGCCTGTAGGGAATGTGAAGGTCCAACGAAGTCTTAGCTGCAGTTGCCTTGGAGTGGTGGAGTGGAATCACAAAGGTTCACAACAAACTGTGAACCCCAGGAGAGCAGACTTTAGCATCTACAATAATCTTCTTATCAGACTGGGATAAAGTCCTAGAGGGAAGAGGGGCTCAAGAATGCCAATTCATAGATTGCCTCCAAGATCAGGAGCAATGTATCCCAGCACAGAGAAAGTGACAAAAATATCAGGAGACCTGTATGAATGAACAAGGAACTGCTGGCCAAACTCAAACACAAAAAGAAAACATACAGAACATCAGGACAGATAACGTGGGAAGAATACTCTTCCTTCCCAGAAAAGGAGTCTGGGGAGATGGATTCTTAAGATGTTTAGAAAATACCTGTGGAAATAGACATTGAGAAATGTTTCTATGTTACTTTTTTTTTTTTTTAATGATAAACCAGGTCTGCTGCAAAAACACAGTGAGGCTATAGAAGCTCTTCAAATATCTTGTCTCCTGCTGCCACCAGAAAATCGGAGAAAACTGCAGCTGTTGGTGAGAATGATGGCAAGAATTAGCTTTAACAAGGATTTGCCACCTCTTTCTGAATCAGTGAGGACCAGAGTCTTGGTATGTATAGTAATAATGCAGAAGATCTTACAAGGCTTTTGGGGTAGCACAGATAAGATTCTTACTGGAGAGCATATGTAAAATAAGGCTTGCCTACGTGATGAATAGTTTTTCTATTCCAACTATGCAAAAACATCTGAATTTGAACAAGTTGCTTTTGAACTTGTGAGCAAATGCAGAACTTGCTCAGGACTTGAAGGTTTCCCCCATCTTAAAATTAAATCATCACTGATTTGTTTTCTACACAGACTTAAATAGACTGACTACCAAGTGGATAATAATGAAAGAATAAGAATAATAGAAGATGAGGTCTTTGTTCTTCATCACTGCAAAAAGTGTAAGAGAAACAGATTGTCTGTTTCAATTAAAATTAAAAATATATGTCTGAATTCTTTGTTTACCAGTTTTAGCAGTGAAAAGAGCAAATTGTGCCAAATGATTCCAGTATTCATTTTTGTTCTTCACTTAACTACAGAAACATTCTTCACTACATGTCATTTTTATTCATATTTTGACAAACCCCTAGTTTATGCTAATGTCATTTTTGTAGGGCTATTTATATATTTATCACAAATTTCAATGACATGTTGACAAATATGAATGTTATCACAGTCATATTTGTATTGTTTTTTTTTAGGCAAAATTTAGCTATTCCAACTGAATATTTCTTTTTGTTAACATTCAAGTTCTCTGCAAGGACTAGAGCATTGGAAAGCTCAGCCATTCTATAAAAATCCTAGGATGTCTACATCTAAATTTGTTCCATAACAATGAAGATTTTAATTAACTATGAATGATATTTTATTAAAATAATTGAATTATTGACTAATACTTATAATTAATTAACTGTAAATGATATTTTTTACAAAAATAACATAATTATAAGGTAAATGTTATTTTTTTGAAGTAAATCCTATACAATCCAAGTATTTGTATTATGTTTTATTTCAGTGGTGTTATCTACATCACAAAGCAGAAAACCTTGTTTGTTTTCTGTGCTAGAAATGTTAATAGTGACTAGTACACAGCTGGAAAGCTTGTTGTCTCATATTCAAGTGTTACATGTAGTGAGCTGCACCTGAAATTTTATTTGAAGGATTAGAAAGTAATGGCATTAAGTTTTCCTTCTGCCACTTCACTTCTATTCAATTGCTGTGTTGTTTTTAAAAACTCTGAAATATTTATGCCCTATTTGACTGGAAAGGCCAAGTGAAATGCTTATTTGTGGAGGTACTGAGAGTAAAATGAAGTGCAGCCATTCTATGCCTTAGGTCAGCATTAGATTGTTTGAGGCAAGAGCCACCTTTGGTCCTTTCAGTGTCAGTGCAGTACACAATGCTCTTCCTTTTTTTTTTTTTTAAATGATGCGTTGGAAGTATGGTGAGTATTTTGTTGTTAAGAGATCTTTTAGGAAAGATTTTAATACAGACTATTTTTTCTCTATAAATAGAAAAATAAACTTTTTTTTTCCTCAGATGGTTCAAGCATTTTCCCGTTGTATTCTCTGCTCGAAGGATGAAATGGACTTGGATGAACTGCTTGCTGCTAAGCTAGTATCTTTTCTCATGGACAATCATCAGGAGATATTAAGTGTTCCATCCTCCTTAAAATCTTCTATAGAGGAACATGTTGTGCATGTCCAAAGAGTTCAAGTAGGTGTCTAGTGGGAAAAAATACCTTGTGTCACTCTGCCTCAATAGCAAAATCATGCTTTTTGCTCTTGAGTTTGATGTATCTTAGACTTTGGTCTGTCTCTGCTAGCATATTAAGAGCTAATTTATTTTGGCTACTGATACTCTATCATAACTATATAGTTAAATGAAACTAAACAGATCTTGGACGTCTTAGGTACAAACATTTTTCCATCTTGGTCACACCGTCTTCTCGAGGAATGGGATCACAATATTTTGAAGGCATCCATATGTACTCAACTTTATCATAACTTTTTTTCCTTTTTCCAATATCATATTTTTCATGTTTAGTTCAACATTTATTGATTTCCACTGAAGTACTTAGCCATTTCTTTTTCCAAGAATTACACAGGCTTCTTTGTTTCATGCTTCTTGACTTACTGGAACTCACTCTATTTGTGCAAGAGGTAGGAGGTAGAATTTGTGGTCTTCTCTTTTTCTGTTGAATGACTTTGAGTAAAATTTAATGACTGTAATGATACAGTAGTCAGCTTGGTGAGGTTTTTGGTTTTTTTTTCCCAAACTTGTTGCAGAGAACAACTTTTTTTACATTCTTTCTCCAGATAAAATATGCTGGAGCTGACACCGATGCGACTTTTCCTGCTCCATCGTTTTGCCATCAAATCAGCACAGATGAATTTGAATACCAAAGGGCAACTGGCTCTCAGGAACCGCTGGCAGCTTTACTAGAAGAAATTGCAACGAATAAAGAAATATCTGTGAAAGACAAGAAGAAGAAGCTCAAACAAGTAAGTAAAAATTTCTCTGGTATTCATTTAATTTTGAAAAGCTTTATGGATTTTTACATTTATGGTCCTCTAAGATAATAATGATTCTTAAAACAGTAGATAATTTTGGGCATTTATAACTTTTAATCATTTAGAACAGAGGTGCTGTAGTGAATAAACCATACTGGAAAACATCAATTAATTTTCTATACAGAGATATAGAGAGTGTTTTGGAGGAATTTTCTTTCTCCATTTGTGGATATGACAATTCATATTTTAAAATGCCAAATATGAGTGAATTTTTTATTTAAATTGATTTATTTTTCTAGTTTCAGAAATCTTACCCTGAAGTGTATAGAGTACGATTTCCTACTCCTGAAACTGAAGCAGTGCTATTTCCAGAAAAATCAAAACAGAAGCCACCACTTCTGATGTGGGCTTTAAGAAAGCCATTTCAACCATTTCAGAGAACCAGAAGCTTTCGGATGTAAAGAGTTTGTATGTAATACATCAGCAAACTGAGTCAAAGCAAATTTTCAATGGATCTTACACAAAAGGAGTCTGAGCAGCATGTAATTTGCTCAGAAAAAATACTGGAGACTGTAGAGAACATCAATAGAGAAGTGTTGAGGACATAGAAATGTGAGCCAGTATCAGTATTTTTGTAAATCATGATTTTTTTTGATGTCTATTTTGTAGTTCTTAAAAACAAGATGATTAACTTGCATTGGGGATAAGGCACGCTTGCTGTAGTTTGACCATCATTTCAAGGTCAAAACTTGTGTGCAATGTATTGTTAGTTAATCAAGAGAATTTTTTTCTTGTTGTATAAACTAGGCCATTTGTTCATGCGTAGCTTGAGAAATTCTTAATCTGTAAGTAAACAAATAAGTATGTAACACTGGATTTTGTTTTTCTGTTGTTTGCTCTGTTGTTCTTATATAAAATTTATTTCATAAAACTGTAAAAACTCATTCTTAATTTTGATTCTTACGATGCATTACATCTAGAGTCAACTGTTGTTGAAGAGCCATTTCTTTTTTTAGTATAAACTTTAAAAGCCTTTTCCAAAAGCTGTTATGAAATAGTGCTGTACAAATTTGGATGGCTGTTCTCTAGAACTCATTTTATCAGGAAAATTTAGATCTTTGTATTTCTTCTGGAAATGCAAATATTTACTTGATTTTGAAGTATTGAGTACCTTTAATGATTTTGTTTGTTTTCCATTATGAAAACTATTGTACATGTAACTTGACTGGGAGTATAACCTGATTCTGGCAACAATTTTGATCTATTAAAACACTGTTTGCAGACATTTACTGGTATGGTTCTGGTGGTAGTTTTAGGTTATCCATCAGAGTTTTAAAGAACAGTTTTTCATATGTCACTGAATGTCGAAGTCTATGCAGGAAGGGAAGGCAGCAGGTATCTCAACCAGTTTGTCTGAAATTCTAATGAACAACATGCTGACTAATCTGCAGCATTTACTTTCTAACCCCCTAACATGTCAATAAGCTTGAAGATGTGAGACTGTTGGTTTAATAGAATGGAATGTTTCTCGGGTATTGTGCTTTTTAAGAACAGTACATGTTTTCATGGTCTGTCTTCACCCTTGCACTTCTTATCAGTAATCATTGCTTAAGTAAATGTGGTGCTAAAGGTACACTTTTCAAATATTAAGAACACATTAAAATTAATATTAGAAGTAGTCAGAGGCCACTTAACTTTTTTACTGGGTCTCTGGCAATGATGTATCTTCTCATGTTTGTCATAGTATTCTGCATATTCTTATGTACATTCAGACTGACTAATCATAATATAAACATTTGGTTATAGCAGTAATCCATAAAGTGTAAGAGCTAATAAGGCTAGTGTTTTTCATAGGAATGAGGAAACCCACCCGAATTCATCTCTGGCATCAGTTCTTAACTGCACGGGAGAGGTAGAATTCTATCTATTAGGCACTGAAAATAATATCACTACTTATATATGAGCCTTCTAGTGTCACATGGAATTGTTTCCTCACTGATCTGTTTCTACTGTTCATATAGCCAATTTTAAACAGCACTTTGTGTTTGCTCATTAGTTTCTAGTAGTAGCAATTGAAGACATAGTGTTTCTGTGGGTCAATTACAGTCGTGTTTCAAATAATTCTTTTTTGTCTGCAATAAAAACAAACCAAGCAAATCCATTTGTTGACAATTCCCACGCCTGCCAAAAAATGTTGTCACAAAAAATTCTCTAAAACCTCAGGGGGACTTAAAAAGAGAACTGCAGCAGAAATCATAGTTTTGCAAGACTGAATTTTAACTGTTGTCTAATCTTGAAGACTGACAAAAATTATCTTGGAAATAGAGAATATTTAACTATAGTTGCTATTACAGCTTTTCCTTGTCTCATAACTGAACTAACTAACAAAGCAAATATGGTAACCTTTCTGAATGGAGGCTGGAAAAAGAAGATTGCTAGAATAATATTACAAAGAAGTCTGTGGTCTTGGTAAAGAATAAAAATGTTTCGGTATTCCTAACATATAATCAATAGAAACCTCAGTTTTCTTATTAAGTTTCTTAGGAATTTAACTTTTCTATGAAAGCCATGTAATGTCTTGATATTGCCAGGACTGAACAACCTTGTATCAATTGGGCTTTCCTGTGAACTGTGGGATTCTTCTGCTTATGCAAGTAGTTGTTACTGAAGAGGTTAGCTAAATTAAGACTTAGCTGACATTCTTTTTAAACACAGCAGGTGGAAAATTCAATAGAGGTAGATGAGCAGTATCTTAAGTATCTACCTTCAAGCTCATATGTAAATAGGAGCTATCTCTCAACATCATACTCTAAATTTAACTCCTTAGTACTAAAGTTTCTATTGCAATGCCATTATTTGTAGCTTTTGGATTTTTGGAAAAGAATCAGAAACTTTCAGTAGAAGTTTCTGCAATTTTGTTTTCTGTGTATGTGTATGCTAAGACCAAATAGGTAATAACATATGACTAATAGCAAACCCTTGCAGAAGAGTGGAAAACTTGAAGCAAAATTTTAGTGGGAAAAATTTGATGCAGAATAATATAGCTAATTATTATTCAGTATGTTGTTTTTAATTTCTCATTGAAAGTACACTTGTTGTATGGTGAATATAGTTTTGTTAGTGTTGAAGATTACAATTGTATTTCAAGTGTGTTTTAGTTTTTAATCCTGAAAGTTTTGCTGTGGGGGTGAGATAGCTGTATGGTGTGTTTAGGTAAACTGATAATATACTTAGCTTATATTTGTTTTATTATGGATTCCTTGGAAGTACTGATAGAGTCACATATATGGTTGAAAATTGTGGCTATATTAGGCTTTTTATGGCATTACTTTTAGTGGCTTCTGGCAGAATACAGACGTTAGCCAGTAATGGTTATGCATAAATTTAAGTACAAGGGCATTGTAACTGATGGAGATGCACTTTATGGATTTTTTTCAGAAAATCCGTACTGCATTTTCCTGTCAACATTTTCACTGAGAATGTGAAAAGGAATGTTAAAAAAAAAAAAAAAAGACATCAAAAAGGAAGTGCAGATTAAAAATGAATTCATACATGGTCACATCTAAACTTGCATCAAAGAGCAGGGAATGTAGGTCATTTGAAAAAGAAAAGAGAGGAGGAAAGATTGTGCTCTGAAAAACTACAGTTCTATGAGTTTCCTCCTACAGTGAGCAAGGCTTCCCAATATGCTGAGGCAGAGGGCTAATGTGATTCTTTAAGGTCTAAATTGGAGGTGATTACGTAAAATCAGCTGACTCATCTCTTGTGTGACCTCTGCTCAGTACTGAGTTACTGATACTGAAACATTGCAGGATTTGCAGATTTTTATAAAACTATAGATGATAGAAAATGAGAATTCAAAATTACTTTCCTTAAACTCAGAGTTTGCATTACTTCAGTCTTTTCATTTATGAGAAACAAGAACAGGAAGTCACTTGATTAGCTCGTGGAAGTACATTTACATAAAGAAGTACACATTTTGGTAAGCAATAATGACGTGAGCTGAGATGGATGTATTACGCTGTAGTTTGGAAAGTTGAGCTGGATAAGTTTAAATATAGAGGGGTTTTTTAATGTCATTGAGGGTACTGAATGATGGGAATGTAGTGAATTTTATCTTTTCTTGATGTCTTCGGAAGTGTCTTTTTCTGGTGGATATTTGGATATTTGCTGAAACCAAGGTCATTGAGCTCAGAGCAGAGTGAGCAAAGAAGCAGCATGATGACTTAACATATAGGAGACTGGACAAAATCCCCTCAGTCTGCACGCTCTGGATTTTAACAAAAGTTGCCTATCTGTTCATACTTATTGGCTTCACTAAGTGATTTGATATCCAGTAGGTGATGTGAGTTGCTTGTCATTTCTCTGTGGGTTTTTAAATTTTATTTAATGCAACTGAAGAAAACAGTATCTTTAACTTTATTTTTTTTTTCCAGACAAAACTGATGAATATAGGCAAAGTGGGATCACCTCCAATGTTGTGATGGCACAGCTGCATCTGGGGATAATGAAAATCAGCTATGTTCTACCTAACACTGGTCAGGGTGGGTGAGGTATGTCTCTACGTTCTGCAGGTTTTCTGCCTGGAAATTAGAGAGAGGATAGGATCCATAGAAATATGATCTGATGGCTGGTATGAATTCTAGTAATAGAGTAGTTGCTTTATTATCTACGAAAGTATTCTAAAACATATGTCTTAGTCTTGTATTTTTCAGCCTGGAATTATGTGGTGCTGAATTGATCAAGGTCACACCTATGAAAAACAGCTCAAAACATCCAAAACAACTGAAAATTTCTCTTGTCTTAGCACTAGCATAAAGTTGTCTATAGCTAGTTCTTGTAAATGTTTTTTTCTATGATTATGGTTTGAAATCACTGCAAGGTTCTCTAAAACTTTAACAATGACTGTGAGAGAAGCAGTGTTTCCTGAGCTCGCCTGCTGAAGAGAGGGTGGACTGACCTTGGCACTTCTAGACAGACTCTGAAGGTGAATAAAAGGCATAATGTAATATATTTACATGCTTGCAAATTTATCCTTTGTTTTCTTGTCTAACTTAAGTGCCTTAAGTGCTTATTTGCATGAGGGTCTGGCCTTATGCATAACTAAGATATGCTATGTGATTTCAAATCTGATGTGCATAGTTTATAAATTTGATCTCACCAAAAGCAGTTGTTCTATTCTGAAACTAATTTTGCATTCATACAGTGGTGAGATGATGAGTTTATCAGTTTCTTATCTACTACAATGACATTCAGAATATTAGCTTTATTGTTCTGAGAAACTGTGTGAAGTAAATGGCCTTTTGATGCTGGCATATATGCAAAGTATTTTGGAATCCTCTGATTTTTTTTTTCCTTTTCTCGTGTTTGGTAACTACTATGTAGAGTTACTGCCCTTTAGATGCTTGGTAATTTATGACCCAGCAGAGGTCAGCCTTGTGACATTTTTCAAGGCACATGATCAAAGAAAAGGAGTAAAGTTCTTCTTTTCAAAGCCCTTGAAATTTTATTTTATAAATGTATTTCTGCTAGTTAGAGTTGGATAATATCGTGTCGTAGTTAGGTGTGACTTCCTAAATACCTCTCTATGTACAAGGATCATTTATTGTATTGTAAAATTTTTGCCTTGTTTGAACACAATTTTCTGAGTAAAATGAACCGGCTCCCTAGTAGTTCTATCCACTTAGACAGTAGATGTAAATATGCAGTAATAACACTGTCAAAGCTTCTGCTGAGTCTTCTGCAATTGTGTTAATGACTGAAGCATGACACCTGAAACTGAGATAAAGATACTGCCTTTTTCATTCAGCCAGTTTTCTGGAGCACAGTTCTTATAAGGAGCAGGTGAAAGAGCTGGGATTGTTCAGTCTGGAGAAGAGGAGGCTCAGGGAGACCTTATTGCTCTCTATAATGACTGAAGGGAGTTATAATGAGATGGGGGTCAGCCTCTTCTCTCATGTAACTTGTGACAGGACTAGAGGGAATGGTTTCAAGCTGCACCAGGGGAGATTCAGGCTGGATGCTAGGAAATACTACTTTTCTGAAAGAGTGGTCAGGCAGTGCAATGGGCTGCCCAGGGGGGTGGTGGAGTCACCGACCCTGGAGGTGTTCAAGGAATGTTTGGACGTTGTGTTGAGGGACATGGTTTAGAGAGAACTGTTGGTGATGGGTGGATGGTTGGACTGAGTGATCCTGTAGGTCTTTTCCAGCCTTAGTGTTTCTGTGATTCTGTGCTTTTGTGATTCTAAACTTCACAGTCGTTGCACTCCCTTACTGTTACTTTGTTTTTTTTTTCATCTGTGAAACAGGAGACTACAGATACTGTGAAGGTTTTTTTTTAAACATCAAAAACACTGAGATGAGAACAATATTCTGAGATTTTTTATTTATTTATTTATTTATATTTGCCTTCAGGGAGGCAAAATCAGCTTGGAGCAACAGCAGCTATTAAGTTTACCTTTTGCAAAAGATGATTACAAACCATCCAAAAAAACTGGCAGCCAGAGAGCATAATCTTATAAAAATATGCAGTTAGACAGATAAAACAAGAACTTGTTAAAATGGAAGTTTACCTGAAATCAAAACATTTTATTAGTACGCTCTTACGGAAATGTTGCAGCCCTTTTTGAACATGTCACTGAGGACAACCTAATGTTTAGTATTTGCTCGAGAATAGAAAAGCCAAGATCTTAATGTGAAGAACCCTATTTATTGTTTATGAGCAACGATGTGTGATGCTGTTGTTGTTCCTGTCCACTCGTTCCATGGAAATGAAAACAGTATTGGATGCCTTGGGTAGTATATGCTTATGTAATTAGGCTCTAACCTAATGGAAATATATAGTTAATGTGCATGAGTAACTACCATTATATGGTGCTTTCCAGCTCTCGAGTACTTCTTGACTCTACTGTCTTAAGAATCTTTCATTTGAAAACCAATTTTGACCCCAGTGCATCAGCTTTTGCCAGACACTTTGTTAGGCAGAAAATCCAGATTTGTAAACAACTCTTCTACTCAATTTATTAAGTCTTTCTTAAGCACTGAAAAAAAAAGTAGGTGCAAAAACATGTGCTCTGAATTGAATCAGCTTGGGTCAGTGTGCGCTGAAATTAATAAACAGAATGTAGACTATCTTAAGTGAGAAATCACTGGGATGTTTGCACTGTGCACTGCACCACTCCTGCATTTGGAAGGACAGCACAGAAAGGCCTGATCTGATTTTGACAGAGAAGCTTGCTTTTCAAGATCTCACACAGGTACTCAGTTACCCTCTTCAAATATTAGACATCTGCATCTGTCAGCTTATCTCATGCATAAACTTATTTCAGAATAGTAATTTGGTCAAATATAAGTATACAGCTCTGCTTGGTTTTTTCTGGGATGTATACAAAGCTTTTCATATGTCTTCAATTGATCTAATTTTTTTTTTACCCAGTATGTACTACCCTTGAAATTCTAAACATCGGGTTAAACAGGAATAAACAAGCCATTTTGGTCGTTTCAATCTAAGGATGGTGGATTATGAAGCAGATAGAAAATACAGATACAAAAACCAAAAAACAGTGCAACCAATTCTGTAAAGATTTATTTTCTCTTTTTCCCAAATAAGGGTGAAGAGAGGCTTATGTAGCTTTGGGAAATGCAGAATTGTATAAATCTTTATGGAAAAAGCTATACTATGTGCACTTAAGTGAGAGACAGTAAATATTCAGACTGCTCTGACTGGATGAATACTGATATAGAACTAATGTGCATTTGAAATATTATAAAAGCTCTGAGTTTTTATTTTTTATCTACAAAAAAACCAAAAACAACTAGGTATATAGAATGAACTAGATGAAGGGTTAAATTCCTCTGGAATCTTTGAATAGGCTCATTTGGGAAACAGCCATGTGATTTACTTTAATTAAGGCCTGCAGAACAGACAAGTAAGAAGGTTTTTTATGCTTAAGAGTCAAAAAGCCTCAAATTATCATAGCTCGACTTCCTTTCAAAGAAGGGAGTCAAGATTTGAGCTGGGCACCCTGTTTTACTGTCTGATTTCCTGAGCTATTCTGAATATATCATTGGTCTTGTCTTTGAACACAAATTTTTTGCAAAATATTAAGTGATATGAAATAACTAGTTGTCTATTCTAAAGAAGATATTTGTTCATCCCACAAGGCATCTAAAACCATATATATATATTTTTTTTCTTTTTAATAAGTTCTGATTGTTGTAGTAGCTTCCTGTAGACAGGAAATAGAGACAAGAAGATGAGAAAGTTCTGTAGCCTTCAGAGCTAAATTTGCAAGAAAAGACAAGAATAAATGTGGTTTATAACTTCTGAAGAGGTTCTCTTTTCCTATCTAGAAAGCTTTATTTCATTCAACTTCTAAAAATTTTGTTTTGAAAAACACTGCAGGACTGAAACACTCTTATTACCTGTCTTCCATTAGGAAAACATGTTTGGACATTTATATCCTGATTGGAATAAAACATTTTTAGTCATAACATCAATTCTGTAATATTGTCACAAAGTATTACATTTTTTTTTTCTACCTCAAGATTTGGTTGGAAGTCAACCTTTCAGTATCAGACCAGATTCAATACCAAATATAGCAATCTTTTTTTGTATTATTAACCAGGTTTTCTCAATAATTTCTCAGATTCCTGTTGGTGAAAGCAATTGTTGCTTCAGATCTGAAATTTGAATTCAAAAATGGAGTCATTAAGACAGTTTTGTAGGCTTATTATTCTGTAAGATAGAAGTTGTTATATGTAACTTCAGCCAAATAAAGGATAAATACCAACTTGATCGCTTTTATTACTACTTTCAGGGAACTAGCTATCTCCTGCCATTTGAGCTGGAATAAATTATTTTCAGCAGATACCTGCCTTGCTCCATTGTTGTAACAAAAGTGTAGGTGAACTTCATAATAAAAAAAAACAAAACAGCCAGGTATTTCTTTCTGAAGCTTATGAAGTTGAATATAGGCAAGACTACGACATTCTTTGACATGCTAAATTTAATTCAGTGTGGAAACATGAATGATAACAATGAAGAAGGAGCTTGCAGTGTATCTTAAAAGCCTACCAGGAGCCATTGTGTACTGATTTCTGACCTACTCAGAAGTCTTTGCTCTTGTGCTCTATCTTAGAAGTTTTATTAGTGCCAGCATAGCTCAAAGCTGTGACTGTTCTCATCCTAGATGTTTGGAATATACATAGATCACTGAAAGAAATGCCTCTTTTTTACTTCCGTGGAAATTACAACAGATACAAAGAGGACAATAACACTGTTTGATAGCGTTTTGTAGCAGAGGATTTTTCCTATTTTTCAACATAGATACCACTATTAGCTAAGCATTTTCACTTGCAATGAACAGCAGTCTGCATGCTCCACTTGTAAAAAATCTAACTGTCTGCTTGGAATTTGTTTTGTCTTTCGTGTTGCTGTCACCAGTGCTGAAACGCATTGTCCACTGCCTCACTGTGCTCACATCCATCAGTGTTCAGCAAACATCAGTGAATGCCAGCTGGTGCAATTTTTTCCACGTGGAGGAATTCACCTTTGCTTCATTCACACTTCCATGTCAGATCTCATTTTGTCAGACTGCCCTTATGCTACTGTCTATCACACAGAATAAAATGTAACAGAATATTGGCGGAAAGATTCAACCACCATCTCTGATACTGTAGACCATAATAGAATAGGAAGCATTACTTTTGGAACAGTCTTATATTAGGGGGGAAATGAGGTTTTAAGGAACACCTGATCAGAAGTTTTTGAGGAACACATAAAGCTGAATACAGTTCTACAGAGTATTGGGTAGTGCGTCATTTTGATGCATTTACTTGCATACTTAAATTATGTCAAAGTTAGTAAAGCTGTAAACGTGTTTAAAGAATAGAAGATAAATAATGAAGAAAAGCTTCTATCAAATAGTACTGTGCTGGGTGATAACCTTAAAAAATATGCCCACGGAAAATGATAAGCTTGAACTGCAGTCACATAAGCTAGTTTTTCTTTTCTGATTATCAAAATTTATCTGTGAAAAAGGGGTTTTGACAAACACATATTTTCTCCAGGATAAGTATGGGGAAACAACTTGATGCAGAATAACAAGAGAAGAACGCAGCCAAGAAATAACAATCAAGGGAGGTTTAGAAAGTAATTAAAAAAAAAAAAGAGAGAAAAAATATATTCTCTCACTGTTCAAATGGGAGGCATTAAATAGTCAAAAAGACAGAAGAGACATTGGTCTGAAAAGTTTTTGAATGATAAATCAAACTGCAGGTCAAAGACAGAGACAAATTACCCTGAGAGCATAAGGATAAATAACTCCAAGAAGACATTGACATGGTAAGAACTTGAATTTTCTTGCCCTTTATAGACATTAAATTGATAAGGAAATGACATGTGTATCTCGTTAGCATTTACTCTGGTGTATTACTGACGAATTTTTGTCATACTTCATTTTTATTTAGAAAGTAAAGTGCACTGCCATCCAGGCTGAATAAATGAATAGCCTAATGCTTGTGGGGTATGTTATTTTGATAATGATACTGCAGCATGTCATGGGCTTATCAAGAGACAATGGCCAAACCTCTGTCTGCACAGGAAAGTTGTCTTGATGGCTAGGTAGAAGCGTGTTTAAGCTACCCCATTAACACCATTCTAAAAACTTAGCACAAAGTAGAGTCTGTCTTCAGATATGTATTGAACAAACTTGAGAATCAGTGCCATCCACATGCTTCAGATGGAGAAGAAATTATATGCTGTGAATAATCCCATTTTATGAAAGGTGGTTTTATTTATATACTTGTCCTCCAAAGTTTTTGCTTTCAGTGGCAAAGGCTTTTCAATATATATAACTACCTTTATTCAGGGAAGATCAGCCACTATTAATACAAGATTCAGTTAATTTTCTATGGCAATGAAAACATTAAGCAAGATAATGTCACAGCCTTCAGACTCCTGTATCTTTCATCTTTGTCCTAGCATGCTCACAGTATCATCTTTTTGAGCATTTTTTTCTGATAATGATCTATCAAATATCATTTAGATGTGCTCCGTTATCAAAATAAGGACCAGATTTTCCATCTGAACCCTATGAGTCTAGCTCTTGGGAAACCTGTTCTCCAATAACAGTCATGACTGTATGTGTAATTATGTACAAAAATAGCATGACTTTATTACTGTTAGCCTGAAACACTACACAGGAGCAGTATGCGAGTCTGGCAAAACAAGAAAAGTTGAACTGTAGAGTGTAGAACAAATACAGGATGAGGCAAAGGGACAAAATCCGTGCAGTGATGTTATTGGAATGAGGTGGAACCTTCTCTGTCTGTCAAGATGCCTACTGTATCCATGAATGCATGCATTAATATGGTGCCATTCAGATTTATACATAAAAAAAATGAACAACAGAAATTAAAGTAATGCAGAAAAGGTTAACCAAAAGAATTCAGTAATGAGTCTATGCTTAATCTGATACTCTCTTTGGAAAATTAAATTAAGAGAAGACTTAGAGACTTGAAATGGTTGCCTTTTGGTAGACAGAGCTTTACCAGGGAAAAGAAAAAACTCCTCTTTTGTACTTTCCATAGACCAGGTTGAAGACTTCTAGTTGTCTGAGTTGTTTTCCATTGAGAACAAGTTTCTGTCTTCATTAAAATGAAATATAAACCCATGGGAGGAAAAATGTTCAACAGCTCTCTAAGAAGAAATGTTGAAAGCTTGTGTGTGCTCAGGAGTCAGGAGAGGATCTTTCAGACAGCTTTTTAGAAGACTGTTAATTTGCAATGAGCAGTAACAAAACCATGGTGTTTTTGCATTCAGAAAACTCCTTTCAGGTTCACTGGAAGCAAGAAATAGAAATACCGCTAAGCAGCTTTAGGAGCAAAGACAAAGCTGAATGTGTATCCTCTCTTAGAATGAGAGGTGTATATCTACTATTGCAGACTTGTTTTGATCTCACCAGTGGCACAAGAATGGCACATCAAGAATGTGTTAGTTTTTCCTTTGCTGTGTGTTCCAGACAACATTTTTTCCACATAGATGCATGCTTCACAGTAATGTGCTGTAGTTTATGTTGTGGTTAACCTGCTATGGGTTTCAAGACAGAGACAAGTCGGTGAAATTCTACACCTGTAATCTTTGCCTCCGTGGGCAAAGATACTCTTATCTCAGTCCCTGATAAACTCTCTAGTAGATAAACTCTCTAGTAGTACTGATCTCTCTTTAGTTTGCCTCAAAAACTTAACAGATGTTAATGTGATCTTATTTATTTAGTGAATCTTAGTGTTTAGTGAATTTACTTTTTGTTTATATCTGTGGTTAGTACCAACAAGCATGTTAAATTAGAATCTTCTTCATCATTTATATATCTGCTCATATTTGCCTATTGATGTCTACGGGGAGAATGCTGATTGGCTTATTTTGTTGTTTTTGCATAGAGGTTCAAAAATATGCAGACCAGATACTCCAGCAATGCAGATAGCACAAAGCACTTTCCTGATATCCAATCAAGTGCATTGTAATTCAAAAACCTTTAAGGTGTTGAGACCTCTAATTGTAACTGATGATTACAAATGGAAAAAGTTAATTAATTAACTTTTATATATATATATATATATATATAAATGAATCCCATCTTTAACTGGCATTCCTTTGCAGAGAACATGAGGATGATGTTATATTACAGATAGGATTTTGAACTAAATTGTAACAGGTTTATTATTATTATTCTTATTTTATGGAAAAAGTATCGCTAGAACAATCTGCAAATGTATAATAAATTGCACATTTTCTGTACATATACTTCAGCACTTGTCATTTTTCTAAAGCATGCTACTTTAATGCTAGTGTAATCTGTTAGTGCTGTACTTTCTTTTTTTTTCTTAAGCATGCCCTTCTGTACCTACTCTTTCCCTCTCAGACCATGATACTTCTTCTATCAGTGAGTCAATTTCACCATCTGAGCTCTGAAGGAGAATCATAGGGCTTGTAATATCTAGTTCAGTTCTAGTCTCTTTGATGCAGCTGGAATATGTTTGGAATTCCCTTTTATTATGTCTTTTTCTATTACAATAGCTTTGAAGATGCTGTTCTATGCTGCATCTAGAGATCCTGGAGATAGGGCTAAGACAACTACTGTTTTGCTGCACTGCAAGCTGTTGTTATGCTGCAGGAAGTTCTTTAGAGGTATTACTCCAGAAAGTAAGAACAATGTTTTTATCTTATGCATATTACTAGTAAGGCTTGAAAAGCCTCATGTTAATCATCCTTCGGATTTCCACTGAGAAATTAGTTTTCCTTTGCTTGGAGCAGTTGCCATGAATCTTACGAGATTGGCACAGTGCTACATGCTGCAATCACCTTTTCAGGGCTGCCAACACTCCAGTATGTGACGAGATTGCCAATTAACCACACCTCTTGAAAAGCACAAGGACATATTTCCAGTTTCTATTTTCCAAAACATCTCTTTGAGTTGTACCAGAACCTCAAATTCAGTAAGGTCTAAACTTATTGAAGCCGAATATTTAGGCATCACAGCCTATATCCACTGCAGCTATTCAGTTTCAACCTTTGTATGCCACATGACTTGCCTCACAAGTCTACCATTCATTTGCCAGCCATGAATACTTTGCCTCCCCAATCTTAAAAGCCAAGAACATCTTTACTCTTCTGACTGCAACTTCTGAATTATTTCATCCTTCCTGTTTTCCTGTAAAGACAGCAAATGTATTTCATGATAGCTGTTTCCTAACTGTTGCCTTGTTTAACTCTTTTTTTGGCAAGCAGCCTTACAAAGCCCAACAAATTGTCATTGTAAAGATCTCACATATTTAGGGAGTTTCAGATTCTATGACTTCAACCTCAGTACCTTGTCCAAAATCTCTAAGAGTTCTTTGAACAGAAAAATCAAAACTAGTTTTTTTTTCTGGTATTATGTGAAATTTCAATTTCTTACACTTAATTGTCATAACTTCCTATTGGAAGCATCTTTTAATTTACTGCTACAGTTAGAACTGGTTTCCCTAACAAAAGATCTGCATAACATTAAGATGGATTTAAGAGCTTGCTCTGTCAGTATGAAGAGAGAAATGTTATTAGTAGAAACCTCATTCGATAAAACACAGCTAACAAAAGCAATTAGAAAATGAATTCACATAAAGCTGAAGTAGAAATTAGGAGCCACTTATTTATTATACTAGTAGAATATAAGAATAATTTGCAGAGGCCTTACATTTTCAGTCAGAATCTTAAAATCAGCATAGAATAGTATTTGTAAAGTCTGCAAACTTACAGTCTTCAATCCTGAAACTCATCTTACTCAGGAGGTGGTTGACAAGTCTCTTTATTTAAAGTAAGAAATGTTTCGTTTTACTTTATGTAATGATTTCTATACAGAACTATCCTGTAGCATTTTGCATGGATCATTAGTGTTCAAAGATCCAGTATGAGAGATATTTCATATTAGACTCATTAGACTCTGCAGTAATCAATACATAGATAAGTATACTTGATGTAAGCGTTTAGAAGTTTACAAAGTATATGGATAATCATTTTCAGAGAATGTGTTTTTAGTTATGAAAAGGAGTAAGAAGCTCTTTAATTCGACCACCTACAGGATTAATCATTTATCACTAATTTCCCAGAATCTCTATCCAATGCATACTCTCACAGTGGATTTGTAAGGCAAGACAAGTTTGAGCTATTAAATCCATTTGAGGGCAAAAACATAGCAGGACCAGAGCAGTGGTGCTAGCTCATTGTTAGCCTGGGAGAATGAAGGACTCCTTTGTGCTGATGTTTGCTGGCATTAAGGTGAGATGCAGGAAACTCTGTAACTGGAAGGATATGGTTCAGCTATTGACAAAAGCTACTTTGTAAGGGTTTCTTTCTTTCTTTCTTTCTTTTTTTTTTTTTATATTCTTTATTGTTTTTTTCCTCCTTAATAGCTCTTTGAACTCCATCATTTGTATTATGAAAACAGGAATTATGCAAGAACGTGACTAGTGCCAGATCCATACTTCTTAAAAACTGCATGATAGTCAAACAAATACATTTTAAAGGTCAGTTTGCTAAAATACAGACTGTCCAGCCTTTTTTTTTTTTTTTTCTTTTTTGTCAAGTAACTTGAACAATGTTTTTTTTTCTTAAGAGGAAAAGAATTACTGCTGTTCCATTGCAACACCTAAAAAGGTTACAGTATTCATTTCAAGTAAATGCCCAGAAGCAGATTAAATACTGCTGTTCTTGTGTGCATTTGTTTTTTTGTTTTTTGTTTTTTTTTAAAGAGAATAGGTTACGCCAATGAGAAATCCAATGCTAAGTACCAAATATGAAAAGTATTTTCAAATAGACTATCCGTCTGTTTCGCTATATTGAAGTGTATATATTAAAACGGATCTTTTTTCTCACCTAGATAATCAACTGAATCGATGGGCCTTCTTACTCAATATGAGGAATGGGGAGCAGTGTAAATTTTTCCATTGGACAGAAGATATTTTCATTGACATTTATTTGACTGTAAGTACTTAAATATATTCAGATACCTAATAATAAATATCAAAACAATTTCTGGCATACTATTGCTGCATAGTTTCAATGCATGTCCACAGAGCCTGGGTTTGTGTTTGGTTGTGTTTTTTTGGTTTTTTTTTTTTTTTTTTTTTTTTTTTTGAGACAGAAACTATGCCTTTCATTTTCTAAGAAGAGCTGTTATTATTTCTTTATATCACTTTTTATAGACATGTTTTTCAATACTTTTGAACACTTTAGTCGTCCTTTCCCATTTCCTATCTATGCTGTATCCTTTTGGATATGCGGTGAACAGAATCGAGGAGATGAGTAAACATAATGTCACCAGTGTTTTCAGTTCTTATCTGTTCTTTTCCAAAAGCAACTAAACATTCTTTCTGACACTTGACAGCTTACACAGTTCTTGCCAATTACTTCATTAAGTTCTCACAATGTTAGCTTTTTACTATATACAGGTGTGACCATGAGATTTTTTTGGTTCATGACAGTTTGAACATGTGAATGCAGCTGGCATAGTAACATACTGTTCTCCACTGGGATGAGGTGATTTTGCTAACTTTCCTTGCAGGGAAAATAAGCTGGGACATCTCTGTGGCTGTTTTGCAGGTCCTCACCTCTGGCTTGTAACGTACTGCATGGACAGCGTGAGCCTGAGTGAACTGTGAACCATTTTAACTCTAACATGAAATTCATCATGTTACTTGAATCCTCTTTTTGTGTGTGTGTGTGTGTGTGTGACAGTTTATTTAAAACAAACAAGCAAAACTTAATCTGGCTTGCAATGTTTCAGTAGCATTTATACACTTTGGCGCTGTGGAAATGCAGCTTTCTTAGAAACACAGACCAAGGAATTAATTTTCTTTCATGGGATACTGTTTCTTAACCACCCGTAATATTTTTTATGTTAAACATATGGCTTTGTTCCTGTTAGCTCAGAGGATAGAAACTGGTTGTTAAGGCTATCTATTTGTCACTTTTTGGCTATTCAAACAAATCTACGTGACATGTCAATCTGCTTAAAATTCTAGAACCTGCAATTTTTCTTAGTGATACTGAACTTCCATAATCTAATTCTTCTCTTACATTTTTCCACTCCAGCCCTCCCCAGAATCTAAAAACTGTTTGTTAGTGGTGTAACTAAAAGACTACAGACTCTATGCAACCCAATGCTTCTAGTCAACCTAAATGATCATCTAGCTGTTTGCAAGCGGTGTGCTATATCTGTACTAATGTATGCAGGTTAATGGAAAGAAAGAAAGATAGATGAATAAATGATTACCAGATGACAAAAATCCAAAGCATTCCTCAGGAGTGATTTGAACTTGTTTGATTTGTAGATCCAAAAATATGAATGCCTGAAAACAGGAAGAAAATACTGCTTGGGCTTTTGAACTCATGCTCTGAATTTCGGTAGCTTTAATCATTGTAGATACTGAGTGAAAAATATTATGAATTCTGCATTTAATTTAAGTATTTATTTTGAGTAGTCAGGCTAGGAAGAACTCTTACTTTTTTATGTAGTCACAGAGATACTGTAGATATTGTAGCTGAAATGCTTGAGGTACTGCCTAGGGGTAGTTGGGTGCCATTCTACATACTGTACTCATTTATTTTTAAGAAAACTATTGTAATGCTCTTCTGTTTTCTCTTGTTATGATGTAAACAAGCCACAGAAAGATGTTTTATCACTTTGGTGATTACTGAAATTGATGTTTTAGTAGAACATGATAACATTAGTAAAACAGTATGAATATTTCTGCTCATATTAAGATAGAAATTACAATGACTTTTAATATTTCTATGTCTGTGTGGTTGTAGCACAGTGGTGTCTCTCTTAGGAAGAAAGAATAGGAACCAGTCTTTTGTAGCAAGACCCTAGGGCTGTTTTTCAGCTCATGTGCATAATCTTCACCCTTTGTTGCTTTATATAGTTCTCCAGAAACTTTACATCACTTAAAGACCACTTTAACTTACTTTGCAGCTTCACACTAGGTCTGATTTTAGTTGATCGCTTCTCCACATTCACTGACTAAATAATTATATGTAAATGACATATGCAGGGCTCTGTGGAGCTGTTTTTAAATCTTAGATGCTTGATTTGACTCCGAAATGTATTTTCTGCCTAGAAATCAGGCCATTATACTTTTCCAGTACAGTATTTTTTGGTTTCATCGTCTGCAGTTCTTTAGATATGAATCATGTTGAGAGGACTGTCCCATTATGAAATGAGTTAAAAAATACATATATTGGTATCATTATATATGAATATATTTATATTTTTAATTTTCTCCAGCTGTAACAATACAGCAGGCAAACATGACATGATTAAATTAAAATGTCTACTTTTGTCTTGTACTAGTGTTCCAGTATTTTTGATCACTTTGATCTGCTTCACAGACCTGGCACAGCTTAATGAAAAGCAATCTCAAAGGAATTTCTCAAGCACTTCTATTGCAGGAAGCTAAAAGATGTGCATGAGGAAATAGTACCAATTGCAAGTGTGTCGTAATTTTCTTGAGGAACAAAAACAATTTAAGCATGTTACCCGCAAGAGAGAACTTGCAATGGACAGATGCCATCTAAAAAATGTCAGCTGGTTATGCCTTCTTAAAGAGCAAAAAATTATTTAAACAACAACTTGTTCTTAAAAATCACCTTAAAAATCACCTTAAAAATCACCACTTTTTTAAATGAATATGTGTGAATTTTTGGTGTTTTCATAAGTTATCTTAGTTTCCATCATCTGAACCTGTTTACTCTTTACATTCCAGAGTCTAAACTAGTCATTTTTTCATTCATCCCACCCTGTAAAAGTCAAACCACTTCATTTAATGCCTGCTGCTGAAGAGCTTATCATGCACATGGATGCAAAATGGGGTTAAATGTTTAGCACTAGATTTGGACAATAGATTCCCTTCCTGCTAAAGCTTTAGGTTTAATTAAGGGCCTGATTATACAGGTGCCCTGAAGAATGATTTCTCCCACTCAACATGTGCTTCAAAGCAAAGGTCAAGTTCTCCTTGCATGTGACAGTAAAACAAAACTAGTCATTATTCTGTGTCTCAAATTGCATGACCAAATTCCATTTCCAATGATGAGGTAAGTAAATCTCAGAGAATATAACAGTTTTTCAGGAATTTAGCAAGTGCAATATCTCTCAAAATGAAGAATACTGGAGCCAGGAGCTAATAACCTTTGATAACTTCAATAACATTTACAAACAAAACTGTGCACATGATTTGTTGAGAAACAGATAGCACAAGGAAGATAACTATTATGCCCATTGCCTTGCCTGCAAGAACAACTTCAGCTAATAGGAAAAAATAATAAAAATACTGGAAACCAGTAACTATTAAAAGATCAGATTCAGCAATAATATTGACAACATGATGTAGTTTTTAAATGACTTAACAAATGTAAGCTTCAAAAAAAACCCCAAACAAACAGAATGAAAGAAATTACTGGAAGTGATTATCAGTTGAATTGGAAAAGCCCCTGCATCCATGTTTCGTATTTTTGGTCTTCTACTGCAGATAAAAAAATTTTAGTTATAAAATGCAACAAGAGGTTTTCCCATTATTACAGTACTTTAGAAGGAACATGAGGATGCCTGCCTCTGCAGTGAGATGGAAAAAGAGACTGGCCAGGGCAAGGAACACTTCCAGTTCTGCACAGAGTAAGTCCAAGTATAAGAAGTCACAGTTATCTGAGAGGTTGGACGCTTGCTGACACTATAGGATATATAGCAACTTATTATCAAGATAACATTTTTATGCCAGTGTAGAGAATGGTGCTGTATCCATATGGAGAATACTGGAAGGGCTTCCACATGAGCAATGATTAAATAGATCAGGAATCTAAAGCCTGGAGAAAAGGTGATGAATGGTAAAATTAATGTCTTGATTGCAGTGAGAGAAAAGAATGGGGAACAATTATCTGTTGTATTTTCTGGTTAAAAAAAAATTTCAAATGAACCTCGGGGTGGTTTCAAGTTTGGAAATAAGGATGTGTTTTTTTTACAGGCTATATAGCTGAGCTGTGGATTTCTTTCTAGCAGGTTCCTATCAGTACTGAAGGCTTATATAGTTTGAAAAAGTGACTGGAGAAATTAACAGAAGAAAATAATTAGCTGGGTGTTGCTATAAAAAAAGGTGCCAAATTTGTCAGAGTTTGTTGCCAATATGCAGCTCACTGAAATTTGCAAGTGCATTCTGGAGAGGCATTTTTTATGCATTTGCTCTTTGATTTTCATCCTCTGCTTGTCAGTGTGAGAGAGGGTCCTAGATTTTGTGATGCTTAGATTTGTGTGGCCATTCTTAACCATGTGATTGCCCATTGCTGGTGATTTTACAGTGCATCATAAGGATGTTTTTGACTTTTTTCTGACTCATGAAGACAGAAAGGTACGATCCCTGTTTGGAGCAGAGGAAAGAATACATTAAATGTTCAAGCTTGTATTCCATCAAGATTTGAAAACCTTTGAACAGGAAAAGCTGTGAACAACCCATGTCTAGAAGGTGCAGTGCCTACTGTACTATTAGTTGCAATAGACCATGACATTAAAAAAGGGAGAATTGGACAGAAATGTAACTCAGACAATAGTTCATCTTCCAGGCTATTGCTGGTATGAGCAAAGAAAAAGGGAATAGAGGGTGAGAGGAAGATCCAGCACAGTTTTCGCTGTTTCAGCTTTATAGAAGTTGATTATGGTCTACAGATGACACTGAACGGTACTGATAGTTCTTGAAAAACTATTTCGTGTTCATAAAACTATTTCAGTTGGCATTTTGCAATCAGAAATGTGACCAGCTCTGTTCTAACTTGGTTGCTTAACATTTCCACCAGAAAGAAGAGTCTTCCTCTTAAAATCTCTTGTGCCTTTGTTCGCAAAAGTTGTCTGAGAAAAAGAATAACAGAGCTGAAAGAACTGTCTTGTTCAGGGCTGGTTTTTCTTTCTTTCTTTCTTTCTTTCTTTTTTTTTTTTTCTCTTTACTGGGTGAAATCCTTCCGAGGTCTAGCTGAGCTATCCAAAGTATTAAATTGCAAAATTTTTTTTTCTGAGAAGAAAGAAAATGGCAATGTGCTAAAATAGCTGCACATATGAACTCAGCTGGGCTCACACTGCTGCTGCCAGAGTGACAGCTGCTGCTTTGCTAAGAACATCTGAGACTGCCAGAGGGGGTGAGAGGAAGGATCGTGGCAGGAGTCCAGCCCCACACAGATCCATCACTACCATTAAACATATAGGGCTCCCCAAAAAAGGTAAAGTGTAGGCTCTGGTTCCCACTCCCCCCCCCCTTTCTCCTTTTCCTCTGTTTTAACTTTTATTTTCTTCCAGCAGCCTTGTGTTTCTCCCTTTCCCAGTGACTTGGAAGGGGTCTCACAAAGTGCTTTTATTTTTTCTGCTGTTAATATCACTCTGCTTGGATCTCTTGACTCACAGAACCTCTGGGAATTGCACTAGGTAGGAAACATGTTTGTTTATTCTTTCTCACTCTGTTTTGTACCTGATTCTATTTATAGGAAACCAAGTTCCAATAAATACTTAGAACGTTTCTATTTTTCCTAAATGAGAGCAATGAAAGAAGGGCCTGATGTTCCCAAATCAGGATGGAGAGGTAATGGGAGGATCCAAGTCTTCAACACTCATTCTCACTCACTGTGGACCAGTGCTTGGCTACAGTGATCCACATCAAGATCGTGGGTTTGTCAGTAATGTATTTAAATGGTAACCATTATGTTGTGGTTAGTCTGTTCTGTAGGCCAACGAGTATCAGTTTCCCCCCATGACACCTAAAGTCTAGAGTGGAAGATATAATTCGTATTCTTTTTTTTTCCTTTTTTTCTTTCTTTTTTTTTTTTTTTCCCCCTCAATATACACCTGTATCACCATCTCCTCCCTCTGGGGAAGCCTGCTCCACATATCCTCTGCAAAATATTACAGTTTTTCTGAAATCTAGTACTCTTTAAGTTGGAAATGCCTGGTTTTTAGCTAGTTTCTAACACATTTGCTATCTATTCTCAAAGAACTCTAAATATCCTTACTGCTGTGACTGAATGCATCAATTCTGTGTGCAACTATAGAGCTAGCAATTTAAAAGTCTCTAATGCTTGAGGGTTTTTGTTTTGTTTTGTTTGTTTGTTTTTATTAATACTATCAGGTTTTTCTAGGAAGAAAACTGAAACCTTTATAACACTTACCCAGCTTTAGGGAAAGATTTATTGATTGGGTTTTGAATGCATTGAGTTTGCTAGCTGCCAAACTTCTGGGCTTCTTTTTAGTTTACCTGGCATGTGTTTAAGCATCAGGCTTGTCAATGTTTTAAAGATTTGATTTCTTAAGATCTCATTATTCCTGACCAGACGCCGGTAGTTCCTATGGAGAAAAGGAGCCCTTATGAAAACCTCTTGTCCAGATCAAGGAGTCTCTCTTTCCACTATTCGCCTGTGTGTCTTACTCCTCTGGGAGAGAGAAGATGTACAAGTAAAACCATTTTTGATAAGTTTGTCACCTATGGTCCTCTCCCTTGGATCAAGCTTCCTGTGTATATATCTTTTTCTATTGAAACTGCTACTATCTTGCATTGTTTCTGGAATAATTATAGTGCATTTCTCTTTTCATGGACCAGCCAGTGTGGGTGGACTGATTTCCCCTGGCTTCAGCCATTCCTTAGTCTGAACGTGACTCTTCTTTCTAGAGGACCAGTGAGATTTAACAGTTCTTCCTCATTACTAGTCTGGGAACTAAGCAATGCAACTTAGCGTTAAGTTGATAGTACAGATGTAGGATGCTCAGTCATACTGCAGCAGTTTAAATAACTTCACGGCCTCACAGGTAGTTTGTAAGCTGCAACTCACTGCAGTAATAATGGTGGAAATGGATGTCTTGTGGCTTTAACTGGAGTGAGACATAGAAGAAATGGATTCCATTCCATTGTCAGTGATCTTGGGAAAGCTGCTCAATATTGTGTATCCCTTGGCATGTGGGAAAGAAAGAGCAATTCTATACTTCCACATTTATTAATGAGTGAGATTTCCTTTCTTCGTATACAAAAGGAATCTCAGATCTATGACAAAGTTTGGACATTATAAGTAGAGAAAAGGTAATAAGAAAGCCTCACCCTTTCATCTTTTTATCCCCTTTGTTTTTGTGGTGGTTGTGGGTGTGTTTTCCACTGAGCATCAAATATCTCAAATTTGGGATACTAGGCTGAATTAATTTTTAGTCTGATCAGATGCAAGAGTTCTATTAAGAAAAAAAAAAAAGATACGCTAACTGTTGAAAAAAATAATATTAACTAAACATCAAATTGCTTTAGAAGTTTGTTGGTGTCTTGAAGCATCTCCATCATCAGCACAATACAAGCAATTCCATGTTATACAGCATAATGGTGCAAGCTTACATACAAAGGTTGCTCTGAAAGTAATGTCTCCTATTTATTTCCATGGAAAATACAATAAATACAAAGAGCACAATAACACCACTTGATAAAGCAAAGTCTCAGCTACAAAACACTATTTTTCAACATAGTCACCACCACTAGCTACACATTTTTGCCAGAGATGAACAATAGCCCACACTTCTAATAATCTGCACCAGTGAAGGTGACATACTGTTTCACAGCTACTATGATGGCATCGTTGCTAGAAAAGTGTTGCCCACGCAGTTTATCTTTCAACAGCCTGACAGATAGAGGTCAGAAGGCACTAAATCTGGACTGTGCAGTGGGTAAGGTAGATCAGTGCAGACAAGACTTGGAATGTGCTCTGTGGTTTTCAGCTGGTACAGGGTCAGGTGTTATCACTTTGCAAGAGAAAGGTTGTCATCTCCTCTGGCCTGACTCTGCAAGTTGCAGCCTTCAGCTCAGCCAGTGTCACAATGTAGTGGTCAAGGTTGATGGTTTGTTCAGATTCCAGGAAATCCAGAAGGATCACCTCTTTCCCATCCTATTAGAATGTGCACACCACTTTACCCACTGAAGGCTGCATCTTGAGCTTTTTCTTCAATAAGAAATCCACATGTTACCATTCCTGTTTTGACTCCGGCTAATAGTGATGACAACACATCTCAACTACAGTAATGATATCATCCAGGAAACTGTCACCTTCAGCCTAGTATTGGTTCAACAGGTTCTGACCAACTTGCCTAGAGTGTTCTCTCTGTTGCTGTGTGAACACTGGTGTGACCCACCTAATGCAAATTGTGTGATATTCCAAAGTTGCATCATTTTTTCCAGTGCACTGAAACTGATATTCAGCTCCATTTACAATTCTCTGGTCGTAATCTGCCAATTAATGGAGGGTCACATTCTTCATTTTGTGGTGTGGCAGCTGTGCACAGCCATCCACAGCCATTCACATCACTGTTGCCACTGTTGAAGTGCTGCAATTTTCTCCTCATGGAGAAGTTTAGTGACACAGCTTTACTTCATACACGCTTCCACATGCTGTTCTGTCAGACTGCCCTTCTACTGCCACCTCTTACATGGCAACAAAAAGTAATGGAAAACTTGCAGCAATGTTCAGCTTCTGTGGCCATGCAACCAACATCCCCCTCTGACACTGTGGGCCAATGTAACAAAATAGGAGGCAGTAGTTTTGGAGCAGCCCTTGTACTAAGGTCTGCAAGCAATACAGATATTCAGCACTATTCTGCCCCTAGGGATAGCTGATAAACTAAGAAAACTGCTTGTATTACTTCTGTACTGAAGCTGCCAGTTCACTGTGCATTTAATAGTGAATTCAGTACTGATCAAGTTTGTCCACGTTTGTCTGAACTGCTAATACAAATGATTCCTTGGGATACTAAGTGATCATGTGTACACAGGAATTTTTTCAAAAATATCTGCTCTGTGTATTCTGTTTCTTCTGCTTGTTTTTGTAGCTACACAGTGTAACCTCAACTAGAGGTTACTTTTGTTTACCGTAAGCATGAGATTCAAATTCTTTTACATAATGTTTTACTAAATCATCACCATTACATGTTGGATGAAGTCCTTCTGCTTCTGACGTAGGAAGTGTATTCACGGATCATATGTTCCATTCTTTGCATATTTTCCATGTTTATTGTGTGCTGTTCAAAAGATTTCCTCACAAAACTACCATATAGAGTACAATTATCTTTTATGGTCTAGTATTTGTTGGCATTGCTACTGTATGAAGTAAAATGAGCATCTGGAGACGTGAACAACTCTTGTTTATTAAACTATTGTATGTTTGTTTATATCGCAAGTCACTGAAGCTCCTCTTTCCCTGATATTATCAGAGAAACATTATTCTTTATGAAACATTCTCTAGTGGATTATACCTGCTGATTAATCAGATGCATAAACAGAATTTGTTTTGTAAACTGGCTGTAATTCTCTGCCTTCATTGTTCAGAATTTCAATTTCCAATTCTGTCCTAGTGTGTTTCCTTGCCATTATTAGAACTGGGTGAAATAGCAATATGTATTTCTTTCAATGTATTTTATAAGTTTGAATGGCAAGGGATGATTTTATATTTACTCTTTATGTATACTTCATGTTTATATAGCTAGTCCATACAGAGAAATAATAACCATTACTTCTGTATGAACTTCATGGATTGCAAGTAATCCTAGTAAAGCTAAGCACAAATAGTTTCTGCAGGACCAAGTAAATACTGTGAATGTTTCACTTTGTGTATATCTGGTCATCTAAAACACACTTGCAACTGCAGGAGTAAAGAAACGTGAAACCTAAGAGATAAGCAGCACGATCCACACTGGGGTT
The DNA here is from genome assembly GCF_987193195.1 of Phasianus colchicus. Taxonomy (NCBI): domain Eukaryota; kingdom Metazoa; phylum Chordata; class Aves; order Galliformes; family Phasianidae; genus Phasianus; species Phasianus colchicus. The sequence continues at coordinate 73,094,629 of NC_143476.1, forward strand.
GAAAGCATGCTCAGAAAATTGAAATATTTTGGAATGCATTCTGGACAACCCAATTGCCACTGACATGAGTAGCCTTTTTTTCACAGGTTCTGACTTAGCGGAGGAGAGATGCTGACTCCGTTAGCACTTCCCTATAGAGCCAGCTGCCAGTGCCAAGCTGCCTCACTCATACCTAGGTGTGCCTGACTTTTCCAGTCAGTTTAATGTTCGAAGTCTACTGTGCCTAGACAACTCCACGTATGGAAATAAGATTACCTTCAGTCTGCCAGAAAGAATAACCTCCAGGCAGATAAGTGTGGAAGCTTCTGTTTGATATGCTTTCCTTCTAAGCTGTAAGCAGTAGCACCTATAAGGTTTTCAACTAACAGAAGAATTTTGAGTGTTGATAAAAATAAACGGTTTGTGGGTGAACCATTAACTGTCTTCCCCCGCTCCCAATCCCCCCCAAAAAGCAACATAGAAAACCTCACAAAAGCTGGCAGAGGCATGCATTACTGTTAAGGCTGCTGACTTTCTGAGCAGATGTGACACTGATGTCTGTATAGCAGGCCCAGAAGCCCAATTAATCAGGGAGTTCTGACAGAGAGAAAGAATTACGCACAGAAAGCTCCCATTATGGAGGTGAATAATTTAACAAGATAGGAAAAAATGAAATGCCATGGATATGATATCTTAAGTATACTGAAGGATTAACTTTACTGCCTTAGCTCTGACATTCCAGTTATTCAGAAGAAGTTTTTCTTTAACGTGGATTTCATTTCAGTAAATTATTTGGTTACAAATGTAACTCCAATAAACTAGCAATGGGATACTATTCAGAGTTTACAGTAAATAAGGGATCAGTGCCAATTTATTTTAGTACTGCAGTAGATTTTCTTTTCAAAACATCAAGTGCGGATGTCAGGCTGTACGTCTCCTGCACTGGTGGAAACGGATGGAATTAATGTCTTTTTTGACCTTGAGAAGGGAAGCCAAAGATGTCACTCTCTGGAGGTATACGTGAGAATGTGCTTTTGATTTCTTCACTGAGAGAATTAGAGATAGTGCCTTTGATTTTGAATTTTCGAGAGCCATAAGAAGAATCAAAAGGTTTAAGAGGGATGCTTTTGGCAGGGAGGTGGGGAAAGCATTGCTCTTTCTACCTTCAGATCCTACCACAAACTCAGAGGCTGCTGTAGGAGAACTGCAAAACCTATACGTAGGGTATGTACTGGAAAAGTAGACTCCGTTTGAATTAGTATGCAAATGTTTAGCATGCATATATGCATATAAATATATTCACCTATCCCTTTGATTAAGATATGTTGTTCTTTGGTGGAAGCTGTTCCTCAGTAGCTGTGGAAAGAAACCAGCCTGTAATTGCTTTATTTTGCTCTTGTTGTCGCACCAGAAAGGTGAAATTGAAATTTATAGCTGTTTTTTGTTCGTTTGGTTGGTTGGTTTCTTTTTTGTGTGTTTTGTTGTTGCCATTGGTTTTTGTTTTAAATTGGAGATGTGACTTGCAAAAGTGGTTATCTCAAGTTGAAAGTCTGAGAAGCCATTGCAAATTCAGGCTGGAGACAAGTTTACTAGTGGGTATGAACAACTGATGATTTTCTACCTATCCTGTCAGAGTAATATTGTCAATTTTCTTAGTTCAGTTGATTAATATTACCCCTGCTTTAAAATGTATTTTTATGTAAACTACCTTTTCCACTTGCTCCATATGCTCTTCTTTGGAGGCGGGTGCTCCAGAGTCTCTCTGGAATTGAATCTTTGCAGAAGGCTTTTCTTTTCAACTATTACTCAGAAATCTGTGAAATTTGTTCTCATTAATTGAAACTAGATAACAGAATATCACTTTGAATGTTTGCTTCATTAGTTAATTGCTAAATTTCACCTTGTTGGAATTTGGTACAGTAATTTTTCATCAAGAATTTGGTACAGTAATTTTTCATCAAGAGCAGTTTAAAGGGATATAATGCTGTAATGGCTCATGATTATTATATGTAGTGATAGACGGGAGACCTGGGGTGGAGACTGCTTAGTTATGCAAAAAGACCTTATTCTTGAGATTAAAGGCTTCAGTTTCTCTAATTCGAGTAATGACGCCCAGCAGGACAAGGTGGTCCAGATGGTCATCTCGGCTACTAACTGTTTTCTGAGTAAATACCTAAAGCAGCAAAATACCAGTAGAAGCTGTCAAATGTGGGTGTCATGGCTGCAAAGAGTAGAGTGAATTTTATAAAAGATGCTTTTCCAAATTTCTGAGATTGTTGTAAGGCATGGATTTCAAGAGGAAGGAGAAAAAGGAAGAAATTATAAGAATAACTGTGCAAAAAAAAAAAAACAAACAAACAAACAACAAAACCAACAAACATACGTGACTTCTATTCTTTCAGAATTCATGCTAACTCACCCCAGCATGCTTTTGTTTTCATTCAGTGTTACTAAGATTTCTGCATAAACAGTCTGACCGCTCTTTTCAGTAACTGTAGGTTTTCCTTGTGTTAAAAAATGTCTCATGCTTCATTAAGAGTAAATAGAAATTCATCAACTTGGAGAATACAGTGGACTCATGTAGAGGAAGATTATTCTGCAAAGTCAAAATCTGATTCTCATCTTGTCAGATCCTTATGTATTTTTTCTTAAGTAAAACTACAAATTTTATTTTATAACTTCTATAGAATTGGAATTAAGAATAAAAATTTTTATTTCAATTTCAAACACTTGAAAGAAGTTATTTAGTAGAAAACGTCATGTGTGTGTTTGCTTCAAACTGGTCAAACCTACATTTCAAAACCATGGAATTTCCCAAGAAGGCCAAATTTGGTTTCATATGCTTCAATATGTAAATCCTGTTCTGTCCTAGAAACACTCATTAAAGTGTTTCTTTATTTAATTATTTTTGAAGACACGTTCTTGTTCCTTTCTTTATCTTATTGGAAAATGATGGTACTTTAAATCTGAAACCCTGCATTACTTTGAAATAGGACCATACAGATGGCTTTTTGGTAAGGGCTGCTCATTAATGCACTGAACACCCACCTGTGGTCAGAGAAAAAAAATAATCTTACTCTAATCAGATTTTACGGAAAGGCTTTTCACATTTAGCAGTAACATTACGTTTAAATTAAGAGCAGGAGAGCACCCGAACAACTGTATGGGAAATATAAATCCAGCTTACGTATGTTTCTGCCAATAGTCTGTAAAAAAAAAAAAAAAAGGACTGAAAAAATCACCTCCTAAGGAGGACAATTCTCTTCTGAAATGTTTATCTGATAGCAGAATATTTGAATATAATACTAGGCGTCTGAATACAACGGAAGATTTGCCTGTGGACTGAAATTTATCCTGTTTATTTCAACTGCGGAGCTGTGACATTCCTTTTTCCTCCTTGTTTCATGTTTCCTTCTCCACACAGAAAGCAATCCCAGATAAGCAGATTAATATGTGGGATAGCTCCTCTTCATTGTTCTGTGCCGCACTTCCAGCTTTTCGTAGCCAGTTGGACTTGTTAGGAGGAGCTAACCGATTGGTTGTTTCCTGGGCTCCGTTTCATAAATTATAGCCAGCATGCATGAGCATGATTCCTACAGTTGCAGTAATCCAGAGGCCTGTCAGTTCCTGACTTCATGCATGTTTATTCCTACTTGTTTTATAATATTGCCCTGGAATTTCCTGTCTTAGATAGTTTGCTATTGCATCTTCAGGACTCTGTGAGTAATTTTGACTTTTTCAACTTTGTTAATTATATACTGTAAACAAGAATGCTTGTGTTTAGAATGTAGTTCATTAGCAACTAACATTTGCACTTCTGTGCTGTATCAGCTCATGTACAGTTATCTTTGTAGCTTTTCTCTTGCTAGGGTTAACATCATGTTGCATGTGGTCACTGGAGTTGGGGTTCATTCATTTCTGAAACGGGCTGTGTTTGTTCCTCATAGTATTTGTGCTTCTATAGTAAAATATAGTGATGCTGCATTACAGCTTACTCATGCCTAATCAAGGCATATGGTGTGTTTTATGCTTTTGTACTGTTTGTACATTGTATACTAGCAATTGTGGTTGAGCTATTGAAGGAATGCACAAAATTCGCGGTGTACTCTATTATAAAGAACAAACACTTCCCTCCTAAGCCCCCATCCCCCCATCTTCTCTACATAAGAGCAGAGATAAAAAACAAAACAGCGAAACAGAAACAAAACAAACAGTAAAACAGTGGTGTTAACATCTGGTATTTTAAACAACTGTATCGCCTAATTAACCCCCTTTTTTCATGCAGTGCTGTTGTGCTTTTCTTAAGCTGTACGGGCTGTTTTTGTAGCAAGCTGAATGCCAGCATATTAGAGTTTACACATTTAAAAACAAAATCTCCTCACAGTGAATTAGAAACCAGTGGGAAATGCTGTTCAGGATCTGCAGTTTAATCTGATGGAGTTATCACAGTGACTCCCTGGTTGGTTTCCTGTGCGACTGGGGTTTAAAACAATAGAGCGGTAGATTGAAATCAGAAATTAGAAAGCTACCAATCTAGAGCTCTACACCTCTCTCGTAAATGCTGCAAGGTCATACCCATTGCTATAAATGCATTAGTTCACCTAAAGGACTTTCCATGCTGCTTGTTTTTTCCACTGGAAACATCATTTCATTGTGTGGTGCAATAAAGCTAGCATTTGTGGGTAAATAGCTTGGGTTCTGCTAAGAACTGCATACTTTCTGCTAGCAGGACTGCAGCCTTCACTATTTTCTATTAGCTTTCCTTCTTGAAGATTTTCAGTAACTTTTCAGATGGATTTATGTGAGTAAATAACTTTAAAACAGCAAAAGTTCTTCAGAGAGCTGACTTGCTCTACTCAGTGAATATGATAGCTTCCAGGGGTGTAAGATGCTTTTACAAAACTTCTGTAAAGTCTTTTTTGTAAGCAAACCTTGCTATTCTCTAACAGAAAAATAAGAATGCAGTATTGGCAATCCCCTACTGTAAAATTCTAATTTCACATAGTGTTTGGTTACATTTTCAAATTCTAAAACAAATAGAAGAGTTAACTCTTGAGTTTATGTGTATGGCAAAACAATTTCTTTTGTATTAGTATCGTTATACTTATTGAGCTGTTTGTAAGGAAGATGCATGTGTGTATTTCTTCAAAAGGTCAGTTACACTGTCCTGCAGCAAATGCAGTTTTGCTGTTTGCACATCTTGCATAGCAATGCTTAGAATCCATCAGACCACAGAATGAAAGTCAATTCTGTAGTGATACCACTGAAAGTACTTGCATTGGATTGGCTCAACAAAATAAACCAATTCCTCTGAATCATTTTATGAAGTTGAACAAAAAGTGTTTTGCTCATGCAGGTAATATTTGTGATAACTTCTGTCAGCTTTACCTTAATGGTCAGGTATAGTAAATAGCTACACTACTTACATACGTACTACAAAACCTCAACTACAGTGAAATTCATTTAACAGGGAAGGTATGCAATTAGTGAGCTGATGGATGATAGGAAAATCTGCTCTTTCTATGAATAATTCTGAAATAAGACATCATAAGACGTGAAAAGTTTGTTTTAGCGTTGTTTTTCTATGACATATGCAAAACTTGGACAAGGTGGTGCTGTGGGCTGAACTGTCAAGAGACTTGCCACTTCCTTAAATGAATGTTATTTATTTAACCTAGCCATGTTATTTAAGTCTGAATATGGCTATGTTATACGAGGTCAACAAAAATGAGATACACTAACTTATGGAAAAAAAACATTAATTTTTTAAGAGAGTTTTTTAAAGCAACATGCATGCTGCGATGTCAAGACGAGTGGTGTGGAAAATTGAGTACATGAAGCAGAGTACATGCACTGTTTCAGTACCAGACCTTTACTGATACAGAATTCTCTAGGTAAGATTTGGAATCTAACGTACTGCAAGCAGTGCCTACAGGCTGGATCAAAGCCCTTTTGTGCTGGATGCTGTTCAAACAAGTAGTAAAAGGCAGTCCCTGCCCTTACGAGATTATAAACCAAACAGGATGGTAGGCACAGGATGGAAGTACACACAGTTTAAACATAACCTTGGGCAAGTCATGGCAGGTCAGCAGCTCAAGGAGGAATGAAATCCTGGGATATATCTGATCCATGCCATTGTATTTGACATACAAAGAAAAAGAAAAAGAAGTGGGGCACTGGAGTTTAGGGCTCGATCATAGAGGCAGCATGGATATGTTGTGAGAAGGGTAATCAAGTCTTTTTTCAGGACCAGGGGAGAATTTGCATACACTGAGTGTTGTACTGCTTCATGTATATATGTTTTCCTAATTCTGAATTCAGTGCCTGCTAGACTACACATGCTATTCTCAACGGAAACTTAGTCCCCTGCTTTGTTAACTAAGCATTCCAGTGTTTTATGTCCACTCTAGGAAGTCCAGACAGCTGTGTTTTTCAGAACTCTTCAAAGTTTTTCCCAGTTGCTTAATAGAGTTTCACATTTGCATTCTTGTTTAGAACATGACAGATACTTTTCTGTATAAAGTCAAGGAAAAAAAGCTCATGTTATAGCTTGTATATAATCACTACCCCAAGCCCTCCTGACTGAATGCAAGGTAAAGATGAAGAAACGCTTTCATATGTAATTTGGAAGAGCTTATGAGAAGAACTAAAATCCCCTTTAAACTGAAGTTTACAGCTGTGGTGCTGTGCTATTGAGGTGTCCATTCCAGAAAGACAATTTATGTAAAAACTCCAATGTGCTTTAGAAAAGTCTTCTGTAAACATTTAGCTTATGAATTTTCAGAACTGTCTGCTCAGTCCAGCACTAGAATCCTGCTTTGTGTCTGTGTTACGGCCTCCTGATGGCAGTTAATTGTAAACCATTTGGAGCCAGTAAAGCATTTTTTTTTCCATTTGCGCTTCAGTGTGCCAGATGTCAGCCCTGGGAAGAAGCCTTCATCCCAAAATTGAAAACAGACATTTTTTTTTTTCGGAAGAAACGTGCCCATCTTTGGCACTGCTCTTTATGCAGACAACTGAGAAAAGTGATCCTACAAAATCACATAGCAGTGTGAGAACTGCTTAGCAGGGCAGTTAGCACGGGCCCTTGCTTCTTCCACTAACTCATGGCAGCGCTGGGGATTAAGCACAGGTCAACATACATAAAGGAACTGCAAGAGTCTTCCACTACTCTCACAATGTAATTACTTGAATTATAACAGCAAGTAACTTACAGAACATCACTGCTTATCCTGGATTTTTTTCTTGTGCTCCTTGGTTTTACAAATTCAGAATGCTTTGGCTTCATGGAAGAATGTACCAATATGGTTGGCTTGCTCTGCTTTTATGTTACAATCTTTCATACAAAGCATAAAGAGCTAATAACAAGAAATTCAGAGTTTACACACACAGAATATGTGAACTTTGCCTAAAGCGAACTGAATTTTTACTTCTCTTTTTTTTTTTTTTTAATCAGTGATCAATTTACATTCCTAAGTTAACTCTGTGCAATGTAAAATTTTTCCAGAGTTTGAAAACAAATAGCTGAAGAGAAATAAAATGTATTTTTTTTCTTTTAAATGGGCAAAGTGCTCCTTTCTTCCTTGCTGATCGTTAGGAGTTAAAACAGCCTTGGAAAAAGAATGTAACCACATCAGAACAATAACACATTATATCCTCTTAAGACAACATAGATATATCTGTGATATATGTGTTCTGGCAGAGCACTCATCACATTCAAAGCTGTTGAGTTTATAGAGAGAGGAGAGGACAAGAAAGTCTACAGGGGAAAAAAAAACGAAGTTCCAATCTTATTTGGCATTAGGAGGAAACAAAAGTAAAGAAGTGGGAATGTTGAAGCTAAAATTATCTGTTCAAATGAGTATCTTCAAAGCATCTTGAAAATACTGTTTTATACTTTTAAACAAAGTGTGTGACACAGCTTAGCCCTGAGGGGAGAAGAAAAATCTTCAGGTAGCATTATTAATGAGGCAGCTTTGGCATCCTTGTGTAATGTTGTTGCTACACTGACTTTCTGAAAAATATAGTAGAGTGAGTGTACTGATACTCACTTCAAAGTTGTACGTGTTGTCATTCATATCAGGTGAGCATTTATGTTTGTATATATTAAGGAAAAGGCTCCAGCAAAAACAGTGCAGGTTGTTTGAACGTATTCACAGTCTCAAGGATAGGATTGCCTTGGTTTCCTTTTGTACATGTGAAGGAGTTATAATCTGTTTGTATGTACCTGAGTGAAAGTAAATGATGCTGCACAAAGGAGAATACAGATGTGTTTTGCTTTTCAGGCAGCAACACATTCTCTCCTCAACTAGCAGAGCTGCTGGCTGCTGTGCAGAGAACTCACTGTTCCTTCAGGGTCTCACTGGAACCTGCTGTTCTCTGTATTAGAAACGATACTGTCTCCTGTATTAAAAAGTCTGCTGAGAGGCTTTACCTGCCTCAGTGACTCAGGGAGCCAGCAAAGCTCAGGTCTGTATTAGCCTGGGATTTGAGTTAAAGCACACACACACTCCGTTAGCTTTCTTGATGCATCATATCCTACGTATAATGTCATCTCCAATGCTGCTAAGCTAATGCAGACCAAAAATGTTCTTGAATTTTCATGATGAGAGATTCTCAGTGAAGGCTGCAAGTATACAGTATGGACCCTGCCAGAGTCAAATCTAAAATCATTCCAGTTCAGTAATAGGTTTGGAAAGATGATAAAAGGAGAGAAATAGCAATGTGTGTATTAGTATTATCTGTATTCTTTCTGCTTGATGTGTGTTTGGAAGTTGCCAGAGGGAAAGTTAAAATCTGAAGTGGAAGATAAAAAGTAAGATGACTTCATGGCCTCTGACAGAAAAGGCTCCAGATGGAGATGCTGTAGGACCTGCAGAGTTGCTAAACATTTTGCTGTGTAAACTGAGCTGGCAGAGCCTGAAAGAAGCTTTTACCTTTGCCTGAAGCTTTGTACTCTTCTACTGTTTTGTTTGTTTGTTTGTTTGTTTGTTTTTTAATTGCAATTATCCACTGTATGTAGGTATGTTAGACAAGAGGAGATAGGAAAGCAGTAGCTCTTACTATTCAAGACTTTCAGTCTGTGACTCAAGAAGTTTATCATGATAGTTGTACTTCCCATTTGCTTATTCTGTCTTAGAATTTTGAAAATATAGGCCTTCACTTAATATCAATCTCCCTAGCATCATTATTTCTATAGCATAAAAATAAATGGATTTTTGCGTGCATTATTTATAATGATATACCCTCAAAACAAAGTTGGTGTATGGTGTATGTACATAAAAATACACATGCACAGCTTACATTCTTATTTTTTTGCTAATTTTATGTGCTGTTTTTAAATTTTAGATGTAAGATTTCATTCAATCTGCACCATAATGTTTTTAGTATTGGTGTCTGAAATAAATACTTAGCGAAGTTTAAATGTAGTTTTTCTATTTTTTGTCTTACTATCAAGTGATTTGATCCTTAAGCTGTTTGAGGTTTGGATATCAGTGGGAAGGGTTGAAGATTCATTAATTTACAGGCAATGAGTCTGTGTTAATTTCTATCCTTCTGCCTCTTCTTACCTGTCTCATGAGTAAAGTAATACAGAAGAGAAAATAAATTTGTATGAAAATGCTTTTTCTATTTTCTTTTGTCTATGATACATACGTGGACATAAAACTGCTCTGGCAAGGAGACTCTTATGTGTATAAATAATCATCACGCAGAGAAAAGCTATAAAATCCAAATTAGATGTGTAACCACTCTTAAATTAAATCAAAGGCTGGATTTTTAATCTTCCACTTTTCAGAGTCTGAACGCTCTATACAGTTTCTGGACTCAACTCACATGAAGGCCTGAACATCTGTGGCTCATCCACTTAAACAGATGGCAAGGTCTGTGATGTCCCAGGCATTTGCAGCGTCTGGCACAAATGTGTTTTTACATCCACCTATCTTTGACCATTAAAAAGCCTGGCCTTCTTCCAGACTTTTGGTATATGAAATTTCTATCTGCATGTTATGTTTGAACTTGAGGGACATAAAATCTTTTATTTGGCTCTGTTATCACCATATTGATGTTTTCTATGAAGACATTTAATTATGAAGAGAGGGGTATTTGTTAATTACTGAGCTGTTTTATGATAGATTCCCATATAATAGATATAGAACAGCATGTGTGTATACAGTAAAACAATTAAGTGAGATGTGAAAAGATCAGCTATTGATAAGCTGTGCATTTAATTAAAATGAAAAGGTATTGGATCATCAACCTGATGTTCTGCTAATCAACACTGTGGATTCTAAATGCAATTCTCTCTTTACAAAACGTGTTGCTCTGAACAGTCTCCTGATTGCAAAACAGAGTTCAAGAACATAAACCTCAGTCATTACAGCCATTTCCTGAAGCCTTCTCACAGAACTAACACGAAAGGTTTTTATGAAAACATTCACATTCAATTGCCTGATCTTGTGCTGAGTGGTGGGAATACTGTTATGTAGGATAACCCACAGGAAGAGAGTGATAACATTGGCATTTCCCAAAAAGTGCAATACAGACTGATCAAATGGCAGTCTTCTAGTAATATTTCTGTGCAAGAAGAATAATGGCAGAGAACATTTAAAATCCACATAAAGGTAGCACTAGAAAATAGCTTTATCACTGTAATGGGTCTATAGGGCCTTCTATTCCAGGTTGCAGTGTAATGGGGAAAAAATAGCAATATCAGAAATGGAGGGGAAAGGCATTTTTCTGTAGGACTTTTAGCAACAGTTTTTGGTGTAGTTGCTGGTGTGAGGATAAGAGCCTGGAAAAATGTATGCAACAATTGCAACAATCCTTTCAGAATCCATTAATTGAAAAGCTGGGAAATGTCTTCCTCACTTAATAATGCATTTAGCAGTTGTACTGAGACTTGAAGGCAGTGCTTTATGGCTTTAAGTCTTGGTTTTTCTGGAGATGTTGCAATACCTTCTTTCTGAAATGCTACACGTACATGATGCTTTTTAATGGAAAAAAACTGCTTATTTTGGATATTATTTTCCTCTAGCTTCAGCTACCAACTTTATCTCTTAATAAGTTTTATTGCAGCTTAAGAGCAAAATATCACCTTCCAACCCTGTTATTAACGTGTGATAAAATCATTACAAATACTTTCCAGTGCTGGCTAAGATACTAAGGTTTTTAATATAATCTCTGGTCTCAGATAGTCTTGATCTGTCTCAGCTATGTGGAGCATTACTTTAAAATTCCTCTCTTCATTTGAAGCTTTTCATCCTCAGAAGGTTTTCATGGCTCATCACAGTTGTCACCTTCAGAGATATTAAGCAATTTACCATGTGTGTTGTGTAAGCATTAAGATGGTCTGTTCTGGAAAAAAAACACCCTTATATCCTTTGAAGTTTATTCTCCCTAATATCTCGTTCTTCAAGACTTTTTGTATCAAAATTCACTGCAAGGTGGCTGCTAGCAGTTATAAATGTGTTTTTCTGATAGCAAGCAAAGTTGGTGGTGTTACTGGGATTGATTTATGTATCTATTTATTTATGTATTATCTGAAATGGTAGCTGTTTGCAAGGCTGCTGCGTCAGAATTCTTAACAAAGCAGGAATGAAGTGCACTCTGGACTTGAGGCACCCATCTTACCCAGCTATGGCCTTATTATTCAGGCTTTTAGTAGGGGGAAAATGTATACATATGTTATTCATATATATTATTATTTATTCATATATACACATACATACTTTTCCCTCTGCATATCTTGAAGAGAGCACGTGAGATGATGTTGAAATTACGTTTTCTTGCAGAAAATCTTCTGAAGGTGAAATTTCCATAGTATGAAATATGTTGTGTCCATTGTGCTCTGGAGTCTGGCAGGAGCTACAGCAGCGGTATTTGAGGGTATGAAGCCAGAGTGAAGGGAGACAAACCTGGTGAACCCTTGTTGGATCTTCCTGCTGGGAATGACCCCTGAGGAGTGCCTCCATTTCTGTTGTCCCTGGCCATCATGCTTGCTGACAATACTGTTCCTGCAAATGTATTTGCAGTTTCTGTGGAAGATCAGGGGTCCACAGTTCAAGCTTGCATCACAGCCAAGTTTTGTTTAGCTTTCAGAAGTACAAATCTGTCCACCACATCTGCTTTTCACCTTATAGAGCAGTATTTTTGGGGGGCAACTTCTTAGCCTTCTCCCACAGACCAGCTTTCTGATCGACTCTCTGCTTGCTCAGGGAGGCAGGTTCTCTCCAACCTACTGCGCGCTGTTTGCCTAATGAAGGGCAGTTCCCCACAGAACACCTTTTGGGTATGAGGAATTCTTCCTTCTGGCATAGGGACTGTGCTTTACTTCTCATGGGATGTGTACTGCCTGCAGCACCTGCTGTGGGCTTTGTATCTATAGTTTTGGATGTGGTCCATCACTAAGTGACCCTTAGCGTACATGGACTATCTTCCCTTTCCTGCTTCAGTTGTATTGCTATCTGGGAGTTTTGTACCAAAAGACTTGAGAACTGCTTAAAAAAACCTCAACGGAGGCTTTTCCATGGGAACCTTTATCTAGGCACACTGAGGTGTTTATGTTTATGGTATATAAAGACAGCTCAAAGAAAAGGCACAGAATATTTTGAAGTGCACAAGAAATTAATTAATTTCAGTGGAAGTATGTGCTTGAAATTAGGCAATAATAAAACACCTTGCAGTGTTCTGTTAAAAATGCATTTTAAAGTGAGTGCAAGGTTTGAAAAATGTAACTTTTCCCCTATTTTGTTGCTTTCATTATTTTTATATTAAAGCTTGCTAGTTTTACTGTTCATCAGGTTAATTAATTGGCAGCTTAACAGGCAACAATTTTTTTAAGCACACTATTTGCTTATGTTTTTATTGATTTTCTTCACACCCCACAGTGTCTGACATCAGTCTATCCAATACACACATACTTTAATCTGAATCGAGTTTCAACCTTTCTGGGAGGAAATATCTTATCGTGTTGCTTCAGGGAAGCAGCTGATACTCATATAAAGTCAAAAGTCCAAAATTTGGATCAATAGTTCCTTAGGAAATCTGAAGTAACATACTGATGTTGCTTCAGGGAGTTAATCCATGAACAGACATTCTGTGAACAGAAAATTGTTTCTGGCTAACAAAATGTACAATACAAGTATATTATATACATTGCATGTACAGTATATATACATGTGACTAGGTGGAATAATTCTGGCTCTGGAACTACAATCAAAACTTAGAAGCGCTGCTTTGAGTGCAGTTTTACTGACACATACACCAAATATTTTAGTGTGTTATACTCTGTGATCGTTAGTTATTCACTAATGGCTGAATTAAGACAGTTGAATTGAGAAGCAAATCATACCATTGTGATAGAATGACAACTTATCATAATATATTGGCTTTATTATTATTCCTTTTTTTCCCCCTAGTTGCTACTTAAATTAATTTTCTTATCATTCAAATACGTAAATCATCAGCTGTCAAATAGTAATTTTGGAATTCAGTTACTTTTTTATTTACAAAAGTCAGTGAAATAGCTTATATAAGACCATAGGTTGCAAATAACCTATTTTAAAAGCACAATGGTAAAAGCATTTATAATATGAATCTCTCAGTGAAACAGCATTTTAAACGTAATTATTCTAAAAGCCCTAGATTTAAACAAAGCCATGGGTAGGCTTGACACCATATTCAATTCCAAAAGTCAAGAAACAATGATGTTTTATATGCTGTGCACCTAGTACCTGATTTCAGTTTGGATCTCTGAAACCAAAATGCAGATCACAGAAAACATACAGCTGCAGGAAGACTTTAGGGCTACTGCTGCCAGTTACTACACTGTAGATCACTCTATAAAGGAAAAGGAACAGTCTTGGGCAGCAGTTTCAGATACATTTTCTGCCTGCTCTGCAACATCATGGGTTTAATTTCTTTTTTTTTTAGAGGATTTTAATCTACTGATTACATCTGCCTCTGCGTGTCCACGTCTCTCCTCTTCCTGTACTTCAACCTAATCCTCACCTTTGACAATTTCTCCCGTATTTCCTTTTGTCAGTCTATCATGGACTTTTCTCTCTTCTCATTAGCCATATTGATTTCAATTTCTACTTTTCTCTGTTATCCCATCCTTCCCGTCACTTCTCCACGTCAGTCTTTATCTCTTCTTTCCAGGCACTTTGACTCCCTGATGTATTGACATAGCTTCCTGTGTTTCAGTACTTGCCATGACTCAAAATCATGATCAGTCTTGAAAAGGAGAGTCTTACTGGTTAAAAATACCCACACCTGCTCTGTATTTGGGATGTCAGTCCACTATAATTTTCTGGTTGTAGATATACTGCATATCCTTCTCAGTCTTGGCATGCTCCTGCACAGCATAGATGTCATGTCTGCACAGGCTGAAATAAGATAGAAGATTGATCAGTTAGTCTAAGTCTGAAAACTTAGCTGCCAGACCTGGCACCTCTTGTGCACATGTCAAATAATGCATTGTTTTTTTCCTTTCGCCCAGATGTTCTATTATTTGCAAATATTTACAGGGCTAACTGAAAGTACGTATCTGGTCTTTTTAATTTATCCAACTTTTCCTTTCATTGCATTCTGCAGATTCGCTGAACTCTGTAGCTAATCTGTGCCCCAAAAACTCATTTTGAAGTAACAGTCTGTTAAGGCATGGGTGTCCAACCTCTTGGCATGTCACGGCCATACTGAGTGAAGAGAAATCGTCTTGGGCCACATATAAAATATATAACTTAATTTATGTATATAGGAAAGAAAGCTTTTTTTTTTTTTAATATATATTTATTAAGACATAAAAAAAGAGAGCAACAAAAACTTAAAAGTAGTAGGATATTTGACTTTGTTTTTGTGAAACTAATGCATCATCCTACTTTGATGGCAGTAGTTGCAGTTCTCAGTGAGCTCTCAAGATGTCTGTCAGAGATTTTTGATGAAATTTTACATTTAGCTTTGTCCTTGAAACTACTTGTCCACAAATGTATGTACTGCCAAAATGTGATAACATGAGTGAGGCATGACTGTGAAGTAAGCGTTATTTCTCTCTGGTAAGACAAGCTTATAGAAGTCTGGTAAAGAGATGTAATCAGACATTTGAGTTGAATATCTGATTCCAACTTTACACATTCCTTTTGAAAATTCGCATGTAATGTATTGAAAATGGAGCTGCAAATATACAAAAAAATTGGTGATTTTTTCAGCAATCTTGAAACTTGTTCTCAAATTCCCTAATCAAAACAGAAAGCACAGCTGCATATTTTTCACTGTTCACACAACTGTGTTTAGCCACTGTATCAAAATGCACGAAATAATCTGCCATAACATAGAAAGAGAAATCATAGAAACCATAGAATTGCTCAGATTGGAAAGGACCTTAAAGATCATCAAGTCTAATCACAACCTAACCATACTACCCTAACAACCCTCTACTAAATCATGTCCCTGAGCACCACATCCAAACAGTTTTTAAACACATCCAGGGATGGTGACTCAACCACCTCCCTGAGGAGCCTATTCCAGTGCTTAACAACCCTTTCTGTAAAGAATTTCTTCCTGATATCTAACCTAAACCTCCCCTGGCACAACTTGAGGCCGTTTCCCTTCATCCTATCACCTGTCATCGCTCTCACTACAATCCCTTTCAGGCACTGGAAGAAAGCAATAAGGTCTCCCCTCAGCCTCCTATTCCCTATACTAAACAGCCCCAGTTCCTTCCCTAAACTAAACAACTCCAGTCTCTCCTTGTAGGCATATTCTCCCAGACCTTCACAAGCCTTGTTGCCCTTCTTTGGACCTACTCCAGCACCTCAATGTCCTTTCTGTACTGAGGTGCCCAAAACCAAACATGCTACTTGAGGTGGGGCTTCACCAGTGCCAAGGGCAGGATTACTTCCCTAGTCCTGCTCATCACACCATTCCTGATACAAGCAAGCCAGGATGCCATTGGCCTTCTTGGCCACCTGGGCACACTGCTGGCTCATATTCAGCTGACTGTCCATTAGTACACCAAGGTCCCTTTTCGTCAGGCAGCTTGCCAGCAATTCCTCCCCAAGTCTGTAGGGTTGCCCAGGGTTGTTGTGACCAAAATACAGGATCCAACACTTGGCCCTATGAAACTCATAGTTTACCTTGGCCAGTCAATCCAGTCTATCCATGTCCCTCTGTAGTGCCTTTCTGCCTTCCAGCAGATCTACACTTTCCCCTTAACTTGAGCTGGCACGCCCTGATTTCAGCTCGGACTGTGCTGATCACACACTGATATTAGGTTCCGTGGGAGATACGTGCACACCACAGGCTGAGGCCAGCCACTCAGCGAAGTAGAGTCACTGCCATGATAGCACGGTGTGGGCGGCGGCCACAGGATGGGCTGGGCCGCATGTGGCCCACAGGCTGGACATGCCTGTGTTTAGAAAAATGACACTGCAAACAAATTAAGTTTGGCAAAATTTATCAGCAACTGAAAATGGATTCATATGAGAAGAGCAGTAGAGGAATTTTATCTAAGGGTTGTGTAGCCTGAGGGTTGTTATCAGCCCTTATTCTGTGAGCCTTTCCTATGTTTCATTAAGGGTGATAAGACACGTATGGTACATTTCAGAAAGCTTTGGGAAGGGAAGCTCATGGCGTCAAAGGTGTGATGGGACTAGGCTTTATGGCAGCCAGTTTCACGATGATTAAATGATGGCCTCTTTGGCAGTATTTGTTGCTTTACTTTCTCTTGTAGATGGGAGTTGGTTTACACAGTTGCCCCTAAGCAAGCACAGGTGTTTGCTGTAGTCTGACAAATCACAGCTGAGTACAAGCATTAGCTTGGCTTGAGCTACAGCTGACCATCTGGACCCTGAATTTCTAAAGGATTCTTTCCAAATCGGGCTTAGCATTCCCCTCTGCTACGTAGTCATCTGGTTTTAATTCCGTTTCTTGGGAAATATGTTGCTGATATGTACAGGGCAGATTCTGTACAAAGAGCAATATTTTGCCCTTAATATAAAGCTATTTTAGAGCACTCTTTTTTTTTTTTTTCCTTTTAATCTAGTTCAAATAAAAACATGGTTCTCCCAATTCCAGTGTGCATTGGAAAGCATTTTTCAAAGCTTTCCAAAAGCTTTTAAGTGGAAATGGAAGTTTTAAATTCAGGATTAGGGCATTAATTTCTCACACCAAATTTCTTAAGGCAGTTGCGTAAATGTTCTAAGTGCCATTAATTTTGTATTTGTTAAAAAATAAACAGAAAGAGAACTCCTAGGTAATACTTCCTATTTCCTGCTTCACCATACCATGTGAATGGTGAGAGATAATAGAATAGTTTGGTTTAAATAAGACAGATTTACAAAAGTATCTCCCTAGATCCAGTCTCTCCTCTCCAGGGTGAAGTCAGGAATGAATCTTTATATTGAAATGTGTGTCAGAGCTGTCTAAAAGTATTTTAAAGTGCACAGAGTTCTTTCAATTGCTTAAGAGAATACCTATTTTGTTGAGCATCTGACAAATACTTGTGACACTATATAGTTGTACATGCAACATAAAATCAGGAAAAAAAAAATTTTATTAACAATCTTCTATTTCATTTTAATTATAGTATATTAAATTGCAGGTTGAGTTTGAAAAGGACCTTTGGAGATCAACAGCCACATCAAGCAGGGTCAGGCGAGCAGATGGCTCAGGCCCATGCCCTGTTGGATATCTCCAATAATGTTTCTGAATGCTTATTTTAAGTTTATTTCTATATTTTTCTATTAAAAGAATATCTTTCCAACATAAGCTTTTAGGAAAGTACCTATTGTCATGTATTTGGTAGGGAAAGTATCTTCTTGATGGGAAGATACTTTTAGGATGATTTTTCCCTAAAAACAACTTGAGTTCCTTAGACGAAATAGGGACAAAAATTTTATGGCTGTGAGTTATGATAAAGTTTGAAAATTCTTTTATAAATAAGTTTGGGGGGAAAAAAAGAAAAAAAAAGAAAAAAGGATTGCCTCTGGACTTACTCAGTTATAACAAACACAGAGACCTGAGACAGCACTATGTCTACAAAATATAATAATTTACAATAAATAACAAGGATGTCTTGACTCTAGCCAGCAAAAGCTGGGGCAAACAGGAAAGAAAAACAACATGTATCTGAGTTTATCCCCAAACAGTTTGCAGAATAAAGGTTATTTTCATTCGTATGCATCTCTAGAATGAACAGGCTCACTCTTTGTTGACTGAAAGATAAAAGCTCTGCAGATCTTTGTATGTATTTCTATAGTAAAAATACACATTGCCATATTGAGAAGAATGTAGTGGTAAATACTTGGATATTTACCTATGGTGGAGTACTGCCTACCCTGCTTTGTTCTTTACTTTTGTTGTTCTTCCTTTATTGAATGTTTGTATATTGCACAGCTGCTGGCATTTGTAACTTTCAAATTAATCTCTATATGCCCTTTGTCTAGATATTACTGCACTAAAGGAAGGAATGTGTAAAACAAATCTTTTTAAATACAGTAGATAAAGTACATATATTAGAATATTGTTTATGTGATTTCATTAAAAGTTGCAAGTTTTTAAAAACTGCTGAAATAGGAAGTCAAGTGACAGATTTTGCTGAGCGAAATAGTCTTCTTCAGTGTCTTGGACATGAGAAGAACTCAAGTGACAGTGACAAGTTACTATCCTGCAGGAATATTTCACATCATCAGGTACTCTCTTTTAAAGGCTAAGATAAATCTGTAAATACTTGGCATTGACTGTGTCTGAGCTGAGTTTTGTCAGAAGATTTTGACATGTTTCTTAAACATGAGCTCACAACTCTACCTACAAAGTATGTGTTGGCTCTGTGGAGTGCCATCATGATAAAACACAGGATGTATTTTGTGCTTAGTGGGTTGACATCCCAATTAATAAAACAGCTGCAGTGGATGCAGTCTACCCAGATCCCTCTGCAGATATTTCCTGTGCTACAGAATCATATAAGATGGAAAAGACCTGACCAAGTATGGTGACCTCGATCTCCTGCACTGATCATGTGATGACACTGAAGATGACCTGCTCTGTGACCTTCCCTGGCAGCAGGGTCAGACTGACAGATGACAGATCCCCAGATCCTGCTTTCTGCCCTTATATACAAGCATCATATTTGCTAATCTCCAGTCTACTGAGTCTTCCTTTCTAGGCCAAGATTGTTGGTAAATGATTTAAAGTGCCAAGGTAAGCACTTCTGGCAGCTACCCCAGTACCCTTTTTCGGATCCCATCTGACTCTGTATGATCAATGCATGTACATTCCCCCTTGAATTAAGAGGGCTTCATTGTGCTAGCCTCTGTTTTTGTCCAGGCTTTGTGTAATACCTCCATCTCTTCAGCACAGAGCAAGACCTTTTACTGGACACAGTACTCCTCCAGACCTGGCATCCCCAGCATTGAGCAGAAGAGAAGAATCCCCTGTCTCAGCATCCTAATGCAGCCTTCTTTGCCACAGGCTCACATTGCTAGTTCATGTTCCACTTGCTGTCTCCCAGGACCACAGGGGCTTTTTCTGCAGACCTAAGAGGATCAGGTGCAGAAAGAAAGTGGAGAGAGCCTTGCAGGCTGCACAGGTCACTGTCTCCAGAGGTGGGTGAGTCCTTGTGGACTACAAGGCAAGAGCATTTGGTGATGGGCAAATGTTATGAGGAAACACTGTTCATGGAAATGTGTGAGATTCCCCATAGGCTTTCTTGGGGAACATCTGAAAGTGGGTGAAGCTGGATGAGGAAGAAAGCAGGGGGCTCAGACAGCTCCCTTTTCTCTCTGTCAGAGAATCTCAGAGAGCTCCATGGAGTGCCACCATGATAAAAGGATCTCCTTTGTGCTAAAATGGCTGATGTCCACCTTGATAAAACAGTCGTAATGACTGGTGGTCAAGATTGGCTGAAGCAAGTATAAGGGTGTATTTGGTTGTTAGAAAAGATACTAGTTCTTGGGGTAAGCTAGATCAAATGCTCCATCAAGCAGCCAGAGCAGTGGGACAACAGGGCCCATGCAGATGCTGCCCACAGGCTCAGGCTGATTCTTTAAGACTTATTTGTCATTTATCATAGTCCTTAACCTGCTGAGCATTTCCAAGTCTAAAATGTGGATGTGGCTACATAATGCTGGGTTTCCAAGAGAAGAACATCCAGTTAGGTTTGATATTAGGAAAAATTTTGTCTCAGAAGGAGACAAAAATGGTGAGGTATTGGAAGAGGCTGCCCAGAGAAGTGGTGGAGTCACCATCTCTGGAGGTGTTCAAGAAATGCGGACACATGGCATGTGGTATGTGGGCATGGAGGTGATGCATCAATAGCTAGACTAGATGACCTAGGCTACAGCCCTGGCAGGGGGTACGCACCACCTATCCTGGTCATGACAACTGCCTCCACTCAGACATAATTTCTAATGGAAGAAGCATCTGTGCAGACCATGGTCTATGGGAAGTTGTAGAAAAGAGTAGAGTAGAGTGGCAAGCTCTTGGAAAAGAGTAGAGTGGCAAACTTCTTTCCTGTGTAAGATGTGCCTAGCTGGAGGACCTGCTGCAATAGTTCACTGATGTGCAGGAGACAGTCAAAAGTCTGTGTGCTATCAGGGAGGCAGAGGAGTCAGACACATACATGTACAGCCTGCACTGGGGCCAAACAGCCCCAAACTGCCCCACTGGCTTATCCATTTGGAGAGGAACAGTGATGAGAAATGGCAAATTGCCACAAGAAAGACTAACAAGAGGAAAAAGCCTCAAAGACTGAGGTGCCTTTGCAGAATTACTTCACAGCTCTCTCTTCTCTCACGGCTGAGAAGGAAAAAGAAACAATAACAGGTATGTTATCTGAACTGGATAAGGCAGCCAAACCTTCTCCCCGCTGCATAACAACTAGTGAACCTAAGAAAAAGCGATGGGTGATAGCAGTGGGTGATTATCTTCTGAGGGGTACATAAGCATCCATTTGTTGCCCTTACCTGCAATCTAGAGAGGTCTGCTAGGTCTGCTTTCTGGGGGCCCACATCAAGGACCTGACAGAGAGGCTGCCAGACCTTGTACATCTCACAGACTACTGCACTCTGCTGCTGTTTCCCATAAGCACCAGTGACACAACTGTTAGCAATCTGAAGAATATCAAGAGGGACTACAAGGAGCTGGGAGCAGCAGTGAAGAACTTGGGAGCACGGGTAGTCTTCTTATCAATCCTCCAGGTTAGGGTAATAGGGAAGGAAAGGACTGGCAGAATTAAGAAAACCAGTAAATGGTTAAGGGAGTAGTGTTGTTGTGAACAGGGCTTTGGCTAATTTACATCATGAAATTAATTCTGAGAAATCTGGTTTTCTGGGGTATGACAGGGTTAATCTGTCAGACAAGGCAAGACCATCTTTGGCAGCAAGCTTTCCAAATTTTATCAGGATGGCTTTAAACTAGAATTGCTGGGGTGGGGATCCTCAAATCATTGCACTTTGCTGACAGTGGTAATGGATGCCCTGGGCCTGGAGCTGGATCACAGGCCAGTAAGACGGCACCTAAGGTACAGGGTAAGGGAACTCTAATTGGTAAATCAGCTTCAATGGGAGCTCTACTCAAGTGCCTGTATGCCAGTGTGCGGAGCTGGGAAACAAGCAGGAGGAACTGCAGGCATGTGCATGCCTATGGGGCTATGATGTCATTGGCATCATGAAATGTGGTGGGATGACTCCCACATGGTATAAAGTCTTTAGGAAAGACAGGCAGGGGAGAATCATAGAATCACAGAATCACCAAAGCTGGAAAAGACTCAAGATCATTCAGTCCAACCATCCACCCATCACCAACAGTTCTCACTAAACCATGTCCCTCAACACAACGTCCAAACATTCCTTGAACATCTCCAGGTCAGTGACTCCATCACTCCCCTGTGCAGCCCATTGCACTGCCTGACCACTCTTTCAGAAAAGTAGTATTTCCTAACATCTAGCATCTCCCCTGGCGCAGCTTGAAGCCATTCCCTCTATTCCTATCACCAGTTACATGAAAGAAGAGGCCGACCCCTGCTCACTACAACCTCTCTTCAGGTAGTTGTAGAGAGCAATAAAGTCTCCCCTGAACCTCCTCTTCTCCAGACTGAACAATCCCAGCTCCTTCAGTCGCTCCTCATAAGGCCTGTGCTCCAGACCCCTCACCAGCTTTGTTGCCCTTCTATGAACATGCTCCAGGGCCTCAATGTCTTTCTTGTAGTGAGGGGCCCAAAACTGGACACAGTACTCGAGGTGTGACCTCACCAGAGCTGAGTACAGGGGGACAATCACTTCCCTCTTCCTGCTGGTAGCACTGTTTCTGACGCAAGCTGGGATGCCATTGGCCTTCTTGGCCACCCGGGCACACTGCTGGCTCATGTTCAGGGGAGGGGGGTACTGTCCTCTACATCAGTGACCACCTAGAGTCCATGGAGCACCACCTGAGGATAGACAAGGAACTGATAAAGAGCTTATGAGTTAGGGTGAAAGGGAAGGGGGGGGAAGGAGACATTGTAGTGACGGTATGCCACAGGCCACCTGTACAGGAAGACCATGTGAATGATGCCTCTAAAGGCATATAAAGAGACAGCTTCACATTCACAAAACATGACTCTCATGGAAACTTCATCCATATATCCATTGGAGGGACAACACTGAACTGCACCAGAAATCAAAGAGGTTCCTGGAATGCGTTGATGATAGCTTCCTCTTCCAAGTAGTATAGGAACCCACAAGAAAAGGTGCTAAGCTTGATCTTGTCCTCACTGAGGAGGAGCTGGTGACTAATGTGAAGCTAAAGGGCAGCCTTGGCTGTACTTACCACAAAATGGTGGAGTTCAAAATCTTTAGTGTGTCGAAGAGGATATACAGCAAGCTTGCTACTCTGGACTTCAAGAGAACAGACTTTGAACTCTCTAGGGAAATGCTTGGCAAGGTGATGTGGGAAAAAGCCCTGGAGGGGAGAGGGGCCCAAAAAAGCTGGTCAGTATTCAAGGACCATCTCCTCCAAGCCCAGAAGCAGTGCATCCTGAGAAGAAGGAAGGCAGGCAAGAATACCAGGAGACCTCCATGGATCAACTAGGAGCTCCTGGACTTAAGCTTGAAAAGAAAGTCTATAGGGAGTGGAATCAGGAACAGATTATCTGAGAGGACTACAAAGAAGCTGTCAAGGCAGACAGGGATCAAAGTTACTGTCATGGTTTTGCGATTTTTGTGGTTTTTGGTATTCCACAACATTCCTTAAATCGTTGACAGTTACAAAAGCTAAAACTCCAGCAGAATTAAATCTAGGTAGGGACATTATGAAGAACATGAAGAAATTCTACAGATATATCAGTGATAAAAAGAAGTCAGTGGGCCCTCTCCAGAAGGAAACTGGAGACCCGGTCACGAGGGATACAGAGAAACCTGAGGTGATCAATGACTTCTTTGCCTCAGTCTTCACTGGTAAGGGCTCGACCCATACCGCCCAAGTTGTAGAAAGCAATGGAAAGAACTTGGAGAAGGTAGATCTGCCTACTGTAAGTGAAGATGAGGTTTGAGACCACCTAAAGAACTTGAAGGGGGACAAGTCCATGGGACCAGACCAGATCCATCCATGGGTTCTGAGAGAATTCACAGATGAAGTTACCAAGTCATTATCCATCTGGTGAAGTTCCCTGTTTGGAAAAGGGAAAACACAACCCCCCCCATTTTTCAAGAAGAGGGAAAAAAAAAAATCCATGAAACTGAAAGTCCATAGGCCAGTCATTCTCACCTCTGTACCTGGCAAGATCGTGGAGCAGATCCTCTTGAAGTCCCTACTGAAGGAAATGGAAAATAAAGACAAGGTGATTGGTGGTAACCAACATGGCTTCACCAAAGGCAAGTCACAAACCTGGTGTCCTTTTATGATGGAGTTACAGTGTCAGTGGCTGAAGGAACAGCAACTAATGTCACCTACCTGGACTTGCTCAAAGCATTTGACAGTGTCCCACAAGATATTCTGGTTGCCAGGTTGGATTTGATAGATGGACCACTCACTGGATAAGGAATTGGCTGGATGGTCACACTCAGAGTGTTGTGGTCAATGGCTCAATGTCCAAGTGGACACCAGTGACGAGTGGTGCTCCTCAGGGACTAGTGTTATTTAACATCTTTGTAGGCGACATGGACAGTGGGAACTAGTGCACCCTCAGCAAGTTTGCACATGACACCAAGCTGAGTGATGCAGCTGACACGCTAAAGGGAAGGGATGCTATCCAGTAGGCATAAAGTTCAGCAAGGCCAAGTGCATGATCCTGCACCTGGGCTGGAGCATAGATACAGAATGGGTGGAGAATGGCTTGAGAGTAGCCCTGAGGAGAAGGATTTGGGAGTGTCAGCTGATGAAAGATTCAACGTGAGCCAACAATGTGTACTTTCAGCCCAGAAGGCCTGGATTGCATCAAGCAAAGTGTGACCAGCAGGCCAAGGGAGGTGATTCCGCAATTCAACTCTGCTCTTGTAAGACCCCACCTGGAGTTCTGCGTCCAGTTCTGGGGCCTCCAACACAAGAAGAACATAGAGTTGTTGGATAAGGTCCAGAGGAGGGCCACAAAGATGATCAGAGGGCTGGAGCACCTCCCCTATGAGGACAGGCTGAGAGAGCTGAGGCTTTTCAGCCTGGGAGAAGGCTCTGAGGACACCTCACTGCAGTCTTCCAGTACCTGAAGGGGGCTAACAGGAAAGCTGGGGAGAGATTTTTTATAAAAACATGTAGTGATAGGATGAGGGGAAATGGTTTTAGACTAGAAGAGGGTAGATTTAGACTGGATGTCAGGAAGAAATTTTTTACTGTGAGGATGCTGAAACACTGGAACAGGTTGCACAGTGAGATTGTGAATGCTCCCTCCCTGGAAGCACTGAAAGCAAGGCTGAATGGGGCTTTGAGCAACCTGGTCTAGAGAGAGGTGTCCCTGCCTATAGAGGGGGGTTGGAAGTATGTGATGTTAAAGGTTCTTTCCTACCAAAACCACTCTACAATTTTATGATGGGTCTCCATTCAGGGTTGTCAGGGCACTGCCCTGCAGCCTGCTGAGAGACGGTGTTGCTCAGCCCTGGAGTTGCATCAGCCCTCACCTCTCAGTTGATGCTCCACGCTCCGCTTGTCCACTGTGCAGAGAAATTGTTGCTAGGCCATGGATACAGGGTGTAGTGGCAGTGAGGATATCTGTTCTGCACCCTCCCTGCAGTGAGGGGGTGAGGCTGTGAGGATGTGAGCCAAACACATGGTTCTGGTAGCTGGCATCTGCTCTGACTCTGTGCAGGTCAAGAGGAGAATGCCAAGGGAAGCCCAGAAAGCAGTTGGAGCCTGGACAGCCACACATCTAAGCTCAAAGGAGGGAGCCCTGCACCAAATACAACTGCTGTAGAACAGGTATTGGTGCTTCTCTGTGATGTCACAGGGGTGCTCCCAAATTCCACACAGCAAGTACAGCGGGTCTGAAGGGAGAAGGCTGCTGCTTTGCAGGACTTTTTCTATCTTGTAATGGCCTTGTTGCTTGGCCTCAGACTTGTCAGGACTCACGTTGGTCCTGAGCACTGTAATCCTGCAGTGCAAGTGGAGAATACTGGTGATGTCGGTAAAAGAGTGTCCAGAACACTGAGGACTGCCAGGGAAGGACTTACCCCTTGTTGCTTGTGAGAATGCATTCGTTGGCAAGTTGTTTTGTTCTTTAGACTCCTGCATAGTGAAGAAGTGTTTTCTGGTGTTAGCATGAACCTCTCTCTGCTATGTTCCGTTGTGCCCATTGCTTCTTCTGTCACTGGTCACCACTGAAAAGCCTGGCTCCATCTGCTTTGCACCCTCCCTTCATATTTGTACACCTTGATGAGATCCCCCAAGCCTCCTTCCTCCTGAAGAGTCCCAGCTCTCAGCCTTCCCTCATAGGAGAGACACTCCATTTGTTGCCTTCATGAGGATGGAGAATTCCCTTTAGATCAAATCCAGCTTTCCACATAACACTACCAAGTCGACCTCTAAAATGAGTGCCTAAACATCACATCTATGTCTCCAATGCCACCAGAGTTGGCAAACCCACCCCTTCCCTGTGCAGCCTGTTGCAATGCCTGAAAAGCCTTTCTGTGAAGAAATTATTCTCCATACCCAATCTAAATCTCCCCTAGAGTTAACTGAGGCCATTTCCTCACATCCTATCACTCATTAACAGAGAAAAGAGATTGATGCTTACCTCTTTGCAGCTTCCTTTAAAGAAGTTGTAGAGAGCTCTGAGGCCTCCCCTCCTTTTCACCAGACCAGACAACTCCAGTTCCCTCAGCTGTCATTCGTAGTTCTTGTTTTTCAGTCCCTTCAACAGTTTTGTTGCTCTTTTCTGAAGGAGTTCCAGAACCTCCATACTCTACTTGAAGCAAGGGTCCTGAAACTGGCTACAGCACTTGAAGTGTGTTTTGTATCACTGGGCAGTAATACAACCACTTCCCAAGCCCTGCTGGCCACATGATTACTAATGCGGGCCAGGAGACCACTGGCCTTCTTGGTCCACTTGGCACATGGCTGGCTTGTGTTCAGATGGATTTTGACCAGCACCAGTAGGTCTTTTTCTGCTCAGCAACTTTCAAACTGATCTTCCCCAAGCTTGCACCATTGCATGAGGCTGTTACAACTAAGGAGCAGTGTCTGGCTTTTAGCTTGTTGAATGCCGTACAGCCGGGTGCAGCCCATCAGTGCAGCCTATTCAGATCCCCCTGCAGATCAACACTTCTTCCCAAATTGATGTCTGCAGATTTACTGAGGAGCACTCAGTTGTTCCACTGCTTGATCATCTATACAATAATTAGTTCCCAGTGTTCAGAGAGAACCTTTGTCTCTAGTGTTTCATTGTGCCCACTTACTCTTCTCTCAGAATCACTACAATTAACCTTTTTTGGTGGCTGTTAGACTTTCTGCTATGATGAAGAGATACACTCCATCATCTGTTTTTCCTTTGCTGAACTCTCCCCAAGAGCTCCGTTAGGTTTTTCTGAAGTTATATAACAAAGGTTTTCTTAAACCTCTTTTTTCTTAAATACATATTTGGATTTTTTGAAACTGCAAACAGTTAGTACAAGAAGATAAATCCAAATTTGCCCTCATCAACTAATAAGATTTTGAAAATGAATGAATTCTAATAATTAAATAAATGGTCTGAAGAATGTGACTAAGGTTATAGTATTGATTTTTTTTTTGTTTGTTTTTTGTTTTTTGTCTGTAATTGTAATTGGAAATATAAATTACTATTCTTCTTTCATCATCCCTTCCATTCTTCACAATCTAATTTTCAGGAAAGTATCCATCTTTGGAAGCCAGAAATAGACTACCAGCTGTTTTTATTCAAGTCTTGTATAGTGTCATAACCTACTGAATGTAGTAAAGAAGAATGTAATATTGTGCTCCTATGCAGCTTTGAGAACATATTGTGAGTTTTCTTGAAGTGTGAAACTTTCTCAGCTGGTATTTATTTAGCAGTGGAAGCACTTGTAGAAATGAAGTTAGCGTCAAACAGAACTGAAAATTATTGGAGCATTTTCCTTACTATAACAGGCCTCATGGAGAAATTCATATAAAGTTTGTTTACAGGATCTTCCTTTAAATACTTCACCATATTTCATTGTGTAAATATAAGTACATCATTTAGATTTTTAGCTATAGCTCACAATGTTCACCATCTTTTTTTTTTTTTTTCCCATATTCCCACCTCCATTTTATTCTTATCTGCTTAAAATCAAGCAGAGTTTTTGTCCAGTGTTCATCTGAGATGCTCTGTCACTATGATGATTTGGGTAAAAGAGAGAAGTAGAAAAAAATCAACCTTTTCAGTTAGAGAGATAGTTCTGAAAATTATAGGAGTCTATGGTTTGGGAGAAACCTACTTGAGCAGGACATTCCGGTTTCTGAGGTCGCTTGTTGTTAATGAAATGCAGCAAAAGTGAGATAATTCTGAAGAAAGCTCATAGTATTTAATGAATGTCTCATTAAGAATAGTAGCTACTCTAGAGAACTTGACCTTAAAATTGTCCAACAGTAGATTTTGGTGTCAGGTATAGGGCTGTAGGTCATGCAGGTCACAGAATGGTTGGGTCAGAAGGGACCTCAAAGATCACACATAGGACAGCTTACGTTGGAGGGGATCTTAACGATCATCCAGTGCCAAAACCCTGCCATGGACAGGGTTGCCAACTACTCTATTAAGGCTGCCCAGGGTAGAAGCAGGGCAGGGACCTACTGGGGCTGTTGTGCCCACTCCCTCCATCCTGCAAGGGAAATCCAAAGGGATGGGGTTGGCAAGATCAGACGTGGTTACTTCCTAAAACTCATTCTGTAGGAGTAAGGAACCAACCACTGAGCCGTGGGCTCACTTCCTAACCCCACGGCCCACTGCAGGGGCCTGGTGAACACAGTGACTGATGTAATTATGCTAATCAAAGTGCTATAGCAGTCTTCGAACTCTGAGCATTTCATCATCTATGCATGAATTCTTCACTTAGTATGAAGAAAATTCTGAAGTCACTCAAGTGTTCTCAGGACTAATTACTTTTTTTTTCTACTGCCGCCTTCTACTTAAAATGCACTAAGGAGAAGAAAAAGCACTCAAAGAATTTGCTTCCCACAATTATCCCTAATTTCTTCATCCTTACAAGGACTGTCTAAATATTTAGACTTGTGTTTTGATTGTTGCTGTTCCCCTAACTCCTTCTTTCATGCAACATGCCCGGAATTCCTTGGTGAATTTCCTGATTTTTTGCAAGAAATTCAGCAGCACCAGATTCCCTGTGAAGGAGTGATCCAGAAGGCTGCTGAACAAGGGGCGTGGAGTGGCGTGACAGGGAAATATTACAAAATCAACAATATGAGGCTTGTGCAGGGTCACCTCCAGCTTGGGCAGACTTGCAAGGAAATGCCTGCATTTTCAAATAGACACATAAAGGAGAAGGAAGTAGTGGTTGGCATGGATTCATCAAAGGAAAATAATGTCTGACCAACCAGATGAGCTTCTATCATGTAGTGACCAGCCTGAAGGATGAGAGGAACCAATGAATATTGTCTTCTTTGACTTCAGGAAGGCCCTTGACACTATCTTACATAAGATCCATATATGGGATGGATGAGCAGACAGTAGGGTGAAACAAAAATTAGCCAAATGGCTGAACCTAGAGGATATTGTGCAAAGTCTAGGTAGTTGGAGGTCAGTAATGAGCAGAGTATTCCAGGAACTGGTATTGTCTTATTTAACATCTTCACTGATAATCTGAATAATAGGATTGAGTGCACCCTCAGTAAATTCACAGATAACAAGAAATTGCAGGGAATGGCCACCATACCAACAGATTGCATGGCCTTCCAGTGAGAACTTGACAGGCTGGAGAGGTGGAATGACTAGAACTGTATGAAGTTAAACAAGAAGCTCAGAGTACTGTACCCAGGGAGGCATCAATACATGTTGAGGGCCACTCAGATGGAAAGCAGCTCTGCAGAAAAGGATGTTGGAATCCTGGTAGACACTAAAATGAACAGCAGTCAGCAATATGTCGTAACTGCTAAGAACGCTAATGGTATTCTTGACTGCATTAGGCGAAGTATCACCAGCAGGTCAAGAGATGTGATCCTTCGCCTCTGCTCAGCAATTCTGGGGCAATACCTGAAGCAATATCCAATATTGGGCCATCCAGAACAGGAGAGATGACATACTGGAAGGAGTCCAATGGAGGGACACCAAGGTGATGAAGGGACAGGAGCACCTTTCCTATGACAGCCCAAGAGAGCTGGAACTGTTCAGCCTGGACAAGAGGGTGCCAGGGGAATCTTATCAATGTCTATAGATATCTGAAAGGAGAGTGCAAACAGGATGGAACAATGTTATTTTCAGTGGTGGCCAGTGCTAGGAAAGAGATAACAGGAACAAACTGGAGCAGAGAAGACTGTCCCTAAACATTGGGAAGCACTTTACTGTGAAGTGACAGAGCATTAGAATACGTTACCCAATGCTTTTGTGGAGTCTTCTTCCTTGGAAATCTTCAAAAGCCACCTGAACGTGGTCCTGGGCAACTTGCTCTTGGTGTAACTGCTTGAGCAGGGGGTTGCAGAGATGACTTCTTGAAGCTCCTTCCAGCCTTAACACCCTGTGATTCTGTGTGATTCTGTGACTTAGCCTTGCAGGCAGCTCTTATACCACAGGCTGAAAAGTGGGGTGAAAGCTACGTGAAGTGTAAAATATGATACCAGAGGGTGAAGTGTTGTAAGATGGAAAATGAAATAAATACATTCTGTGGTGAGGACAGCTCATTAAAATGAAGAACAGCCTTTTAGTGATGGCCATGTGCTAGGCAGCGTTTGGAAATTCTGTACTGAAAGGATAAAAAGCAATTGGCAGTGTCCGATGGAAATGTGATTATAAAGAGATGACTATTCTTTTCACTGAGAACTGAATGTGGTTTTCAGGCTTCTGTAAAGTGGAACTCATATAACAGTAAGTCCAGGAAGGAGAGGAATACTCTTACTCTGTGAAGAGAATGGGATTGCTGCAAGTACATTCAGAGCGACTGTGTTTTGTGTACATTGTAAATGGTATAGGCATGTGCATTTGTGCTTCTTTTAATGCTCTCTCTAAAGACTGCACAGTAATATTTGTGGTAAATAGTCAGAGGTGAGAACTACAGGATAGTTCTACAGAGACATGTCAGTTAGAGCTGAGTGTAAATTGAGTGGTGTAGAATATCCAGTACAGTACATTAAAGCTGATTAGAGATGAGAGCATCTGTGAAGTTGAAATCTTCAAGAATCATAAAAATCATAGGATGACTCATAGATTGGTTTGGGTTGGAAGGAACCTTAAAGAGCATCTATTTCCAACCTTTTGCCATGAGCAGGAACTCTTTCCACTAGATCAAGTTGCCCAAAGCCCCATCCAACCTGGCCTTGATCACTTTCAAGACTGGGGAATTAACAATCTCTCAGCCTGTCTCACAATCCTTATAGTAAAGAATTTCTAACTAATATCTAATTTTAATCTATCCCCCTTTAGTTTAAAACTATTGTTGCTTGTTTACTCATTACACTTCCTGACAGAATCCCTTTCCAGCATTCCTGTAGGCCCCTTTTAAGTACTGAAAGGCTGCTATAAGGTTTACCTTCACTTCCCCAAGCTGCACAACTCCAACTCCCTCAGTCTGTCCTCATACGGAGGTGCTCCAGCCCTCTGATCATCCTTCTGGTCCTCCTCTGGACTCTTTCTAGCAGCTTCATGTCCTTATGCTGAGTGTCTAGAGCTGAAAGCAGTACTCCAGGTGGCATGAGAGCAGAGGGGGATCAATCACCTCCCTGGCCGTATTGGTCTGACTTCTTTTGATGCAGCCCAGGATATAGTTGGGTTTCTGGACTGCAAGTGGATATTACTCACTTTGTTGTGCTTCTCATCAACTAAGATCTCCAAGTCCTTCTCCTCAGGACTGCTCTCCTACCATTCTACACCTACACTGAATTTGTCTCTGGGATTGCCCTGATACCTGTGTAGGACCTTCCACTTTTCACTTGTTGAT
Source organism: Phasianus colchicus (assembly GCF_987193195.1). NCBI lineage: Eukaryota > Metazoa > Chordata > Aves > Galliformes > Phasianidae > Phasianus > Phasianus colchicus. Next base: position 73,126,143 of record NC_143476.1, read on the forward strand.
CTGTGTGAGATTAGCACAAGCACAACTCTTAAATCTGTCAGGGTCCCTGTGGATGGCATCCCTTCCCTTCAACATACTGACCACACCAGACAGTTTGATGTCATTAGCAAATTTGTTCAGGGTGCGCTCGATCCCATTGTTCATGTAGCTGACAAAAATGTTAAATAACACTGGTCCTAGAACTGACGTCTGGAAAAGGCACTCATCGCTGGTCTCCACCTAGACACTGACCCATTGATCTGGATATTAAGCCTCTTTAATGTAAATCTGGCCTATTTCTCATCCACCAAGAGTTCCATCTGCCCTATCCATGTCTCTCCCATCTAGAGACAAGGATGTAGCGTGGGACAGCATCAAATGCTCTGCACAAGCCTATGCAGTTGACATCAGTTGCTTTTCTCTTATCAACCAATGCTGTAACCTCATAGTAGAAAGTAAAAAAAATTGTTAGGCACAAATTCTTAGGGATTCTAGCTTGTAAGGAGAACTTAACAACATGGGGGAAAATTTCAGAAAACAATCTGTGTGCAAGAAAGTGACTTTCGGGAATACAGAAAAGGTGCTGCAAATACAATTCAGACTTTAAGGAGCATGGCTGGGTGTGCTCCTTTAAAGAGGTGGGGCATTATGAGGCTGAGAAGTAATGACTCCTTTAAATATACTCATTATGTAAAACAGCTTTTATTTGTTTGCTTAGGTGTCTTTTTTTTTTTTCCCCTTCTTTGACCAAATCAGTATGAGAAAATTAGAGGAAGCAGCGAGTGAAAACAAAAATAGTCTCAAACTAATTGCAAGCTAGAAATCAAAGATGACTCATAAGCTAATGGAAGCTATTCAGCTGCCAGTTTCAACACTTCAAAAAAAGGGATGTTGTTTGCACTGAAACATAGCTGTGGATTTTGTTGACCAAAAATGAGGATGAAGAGCTTTGAGCAGTAGGAATGTGTGTTTCTGTGTACGGTCTGTCTTCTCTGAGTTAACATTTCTGAGTTTAACTTCACTTCATCCAGGAAATTTTATTATGTGTAAGGACGTCTGCCAAGATGTAGCCATGTAGGGTTAAACAAGAGAGCCTGGTATATTAAACAGTTCAGGGAGAAGGGTTTGTACTCACTAGTGTTTTGTGTTGGTTTATTTTTGCAACTGGGGACATTTTCTAAACTTGGCTTTAGCTAAGTACTGAAAGATCACAAAGACCTAAGCACGGGCAGCAGCATAAGAAAATCTTAGGCTATTTTTGAGATACTTTGAGATATTCTGAAAATTAAAAATTCTGTTTTGAATTTATCTTAATATTTTTTCTGAAAATCCCATTACTTACCTATTTACAAAATTAGGTATATAGCTACATTTTAAATGATTTTTTACCAGAACAGACATAATGTCTGTGTGTTATGAAAGGATACACAAGAAGGTAGACAGGAAAGATACACTTAAATTGAAGATATTTATCTTCTTCCTCTTCCTAACAATTCAAGGTTTTTTTGTGTCTTTCACAGGAAAAAAAGTCAGAAATTTATTAATAATGCATATTCAAGTGTGTCTGCCTTAAATGATATTGCTCACTGACATCTTGTTATAACAGGATGAATAAAAATGGTTCAGAGAAACCTGAAAATTTATAGAGGAATTATTAAAAATATTTATTTTGTTTTGTGTGCTTTCACATTCATTTACTCTATGTAAATTGGGTACTAAGATTAATAACAAAACAATTTCTAACATATAGGTGGCAAAATCATTTTTAATCTTATGCCTTGCATCACAGTAACTTAAAATTGCTATTTCTCAAAGAATATTTTCATTCTGTTTGTAACCAAGAATGACCAATCTCATAAATGGATAGAACAGGTCTTCAAAGCACAACCTTCTGTTGTCAGTAGAAAACTAAAAACAAAATCATGAGGAAAAATAATATTTAAAAAAAAAATTAAAGAAAAAAAAAATGAGATCTCTTGAAGTGGAACAGATCTAAATTTATTATATGATCAGCAGACTCTTTATTCATAAGATTATTTTCATTTAACATTGCCTTGTAACTTGCAGGCAACTAATCCTGAATGTCCTGTCTATACAGGCATTTTAGTCCTAGGTTAACCAGCCAAACTGAAGTGCATAACGGTTAAATTATTTTCCTGGTTTAACAAGATTACTCTGAAGAGGACTAATAACTTATTGTATATTTTAAGCTTCTTGAGGTTGTCTAGCAAAACATTTCATTCACTTCATAACTTATCATAGAATAAAAGAATAGTTTGGGTTGGAATGGGCATAAAGATCATCTGGAGCCAACTCTTCTGCCAAGGGTAGACATCTTTGCTACACTCATCCAACCTGGCTTTTAACATCTCCAGGGATGGGGCCTCTGTAGCTTCTCTGAGCAGTTTGTTCCTGTACTTCAACACCCTCTTAGTGAGTAATTTCTTTGTAATACCTAATTGAAAACTACCCTCTTTTTGTTTAACCCCTCAATCTCACTCTACACTCCCTGATAAAGAGTCTGTGCCCATCTTTCCTGTAGGCCTCTTTTAGGTACTGGAAGATTGCTACAGTGTCTCCCTGGACACTTCTCCAAACAGAACAACCCAGCTCTCTTTGTCTTAGAAGGGGAGGTGCAGAACCCCAAAATCTTCTTGTCAGGGCTACTCTCATAACACTCTCTGCACAGCCTGTATTCATAAGGTCGTAAATCAAGGAATAGAAAAGGTTTTTAAGACCATCAAGTCCAACCACTGCCAGACTCTACCAAGACCACTGTCTTCCAAAGTCCCATATTCATGGTTCTCCAATTCCTCCACTCCCCTGGGCAGCATGCTACAATACCTAACCAGCCTTCCTGTGAAGAAATTCTTCCTGGTATCCAATCTAAATCTCTCCTAAAGCAACCCAGACATCTGAGATGAGTTCTTGTGAAAAGCAGTTGCACTCCATGACTTCAGCCTGGTTTCTCTCTCTTCTTCCACACTAGGAATACAGAATCACAGAATCATTAAGTTTGGAAAAGACCTCTAAGATCAGCCAGTCCAACTGCCCACCTACAATCAATCTAAATCGTGTTCCTTAACAGCACAGCTACCTTGAAAACCCCTCAGGGATGGTGACTCATAACCTCCCTGGGCAACTTATTCCAGTGCCTGAATTTTCCCCTTTCGGAGAAAATTTTTTCCTAACATCCAACCTGAATCTCCCCTGGTGCAACTTGAGGCCATTCCCTCTCTTCCTATTGCTAGTTATCTGGGAGAGGAGGCCAACTCCCACCTCACCACAACCTCTTCCTGAGCCTCTTCTGCAGACTAAACAATTTCAGCTTCCTTAACCAATCCTCATAAGAATTGCACTCCAGTCCCCTTGGAGTTTCACTGCCCTTCTGTGGACATGCTCCAGAGCCTCAATGTCTTTTTTGTTGTAATGGACCCGAAACTGAACACAATACTTGGTCTCATCAGTTCTGAGTACAGAGGGACAACTACCTCTCTGCTTCTGCTGGCAATACTATTTCTGATACAAGCCAGTTGCCACTGACTTTCATGGCTTCCTGGGCACACTGGTGGCTTATGTTCAGCCATAAGCATTGACCAATATCCTCAGGTCTGTTTTCCTACACAGTCTTCCAGTCACTCTGCTCCAAGCCTTTAGTGTGGCCAAAGTGCAGGATCTAGCACATGGTCTTCTTGAACTTCATCCCATTGGCCTCAGCCCAGCTATCCAGCCTGTTCAGACCCTCCAGATCCCTTTCTACCCCCAGGCAGATCAACACCTCCTGCCAACTTGGTGTTATCTGCAAACTTACTGAGGGGCACTTAATGCCTTCATCCAGATCATCAATAAAGATATTGAGCAGGACAGGCCCCAGTACCAAAACTTGGGGAACACCACTCATGACCAACTGCCAGCTGGATTTAGTTCCACTCACCACTACTCCCTGGGCCCAGCCTTCCAGCCAATTCTTTACCCAGCAAAGAGTGTGTATCTCCAAGCTGCAGGCTGCCAGCTTCTCCAGGAGAATACTGTATGAAACAGTGGCAAAGACTTTGCTAAAGACTAGGTAGACTATGTCAACAGCCTTTCCCTCATCCAGCAGGTGGGTCACTCAATCACAGAAGGAGAACAGATTGGTTGAGCAGGACCTGCCTTTCATGAACCCGTGCTGGCTAGGCCTGGTCCCTTGGCTGTCCTGCACATGCTGTGTGATCTCCCTCAAGATGATCTGCTCCATAACCTTCCCTGACACCAAGGTCAGGCTGACAGACTTACAGTTCTCTTTTTTCTGACCCTTCTTGTAGATGGGAGTAATACTGGCAAGCCTCCAATCCTCTGGGACCTCTCCAATTGACCATGACCACCAATAGATTGTGGAAAGTGACCTCTAGCAAAGGAGAGTACCTTCTTAGCCCTTCTCTTACTGTTAATATATTAGTATAAAATTTTTTTTTGTTGTCCTTTCCTACAGTGGCCAGGTTGAGTTCAAGCTGAGCTTTTATCTTTCTAATATTTTTCACTGCATGTCCTAGCAACTTGTTTGTACTCTCCTCAAAATGCTTATCCCTTCTTCCACAGGAGGTGGACACTTTTTCTCCTGGAGTCTGAGCAAAAGTTCCCAGTTCATCCATGCCAGACTTCCTCCCTTCCAGGTCATACAGGGGGACATATATACGGGGACAACCTGTTCCTATGCTTCTTTCTTGAGGACAATTCAGTCTTCCTGGACCACTTTACCCTTCAGGACAGACTCCCAAGGGATTTTCCCTACCAGTGCCTTGAATAGCTCAAAGTCTGCCCTCAAAAAGTCCAAGGTAGCAGTTTTGCTGACTTCTTCTTTTCTTCACCAAGAATTGAGAACTCTACCCTTTCATGGTTGCTCTGCCCAAGACTGCTACTGACCTCCAACTAGTATTGGTCTTCCCTTTATTCCCAAATATATTTGGGCCTGCAACTGGTAGAGCAGCTAAAAAGTTCTCTTCTACTCTAGTGGAAATGTAATATGTCAACACCCAAAGGTTAATGCGGGGTAAAGGAAATTAGTTTTATTGAAATATGGTGATAAAGGGGTAAGTATGTGATACAAACTAGATATGCACAGAAAATCATAAAAAATAAAATGCAAAGTAGAAATGTAGAGTAGAAATCTGCATTTCTAACCTTAGATGCTAGCCAATTTTTCTCTCATGTCTGTCATCACTGTTTGGATCAACAAAGTCCTTTCTTCACTGTAAAATGGATTATAAAAAGATTTCAGATACTTTGTCACTCTGATATTATGTTGCTCTACCAATTCTCCAAAGAACAGTTTTAAGGTTTAAAACTTAAAATACAACACAGGCAGGGATTTTCTAATTTTCTGTCTGGAGTGCAGATTGTATGTGGCATTTACAGGAATCTGATAAGAATCAAGGGAGATACGGGATAGAAGACTGCTTTATTTAGAAGCTGTACATAAAAGGAAATGCCCTGAGAAACTTGTTTAGTTGGAGCAAGATTTGAAAAAGGAAACTTGTTCACTCATTAAAAAAAAAACAACCAAAAATCCCCATGAAAACTGATAGTATGCACATGCACACACTGCATAGAAACAATATTTTCAATAAAAACTTTCTCACAATCTCTATAGAAGAAACTGGACAAATTCAGTTTTTGCTTTAAACAGAATCTTTTCAGAAGATAATGTATTCAGTAGTCACATTTACAAATACAGTTGTAAATAGCTTTGATATCAATACAGCATCACCCAATGGTGATTGGTGAAAACAGGCTTTTTCTTTTTTATTTGAACTGATTAATGGGAAGTGGCATGGCTCATGAACGTGTGTACAAATGAAATCATGAAAGCTTCTGCTTCAGTTTGGTGGTGTTTTGGGGACATTTCTGGTTTTTAAATCCTGTATTCTCTTACTCTAAGATAGCCATAGTAAAGAACTGCCGGCAGTGGAAGCTGTGCACACACTGTATTTGTCTTTCCACAGAGCTTGAAGAAAAGGCTACTTTTTCCTGTCTTTCTCCATGCAGAACTGCAGTTTCTATTTAAATTAGTTTCCAAAGCTTTGCACCAAAGTAATAAAACAATCCCTGGGTGAATTTGGGCTGGGTCTGTATTGTCTGACCCCTCTTCAAGAGCTGATTAGTTCTTGCCGTGTTAGGCAGAGTTCAGGCAGAGCTGCAGCCCCTTTCTCAGAACATCGTTACCCATCTGTCTGAAAGGTTATGAGATTCATGAAGATGGTCACGATGTTCTTCCATCCACCCCCACAGCATCCACTGAGTAGCAAGAAGCTGTGAAGTTTGACAAATGATAAAAATACATATCTTAAAGCAAAGCAGCTGTTCATCTCCTTCCTCCTGCCTCAGCGTGCAGCTCTGGGAGTGTGGCATTCGCACTGCTGTATTCCCACATTTCAGTTTTCAGTACCCTGACCTGCAGCCCTCTATTCTATGAGCTAATTTTCTAGTGTCTGTTTCTTTTCTGTGGAAAAATATCAGCTCATATCCTACTTCAGAGCAGACAAGAAGGGCCATCATCTTCATTTTCAATGAGAGCAGGCAGATGGACATGGAAAACAAGTTGTAGTTCCTCAAAGCATTGTCATAGGGTTAACATATTCTAGGCCAGCCATACATAAGCTTATCATACATCCAGTTCCTGTGACTCACTGTAGCACACCAGTATGCATGTGTCTGCATATATCAACTGGACTTTACTAGCATAGACACTGTCCTCCAAACAAGTGCTTTTACATGTTTTCAGAGCTACTGGCTCAAGACAAGTTAGCACAGACTGATTTGTATCCACATGCCCTGCATTCCTGCAGTCTGACTTAGAAAAGAAGTAACTGTCTACCTGCTCTGGTTGTGAAGTAGCATTCAGAGAAAAGGGCTCGGAAGCTCTGAATGTGCCACAGGGCTTCATAGGGAATTCTGGGCCCCGCAACACAAGAGAGACATGGAGCTGTTTTAGCAGGTTCAGAAGAGCCACAGAGATGATCAGAGGGCTGGAGCATCATCTCTCCTATGAAGAAAGATTGAGGAAACAGGGCTTGTTCAGCTAGGAGAAAAGGCTTGGGGGAACCTTACTGTGGCCTACCAGTATTTATAAACAGGAGCTTATAAAGAGAATGGAAATCAACTTTTTACATGGTCTGATAGTGATAGGGCAAGGGGGAATGGCTTTAAACAGAGAGAGGGGAGATTTAGATTAGATGTTGGAGAGTGGTGAGGCACTGACACAGGCTGCCCAGAGAAGCTGTGAGTGCTCCATATCCCTGCAGGCATTCAAGGCCAACTTGGGTTGTCTGATCTGGTAGGTGGCAGCCCTGCCCACAGTAGGAGGATTGGAACTAGATGGTCTTTGAGTATCCTTCAAAAGCCATTCTGTGATTCTATGGGATACATAAGAGTCTGTGATGTGCTTGGCCTTAAACATGGAGCATCTTCCAAATTGTCAGTGATTTGAGCACATCCATTCTTTCCCTGCCTCTCAGTGGATATTCTCTTTATCCCTTAAAGGACAAGCTATAGGAAGCAAGTGGCATGTAGTTTATCCTGATATAAAGTAAGTTTGCTTTTTTTTTATAAAATATGGGGGATACATAGCTATTGGTGTAGAAGTACAACATGGCTTTACTTTGAGCTGCTGTAATTCGTACAAAGCATGTTTGAAATATTGCTGTGGAACACAGTGTACATAAGCTCAGTTCCACTACAAGATCTAGGCAGCACATTGAATAATTTATTTCTGGTCTCCCTCCTCTGTATACTTGAGTGTCCCTGGGGATTTGGCTCCATACTTTTTTGCAAATTACTTCTCCTAAGTCTTGTCCTCACTGCTCCTTTGAATCCTTCCTGTGTGCCGCCTCTTTCACCTCTGTTGGTAGTCAAAGCTCCTAGTTACTACTAATAGTATCTCTGCACTATATTATAGCATAGCATAGCATAGCATAGGATAGCATAGCATAGAGTACAACAGGGTAGCATAGAATAGAACAGTTCATTTGGAAGGGCCTTCAAAGATCACCCAGTCCAACTGCCTGACCACTTCAGGACCAACCAAAACCAACAGCATGTTACGAGGGCACTGTCCAAATGCCTTTTGAACACTGACAGGCATGGGGCATCAATCACTTCATTAGGAAGCCTGGTCCTGTTTTTGACTACTCTCACAGTGAAGAAATATTCTTCAGTGCCCTGACCCTCCCTTGTCAGCTCTGTGCTGTTCCTGTACTGCCCTTGGCTCTGAGCAGCAGAGCCTGGCACCTCCCTCTTCTTCCCCTCCTCAGGGAGCTGCAGGGAGCAGTGAGGTTGCCTCTCAATCTCCACTCCTCCAGACTGGGCCACCTGTGTTCCCTCAGCCTCTCCTCACAGGACATGCCTTCCAGCCCTGATACCAGCTGCACTGCCTGCTCTGGTCAAGGACATCAACTTTCTTTTTGTATTGTGGAGCCCAGAAGGTGAGGGTACACTAATGCTTAGTGCAGCATAAGAATCCCCTCTTTTACTTGTCTGGCTGTGCTCTGTTAGTGCACCCCAAGATGCAGTTTGCACCTTGATTGCCAGGGCACACTGCTGGCTCATGCTGAGCAGCTGGCACCAGCAATTCCAGGTCCTGCTCAGCTCCCATCTATGTTTGTGTACCCAGAAAGAGCTTCTTGCTGCTGCTGATTGCCCAGTTCTCCAGTCTATCTAGATCCCTTCAGAGAGCCAAAAGCACCTCTCATTTTAGTGTCATCTGCAAACCTTCTTCGTAATATCAAAATAGGGCAGAACTGGTTTCATTGAGATTAGACCTATGTTATACTTAAGGCCAGAACCATTTGTGTGCTGAGTCTTCACTCGTTTCCTTATTTTGTGTAGCTGTGCATAACCTTTCATCCTTGTCTCCAAAGTTCTAGAAAGTTTCTGGACAAATGCAATCTTAAGAAAATGGAGAAATTTATGAAAATAATTATATGAAGTCATTACTAGTCATAGATGGTTGATTTGGTGTTCTAGGAAAGGATCATGTTGCCTTTTTCATTCAGACCTATGGTGATGTCAGAGTTTCTTTGGGAATGATTGTGGGTAAGTAATGGTATTTAGAAACCTTCTTTCTCATTTCTGCTATTGTCTGTGAATTCAACATTAGATGCTTGCTTCTTTTGCATTCTGTAGAGAGCAAGGGGAGATCCCTAATGCTTGGTGTAAAGGATGTTCACAGGTAAGGGCATAATACTTGCAGCTTCCATAAGCAGAGCACCTTGGTACAATAAGAACTTCAGCTGGATCGGATGTTGCCTTATATTTGCAATCCTACAGTTCAAAAAATATCATTATTAATTCCAGAATCTATTGAAAACAATACATTTCAGTGTTCTCAGTCATACAAACTTTGGAAACTCATTTCAGTTGGCATGAGATGTTTTGTTTTTGTTTTGATGCTAATTCTGTCTTCTCTAAAACTGAAACATTATTTTGGTAGATTGAATGGTTCCTTGTTTTAAAATGATGAAAAAAATTCTTCAGCTACATCAAAATGTTTTCTATTTCCACAAGTGCCTTTTTGAAGCAAACTTAATTTGAAATTAATGTTTCCATGGAGCCATTTTTCCTTGATGAAATATCCCATTGAGATTTATTTAACTGTCTTTAGCTACCACTTGGAGAAATGCCCACTTGCAGTTCATACTTCTTATACCTCTAGATGACAGATGTTTTCAGCTGTCCTTGAATTCAGGTTTGGATGCCTGTTTTTCAGTGCTGAGAATAAAACTTTTTTTTTTTTTCTTCAGGTTCAGATTTTGATGAAACTGTATAATGTACTTTCAACAGTTTCATCCAGTCAGGGCTGACCTACAGTGACCCTGGGTGGGGTGTCCTCTGCACAAAGCAGCCGAGCATCTGTCAAGGAAAGATGAAGATAACCACAGGCCCAGTGAATAATCAACTAATTTTCTGTACTGCTGCTGATAAAACCAGATGTTGAGAAACAAGATTGTCAGGGATTTTATGACATTTTGACAAAGTGCAGAATACAACCCAGAAATGTCTGTACAGCCTGGTGTCAAAGCAAGAAAAAAGGCTTAGCTCCAAGCAGAAGACAAAAGGGTGGAGTTAATTCATAAATGAATTGCCCAGAAGTGAAGTTTGTACTGAAATTCACTGTCTGAGCTGAGGATTTAAAGCACATTCTACAGTAACAAAGAAACAGGTATGACAGCAACCAGACTGGAGAATTACTGTGCTTCTTGATTTTGAAGGCTCTTCATGGCAATATGCAGCAAGAAATGTGGGGAAAAAATTGTAAAAATGGAACTGGTAGTAGATATTTAAAGATTCAGGGAGAAAAAAAAGGAGGAATGGGAAGGTGTTTCAGACCGGATGTTTTTTGGTAGGCCTGTCATGATGTTAAGAGGTCACAGAAATCTAGAAGTATAATGATCTCACTATTGTGTTGCTGGCTGGAATGTGAGGCATGCAGGTCTCTCTGTTTCTGAATGATTAATTCTTATTCTTTTGATCAGCTGGATATCTCTAGTATATGATTCAATTTGCCATAGGGTAATGGTAGAAGTAATAAATGTATCTATAAATATTTCTCATATTTAATTTAATTTGGAAATCAAGGATGTGGCTCTTTAGAACTTTAAATTGGTAGTTTTAGAATGTAGCTGCAAATGTAACCTTAAATGTCTACTTTGAAATTACTTCATTACAGAATTGAAAGAAACATGCAGAGAAATGGCAGATGAAATTAATGCATATGAACAGTCACCCCCACACATACTGATTCCTCATTTTAATTTCACTTTTCCTATGGGCTGATGAGGTACTTACTTTGTTTTGATGATCTTTGAAAGCTCATTAAGAACACTCATTAAGCTTCACAATATGCAGTGAAGTATAGATGCTGCTACTGTTATATTCAGGGTACAGTTCAGTAACCTTTTCAGACGACAATTTGGTGGCAATCAGGAGCAGTACCCCAGAGTCTGAATTACCAAAATATGACACAGATAAAAACAAACACAGGGATGTTTTGTGTCAGGCTGATGCATTGTCTAGGCTGCTAAGGGTATCATATTTTAATGTGCTGAGAGTTAAACTTTGTTACAGAGACTGGAAACCAATTGAAAGAACTGCCCCTTTAGTTGTGCTTGTGCAGATTGATCAGCTTAGTATTCTTCCTCTTCCTGCTGATTCTTTCCCATTTTTTGAATACATTTATGCATTTAGTCTTTTATCAAGGTCAGGTGTTTTTTGTTTTGTTTTGTTTTGTTTTGTTTTTTTTTTACTGTGCTGTTTTCTGTGCTCTCTTTTTCTCTCCTGGGATTACTCTGCTGCAGTGAAATCCTTCAGATACCTTGCTAATCTCTGCCCAGTCTTCCTTAGTTTCCAATAACTTGTGCCACATCACTGCTGCTAGCCTTTTCAGAAACTCCTTGGGAGATGTGGAGTCTGTTGCATGGGACTGAAGATGTCTACCTCAGTATAAAATGATGCATTTCAATGTATTACAGCTCAGAAAGTACTTGGAAAATAATGGAAGTTGTAGCTCACAAGCTAGCTTCAGGTCTTCTGAGGGATGAAGTTTATACAAAATTCTGTTAGAGTGAATTTCCATGATCATCCGTACATTAAACTTTTGGAAAATAAACTTCCATACAGGAAAGTAGACTAGAAACTTCTGGAAAATATTAGCAGATGATTTTCATGTCCAACTCCTCTTACCCATAACAGACCCTTTCCTGTTTGCTTAATCTCATCTCCTAGTGAGCTTTTGCTTGCTCACTAGGCATCTGACTCTTTTTCCCATGACGCTCACTCTGCTGTAGGAAATTCTTTTTTTTTTTTTGCTTATTCTGCATCAAAGATGGCTCCTGTCTCTGCTATCCTTTCCCTGCACCAAATGTCAAACATATTTAACAGCTATTTGCTTTCTCCTTTGCCCATGTGATTCTCTGACTCAGATTATTGATAAAAAAATAGAAAATGTTCTACTCCACATTTGTAAAGCCACACCTGGAATACTATGGGCAGTTCTGGGCCTCCCATCTCAAAAGAAACCTGGAGAGAGTGCAGTGCAGGGCCACTAAGATGGTAAATACTGGAACATCTCTTCTATGAGGAGTGGCTGAGAGTGGTGAGTCTTTGAGGCCTATGAGAAGAGGAGGCTTGGGGAAATCTCACTCATGTCCATAAATACCTGAAAGGAGGGTGCAAAGAGGATGGAGCATCCCAATCCTAACCATTCTGTAATTCTGTGACAAAAATCCACCATGGATGACTGATGAGAAAGCTGTGAAGTCCCTCAAAAGAATTTCTCTTTAAATTGTCTTCTTTACCATACCTACCAGATCTATATCTGAAGGGTGGAACAAGTGTTTCTAAGGTTTTGAAGAGTCTGACATGGGTGTTTGTATGCTCTAGAGAGCTGATGACAAAGTCAGAAGGCAAAAGTGTTTGGATGTGTTCTTTTCTAGACTATAAGGCTTCAGGAGGAGGATGTTTGGTTGCTGTGCTTGGGTTGGGCAAGGAAGAAGGAAGTTACCTCCTCCATTTGCAACTCTGTCTGAACACAACAGGGAATTGTTTAAAACAGGGATATGGCTGAGTCATATCTGACATCAGCAGGGCACATGCTCTGCAAAGAGCTAAGAGTCTTCTAGCTAAACTGTGAGAAACTGCCCTTTCCAGTGTTAATGAACAGAAGCCTAAAATATCACTTAAGTTTTTATTTCTGAGTTACTCTTGCAGATCAGCTGTTCTGTTAACTGAATTGAGCATATCAAACAGTTGCTGAGGCTAAATTTCAGCTTTGGACTAGCAGTGCCCAGAGCCTAAGAGTGATCAAGTCTAACGGAGGAGGAGATGTGGCAGACCGTGTCTTGAACTAACATAGAAACAGAAGGCCACAGGAATCTGTATCTGAAGGTATGAAATAGTTTCTTTAGTCTTAACCAGAATACCAGCCAAACAATTTGCATGAAGCTATTAAACATTATTTGAATGTTACAAACATTATTAACACTACAGTGAATAAAAGTTGCCTATGTTTTAGTTAAGCAATGGATTGGGTAGAAAAAAAAACAGTTGGATTTGTTTTCAAGCATAAATTGATATTTGGTTGCTGCTACTTAATTCAGTTTTAAGTTTAGTGTAATCAGAATATAACTTTTTAGAAGTTTTAATCAACCTCTGTAGCAGTGAGACTTTTTGTACTTGTAGAAAAAGAAATATATAATTTTGGATAGTCTGTGGTTTTTAATATGAATGAAACATCATCACAGTAATTTAAATTGAAAAGGCATCAGGGAAAATGAAGGCTTTTCTCTTTACAGAGATTTCAATATTCAACATGTTTATTATTTGGCAATACTTTTTTCAGCATAGAACAATTCAGATATTGGGGCAATTCTGTGTCAAACCAAATTTTCCTGGTTGTTTGAGTTATTGTCTGGTTTCTAGTTATTAAATTGCATCTTTACTTGACCTCTGTCTTAAGATGAGCATCCCTCAACACAGCATGTTACTATCAAATAATATTTTGTTCCATCACAGAAGATACCATTTATCAGAGAAGCTCTCATCATGACAAATAGGCTTCTCCAGCAAGATTAAGTGCTACTTCGGTAAGCAGTTCAGATACCAGATCTCATTGAAATACCTGTAGCAGCAAAGGTCAAAGGCCGATCTTTCTCTGCATCCCGTCTCAGCTTTGGTTGAGTTTGAGAAGAATGTAGTCATAGAGCATGTATAGATTGTGCTTCCTTCTCCTAGCTGCAAGTGCAGGCCAGGATATGCCTGTGTAGCAATGACAGGCATGGGATTTCCTGAAAGAGATGTGGTTTCCATGTGATTAGGAATTATGCAGGTCACATATTCATGTGAAAAATAGCTTGATTTGAGTTTTGTCTTATCCACTTCTTTCACTGCAAGCACATCTTCTGCAGACAGTGAATAAGATATTTAATTTAATATTGAACAGTTTTAAAGACAACTGTTTTTCCATTTGTTCAAAATCAGAGAAACATACAATGTCTTAAGTTGCAAGGGATCTCAAAGTTCATCTATTTCCAAACCTTTGCTCTGGCCAGGGCTGCCACCCACCGGCTCAGACTGCCCAGTGCCCCATCCAACCTTGCCTTGAACTCCTCCAGGGATGGGACATCCACAGCTTCTCTGGGCAGACTGTGTCAGTGCCTCACCACTCTCTGAGTAAAGAATTTTTTCCTAAATTTTACCCAGATATCCTCAATTTTAGTTTAAAGCCATTCCCCCTTGTCCTGTTACTATAAGACCATGTAAAAAGTCGGTCTCCTTCCTCCTTATAAGCTCTTGTTTATAAGTACTGAAAGGCTGCAATGAGGTCTCCCCTGAGCCTTCTCTTCTCCAAGCTGAATAAGTCCAGCTTTCTCAGCCTGTCTTCATAGGATAGATGTTCTAGCCCTTGATGATCTTCATGGCACTCATTCTGACCCTGTTCCAACAGCTTTCTTGTGACAGGGGCCCCATGCCTGGGTACAATACAATAGGTGGAGATTCCAGAGGGCAGAGTAGAGGGAGAAAATTACCTCCCTCACCCTGCTGGCCATCCATCATTTGATCCAGTCCATACTGCTGGCCTTCTGGGCTGCAAGTATTTGCTGCTGACTCATATCCAGCTTTTTGTCCATAGGACCCTTGTGTATTCCCCATAGGGCTGCTCTGAGTGAGTTCTTCTCCCAGTCTGTACATATCTGGGATTGTCCTGACCCAAGTGCAACACCTGCACTTTGCCTTTTTAAACTCATTAGTTTCTCATAAGCCCACTTTCCAAGCTTGTCCAAGTCCATTTGGATCACATCCTTCCCTTCTATGGTGTCAGCTGCACTACTCAACTTGGCATCACCAGCAAACCTGCTGAGGATACACTCATCCCACTGTGTATGTCATAGATAAAGATGTTAAAGAACACCAGTCCCAGTACAGACCCCTGGGGAACATTACTTGTTGCCTGCGTCCACCTGGACATGAGTCTTTTGACCTTCACTCTTTGTCTGCAACTATCCAATCACTCTTTATCCACCAAATAGTCCAGCCTTCAAATCCGTATCTTTCCAATTTAGAGATAAGGATGTGGTGTGGAACCACATCAAAGGCCTTGCACGTATTCAGGTAGATGACATCACTTAAGCTTCCTCTGCCCACCAGAGCCATCACTCCATTGTAGAAGGCCACCAGATTGGTCAGATACAGTCTACCCTTGGTGAAGCCATCCTGGCTGTGTTGGATCACCTCCTCATCATACATGTGTGTTAGCATAGCTTCTAGAAGGATCTGCTCCATGATCTTCCCATGAACAGGTGTGAGGCTCACCGGCCTGTAGTTTCCTTTCTCCCTTTCTTGAAAATAGGAGTGATGTTTCCCCTTTTTCCAAGTCATTGAGTCATTCACTTGACTTTTGAAATATGATGGAGACTGGCTTGGCAACTACATCAGCCAGTTCCCTCAGGACCATGGAATGCTTTCTGACTCCATAGACTTGTACATATTCAGCCTCCTGAGGTGGTCTGACTTGCTATGCTCTTACAGTGGAGAGACTTTGTTCTCCCAGTCCCCACCTAGAGGAGGAAATGGGAGTCATGGGAAGCCTAACTTCCAATTAAGGCTAAAATAAAGAATTTACTGAGTGCCTCATCCTTCTCCATATCTGCTGGATACAGTTCCTACAGTTCCTTTCTAATTTCTCAGAGGGAATACACTTTTTTTCGCATATTTTTTTTTCTCATCAGTGTATCTATAGAATCTCTTTTTGTTATTTTTTACATCCCTCACCAAGTTTAGTTCCATCTGTGCTTTGACTTTCCTGATCCCATCTCTGCATCGCTATATTCTTCCCAGAACATTCATCCTTACTTCCACTGCCTGTACACTTCCTTCTTCAGTTTGAAATGCAAGTCCTTGCTCAGCTTTCCTGACGCTTCTGCTTGATTTCTTATTATGGGGGATGGAGAGCTCTTGGGCTCTTAGAAAGGTGCCCTTAAAGAGCTGCCATCTCTGTTCAGTTCCTCTGTCCCTAAGGACAGTTTCCCAGGAGATTTAATCCAATGGTTCCTTAAACTCCGTGAATTTCACTCACCTGAGGTTCAGGGTTCTGGCTCTACTCTTTGTCAGGCCCATCTTTTTCAAGACTACAGATGTGACCAGGGCATGGGCTGGTTCCATTAAAATCAACCAGAATCACACATTTACACATTTTCAGATTTTTTAAAAAAAGTTAATTTTTATCCTGAGTGAGGATAGAAAGTCCAGTTTTGCAGAAATTGCATGTTCTGAAACAAAGCCACCTCTAAGGAAAATCCTTAGCTATACCCCATCTGGCTCTTGGAAATACACGTGGAAAAAAAAAAAAAAAAAAAAAATGGTAGTGATTTTTGAATAACCAATGCTGAGTTCCAAATAATAAATCAATAATCCTTGAGCAGGATTGAAGTCATTTTGTTCTTTGCGAGGCTGGTTTGTCAGAAATTGTTAGGAGGATTTATTTCCCTTTTGGACCATGACAATGCTGCCATGACAACAGTTATTCACAAAGCAAGATTCATCTTGTGTTATGTAAAAGTATGGAGACTGTCTAGGATGTTGCTGAGTATTATATCTTTCTTTTTTCCTTTTTAGTAATTTAACATGGTGGGTGGGTAATAATAAAGCAGTTTGAAAGCTTTCAGTTACCTATTTTGAGACTTTCTGCCCTAGATAGAGGCTTTATTGCAGTAAGGTCTAAGTTTAACACAATTTTTGTGAAGGAATAGCACGTGGTAAGACCTTGGTAACCTATAACAGCATTAGCAGAGATCCGGGTTATTTAAGCAGATTCATGTTTATGTGTGTGATCTTCACAGCTATTTCTTTATGACTGAAGGTCATCTGCTTTTACATCTGACACAAAAACTAGTGCAGATCACAGCCTAGTGAATGCTTGTTCTCAGACTGTATGACAAATAGATTCTATTCTTTCCTAGACATTACATGGAGATTTCAGGTATAGGGAAGTCTTTTATCAGTTTGGAAAACTTTAAAACAGTTGGTGTTTGTTTGTTTGTGTTTGTTTTTCCCAGAAAAAATGTCACAGTTTCCAGTACAAGTCTAATATTAGCGTGACAAATGATATTGAATTTTTCAGACCTTCCCATCAGATTAGTCTAATTTGTCAATGAAAAATTTGCATGATTTCCTTGCACTCCACAAGTTCTTTTTTAAAAAATGGAATCATTTTTTTCCTAAGATAATGAGTAGAATTGACACTGTTGACATTTTTTTTTCCTAAGTTGTTTGAAAAATACAAAGTGAAACAAAAAAAACTCCTTCTATTTCCAAAGTTTGTTTTAAAGATTAGTTGATCCTTTCAGTGCCTTGTGCAGGGTTAGTGAGTTGCAGCAAAAGGATCACAGATTTTGTACTCTGCTGTTTCTACATATTCACCGCAACAATGATATGGAGAATCATAGAATCATGCAGTCATGGAATCATAGAATCATAGAATGGCTGGGGTTGGAAAGGACCTCAAGGATCATCATGTTCCAATCCCCTGCCATGTTTTGAATTAAATATTATAGAATCATGGTTTGAGTTGGAAGAGACCTTTAAAGGCCACAATGAAAAGGGATCATAGAATCATAGAATTGCTTAGGTTGGAAAAGACCTTCAAGATCATTGAGTCCAACAACCTAACCAAACTACCCTAACTCTAACAACCCTCTGCTAAATCATGTCCCTGTGCACCACATCCAAACAGTTTTTAAACACATTCAGGAATGGTGACGCAACCACCTCCCTCCTCATATCTCTTTGATCTACCCTGGATCAGCCTCTCTCCGCTCTAACAAAGGAGGTACTTGTACGTTGGTCATAATTGTACAGCTGGTAGAGAAATACATGTTACTGAACATCAGCACTTCCTTACAGATGAGGTGAATGATCTTCATATGAATGGCATATTTTAATTGCAGTGGTTTTGTCCATGTGCTGTCAGTTGCACCACGTACAAATCAGCATGTGCTTTCTTGCTGCTCTGATCAAACTCTCCCAGTGGTTCATTCACTGGGACCAGGTGATGCATGCTTGAGTTTTTAAAATCCCTTTGATTGTCAGACTGGCCCTAGGGCTATTGAATCAACAGTGGTTGCTTTCTCAGTGATGGTGAGCCCAATGCTATTCCTAAAAGATACTCTTATTAGAGTAGGTAGTCCTGCTGTGGGTATGCTTGTGAATGATTTTCAAGACTGTTAATCAGATTGAGACTTAGCACCAAAGAATAGTGATTCATTTTTGACTTTTTAGATTTTAGTGTTAGACTGGTTGAGCAGTAACATACATGCTATTCCTTGTAAATAATTGTTTTCTATGTTTATATGTTCTTTGAACTTTGAGTCAGAATCCTTTCAAATTTTTAATTCTCCTTTGGTGTGCTGAATATCTAAAAATCACAGAATTCTTTGACAATTTCAGTATATGAAATCTCCTCTTTTCACTCTCCATTTTTCTTGGTTCTTTTTCTATTTCCTGCATATGAAGACGTCAGCCTGTTTTTACCCTTTCAAGGAAATCTTATTCTCTCCTCCTTCTACAACCTCCTGTTACAGGCAACTCAGAACAAAAATGGTTTCATGTATTCCAGGTTTTCTTTTTTAATCTATTTTATCCATCCTTATGGTAGCCATTAGGAGCTGTTCCCTACATCTTGTAGAAATTTGCAGGCTTTGGTAACAGGCAGCAAAATTATGTATATCATACTGTTAGCATTCAGTATTGCACCAACTTCCTTACATCAACCTTTTCTGAGGTAAGTTGCATGTAAAAATATTGCATTTCACTAATATAGAAATGTTGATATGAATGAGATATAACATTAAAAATATAGCTTCCTCACACAGGGTAGTAGATGTGCAGGTTCTGATATCCTCTCCCTGGTGACCAGTGACAGAACCAGAGGGAAAGGCATGAAGTTGTGCAAGAGCAGTTTCAGGTTGGATATCAGGATAAGCTTCCTCACTAAAGGGTGATCAGGCACTAGAACAGACTCCCTGGGACAGAGTTCACAGCTTGGTTTTCCCTGCGTTTTTTCTAAAGTGCTTGTGATAACTATGTTTTGACTTCTGCAAGGCAATTCTGATGGTAAATTAGTATGGCGTCTTCCATGGTACAGATGTAGAATCATAGAATCATAGAATCACCAAAAGTAGAAAAGACCTCTGAGAAGGATCATCTAGTCCAACTACTATCAATATTTTCCCTCTAAACCATGTACAACATCTAAACATTTCTTGAACATCTCCAGGGACTATGACTCAATCAACTCCCTGGGCAGTTCATTCCAGCACCTCGGAGAAAATTTTTTCCTAACATCCAACCTGAATCTCCCCTGGTGCAACTTGAGGCCATTCCCTCTCATCCCATTGCTAATCATCTGGGAGAAAAGGCTGACTCCCACCTCACTGCAACCTCCCTTTAGGTAGTTGTAGAGTGCAGCAAGGTCTCCATGAGACTTCTCCTCTGCAGACTAACTACAGACTAACCAATCCCAGCTCCCTTAGCCAATCCTCATAAGACTTGTGCTCCAGTCCCCTCGCAGCTTCATTGCTCTTCTCTGGACATGCTCCAAGGCCTCAATGTTTTTCCTGTTGTAAGGGACCCAAAACTGAACACTATAGTTGAGGTGTTGTCTCACCAGTAAGGAGTACAGAGGAACAATCACCTCTCTGCTCCTGCTGGCAATACTATTTCTGATACAGGCCAGGTTGCCGCTGACCTTCTTGGCTTCCTGGGCACACTGGTGGCTTATGTTCAGCTGAAGATTGACCAACACCCCTTTATCTCCTTTATCTTTTTCTTCCATGCATCTTTCCAGCCACTCTGCCCAAGCCTGTAGCATCGCCAGGGGTTGTGACAAAGTTCAGGACCAAGCACTCAGTCTTGATGTACTTCATACAATTGGCCTCAGGCGAACAAGCCAGTCTGTCACTTTTAGGTGCAAATCCTTCTAAACACATTAGATGAGAAAGATTTATTAATCTCTGGATATTTTATTAAAATTATTTAATCGGATGGATGATTTAAAATTATACTTTCATTACACACTTCATAGCAATAGATTTCATTATCAGCTCATGCTGAAAGGTATGTGCATGAGGAATGCATAAAACAAATCACATGTGTATGGAAAGCATGTGCATTTTCTTTAACAGAAAACAAAAGCTTATAAACTGCCAGAGGAAATGAACTTTTTTAATCCTCCAAAGTCTCAGCTCAGATTTCTTTAAATATTTGAGTTTCTATGATGCTGGTGTCTATTGGATTTTGAAAGCGTGACACTAAGGCAGTCTAGGGAGAGCCCAGACACATGATCTTTAGCTCCTCAACTTAATGGAACTTAATGGATGCAACTTCAGTGCAACTGAATTAAGAAGTTTAACAAATAAGTAAACTTTCCTAATGTAACAGGTTCTTCCTCTTGACGTTGGATTCTTAGCCATAATGTCTATGTTGCACTGAATTTACTGACAGTGGAGTCTGTTATTCCATTATGTGCATGTAAATAGCTAGACAATATTGCTATCAAAATTACTATATTAGCATGGAAGGTCTTTTTTTGTGTGTGCTGAATTTAGAGGTAATTTTTAAGTACTCGCTCTTTTTTATGAAAAAAACTTATTCCTGCACATATTTCCATTTTGCTTTGGAACGTCAGGATGATAACAGGGCAAAATAGCAGGAAATAACAAAGCCCAGCACAACTCTTTTTAAAAGAAGAGGAAAAGCAAACTAAAATGCTGATAATCAAGCTGAGGCAATTTGCACGTACAAGTTAAAGGAAAAAAAACATTGGTTATCAAGGCATTTAGCACAAGATCAGCTGGGGTAGCCACCTTACATTTTCACAATTCTAGACATTTGCAGGAGAAATACATGCTTATGGATGGCTCCTGGACTACTTGCCAGGTGATTGCTTTTCTTCTCCTTTTCTACCTTGGGTCAAAGCATTCATGGTTCACACTCCTGCTAGCTTAGTTCTGAAAGTCAAGGGTGAGGAGAAAATGACTATCTATATTAGTTGCTTGTTGATCACCAAAGGTGATCATTATTATCAATATTATTTTAAATATAACTCTTCTGGTCTAACATGAATGGTTGTGAGGGTTCTGGGGTTTAGAGGAGAGCTGCAAGATATGCTGGTCTGGAAATAAATAAGGCAGGCCTAGTACTAGCAAAGTGAAACAAATCATTCCTAGAACTACATTCAGCCTTAAGTATTCATTGTCCCCCTTTCTCTTTCATCCTTCTGTTGCTCAATGAAGAACTGTGTTAATTGTGCTGTTAAATTTGATAGCTTAATTTTATGGTTTACAAATAAGTGAACAAAGAAACAGCAAACATGGTTCCATTTAAGGTACTTTGTTCATCCTTGGTTGAATGTAATGAAGTGGAAGCTAATCTCCTTAAAGAAAAACAAAATTGTATTTTGAAGCTATCTGTGTTTAGCCTCAGTTTGTGTAGAATTTATGACTGAAGTGGAAAAACTCCTGCTACAAACAAGAAATGTTTTATGAGGTTTCATCTAGTTAATGATTCTATCAGCTTCTGGGAAAGGAAAAATCACATCTGCTCTCCACTTTCAGTGATGCAAGTGTATAGGTCACTCTTTCTCATATATCTTCAGTTTCAGACTCAGTGCAAAAAAATGGGTTAGTCCATTTGATTCAAAAAGGTGCTTCTATGGAATCCATTAGGAACTCCAGGGACAAAAATAATCAATATTACCATTTTTTTCTATTGTTTTTTCCCATATTACTTTTTATCCATCTGTGCTTTCTGTCCTTTCTCCAATGTCAAAGGTGCTGCCTGTTAACTGTAAAAGTCTCTGTAAGCCTAAAGCTACACTAAATGCAGTCAGTACTCTCCATCTGATGATGGTCTGAAGCCAGTGCTTGCAAAAATGTGTAAGAAAGCACAATGCTTTCTCTGACTTAGCCTCCCAGCTTCAGGCATGGCAATATGCATTGCAAATTAACCCTCTGATTTGAATTCAAAATACCTGCTTTGTTTTGGATTAATTACAGAAATGCCCAAATAACAAAAATAACAAAGAGGAGATGTTTCCTCTTCTACACGTGAAAACAAACCATCTCCACCCCTTTACAGATAAAAGTGTTGTTGCTTTGCAGGCACTCTGAGGAAGTCCTTCATATGTTGTGAATATACTTTTACTTTATATTATATTTCAGAAAGAAATTATCCTTAGGAGATCACTGGGTTTTCTAATAAAAATGAACAGTATACAGAAATCTTTTTGTTCTTCTTTCTACAGCAAAATGCGAGTTATACGGAGTTCTTCCTGGGCTGCAGAATAACTCTTTCCAGGTGCTTTATGTGGTTACAGTTTGGTGTGAAATATGAACAAAGAGGCCTTTATTTTGCCTGAATAAAAAGAAAGTCATTTGTGAAGCTACACCTATTAAAATATTGAATCTCATGCTGATTACCTAGCATATGAGTTCATGAGTTCATACTTTTTCACCAAAGTATTTAGAATATAATTAAATGAGAAAATTTATGAGCTTTATTATATGCATTTCTTCACAAGATTTGCAAGAAAACGGCTAATATGGATCCTGGATTTTACACTTTATGAAACAATTTCTGTTCCAGACAGGTATAATATCAGCAGTTGCTGATGTGTGCTGTTATAGCAGTGTGCCTGTGGCATCTTGTCAGTGGAATATAGTGTAATGGTCTTAACACATGCCCTAAAATAGTTTGCACAATATCATTATTGTAAAAATAATAATAAAAAAAAACTACTGAGGTCAGGAGCCCTTGTTATTAGTACCTACAGATCTGGTTTTCTCCTCATGATTTTTTTTTTTAAATAATTGACTTAAAACTGTCTTAAAATCGATATATGTAGAGTAACTGTGCATCTTATTACTCATATGCCTTCCTATATCCTTTTCACTTGATTTTACTAGACACGGTGCATGGCGTATCTAAAGTTTCTGATAAGCAAGCTTGCTCTTTCTGTAAGCCTGAACTTTAAATCACAGTCTTTCAATGATCTTTGAATTCTTTTAACAAAGAATTTGGATAGCTAACCTCATAAGACAGGTTCAATACCCAATTTCTAAGTTCTCTTTTTTATGCTTCTTCTTGGAATGATATCTACTACTCTAAAGTCTTTGTCAAAGAAACAGGTATTAAAAGGCTTAGTATTTTATATAGGAGTTCAGTCCTTTGTTCACTGCCCTTGAATGAAGACCCATAGTTATTTGTGCATTGTAGCTACTTGTGTTAACAACAACAACAAATGAGGATAAGGAACTGCTACTGCTGCGCATTTCTAAGAGACCACCAAACTGCTTCTACAAGACAGGGAAAAAGGATGTGAAATCCTATGCAGAATTAGATGCTACTAAAGCCAAGGAATATGTAACAAAAGATATGCAATTAAAAAACAAACAAACAAACCAAAAACTAAAATCCCCTTCCCTTTTCTCCCCAGAGAAAATAATACATTTGCTCTAGGAATAAAGAAGTAGGAGTGTAAAAATTATTTTTATACATACCAACATTTCCTATTGATTTGCTTTTATCTGTCTTGCCATTACTTTATATATTCAAGCTGTTTTAGTATTTATGATATTTATGCATTTTTATTAAATCTTTATTTAAAGGAAATACATGCAACTGTACTTTTGAAAGACTCCAAAATGAAAAGTATAGCTTGTTTTCTGATTCTCTTCACTTTCTTTCTGCTGCATGTGAATATAGTAAATCTCCTCAGGCAGCTGGTGGTTCACGTCATGACGTATATGAGAGAAAGCAGCCTTGAATTGTAACGAATGCCTTGGCATTGGAGTTTTAAGTCTACTGCTGTCCCCTTTTCTTATGAAACTTGACATTTGTCACAAAAATAAGTAAGCTGTAGGGCATAGTTTGCCTGTGGGAGAGGATGTAGAATAAGAAACTTGCACATGGCTCTGGTTGATGATAAAGGTTTCCTCCTGCAGATGCAGGCTCTATCCCTCTTTGCTTCTGGCTGGCAGGAGCATTTCTTTATCAGCAGGTGTGGCTCATAATGTTGCTAAGATGAACAGGAAGCTCTCCAAATGAGTGGCAAGCTTACTTGCATAAGAAATATTCAGAAAGAGGAAGATACATTTTAGGCATCTATTTCTAAGCTAAAGTTCTCCAGTGAGTGAGAAATCTTTCTCCTTCATGGGAGAACTTCAGTGATTGCAATAACTGCTGTTGTCTCCCCACTGTTTTACTCTTGTACTTTTCCCTTGCTCTTGAGAGGCTGCTTAAGTGGAGCTACTTCTTGTCACTCACAGTAAGTTCATGTTTGCACGATTTCATGGACAAGATAGCATCACACATGGTTTTGTGCTGCTAGTATTTGCCTCATGGAAGTGCTGTCAAGACCATACTTTGATTTATACATTGCTGTTGGTAGCAGAGGATTAAGTTTCTTCCCTCGGAGGAGGCATCTTTTTTTCTCCTGTAGAGAAAACAAAGTTGTGCTATGACTCAGCAGGAAGAACTCCGTGACTTGATGATCATCTCCTCATGTACTTCCAATTTTGTGTGGATTTGACTTCACGATTAACAAAATGTTAAGAAGGAAAGAATAGTCTATACATTTTCTACTGAAAGTAAAGAAGGATGCTGCTCAAGAAACACAGTTGAAATTCACTTGGTAGGCCCTTCACCCTAGTATCTGACCCATTGCCCTTTTAGAAATAATCTGTTACAGATGTGTGTAATTACATTTTACAGAATGGCAAAATAACAGCTGTTACACAAAAACAACTGTAGGTAAGATGGCAACATGTTAACAGGAGACATTGTGCTATATTTGATGAAATTTGGAATTATTTGACTGATTCTGCAGTTAGAATCATTCAGGTAAGGTGGGAAGAAATAGAGGGTTTTTCTCAGATCATTAAGAGAGATTTGTTGCAGCGAAGTTATCCTTCCAAACGTGAACGGCACTTATATTCTTAAGAGCTCTTGCAGTTTATATGAAGATTTCTTCTGCGTCTCTGTTTTGGGGTTTACATATGTAAACAATTAATTTCTGTAATCGGGAATTTTTGTGCTATAATATAAAATAATTTAGATAAAATAAGCTGATTTAGTATATCCAGGACTTCTCTGACACAGTGCTTCAATCTTTTGAATGTCACTGAGGTGATTTCCAACACTTCTAAAAAATCTGTGTTCCTACATTTTCTTGCTTCCTTTTTCACTTGTCTTTCCACTGTTTTTTTGTCTCACTAGCCTGTCGATTGCAGGCCTTATTTAACTGCTCAGTGCCTGAAAATATTTCAGTATCTATTAGATTGAGAATATTAAACATTGCTTATGAATACTGATTGCTAGTATGCTTTGTCAAGTGTCCTCTTGAATTTTACAAAACCTATGGTACTGTTACTGAATATTCATTGTGATAAGTAAGTATTTGCTGTTATCTTCAGGTTTTTGCCTTTGGTTAACATAAACATTTTGTTATATATAAAGAAACTATTTTATATTAATGTAATTACCAGGACTGTTTATTTCCAAAGTGCATGGAAATATGTACTGTTGAGGAATTTACAAAATTAGAAAATGAGGTGAGACTTTCTGGTATCTTAATGACAGTGCAGGCTCATTCTGGCTATGATTATTTCTGATTGTTAGTGAAAGAGGATATAAATCTTGGAAAGGGTGCATCCCTTTTAAAAATAATTAAATGCATTTAAATAGGCAGACAAAATGTGACTTTTCTGTTAACCAAAGTGTATGTCTGAAAATAATTTGCTCTGTCAGGATGTGTTAATATGTAATTACCTCTTGTTTATTTAGTCTCTGGGGTGAACATGCTACATTTGTGTTGGAAGACGCTCCAAAATCTTAACATGCTCTAAAACAACGAACTATTTTGTTAAAATTCCAGAAGAACCCCAAAGGATTTTTGGCTCTGTTGTTAGAACTTGCAGAAGTCATTACTGGACAGTATTGCTCATTCTGGAAGGTGTAAAATTTATTTTTACCAGAAAAAAAAAAAATATATAGTTGCTTGTTTTAAAGCTAGTGGAATGAGGAGAACCTCAGGAGGAAAATAAAAAGGGAAGTGTGCTAGTTTCCTGGTAGCTAACAAAGAATTGACAAGACCTGCAGACTACGTCTTATTTTGGGGGAGTAAATTTGTATTCTCGCATACAGTCCTTAGAAAATTATTGTTAACTTTTTAGCTTTCTTATGAGATTATTTCAGTAAGTCAATATGAAGTATTTCACTTCATGGAAAAGCCAGTGAAGTAAGAATAGCAAGAATTCAGCCCCATTTCTCTTCAACCCGAGGAAGCTGTCTTTCAGCCACTCTTTGCTGGGAAAATAGAGAAAGCACTGCATGAAATCAGAAAAGACTATAACTTTGAGAAGAAATGGTATTGATTTAAAAAAAAAAAAAAAAAAAAAAAAAAGTAGTTTTACTAGAGAGCATGCCTTCTTGTTACCTGTTGTCCTACACCATTTCGAAGTCATATTCACACTGAATGGCCTGTTCCAGTACAAGTTCTGGCTGCAGATGAAAAACATGTTAAAAAGCAGCTTGCCTTAGTTCTGGAATTGACAATCAAATGGGATTTATCTGCTATGCTTATCCCCTGACCCAGATGCCAAAGAGAATGTATTAATGGAGTCTCTGGTTGCAGAATTTGAGACAAATAGTATAAAATAATGCAAA
The DNA here is from genome assembly GCF_987193195.1 of Phasianus colchicus. Lineage (NCBI taxonomy): Eukaryota > Metazoa > Chordata > Aves > Galliformes > Phasianidae > Phasianus > Phasianus colchicus. The sequence goes on from NC_143476.1 coordinate 73,152,873, forward strand.
ATAAGTTGAGAATGAGAAGGAACCGTACTATAGCATGTTGCTGTGGTGCTTTAATTCCTTTCATATGTTAGTGAAATGTGTGAAAACTCACTCTTATAAATTAAAGCCATTGAGGCATGCAAATGACTTTTTTTTGGCATAGAGAACATAGGATTTCTAAAAGACTGAAGACAACAAACTATCACGTGGCAGCCACAAACAGCTGTTGAAAAAGCAGAGAACTCGAAACCTTTGATCACATTTTTGATGGTAACAACTTATGTGGAAAATAATCAGTATGATCCTTTCACATTCAGGTACCCAGCATGTGAATTCTGCTGCTTTGGCAAAACAAATGTTACCTATTCTTAAATGATTCCTATAGGAAAAGTCTTTTTCAGAATAAACTGTGTTCACATTCTGCTGTTCTATTGAGCCAAATAGAAAGATATTTGTGATTTCTCTTCCTGCTCCTCTGTGAACTTGCTTCTTTCTGCCTCTTTCTCTGGCAGGTTAGGGCTGAAATATGTCTCTTAATGACTGCAATATGCTGAACTTCTTAAACTTGAGTTATTATAACGACTGACAAAGGATCTTTGGATGCACGCGAAATCATTAAAATAAGGTGAATTGAAATATTTTAAGAGCAAGCAGCTATTTTCAAATAAGAAATGCGGGAAATGAAAGGCAAATCTTGACAAATGTCACCTACTTATTATATGTCAACATTGTAAATATGAAAGCATCCTTTCTGGTATTTCTGAATAGTTAGAGTTGCCCTGCAAAAGCTGGTCATTTTTCAAGCACAACTTTAAAATAGTTTGTTTTATGAAAGCATTTTAGTAGCATTTTTAATATTGTGTTGTTGGTTTTTTTTTTTTGTTTTTTTTTATAGAGTAATGAAAACCTTAATCATTCATTTCTGAAACTGAAAACTTCTTGTTTTCTACTTGCTCTTTTTCCTCCTGTTTATTTATGGCTTGTGTTTTCCAATGACAAAATTAAAAACATAAGTGAAGAAAAACAGGAGCTGTGAACGTAGTTATCTGGACCTTTTTTCCATCCTGAAGGTGACTGAAAAGAAATATAACTGGTCTAATGCTGCAGTACAGCAGGTGAAAGAAGGTTGTTAGGAGCTGCGTGCTTTTATTCTAGGCTTTCTCCTCTGAGTACTTCTGGATTCTTAGTTCTTCTCTTTTGTTAGTAATGCTAATTGTCATGACATTTTTATTGGGGAAGTCTGTAAGAGCTAAAATGTTTGGAAAAAAAATCTAATTATCCTTGATATTGTACACATCTATAGTGCATGTGATTGAAATAGATTCACTTTCTCACTTGGGCTTTCCAATAATTAGTTGCTAACATTGATGAATGTCTGATTAATTAACTGATGCATGGGGATAATTCTTTCTTTGTGCCTGGAGTACACCTCATATTTTACAGACCTCACATTTTAAATATGAAACACAGTACTTTACCAGTGGTTATGTTACTCCCTGCTGATGTTTAATGTTCTAGTTGGACCTGGATTTTTTTTTTTTTTTTTAATACCATATTACCTACTCATTTTTTAAGCCCTTGATTTCATTCCCCTCCCTGGCTCTCTCCCTTCATCTTGTATGAAGGTAAAACACTGTTCACAGTTCGTGGTAACAATCATCACTAGAAACAAATATCCTTCCAGACCAGACATATAAGTCTATTTAAAAGTCTAATAAAAAAATTTTTCCATATAAACTGATCTGTTGTTAAGAGAAAAAGAAGACTTTTCCAAGGAATGGGCGTAAACAATCAACAAGACACGAGCAGGGTGATATGATTACACAAAGGGACATCTGTTGGAATTTGTTTATATAAGAGTGGTGACCTATTCCTTCTTAGTGTCAAAATAGGTATAATATGTATTTGGGATTATTCTCTTATAAGGAATCTAATGCCACTTCTCCAGACATCTGAAAAAAAAAGTAAATAAAAAGAACTCTCAGAAATGCTCAGCTGCTTTTACAGTTGTCATCTCTGGAACTTACTTGAAATGAGGCAGAGGGTTAGCTCTGAGTGAGATGAGGTACAAATCTTTTTTTGCTGATTTCTGTGGTGTACTATCCCTGACAGCACTAATAAAATTAAAGGTCTATGTGCACTTTCTGTATTACATAAACTGAGGTCCTTTTCTTTAGACTGAAATCTTTGTAGGAGGCTACAGATGCCCTCATTTGAGTCCAGCCAAGTCAGGTGAAGATGCCCAAGCTTTGTTGCCTGGTATCCTACCTCCAGTACTCATCTGTAAGTCCAATTTGAAAGAAGGTATTATATGCCTGGTTCTTGCATCACTTCATGCAAAGCCAACTAAGCAACATTATATACCTGATGAAGGTAGTTTGAACTACCTCAGTTGGTCTGGACTGTACAAGTACCCCATAACTGATCTCTCACAAAGCTATAGGGATGTTATGCTTAGATGGGTGGTACAAAGGACTGTTAGTTCCCTTAGTTATCACACCTATTTGCTAAGTTGGATGTTGATTCATTACATGTTAATAAATATTTAACATAGAAGATCTGGTTGGGATCTGGCCAGCCAGCCTCACCTCTATCCCTTGAAAGATAATGGAAGAGCTCATCCTGGATGTTAAGATGATCAGGAATAATCAGCATAGATTCACCAAGGAAAAATTATGTTTTACCAATCTGATATCCTTCTATGATGGTTGGAATGGCTGGCTGTGTAGGCAAAGGGAAAGCAGCAGATGTCTACCTGAGCTTCAGCAAGGCTTTCAACAGTGACTCCCATGATATCCTCACAGGTAAGCTAAGGAAAAGAAGATTAGATCAGTGGGCATTGACCAGGATTGATAACTGGCTGACTGGTAGAGCTTAGAGACTTTTTATCAGTGGTACAGAGTCTAGTTGGAGCCCTGTAGCTAGTGATATCCCCACAGGTGAGTTCAGGGTCTGGTCTTGTTCAACTTGTTCATCAGTGTTCTGGATGAAGGGACAGGGGGAACCCTCAGCATGTTTGTTGATCTTACGAAGCTGGGATGAATGGCTGGTACAGCAGACAGCTGTGCTGCTGCCTTTCAGAGAGACTTGGACAAGCTGGAGAGTTTTGCAGAGAGGAACATTATGAGGTTGTTTATGATTTTTTCATCTTCAGCACAGAAATGGGATGGACAAGTTGGGGCTTAAGAGGGAAAAAAAAAAAAGCTGGTACATAAAATGTACTCAGTATAGTATAGGTATAGACTCATTTGAAGTATGTTTTATTTGTGAAAGCTCTGCTTAATTAATAGGTATTTTCTGCAACAGTCTAGCAACACTGTTAACTGTTAACGATTTTCATGAGTTTTCAATATACGTTTGCAAGCATCAAGCCCTTAATGCTGTTTAAATTACTAGTTAAACTGCATTTCCTTCTTTCTGAAATGACAAGGAAAAAAGATACCACTTCAGGGTACCTGTTTCTGACAATCATTGCCAGCAATGAACCTGTCTCTTAACTCTAGATAGAGCTGCAGTTATGCAAACCTATATGTCTACAGGTGAATGAAGGAATAATCAGAACAATCCTCTAAGCATACATCGTGTTGTCTGATGCCATTGGTAGCCACTTAGAAGCTCTCTATCTCATGTAACAACCACTTGCTTGGTACAGGATTTGTGGTATTAAAATATATATATATATATATACATACATTATATATACATACATATTTTATATATATATATATACATACATATATATATAAAACATATATATGTGTTTTTTCCCTCTGAACTGAATGACACCATTACAATTAAAATTAAAATTCAGAGCTAGTTCAGAGCTTTTCTTATGGAGGGGGATTCACTTTTCTTCTCCACCCCCCCTTCAGCCTCAGAAAAAAAATAATTTAGAAAGCTCTAGCTGTCACTCTCTGTGCTTTTAGTGCAGAGAGGGGGTGGAAGTAAACACAGCTTTTCCACTGGGTAGAGAGAAATGGCCTTGCAATCTGAAATTGATGGCTGAAGTAACAAAGCATTATAATAGTGCTGCATCTGTTATCTCCTGTCATGAGGAGATAAAATTCCTGTTATGAACTCAATATTTTGTGTTCAGATAGGAGAGCTGGCTCTGCTTTCTGTGTCTCTGAGAAGTTTAGAAGAAGAGATTCCACTTCTAGTTAAGAAGGGAGCCTGCATGTCTCCTGGTTTGAGTTGGAATAGTCTCTCCACAGCATCTCATCTTATGTGGATTGACGTTGTTCTGAACTATTTTTAGGCAAATCACTTAACTCTAAGATTGTAAATACTATTATTTGTAAGACAACAGGGTATCTGGGCAGTGACAAAAATAATAATATAAAATAAAAGCATAGTCTATAATATTCCAGCCTGAAGTTTGATGTCACTTGCATGCCATCTCAGTGTGAGTAAACCATGAAGCAGTTCAATTTTGTCAGACCGTTAAAAATCATGTTTTATTGAGTGTATTCCCAGGTGATAAGGGTTGAAGCAGCAGCAGCAGCAAGTAGGCAGTGTTTAATATTTGAGGAAACTGGCAGCTGGCAACAAGACTTCCCTCTTCTTCTATGTAGTTTTTCTGGATACAGAGAGGAAAGCTGGCTAGCACGATGGACCGTATATCTTAGCAGATCCCTTGTCTTTTACACTGTGGATATCCATTACATACAGTTACTTCTATCTGACCCCTGAAAACTCCTTAACTGAATAAAAGAAGCAATGTTGGTCATTAAAATGTTTAATTTTAGCAAGTGTGTGTATAACCAACTTAAATGCTATGGGGAACCTCATGAAAATGGATATGACCACTGGAAATCCCTGTTTATACAAGCACTAAAGCATGTTCTCCTTTCTTTTGACCTGGAACTGATGACCGAATTTGACATGAGTTCACAGGCAGATAATATTTATCCTACTGAAGATCTTGCTGAACCTTGTTGTGACAGGAGCAGACAGCAGCAAATGATCTTACTTGAGCCTTTCAACCTTTCCTTCTGTGGGCAGTGAGATCAGTAGTACACATACCTGGCAGCAAAGATGGCTCATGCCGTGTGAATGGAGTAGATATTTAGAAGGCTGGGGATGGTTTTCACAATAAGCTCTGTAATTGCATTTAGCAGAAGCTGAAATATGTAGTATGTTAGCTGCGCTTTTAAAATCTACTCAGCCTGCAGTGACAAAGAAAAGATTGCAGATTTCAGTCTTTGCATTTACTGGGAAGTTTTAACATACTTTAGAAATGATCTGCACAGGGTGTGCGAGTCTCTGTCCACACAACGTTTTATTTCTCCTGGATGGAAATCGGAATGCAATCCAAGTCTGATCTGCTGTATAGTTTGCAGTTGCCTGTTTCCAGCTATCTTCTTCTGACCACCCACGAGGACTCCCTGGTGGTTCCTCCCTGGCAGATCCCAGCTGCTCAAAGGCACTCCAGTCTGTTATGTAGCAGACAGATATTGGCAGAGCGTGATTGTAGTGCTGCAAGTACGCTAATCAGCTGTGTGGCCCTTGTTACGTCAGAAGTGGCCTCTGCTTCTGAACATGCATCCTGGAGTGTCCTAATCCAAAGCAAATAGAGATTAGTTGGCACAAGGGTGAGGAAGAGGTATCTGTAAACATCATAATGAGAAATGTGCTTTACTAAAATAGACTTCTATAAAAAAACCAAAACCTTATGTAAAGTCTCTTGAGATATGTAGAGTGTCTTCTAGGGCTTTCCCTAGCACTAGACAGCTGAAATGTTTAGAAAATAAATGTGGCTTATGCTAGCATATTGTAGTTTTTTAAGTGTGAAAGAAGACTTACCAGGCAATCAGCCTATTCTCATACCACAGCTGTTATCAAGTAGGTGAGGTCTGCATCACACTGAAGATGTGTTACTAAAATCCTCTTTTTACAAAGTTTTGTATCAAACAATGGAAGGACATTAGGTTAATGCTCAGAGCCCAAAATGAAGCATCAGGAATGAACTGGTTGTGTTTCATACCTGTGTCACTGTTGCCCCTTTTAATGACCCTTTTTATTCACCACAACTGTACTTAATTATCTTCTACATAAAGAGTTTTCCTACTGCAGGAAACAAAAATGATGATTCCAGAAATTTTAGAGGAATTTCTAATCAGGGCAGGAGTGGATTACCAGAAGATTTTACAATATTACATTGTATAAAAATCTTTGCATTGCTTTAATGCAACCAGTCTCAATCATTACAGGAAATCATTGCCATCTTAAATCCAATTTTAGAGCATGTTTGCATTTCTGCTTTGTAGGTCTCTGTAATGAAAGCAGCAGTCTTGCAAGCAATATCTCTGGCAATGCTTTAATGAAGGATTAACAAATGAACTTAAAATGTCAATTTATGTACAAAAGTACATCTTTTCCTTTCACTGATTTTGGATGTACAGCAACACTGCAATGAATCTGAGCTTCTAATGACATGTTTTACATGATTCACCTAGGCATGGTGAACATCTTTTAGGTATAGATGGCATTCAGAGAACAAGAGAACTGAATTTGTAATGCAGTGTTTGGCACATGAGTTTTTACACGACTTCAAACAACCACAGAAGCAGTCAGATCAAGAACACAATGCTCTTGAAAAGTGCAAGTTACTGGTGTTGCCAGTGAGATCTTGTGTTTTCCAGATGGCATAAAGAAGACCTGCTCCCATTCAAATGAAATGAATACTAATGGAGCTGTCAGCAGCTGCATCCAACCTCTTTTTTGAGCTGTGGATACATTCCCTCACCAAAAAAACCCTGTAAGCACCTCAGATTTGTCTGTACTCAAATTAATCAGTTTGCATCATCAGTGGGGACAGTGCAGAGAACACTGCAGAAGGCCACTAGAAATGGAACAGCAGCTCTTTCATGAACATCCTGCTAAAAGTGAATTGGTGCAGCTAAGAACAGATATCACATGGATCTGTTTATTCTGTTTCAGTAGAGCATTAGGCTACATAATGGAAGCTGCCAGAGGCAAGGCTTTGGTGGTAGAAATAGCAATTGATTCATTCATCAGAGTTGTGAAACCTCTGTGGTGAGTGTCAGACTGTGTCGACCTAGGAAGTTTATTGTGAGAACATGTATGTTTGTATGTCCATACATGTGAGTATGTGCACATTTGTATACATGAGATGACCTGAAAGTGAAAGGAATAAAGCTTATAAAAATGACAACTCTGTGGTATAAGAATCGTTAAACATAAGAACTGACTAAAAAAAGATTTTCTTTGTTTTTTTTTTCTCCCTCTCTCCTCAAAACCTATATACCTGGGCTCTAACCAAATATATCATTTGTTACTGGAAGCTGTTACAGAAAAACTGGAGATCTAATACTTGCTTGACAACAAAATGTTAGAAAATTTGGCCTTGTTTATTCACTTTCTTCACAATTCTTCATTGCTTCTAGAGATGACTTCTGTGGTAAGCTTTAACTCAGCTCTATTGTATGGGCTGCTCTGAAAATAATGCTTTCTATTTTATGATGTTGACCCAGGACATCAGAGGAGGATGCTGGTGGCATGGTTCAGTAGTAGAAGTAGTAGAAGGTTCAGTAGTAGCTCAACCTTCCTAGTAATATTTCATTACCTTCTGTTGCCATGCAACAGATGGCAGCAGAGGGGCAGTCTGAGAAAATGGCATCTTACATGGAGATGTGTATGAAGAAAAGATATGTCATTGAATTCCTCTATGAGGGGAAAAACAGCACCTACTGACGTTCATCAGTGCTTGCTGAACATTTATGGAGACCAAACAGTGGATGTGAGCACAGTGAGGTGGTGGGCAGAGTGTTTCAGCACTGGTGACAGTGACTAGTGCAGATTTTTACGAGTGCAGCATGCAGGCTCTTGCTCATTGCAGTTGAAAATGCAGAGCTAACAGTGATGACTGTGTTAAAACATAGTGTTATATAGCTGAGAATTTGCTCTATCAAACAGCGTTATTGTACTCTCTGTATCCATGGAAGTAAATAGGAGGCATTTATTTTGGAGCAACCAAAATAAATTGGAACATATGTTATTTATTTATCCTTTCTGTGGCTCTTTTAGTCCAACTCATTTCAAAGCATAAAAGGATAAATTACTTTTGAGAAAGTAATGGTGAAATAAAAGGTCAAACCTTTTAGTGCAGTGGCAGGTAAACAAGGAGTTTTGGCCATGTGGCTGCTACCTTTAAATTTATTTATGTTATTTGTGTTGTTAGTTACTCTGCTTCATCCCCACTTCCACTCTCAGTCCTGAGACAGTTTCAGAATAAGTGGTTCTGACGGTGTTTTAATTATAACTTCTCCCTACTGTTCTTGCGTGGCTCTAGTCTCCCGCTGCACAGTCAGATGGGATAGTCTCTTGGATTTTTGCACTGAAATGGAAGAGAAGCATTCACATGGGCAGAGATTGGTCTCAGTGATTAAATGTCAGACACTGTGTCCAAAGAACAGCACATACAGGGAGTACAGCCTCCCCAAGGACATCTGACTCACTTCTGCTGCCCTTCTCATCAGAGGGGCTGGATTGAAAGCCAAGGCTGCCTGAACAGGCTGTGAGTTACAGCTAATGCTCAGGCTGGGCACGGAGGCTCTAACTGAGCGTGCAAACCCATCCTGCTCCTCTGCAGCTCTGCTCAGCTGGCAGCCTGCTTGGCAGGCGTTTGCTGACTGAATCGCAGTGAGCTGCTTGGAAATGTAGTGAGGGGTTAAATGCTGACTGTGTATGAACTAGAAAGTGTCTTCAGGTGTAGGCAGTTGAGTGGGAAGTGAGTAAACAGAAGCAATGGAATATGCAACACTCGGGAATTTTGGGATGGTACCAGACTATCATCTGCACAACTCAATTGCATCTTCTCTCAGATAAGATATTTATCTGCTGCTTCACTGCAAATTGGATTATTCGGAGCTTGTATTAGGGAGAAATATGGACTTTAACTTTCATCTATGCCATCCTTGTGGAGGCTTAAAAAGCATATTTGATATATGCATGATCATAATGTAGAGTTGGAGGACTGTGACTAAAACCAGCGTAGGAGTGGAGAACTAACCTGAAATGTCAAAATAACCCCCAGAAATCACAGGAGCAAGGAACTTCTTGCCATTTGAGGAAAGAGAACAGTAAGGTTACCCAGACTTAGCCAAATGATAGGAATGGAGTCACCTAGAAATGAGTCTTCTTTTTTTCCCCACATAGAAACAGGCTGAAGAACAGCTTGCTAGTTCCTAACAGAATTTTCTTAATCTTGCAGTCTGAGACTTGCAACATTATATTGCAAATCAAAGGGACACAGAATATAATTCTGCATATTGTCTGTGCTTCTTCATAGACTGGGAGGCAGATCCTCACTTGCTATGACTGAGTTGTACAACTTTCTTGAGATTCTGCACTTGCATGTGACAGGGAGGTGAATGAAAATAACCTTGTGTGTTTGGGATGAATACGATTCTCTTTTCTGTCTGAATCTGTTAGGCTGTACTGAAAGTGCAGGAGCATCTGTGCACTGGAGCTTGCAGTGATCAGTTTTCTGCCCAGGATTTAACTAGCTCACAGCATTATGGGCTGGAAATTGATTGATTCATGCTGTTGTCCCAGGGTACAGTTAAATATACCTGCATGTTCATCCAAGAGAGAGCTTTCTCTCAGAGCCCTCCAGAAAAGGAGGCCACAGCATATCCAGGCAGCATATCCCCCCATGCTGCCTTCTGTGCTGTCAGAAATTTGCTCTAATATCCTTCATCTTTCTTTCTGAAATAAATAGAATTACTCGGTGCTCCAAAATTTTTCAAAGGAAATATTTCAACTAATTCAATTTAATTTATTTAAAATACTATTTGTTTTAAATACCAAGGGAAGAGCCTTGATGTTCATTGTGAATCATTCCCTGTTATGATTTATGATTTCCTTTGCACGTTTGAATTATGCAGAATTACAAACAAGAGTATGAATAAGCTTTTTTGCTTATGTCTGTAGTTTTTGATGAATAATTCTTTATCCATAAGATGGGCCTTGTAAAACTGAAATGTAGGGACCAGAGAGCCCTAGAGAAAACATATGGGTACAAAAGACATTCTTCTTGTTCCTCCTGCATAGTCGTGTTGAGTATAGATAAGTGTCCCAGATATTGTTCTGCAATTTAGATGAACACAGTACTGTCAGTGGAACTGGTTGTTGTGGAAACCAATTTCCTTCTTTTCATTTTCTTTCTTGTGAGTCAAGTCATTGATTAAACTGAAAATTAATTTGAGTTAGGGTATCCTGAATTTGTTTTGGAGTTGCAGTTATGCACACAAAGCAATATTTCACCTGAGGTTGTCTTCAATAACTTTTTATTTGTGTATTTATTTATTTTGAGCTAAATTTTGCAATATAATATTTCCAGAAATTTAAAATGTGAACTACAACCACAGATTGTGACTTACACTGTAATTAATCAGATTGGAAGCCTCAAAATGTTTTGTTCATGATCCTACCTGCAAGATTATAAAATAAAATGCAAAAAGGCATTAACTTTGCACAACAGTGGATTTCTTTTTCATTTTTTCACTTATAGGTCTGTATGCAATTTTTACATTTGGTTCTTTTCCATCGTTTTATTAGTTCATGATGCATTCTCCCTGCAAGTAGGTTCATATTGTTTACTGTATTACATTACAGTTTTATTACATCTTCCTTGCCCCTAACTCCATGGTACTTTAAGCATAAATGGGCACTTTTGCCTCTGAGACAGGTATGCAGTATAAAATGCATGTAAAAATTTAATAATGTGAATAAATTGCTGGCTTTTTCAACATTACTTGCTTCCACAAGTGGAAGCACTGCTTTTAATGTGTGACTTTTCACTTCTGTTATCACTCACAGCAATACACTCTCTCACAGATATATACCAATCTGCTGCTGCTCATAACAATTTGTTGATGAAAGCTGCAGCAGGACCATTGTTGCTCTGGTTCTGTATTTCATTATATTTTAGATAGTAAAGTGACTCATTAATAGCAAATGTTGATTTTACTGGACTGTGGTGTAAAACAACATGTTTATAACCGTCTTGTACTTTATCACAAGATAAAAATATTTGTCAAATCATGAAACTGGTGCTATACGTATTATTGTAATATTAGCATTTAAAAAGAAAACACATTTTTAACTCAAGTAAATAAGAAAATAAAAATTTAAAACTGAAGCAAAAAATATGCCTTCTGGATTTCTGCTCACTGTATTACATTTTATTAAATGCATTCTGATTCTCAGTGGCTACTGCTTGCAAACATCTGGATCTTTCTGCAGGTACTCTGGAGAGTGAAAAGAAAAGCAAGTTCAAAAAACACAAGCTAGTTGAATTTCCTCAAAGGTGGTCTGCAGAAATGCCTTTGAAAGCACCGCTTTATTTTTCTTTGTTTTTTTGTTTTGTTATTTACAGTGCCATTCAGTAAACTGACCTATATGTTGTTTTCTTGTGTAGATTAATTAAGGTACAGATCTAGGTTTAAAAGAAAGTGTTCCTCTCAGCTGTCTTACTGGTTTGATTGTCAAATGGAAGAATTGGTGCAGGATTTTGGGGCAATAATGTTGTTGCCAGACCTGATCTTGTGTTTGATGCCTAGAAAAGCTCAAGCAATAAATAGCACAATAAATGATTTATGGTATTCACAGGAATACCAAGTTATACTAACAGGACTGAAACTCAGCTAGAGGCCTAGTTCAAAATTCTGAAAATACTCTATGCCCATTTTTCATAAGTAACTAATATCCCAGGTGACAAGATTATTTCTAATAAATAGTCCCACAGACTGAGTCAGACAACTTCTAAAACTTCAATAGTGCTTATCCCTGCAAAAGCCATTGTAATCAGTGGAAGAGTGACTCCTTGAATATTTCAAAGCTCTCACCAGGAAATTTTTTCAGGTAGGATGTCTTTGAATATCATCTTTGATATTAAAGTGTGATGTGTGTGAACAAGAATCAAGGACCGGGTAGATCTTTGTGAGACAATGGACAGACAAATTAGAAACAAGCTAATGGTTTTTGTTTGTTTGTTTTGTTTTTTTTTAAAGGAGGGCTTATTCAAGAGATGTAATAAATTTAGATACTGTGAAGTCTGTGATATCAGAGATGGTCATTTAACAAAGCCATCAGAGAAAGAGTTATGCCCTTATTTATTTATTTATTTTTCAAATATTTGTTACACAGCTGTTTAGAAACATTGTTTAAAATGTCAGAGTTCTTTGAGGTTCTTTGAGTGAATGCCATCTCTTTGAAGTGTGGTGTCACGATTCATAGCGCCTTGAGTTAGTGGTCTGTGAAAAAAGACTTTATTTACCTAAGCGGACACATGCAATGAGACATAAGTCTTATTTATGGACAAAAAAATTCTGGAATATGCTCAGCTTTTTGAACTTTTGGAAATTAAATCTTCATATTTATTTTTGCTAGAAAATCAGCTACCTACTGAGCAAAATGAAACAGTATCTTATCCTTATTTTATAAAGTAGAGAACACCAGGTTTTTTTAGGGTGGTTTTTTTTTTTTTTGGGGGGGGGGAGGGGGAGAGGAGTTTTGCTTGTAAGAGATCAAATAGGTCCTTAACAAAATAAAGCACAATTTTAATGCATTCTGTTTTTCTTTTAGAGAACAGTCAAAAGCTCTGGTTAGAAATGCTCAAAGTTGCAAGGGTCCAATGTTTCCCAGGAACATCAATTTTCCTGTGCTTCAATATAAAGCAAGCATCCTGTGCATAACCATAACCAATTGGGTACTAGAAAAACATCCCTGGAGACTGACAGTTATCATTTAGGATTTCATAAACTCTTGAGTATTTACCACCGCTCACAGCCTTCCTACATATCTGTGCGATCATCTGAAATGCGATGATGCTAATCTCACAGACAGCTATAGGCCTTTGGCTGTAGTACAAAAGCCAGTGGAGCAATTGGTCACAGAATCTCACCTTTGACAGCTTTTTCCTGTGTAATATTTTGCTGTTTTGCCTTGTGTCAAGGGAATAGGCTGGAAACTAAACCACTGCCACGTTCTGGGCTAAAACAGACCTGTTAAAACAAAAATCTGTGGGGGATAGGTATCTTTCATCATTTCATGATCTGGTTTGAAATGTTGTTGTTGTGAGTGCCAGAGTGTCTAGCATCTTCATCCTCTGATTCTCCATCATTCACTGGAAGGGCCAGTGGCTATATAGGTACCATCCCTTCTTTAGGCATGTAAAATAATGCTACTCTTTTTTAATTACAAGAAAGATGTACAGAATTTTGTTGGACGCAGAGAATCTGTGATGAAAATGTATTGCCTATTAATTTGTAGCCTTTGTGGGGAATATTATAGATCAGCTTCATACTAATATAATTCAACAGATAGAAATTATGGGGATGTGTGTTTTGCTTCTCTCCAGTTCAGACAACGTAAAATTTTCTTTTCATTCCTATTTCATTATTGTTGTTGTGTAGTGAAATGAAAGGTTCTGAAAAAGCTGGGTGTGTTGAAAATGTAAAATGAAGTGTTAATATGCTTTCAACAGAAAATAAGTTGGAAAAGATATGAATAATAAAGGAATAATTTTGTCAAGAGAAGACTTGCTCTTCATCAGCTGCCCCAGTGCTTACCTCAGCTTAAATCTGCTCGTGTTTTTCAATTTGCCCAGGGAATAGGATATATCTTCGACATGATTATGGTAAGCCTATTCTACTGACAGATTCCTATCCTTGCTGAGAAGAATTAAATGAAAGCTTTTTAGAATGATTTTCCTTAAAAACTAACATCTTTACTTTTTAATCAGAGAAAAATACTGTGGTAGTGTTAGATAGTAGTCTCCCCACAAATTTTGAACAAAGTATTAAGTGGTTGGAAGTCTTTTAAAAAGGAAGAACATTAGAGGTAAACCATCAATAATAAAGAAGCTCTGTTGTTCTTTTCACACATAAATGCAATATATACAGAGAGGAAACCTCTCGTCTCTTGTTAGCACAACAGATTTGGATTTCTGTCTTCATCAATAATTGTTTATTAAAGAATTCCTTTAATAAATTACACAATTTAGACACAAAAGATGAAAGGAATTATGAAGCTGTTATTCTTATCCAACCCCATCATTTTTCATGTAGAGTGACCTGGCTGTGATAATTTAATATTTGTCTTCATTCACTGCTAGTTTTCCATGCCTTCCGTGAAGGTATTGCAAGAAAAATAGTAAGAATTCCATTATAAATCAAACATTTTCATTTCTGCTTGAACCTGGCTTTACATTTGTTCATTTGTAGCAATTGCTGCTGTATTGCCCAGACTTAATTTATATTTTAATTGAATTTTAAGCCATCTTAACAGATTGTCATATACTGAGAGATTATACAATCATTTCAGTAATGGAGAAATAATTCTTAAATTTGTTTTAATATTGGGAGATTCACCCAAAAGGAAAAATATGTTGCAAATGGAGCAGAATATAAACCTTGATGGTATTTTGACATGAAACAGACTTTACTGTAAGAATCATTGGAGACAGATGGTAAAAGTGATATTTCCCATAACTGCCAGCATTAGCTGATACTAGTTCTAGGATTTCTATAGCTATAGAACATGGTTACTTCAAAGTCAGTTGAATTACAAATGGAAAGGTAATTTGAGTATTTAAATTTCTATTATAATCAGAACCTCACTTGTGTTATCCTGTGGAAATTTTAGTGTCGTAATTACAAGTACAAAATAACAACCTTTAGGCTACATGAAAGGAGAACATTTTCTTCTCCTTCCTTCCTGGCATTCTGATGGGTTACTGAAATTAATAATGCTCATCTTCACTGCCTTGTTCTACAGGAATTTGTTTCATGGGGAGAGTAATGGAAAGAATGTCAAGGAATCTGGAATTATTTTGTTTTCAATGGTAGACAGTTTGCATGTACTTCCTTTGGTAACCATTTAATTATTTTTAGATATAAGCAAAAATGAAATCAAAGAAAATTATTGAGAAGATATTAAGATATTATTGAGAAGAGAAAATATGTTATGTTTTTTCTGGAATCCATGACTCAGGATGTGAGCACTGAATGCACTTCTAGGTGAAAAACTATTCTCATTCTGATGATGTTCTCACTTCAATTATCTGTTATTTTTTCTAGTCAAATTCGGAGCAGATTAATGTGATCTTACACTTTTAAGGTTAGAAAAGTGCTTGATGCACTTTAGAAAGTTAAAAATTCCAAATGAATGAATGGTCTAAAAGGAAAATGTACGACTTAAAATAGAACTCTGTAATATTATAGGTCCTACTTTCTCCCCATCTTTAAAGCTACTATTCCCATAATATCACTGAATTATCTTAATGACACACTCTAAGTATTGCATTTGAACTTTTTAGGATAGTGATCTAATCTTTCTGAATCATCCTAATGTGTATGATTTGGGATTTGATGAAATGTAGTGTACCTTTAAAGACAAAATTATTTCAGCATTGACAGCAAAGCCAGGAATAACTGAAGGACCTTTTGAAATCAGCTGTAGATTTTCCTGTCTATTCAATAGATAAAACTTTACCTTTGCTTTACTAATGATGTGCTATGATGGGGTGAAGAGAAGAGGAAAGTTTTTTTTTTCTATTCCTTCTAAGTGCTAATGTCAGCAATATGTCTCGTCTGTGCTTAAATGTACAATTGTAATGTAACTCTTCACTGCAGTTTCAGGAATTGTTTAGCTTAATCCTACTGGGTAAAAGAGAAACCTGTATTTTTAAAAATAAATTCATTTGATGATTATATTTCTATGAATGACATTTTAGCAGAGAAATAGTTGTTGTAAAGTATGCTGTATATTTATACATAAGTGAAGGATGAATAGATTCAAAATGACTTAAACTTGCATCATTATAGCTTCATAATTTTAATTGAAGCAGTTCAGAAATTTATCAATTTATTTATTATTCCCTTGCTATACATTTATGAATTGGTGTGCAGAGAAAAATGAACTTGTCTGCTGCACCCCTCCTAAGACAGAAAACTTCCAGGATTATAATTCATTTTCCTAAAATCCAGCTTTGGCTGAAGAAACAGATAAAGCTTCTTTCTAATTTTAGAGTCAGGGTAGCTGCTAAGCCATCCCAAATTCATGGACTGAGTCTGAATCACAGAATCACAGAATCGTAGGGGTTGGAAGGGACCTCCAGAGATCATCGAGTCCAACCCCCCTGCCAAAGCAGGATCCCTACACCAGGTCGCACAAGTAGGCGTCCAGGCGGGTCTTGAATATCTCCAGAGAAGGAGACTCCACCACCTCCCTGGGCAGCCTGTTCCAGTGCTCCGTCACCCTCACCGTAAAGAAGTTCTTGCGCACATTGGTGCGGAACTTCCTATGCTGCAGTTTCTGGCTGTTTCCCCTTGTCCTGTCTCCACACACTGCTGAAAACAGTCTGGCCTCGCCACTCTGCCCCCCACACCTTAGATATTCATAGACCTGGATCAGGATCCCTCTCAGTCCTCTCTTCTCAAGGCTGAACAGACCCAGTTCCCTTAGCCTTTCTTCACAGGGGAGATGCTCCAGGCCCTTCACCATCTTTGTAGCCCTCTGCTGGACTCTTTCCAAGAGTTCTGTTGTCTGATGAGATGCTACTTAGAATATATATGGAAAACCAGCAGCAACAAGATCAGTGTTTGGTAATTACCTCATTCATTAATCTTCCAAAGCAGTATAACTACATTATGAAAGTAACATTTAGAGGAACATTTCCTTTCATCGTGTTATTTCCTAGCTAAAGTAAGTCTCTTGTGTAGATGTTATTTATCTACATGATCTAAATCAGATCTCACTCAATATCTAGATAATCTGTTGAAAGAACAAATACTTCCTTAGTAAAGAAAGTGAACTTGGTGTCAGAAGGGTAAGTGCTGAGATCCTAGTGAGTTGCTTGCTGATGCTATCCCTGACAAAGGGAAGTTGTTTTGTTCGAGATGTCTCTTTAATCTTTTCTCTAGGCTGTACCTTTTTTCCCCATCACTGCCTTCTCTTTTCTTAATATCTTACTTGATGGAAGCCTGGGCCAAGATAAACTCCTCAGCTGTTAGGTAGCGGATTCTTTTCTCCTACTGTTCTGCGCATAAAAACATCTACAATAAAGTTACTGTCCTTGGCAATATGCAAGTCTTTCCTGAGGAATCTTTTAGTTTATTCCAATTGATCTCTTGGTACAAATTTCAGATTTTTAAAAATCTGACAATTGCTAAGAGCTGAGAGTGGATTTCAAAGAATTGTATTGCAAGGAACCCTTCATGGTCATCTAGTCCAGCTTACCTACAATGAATGGGGATCAGGTTGCTCAAAGGCCCATCAGTGTGACCTTGAATGTCTCCAGAGACAGAGGAACCACCTCTAGGCAACCTGTTCCACTGCCTCACTATCCTTATTGTAAAACAGTTCTTCCTTATATCCAGACTAAATCGCCCCTCATTTAGTTTGAAGGCATTTCCCTTTGTCCTATCACAACAAGCCTGCTAAAGAGTTTGCCACCTTCTTTCTTACAGTCCCCCTTAAAAGCTGAAAGGCCACTCTCATGTCTCCCCAGAACCTTCTCTTCTCCAGGCTGAACAGCCCCAGCTCTCTCAGCCTATCCTTGTAGGAGAGGTTTTCCATCCCTTGTATCATTTTTGTGGCTCTCCTCTGGATGTGCTCCATGTCTCTCCTGTACTGAGGGCTCCACATCTGGACGCAGTACTCCAGGTGAGGCCTCATGAGCACAGAGCAGAGGGGCAGGATCACCTCCCTTGTCCTGCTGGCCATACTTCTTTTGATGCAGCCCAGGATACATGGAACAAATCCTGCTAGAGGACATGCTATGGCACATGAGGTGAACAGAGACAGCTGGTGTGGCTTCACCAAGATAAGGTTGTGCCTGACCAAACTGGTGGCACAACCAGTAGTGACAACACTGGTGGACAAAGGGAAGGCAGCCAATGTCATCTACCTGGATCTGTACAAGCCCTTTGACATGGTTCCCCACCACATCCCTTTCTCTAAATTGGAGAGATATGAATTTGAGGGGTGCACTATTTGTTGGATAAGAAATTGGTTGGAAGGCCATAGACAGAGGGTTGTTTTGAATAGCACTATCTCTAGGTGGAGACTGGTGATGAGCAGTGTCCTTGACAGGTCTGTCTCGGGTCTGGTGCTCTTCAACATCGTCATCAATGACATCGATGACGGGCTCAAATGTATCCTCCGCAACTTAGCTGATGACACCAAGCTGAGTGATGCAGTTGACTCATTAGAAGGAAGGGATGCCATCCAGAGGGACCTTGACAAACTCGAAAGGTGGGAGCATGTGAATCTAATGATCTCAGATATGTATACAAGCTGAGAGAAGAACTCCTTGAGAGTAGCCCTGCGGAGAAGGACCTGGAAGACCTGGTGGATGAAAAGCTTATGAGCCAGCAGCATGCTCTTGCAGCTCAGAAAGCCAATGGTAATCGGGGCTCTATCAGAAGGGTGATGACCAGCAAGGAGAGAGAAGTCATTGTCCCTCTACTCTGACCTTGTGAGGCCCCATCTGGAGTATCTCATGCAGATCTGGGTCCCCAGTACAGAAAAGATATGGAGCTGTTGGAGAGGGTCAGGAAGAGAGCAAGGACGATGATCAGAGGGCTGGAGCAGCTCCCATACAAAGACAGGTTGAGGGATCTGGACATATTCAGCCTGGAGAAGGCTGTAAGGAGACCTCCTTGCAGTCTTCCAGCATTTAAAAGGGGATTACATACAGGAGGGGAATCAACTTTTTACTCTGATAGATAATGATAGAACACGGGAGAATGGTTTTAAGCTCAAAGAAGGAAGGCTTAGGGAGGGGAAAATACTTCAGAGAGTGAAGAGAATGTACAGAAAATCATTCTGCCTGGAATTCATACTGATATAAAAATAGATATGTAGCTAAATAAATACTCCGGTGGCTACTCTCACCTTCTTGCAGTTATTGCTTGTAGTTCAAATTTATCTAATGTCAGATACTTCAGCTGGTTACATTCCTTAGCTGTGTTACAAGGAGAGCTAAGTGCATCTGTAGGTGTATATCCAGTATGGACACCCATACTTTAGCAGTAGCAAGAAGGTCACAGGGGGGGTTGACTTATAAGGTAGGAACTAAGGAGCCATTTGATAGTCAGCTCAGGCACACTACATCACAGTGATGCTTTGTGCTTGACTTAAGTGGTCTGCTTAAAATGAAACATATTTTTCTGCCTTAAGAACGGCGCTGACTAGCTGATAAGTATCTATTTAGATTCAGGGAGCTATTTCTTCCCAGTTCTCCCTAATCTGAGATGATTGTTTTGAGTACCACTCAGGTCTCCCAACAGATCTATAGCAGAGGAATGCAAATTAGATTTGGAATATCAAGTGTACACTTAAATCATATAGTCTGTGCATATCTGACCTGCATAAACTTAACCTCTTTAGCACTCTTTTTCAGGCTGAATTCGATACTCAATACAGTGAATGCCTCCAGCTAGTGCTCTTGGAAATCACTGAGTAGGCAGATCTGTGCAAACTCCTATAAAAGACAGTACAGAAACTCCTCAGTTGCAATCTGTATTATTCCTACTGATCCAGTCTGGGGCTCCCTTGAATAGAAAGTACAAAATGTGCTAAACTGTGTGGTGTTTTTCTGATATGTAGAAATGTTAATCAGTGATTGGATTAACTGAGCTCATTTGCCTTCCTGAACATCTGGTGATTCTTGTATTACCTACTCTGAAGAATCTTAACTGTTAGTCATAGAGATACAATTTACTTACGTGAGCGTGATGCTTTTGACACCCTGAGAAAAATGTGCTTCAAATGAAATGCTGGGAGGTGTTCGGTTATTCCCAATTCATTAAATAGCACATATAGCATTTTTCTTTTGAGACTGAGACGCCTGCAAGGCATGGGTGATCACAGATGAAGACATTTCAAAGGGAAGGACTTGTTACTTTACCTCAGGGCACAGAAAGTTCTGTGTTTTAGAAGACTGGCTTGGGAAAACTATTTCAACTCCAAATGTTCCCTTCTGCGTTAAATAGTTAACTGGAAGGTGTTTGTCCTCCACCTTCCTCTTCCACCTTTTGCTGTTTCAGGTATTCTTTTCAATTCTTCCAAATGCTTATTTTTGGTGGAAAAAAAAATTATACTCAAACAGCAAAGGAAAAAAGATATTTGTTCAGCTAAAGAAATGAATGATGTCTTTTTATATCTTTGGAGGCTGTTTGACTAATCCTCCCTTTGAAGATGCCAAGCCATTTATGGCTCTTTCTTTAAACTCAGACATTTTTGTAAACAAAGGGAAGACAGCATGGAAAAATGATATAGCAGAAACCTGTCTGTTTGTTTTCTTAGTTGTAGAATTGACTTGCTCTCTACTTTCCCACAGTCCTTAGTTTTCCAGAGTGTTACCCCAAAAATGCATGGGCTCACTGTATTAGTATCTAGGCCTTTTGATCATTACGCCTACTTAAAATCCAGCATAACAAGAGGCTTCCTGATGTACTTCTGAGAAGTCATTACTCTGAATTGAAACTGCCTTGTAACTTGCAATATTGAACAACTTAGTTGGCTTGTTTACCAAGGAACTGCACTGCAGATTAACTGTGCTATTAACATTAACAACTAAAGAAAGAGGAAGCAGACTAGAGATTGAAAATTGGTGGAACTAGGCTTTAGGGAGGACAAGGAATTTCCTTAAATTAATAATAGGTCTTTAAAATAATAACACCGTGTCTATGGAGACTTCACATCTACAACTGGTGTTGTTCAATGTAGAATGAAGACCTAGTTTTGTGAAACAGATCCTGTCTTTGCTTATCCATATGTTTGTAATTGAGGTTAGTGATAGAAGCAACTGTTTTTGTGCTGTTTTTTGTTTTGTTTTGTTGGATTTATTTTTTTTTCACTTGTTTATTTGGTTTGTTGGTTTTTATCTCTTTTTTCCCTCCAGACTTTAATGGAAATAACATACATTTTATCCTAATTCTTAAGAATCCGTGGTAAATCATAGTAAAAGATGGTGGAGTTTTGTTAATAGATTGCTCTTTTTTTTTTGGGGGGGGGGAAGGAGGGGAAGGGGGAGGAACCCTTCAGGACTTCAGACAGGATTTCCAATTAGCTT
Organism: Phasianus colchicus; assembly: GCF_987193195.1. Taxonomy (NCBI): domain Eukaryota; kingdom Metazoa; phylum Chordata; class Aves; order Galliformes; family Phasianidae; genus Phasianus; species Phasianus colchicus. The sequence continues at coordinate 73,173,961 of NC_143476.1, forward strand.
ACCTTAGTTTATCTTAGGCTGCAAGGTGAATTATCAGAACTTGTTTCATTTATTCTATGTAAGGAATAACAAGTATAAAATTTCTTAGCGGTGAGATGTGGCTTATATAAAGGATGATTCTGCAATCTTAACTGGTTTTCCCAGCATCCTAGGTTGTATCTAAGCAAATTTCACATGTCTGCCTGGCTGCATACAAAGACTTCTTGTGTTGGGTGGTGAGTGGCAATCTTACAATTCTAGAAAATGTTTTAAATTGTAAATGTCACAGACCTTTCTAGTGTCATCCTTTCAGGAATAAGACTCAAATGAAAGGCAGACAATGAATAAATGAATACCTACACAGGTATTCTTAAGTATTTATTTCCAAAATTACTTTTTAAAATCTGCCATTGCCTTTAGGACTCACGTTCTGTTTGAGTTCAAGCTGTTCTTTACCTGATGCTTTATCAATACGCTGATACTATTTGGGAGTCATCTTATTTTTCTGAGCTGAAAACTTGATTGCCTTTTAAATGATTTTATTGCTGGCATTAAATGTTCCATGAAGCACAGGAATGAGAATGAGTGCAAACATTTCATGCTTTAATGGTTATAACGGCAGTCCATGCAGTGGCCTGGAGCTTCAAAAATAACCTGTGACTAATCACTTTGTGACCACATCGCTATTCTGCAAGATCCCTAGTGAGACTGCTCCTGAGATACTCTGGCATACCTCTTGCTGGTTTGCAAAATGACAATTTGTGTGGGGTTTTTGTTGTTTTGTTTTGTTTTGTTTCCTGAGTACCCTGGTTTGCGTTGCTGAAAATGGCTTTTGTAGTCTCAGTGGGGAGCAATGCAGCGAACCTCTCACTGTGGGGTGCCACAGAGGGATGAACAAACAAGGGGGAAAGGACAGCAGACCTGTGGTCATTTTCTTTTTATTTCTCTTCTGTCAAATATATTGCATTTTAGGGGGGAGGAGAGTGAACAAAAACTTGCCAGGCTTGCAATGATAAATATACTGTGTGTGCTTCATTATTATTTTAAATAATCATTTTGAATTTTAGTAAATATCTTAAACTCCTGGGTGATTGCATGGCAGGTCAGAGTTCTTCAATTTCTCACAAATAGGAGTAAATTCTTCTTTTAATCAAGCAGCTGCTTGCTTTTTTTCCCCTGTGTAAAACGATTACATACAAAAGATAAATAAAGGAAAAAGAAGAAAACGTTCAAATGGGAAAAGCACCTTCCAAAAATGATTTATTTCTTAGAGTGGATATTACTCTTTTAAAATATACACTGATTTCTATCTTACATGCTTAAATATATGTTTCTTAAAACCTAATAAGTGACATGCTTTCTTCATGGAAATGATGTCAGTCAATTTTTACTTTCTCTTGGGAAGTTGTATTGTTTTGTGATTTAAGTCTTTTGATTTGAGACTCCCAAAGCTAAATTTAATTGCAGAACTGATGAAATACATTTCTTTTTCCTATCCTCTTTCTGTAAGATCATTTGCATATGTTTATGTGTATTTTGGTTGGAAAACCTACTATTAAAAGGAGAAGCAGCAGTGGTAGCAGCAAGGAAAATGACCACTCCCATGCTTGGGTCACAGGCTCCTAGGTTTTCATTTGCTTTGACTGTGATGGGAACTCTGCATCCAAAGCCCCCTGAAGTACTGTTGTAAGGAAATCTTCATCACTTTCTTCTTTTCCTTATATTACTTGTGTCTTGTAATCTGTCCAACCTATGTAGTTTCCTTTTACCTCTTGAACTTTTGTCTCTCTCCAGCTGCAAGCACAAATGAGAGATCTCACTAACAAAAACTGTCTGACTTTTATGCTAGTAGGAGACTTCATGTAGTATGCAAACATAACTCGCTACAGAAACAGGTTTCACTACTTAGAATAACAGTCAGACAACAAAAACTTGTTCTGCAGTTAAATAGCAAAAAAGAGACAACTCAGATTTTTGTGCTAACTGCAAGGTCCGTGGCTCCAATATCTGAACAGAATTCATTTGTTAAAATGTAATGAATTGTGCAGAAAAATTAACAGCTCACCAGGTATTGTCTTCTATCCCAATGCAAAGTCACAGAAGAATTCAGAGTTTTTCTATGTCAGTGAAAATGTTATTCTTAGATGATAGATGTGTGTAAACCAGGTCTTGTCTATTTTGATCTTCCAAAATGCCACAGGGTTGTGGAAACAAAAGGATGTTATTAAATTTGGAGCTTGGACCAATATTTGACATACCTATTGTTAAGAAATGCTCTATCATTTATGTTACATCTCCTCTGAAATACCTCAAGGATTTTGTATACAAATGATTTAATTTTGTGTGGTTTGGTTCTCAGAGGCAGCGAGACCTCAGCTCTCTGGTAAGATGTTTTGCATTTATATAAAATACTGGAAAATACAGGACACATTGCATTTCATATATTGTGAGATTCTGTCCTTTCTTGGAGAGGTCAAATATACCATGACTCTGCCTGCAAGGTCATTGCTTAGCTTTGGAAGATTGTAATATTAAAAAAGTCTGATCCTTTATTTATTTGCTTATTTACCGTGTTTAGATTTTTACTATAACTCACTAATTTATGCGGCTCTCAAAGGCAGAACTCATTATTTCACTCTGAAGGTGATGGTGTAGGATTAAAATGGGGACAAAGCAAGGAAATATCTACTTTTAATTGGCCCGTACAGAATGAAATTCAAGTAGCTAATGAGTACTTGTACTATACTATTCAGTACAAGAATACAAATGGATCTTCACAAAGTAAAGGTGTAAATTCTTCATGCTATTTTTTTAGGCAGATGCCCATGCCTATTAAAGTTACCGCATTTTAAAACACTTGGGAGTCATGAAAGACTCATGACTCGGTGGTCAAGATAGTCTGCAAAACTGGGTTTGTAAAAAAGACCAGTGATAGCATAACCTTCCTATCCAGTTTATCCTTCAATTTGGTAGTGGTGCAAACTTTTGGAATGCTTTGGTGAGTTGTGGATGCTAAAGGTCAAGGATGATGAAAAATTAGAAAATGCTCTGGTAAAATTGCTTGCTGTGGCAGGACTCAAGTAGTTCAATCAAACTGATTAGAGAAGACTGAAAATCAGACAGGACTAAATGGCTGAACACTGAATCAAGGAAAATTCAGGTGATGGAAAAGAAATGTTTACTTTTAAATTTGACAGTAGTCAAACACAGAGCTAGTTGTAAAGTGTGCTATGGAATGTTCATTGCAGCAGCATTTTAAATCAGCTCTGGACATTCAAGTATACATCATATTCAAATAACAAGTTTGTGTAATCACCTGGTCTGGATTATGCAGCCAACCAAGTTTGATCACAGTGATTATTTCCAGTTTTATAATTGATGTAAACCTTTTTAAACTAGAAGTAGAGAAAAAGGAATTGTATTGGAGTGCTGAATATGTATAAAATGTTTTGATGCCTTCTATTTAAGTGCATGAATTAACACTGAAACCATTTCAGAAATTTCTTTGTTATATTACACTCAAGATTCTTTTATTAAAAGTACTGCCAATATTTGCAATAGTATCTCTTTTTCTGGATTATTTTCTGTTTCCAACTGTGCAGTATTTTCTGCTAATCAGGACTAAAATGAAAAGCAGTTTACTTCAGAACTTCTTGCTTGCTGACATTCAGCAGATCTGTGAGAACTTAATGTAAAAACCTATTGATCCATACACATCACCAACACTGGCCACTCTCTGCTGTGAAATTCCAGTGGTCATGTTTTAACACCAGGTAACTTGCATTTTAGCAAAACAAAACAAAAAGTTTTTGGCATTTATCTAAGGTTAGAATTTCTCATACTTGGTCACACTCCAGTTTATCAGCAAAACAAGCACAGCAGAATGAAGACAAGACATGACAAGCATCATGGTAGAAAGATCTGCTGTAATTCTTCAATCACAATGTGAATTTTATTTCTTTTGCTGTTGTTTGTGCTTTTTTTTTTTTTTTTTTTGAGGGGGGGGAGAGGGAGTTGTTTGGTTTTTTGTTTGTTTTTTTTTTCTTCTTCTTGAGAAGTTGAACAACCTGATTATAGACTTGCTTTGCAGGTCTTCCAGGAACACAAAGATCCATAAGGTTTTTTGATGTGTCTTTTATGTGCTTCACCTGTTAGTATCAGCACAAGAGTTCCAAATCAACTTGTTAACATTATATTTATTTTTCTTTATTTTTCTTTATTTTATGGGTTGATCTCTGTTACAGTTACATGAAAATGTTCAGCAACCTCAATATTAATTTCTGAATTGCTAGCTTATTTTTGTCATAGACACTTGAATTTTACAAAGTTGAGAGATAAAGACAGGCTTTCCTGTTTGGTTTTGATTGACTCAGCTAGATTAAAGCTTTTATTATAATGATTGTTTGCCTTTTGCTATTCAGGGGCACATTTTTGATTTTTATCTCTTTGTTTCAATCACGAGAAAAGTGTTATTATAAACAAAGTTAGACACAGCTTCGTGAAAAATGTTAAATGCTTCCTTGAAAAAAAATACTGAATACTCAGTACATCTACCTTAGGTTTACTCTTCATCATGCAAGTACACTTTTCTTTCTTGGGAGAAAAAGACGTGATGGATTCCAAAAAGCATGCAGCAGAGCAGATTTGATGATTTGTCATTACCAGCATTTTGAACCTTTTTTATACTGTATTACTCAGATTCTTATTTACCAATATGCCTAGAGCATTTTTGTAATATAGCCTCCTTACATTCCCATAACGTATAGTATAAAATAGTATATTTTTTATCAATCTACACCTTTAGAAGAGAATAATGGTTCTTTGAGTCTTAGGTTGATTGTAGAAAAATGTTTGCTTACTTTGCCACACATTTGATCCTTTTAAACAAAATATTCAGTTACTCTTTTTGTTCTTGGGGTTTAAACTACAAGGCAGTGAAGCACCACACAGCCTTCCTCTCGGCCTCCACCACCATGAAGGAATTGAAAAGTGCAAGAACTCTTGGACTGAGATAAGGAAAGTTTAATAAGGATGAAAAGTAAACAGAAAGAAAAGGGGAGGAAGGGAGAACAATAATAAAAAGAATATACAAAACATGCTGCAGACACAGTTCTCAGCACCTGCTGAAACGCACCCAGCCAGACCCCGAACAGTGGCAGCTTGTCCCTCCACAGCAACTCCCCCAGTGTTATTATTCAGCACAGTGCCATTAGGTGAGGAATATCAGCCATCCTGGTGCTGCCCCCTCCCAGCTGTTTGCCCCAGCTCCTTGCTGGCAGGGCACTGAGAGAGGCAGAGCAGTCCTTGGCAGCAAGTTAAACATCGGTGTGTTGTCACGACTATTCCAGAGCATTCCTCTCTCATGTTAACTCAACCCTAAGAGAAAATAAATTACTTCAGTTCTACTTCAAGAAATGACTTTTTAAAGGATTACACTGTATGCTTGCATGCTTATCTTTCCGTTTTCTTTTTCTAGACAGTTTTTTTTTAGATGAAGTGGAAGTATACTATTCCTCTGGTATACTGAAATAAAGCTGAGGTTATTTAGTTTTCTTCCCTTGGCAGAGACAAAGACTTTGCAATTGAAACTTAGCAGTTATTTTTATAATCCATAAATTGACATGGGTGAGATTTCTGTGTCATTCATCTGTAGACAATACAGTGATACAGGTTTCAGCAAAATTAACCTATAAGTCAGAATGTATAAAAGGTCATGTCATGGTAGAAATCAATATGGTCTCTGCCTGTGTGTGCTTCAGATAAGGTCCTTTTTGTCTGTCATTTCCTTTGGCTGGTGATGGGTAAGTTTTGCTAGATAAAGGCCCTGCATACAAACACAAAGTAATTAATTAAAGCAGGCCAGGCAATCTGGGTGGATGCTCTTGATTCCTTAGCTCAACTAAACTGCATTTCTAGCTGACCTTAGTAAATCTTCACTTCAGTCGCTGTTAAACTTCAATTGTTATTCAGCCTGTGAAAATAAAGGAATTAGCTGAGCTTAATTTACCAGTTTTAAACTTCTTCAATCTGTGTAAGAACCAAGAGCTGGTCTTTCTCAGTTCGAAAAAATACAAAATGGCAACGGTCAGACTGTGCTGCATTATGAGCTATAAAGCAGGAAGAGATGAATCTGCATTTTCATTTTTTTATCTTTTAATGAAATTGGTGTTTGTAAGCATCCATCTGTGAATGATTTCTGGTCTTGCTCCTTGCCTGGAACTCTGGCATAGTCCTTTGACCATAATACTGTTACTGTTTCCAGATGAGTTAGTGATGCCTGAGAGTTTTTAGCATGCAGCGGAGAAGTAGTCCTGATTAGACAACCAGTATGGAGACAAAGATCTTGTTTTCAAATTCAGATATCTTTTGTGATGTAAAACAAAGGGAATATAACACAAGGGAGAAAAAAAATGGGAAGTCACGCAGAAAGTCTAAATGGAACTGGATTACAATTTCCTTTTAGTTTTAAAGCAGCGTATGTAGGAATTATTTTTTTAAAGGGATTTTCACACTCATAAATCTGGAATGGATTTATTGTTACTGAGAAAACATGTATTCAGATGTATCTTTTTACTCTGTTCAAATGCACTACTGTGCTCACATGAATATGTGAGGTTGTGACGGAGCATGGGAAAAAGAAAGCATGTTCTCATCTATGATGTAGCATACCTGTCTTGGTTGGGGGATGCTGATCTGAGGACATTCTAAGGGAGCACGGGAAAAAAAAAAAAAAAAAGTCTGAAAACACAGAAGGAATACTTGAGTCTTACTCATCCCCAACAGGATTTCTGTCCTGAGCAAACATGTTGGTGACCCAGGTATAGCAGCTAGCTTTCCACCCAGTGAAGGGACAGAGAAGCACCTCTGTGCTAGAGGAGCTTCATCAATGGAGGCCACTGTCTTACACACCAGCCTGCACGACAGGCAAGGAAAAGATGGATTGTAGAATCTGAGAAATCACATAGTGACTGACAAAGAAGAGGCCGCTGCTCTAAGGAAGAGCTGAAGAAAACAGCAGTACACATAGCTGGAAAGAGAGAGGAAAACACCAAAGCAGCATTTGTAGTGTGGTCCTGGATTAAGCAGAGTGCCAAACTAGCAGTGGAAAAATATTTCTAGACCCTTTTTCTAGTAGGCAGTTGGATCTCTAAGGAAAAGTATTATCTCCTACAGATTTCTGATGAGCTTAAAAGAACGGGATTTCTCTCCCCTATGCCCACCTGCTTCCAAATAGTTGAGACTGTGCCAGAGAAAAAAATTTTGATACTATCATAAAAGTTTTTTCCCTCAGTGACACAGTCTGAATTTTTGGCTAACTTCTCTGCGCATATTGGGTAATCTTGGTTTGCAACTAGAAAAATGGATTTTTATAAAGTGGTTTGCAACATTTTGTAATTAAATGAATTATCAAAGCACTTACTGACCCCCTTCTTGACAAGTACAGTTTAGATGACCATTTTGATATGTGCTCAAGAAGTTCTAGTAGTTTTTGTGAGAGATGAAGAAATCATTTTTTTCCCACTTTCTCAACGTCTTAAACCATAAGCTATTTTTCTGATTTTTCAACCACCTTGTGTTCTACCTGCAGCAGCACAGTAGCACTTACTGTACTCTTTGTATCTGATCATATTTCTGCCTCCTATGCTATAGATTCCCTGAAGTTTCACTAGGAAAGGACACTGGTAAAGAAGCAAAACTATTTTTGTACATTCTATATAGTAGACCTATATCTTTGACTTGCTCATTTACTTGTTTTATCTCAAGAGAGAATTTACAAACTTAACTGTTGCCCATCTGTGGATCCACAGGAAGGTGCAATAATATATCCCCTATTTTCTTCCAATCTCTTAAAAATTTTTAATTCATCTATAGTGCTCTTCACAGTGGAGGTTATATGCAGCTGCAAAGATAAATGTTTCCTGTGTTCCCAGCTGTAGAGATACAAGAGTGGCTCCTTTAAAAAAACTCAGTTTTGAGTGACAGATGTTAGCTGTCACATTTTAGCAGTGCTAGGATCTTATCTTGTCATACATCTGTAAGCCAGTTGTTGGAAAGGATGGTTTTACAGGTTCCAGACAGAAGTTTACTATGAAGTCAAGGGAAACAAGGCAGAGGATGAAAATGGTCTTTGGAATCTTTTTGAAAAAAAATTGTCTGTGCTCAAAGGAAAATCTTTACCATTAAGGCAATTGTCCACTTACCATATTTTTCTGTTACTTTGCCAATTGCTTTTTTTTTTTTTTTAAATTTGCCTCAGCATTAATACAGGAAGGCTGAGGAGCAAAGCAAGGAGAGCTGAAAGTCTAAACACATAACTGGCGTTACAATTTAGTTGACAGAACAGATAAGTGTGGGGGAACTGGTTTGACTGGAATATTACTATAAAAGGAAAACCAGATAAGAACGAAGACATATGCAATCCAATAAATCAAAGATGTGTATGCTTGGTCCAGAACACAGAATACAGAAGTCACAGGATCTGCTGAAAACCCATAGACAGCATTCAAAGGAGTTAAAAATCAGAGGCACTATTGAGTTGAGACTGCATGGCATGCCAACAAACTTGGAAGGACAGAAAAGACAGTGCTTTCTGTGAGTAATGGGAGAATAAATCCAAGTGTTGGATATTGCAGCAGGACAGATTTTCCAGAAATCTCATGGGAAAGGAATACAATATGACTGTAACCATTTCTCAGACACCTGACGTTAAAGAAAGATAAAATACAGGTCTGATGGATTTTGTCTAGAAAGTGGGAGTTCCTAGAGAATATGAAAAACGGAGATGAGTTTGGTGCCCTCATGAAGCTGATGGAAAGAAGGGAAAAAGAAACAGCAAAACAATGAATTTTAAGAAGTCAGACATCAGTATAGTTAGCAAGTTAGAAGATTACATTTCATTCAGAGGAAAATTTAGGAATATTAACTTTCAGCAGTTTAACAAACTGATGGGAACAGCAGCTGAAACACAAACTAATGAATAGCCACCTGAAAATAATTGGTACTATTTGTGATGTCCTGAGCATGTGAGACAGCACAAAGGGATGTGGAGGTGTAATCTGATGTTGCACAGGAAAGGAAGGTAGAGAATGGGTAGGAATGGACACATGGCATTTTCTTATTTTGGGAAGACAACTATTTACTATAACTTCTGTGCACCTCAGAGTAACGAATCCACTTTACTGAGCATTTGTGTGTAATTTGATTGCTACTGTAACAAAATATACACATTCTTTAATCTAAGATTTAATGATCAGAAGGCACAGGCAAATGAGAATGTGCTGCCTCTGAGAAATGAAAAGGGTGAGCTGGCCTCCTCAGACACAGGCAAGGCTGAAGTACTTAATGAGTTCTTATTTCTAACAAGTTATTGAGCTCCGTGTCCAAGCCTGATGCCTCCAGCACAGGAAGGATGTGGAGAAAAATATTTCCCTCTTCTGTATTCCTTTGATTACTGCATATAGCTTGGTCCAAAAGTAATGCCTCCTATTTAATTCTATGGAAATTACAACAGATGCAGAGGGTGCAATAAATAACTCTGTTTGAAATTCTCAGCTATGTAACACTATACTTTAACACAGTCATCACTGTTAGCTATATATTTTCACCAGCAATGAACAGGAACCTGCATGCTGCACTTGTAACAGTCTGTACCAGTGGAGGTGACAGTGACAGTCTGTGTGTGTCGCTGTCACCACTGCTGAAATGCACCACCCTTCACCTCACTGTGATCACATCCACATCCACATCTTTGCCTCATACACACTTCCATGTCAGTTGCCATGTCAGTCTGTCAGACTGTCCCTCTGCTGCCATCTGTCTTATGGGAACAGAACATAATGGAACATTGATGGAAGATTCAACATCTACCGTCGTGCCACCAGCATCCTCCTCTGATATCCTGGGCCAAAATCATAAAATAAGAGACATTACTTTCAGAGCAGCCCTTATACATAATAGGGTTGAGTTAAAGCTTACCACAGAAGTCATTTCTAGCAGTGATGAAGAATTGCAAATAAAGTGGACAAAAAATGGCCACATTTTCTAACATTTTGTTGTCAAAGTAGTATTAGATTTCCAGTTTTCTGAAATACTTTCCAGTAATAAATATATCGGCTGGAGCACTGGTATGTATATTTTGAGGAGAGGAGAGAAAGAAACGAAAGAAAATGTATTCCTAGTCAGTTCATAGTGGCTCATGTTTAACAATTCTTATACTGCAGAGTTGTCATTCTGATAATTTTTATTCCTTTCACTTTTGGGTTAACTGAGTGACACTGGAGTCAGGGAGGACATATCCCTTCTATGAGTATGGAATATTTATTTCATGTATGTTTTGTAGCATGTATGACATGCTAGAACTATTTTAAGAAATCCATGTTTCCTATGCTTTTAAATTTAAACATATGTTATCTATCCATTCAGATATTTTCATCAATGTAGATTCTTTTATTTAGTTGGAAAAACATTTTATTCTGATTTTGTGCTATCAGATGTTCTCTCACCTCCATATGTTGTTAGGTTTTTTAGGCTGTGAATTAAATCCCTTCTGTTTCAATTGTGTTTTTTTTTTCTTTTTTTCTTTTTTTTTCTTTTTTACTACCCCTTTTTAAATTACTTCATGAAGTCATAGTAACCCAAATTATCTTAGTCATATTCTAATTAGATAGTGTAAGCACTGTGTTTGCATTTCCAAATTCGATCTCCCTCTCATAAATAATAATAGCAAAATATGTGTGCCTGTGGCCAGATAAGTGTATGTGTCTGACCATATATGAAAATGTAAAAATTTGACATGCCTCACTGATCTGTTTTCAGACTGAGTGCTCAAACAGTAAAGCACTAGTATTCAAAATTAGTTTTTGAATAAAACTGCATTCTTGTAGTTACCTTGGCAATCCAATTCTAAAAAATCCTTTAGATCTTTTTTAATACTGCCTGGACTAACAGTTTAATGCTAGGTAGTGGACAAAGTAGCATGCATAATTGGTTTTGTAATATAATGATGTTTTATTACCCAAAATGAAGACATCGTTCAGAAGAGCAGAATTTTTAGTGCTCTGCTTGTGTAATGACTGCTATAACAACGATTTGTAAAATAGAAATTGAGACAGCTTGATGGTCAAGGAGAAATGCAAAAAAAGAAAGAAAAATTCTTCTTATGCTGTGCGGTGGAAGTTCTCTTTTCCTCTCCCTTCCCTCTCTCCCCCAAAAAAGTATATGTATGCACATATATATTTTCCTCAGATAGAAAAGACTAATCAAGAAATGAATATGAAATTCTAGAATTGTGTATTTAAACTTCAGTTGTGCAATCATACCAGAATGGTTTTGTCCATTACTGGGATACAGAAATCTAATGAATGATGTTAAAGATGTGCAATTAAGCTTGTTTACTTTATAAATAACCATTTACTGACAATCTATGTAGTTACACTGCTTAGACTAGAAAATAAATCTACCTCTGTATCTGCTGTAGACTTGCTGTCATATATACTATTTTTTCATTATTTAGCCTACAAAAGGCAGTGTTAGAAACTTTATCCACCAGCATGCTTGCATTTTTCATCCACACTTCTGCAGCTTTGCAGATTCATCATAATAATCTATTCACATAAACACACCACATTCCTCTCATCTGGGAAAAATACACATTTCTGAAAGGTCAAGGAAACATTGAATGACAAGTTCTTTGTTTGCCAGCCATGCAGTGGAGCAGGTTTAACCAGCTGCTAAAGTCTTGGCACCCTGGTCTGGGTCACGCAGTCCTTATGTGATCTTCATGCTTATTGCTGCAGTGGCAGCTCAGCTCAGATGAGAACATAATCAGTTCAAAAGTAGAAAACAGAAATGTCAGCACCATCATACATAATACAGAGTAATCGTATTAAGCTTGTTGTGACTTCTTTCTGTTGTTTGCATTTACCTTGTGCTCCCTGCTTCATTCCACTTTTCCTAACAATTTTTTTTGAACTTTGCACAGAAACAATTTAGCAGTACCTCTGCTGTCACATCTGGCGAAGAAGTCTAAGCCCTCGAAATGTAAACTAACAAGTCTCATTTCTCTTGGCTCAGCATCTGTATAACTGCACAGTCACAAAATTTGGATCCCCATATCTTCTATTCCCTCTTGGTATCTATGTAGGTAATAAAATCTCACAAGTATCTCTGTTAAACTAGCTACTGGTTGTGCATTATACCATAAGCAGGCACCACTGAACAGTTTGGACATTTAACTCTGTTTATGCCTAGACATTCACACCAAGCATTGTTCTGTTATCTTGCCTGAGGAGATTAATATAAAAATTATCCCTTGGTTATGGGTTGGTGAGCAAATTTTTGCACTTTAAGCTAGTACATGTATGCATGCTGAATATGAGTTTCTCCCTGAAAATCACAATGCATAATCTTACCTTGAAGAAAGTTAAAGGGAATTTGTTTTCTCATTGAAGTTTCAACAAGATACGGCTTGGTTACTCCAGATTTTGTCTAGATTAGATAGCGTCTCACTGTTGACACATTGGCAAATAAATTAGAATTCTTTGTTTTCCTCTTATGATGTCGTTCTAGAATATAAGTAGAAAGAAATGGGGAATTTTAAGGACAAAACAACAAATTTCCAGTCTTGTAAATACTTGATTATAGTAATATGTGGATTCCATTTCAGACTCCATGAAACGTACCTCCATATACATAAATAGCTTCCTTGTGAACTGGAAAATGAGTACCCAAGACTCACTTCTAAAGTGGGTAAGAGGTTGTCACGAAGTTATCTAGATAAATATGTGTCCATGACAGGGGCAGAAGGCCCGCAGGTCCATCAGCCCCCCCCAAAAAAGGCAAGGGGAAAAAGGGGGGGGGGGGGGGGGGGCTTGTGGGGGTCTAGAAAAAAGAACAGCAGCAACGATCTAAGGAGGAAACTTAATTTTAGTAAATATGATAGTGGAACGCAAGATAACACAATATAATACAATATAGTTGGAGTTGAGGCTAATAAATCAAATAAAATGAGATAGAGAGTGTCTGAAACCAAATGCCTTACTCTGAACTGAAGGCGCACGGCTGGGGAGCACAGCCACACACTGCCAGGCAGCAATGGAGAGAGAGAATCCTGTGACTTCCTCCCATGACTTATCTTCCCCTCTGAATGCAAAGACCTCTGGGGTACGTAGTTCTTCTTTTCTGAGAACCAGGTATACAGAAAGTTGCCAGTCCACAGAACGGGAGTATAAACTCTTTAATTCAGTGTGCTTTACATGGTGTTATGGTGTGGAATACCAATAACAAGAATCATAAAACCATGATAGAGATGAAGATGAGTCCATCTCAGATGAGTCCATCTCTCGTAGGAAGAGAATACCGTCTGGAATACCTCTGGAAGCATTTAGACTTGTTGAGTAATAAGGAGAACAAGCAAAGATCAAAATGTTTCCTATCTGAGAGGGAATATCATCTTCATTCTTAATCCATTTTACCTTAATGAAATGTTCAGGAACGTTCTGGCTGGGAGATGCATTAACTTTCAAATTAACTTTTACTTGGTGCTTTTTCTGGGTTTATTTGATCTACTATTAACTAGCCAACCATATTTTTAGTTTTCTTAACACACACTGTGTAGAGAGCCTAGGCACATAATTAGTAGCTAATAAGGGTTTTTCAATATTGAAATTAAGGACCTTGAAATCCTCTTACAAATAGCACAGCATGCCTTTTATTTATACTCTTTTCTTTTTCAATCGTGAGTAGGTAACATGACTATTTTTTAATATTGCTTTGATTTCAGTGATGGCTTTGATTTCTCATGGCTTCTGTGGTTACTCTGATAATCTTTACAACTGGAGATATTATTCATTTTCCTCCTAGAACCATTACTTCACAAGAAACAGGTAGTATTTTTAACTATGAAAGAGCAAAATGGAGCCCTCTGTATGTTTCTTAATTGCTCTTTCTGTCAGAAAAGATGTGAAAAAATCTAATTTCAAATAATATATATTTTGCACTTCCTGGCCTTGCAGAGATGAAGTCTTAGGTGTGCCTTTTCTGTAATCAAAATAAGATGCTTATCCTGGAGTTTGTCATGAGTTAAGAGATACCTTATCTACAGTAGAGGAGATGAGAGAAGTTAAGATATCATGAAGCCAGTGTTAGTGCTATCTGCAAAAGCTGCTGTCTAACTGGATAAAAACATAGAGGAAAATACAGAATACTATATTGGACTTGGATACTGCTTCTATTTCTCTGTGCTTTTTCTTCTGCTCTTTCTTTTTCACTGCTTCTAAATACCAGGCAAAGTGTAACCAAAAATCTGTATGTTAGCTGTAGTATGAGAGCTCATCTATTTTTCTTCTAGATCATATTTATTTCTTTTATGTATGAGGCATTCAAATTTCTACATAATGAAAATCGATTATTCCTATAAAAATGATGTATACTTGGAAATGTTGAACAACTGTTAAAACAAATGGACTCTTTAGCTCCAATCTCTTTCAACTAAATTCAGCCAAAGGAGGACTGATATAAAGTAAGTTGCATTTTGTATAGTTTCTCACTCTTGTGTTATAGAATAATGGCCTTTTCAAATTCAGATTTATGAAGCTGAAGGATAGTTCATTATCAGTCATTGTAAGTGATTTCTAAGTAACGTTTCTCATTTTTGAAATAATTTAAATAAATTATGTAAGATCATCAAAAGATACACCTGAATCTTATTTTATAAAAGCAAAGATCCTTGTCACTTTAATATTTTTATGTTAGAGTTCCATAACTAGGTGTTAGCAGCTTGACCTTGACTGTCTTTGGCATGTGGCAAGAACACAAAGCAAGACAATTCTCTTGAGCAAACACATTTAAGAGCGTCTGGCATAGAGTGTCAGCTAACTATGTATTTCAGCGTTACTTCAGTCTGGACCTGTTCCTCTCAAAATGCACTGAAATGACAACAGCATAAATTTGAGTAGCTTGGGGCTCAGAGAGTAGTTTTTAATAAACTTGCACTGTGAAAAATTGGGAAATCCTGTAGTAGGAAATGTGAACAGAAGAGTTAGAAATAAGATGGTTTTGAGAAAAGCGTAAAATGCGAAGAAATCATTACTGTGAGGCACAGGTCAGTGTTGTGGTTCTGCCTGTGAAGGAAATAAAAAGCAACATACGGAAGAGGACAGTGCTTTGTAAGGCTGTAACGTGAACACTCAGCATGGGGGCAGGATGGAAAGCAAACAACTACTGACACTTTATAGCATTCAAAACATTTTTCAAGGGGATAGCATATGCCAAGCTTGTGTGTAGAAGCAGATAATGTTTTGTTTTTAAATTAAGATATGTGTTTTGCACGCTAAAACTGCACCAGCAAATTCTAAAAGAGGTGCTTGTAGTGGAAAAGGGAGTCTGCGTTATTCTGAAATGCATCCTTATTACTTCATTAAATATGTATATGACAGGTACGGGTAGCATGAGAACTTCCAGAAAAGGATTTCATAGGCCCTAAGTGTGATGGAAGGCATACAGTTCTGAAAGAACACTGCTCAAAATGATGCATTCCTGTAGGTAATTTTTGCAGAAGAAAATTTTTGAAGAAAACTTGAGTTGGAAAATTTTTATCAGATAAGATGCTTGGAAGGACAGAACAAACTGCCATTATTAAAAGACATAGCAAGAATAAAGTATGTGCTTCTATGTATATATAAAAAAGTAATAAGTAATAATAATTGTTTAATCACTGGAAGCCCAATAAATAAAGTTGAAGAATATGTTTATATAGTTTGCAGTATTTAGAAAGCGTAAGGATTCTGACATAGTGAAACAGGAGGATAAAGACAGTCCTTGAAAACTTAAAAGTTTCTTCAAAAAGTTGAAGTTTTACCCAAATTAGGAAAATTGAAATCATTATAAAATCTAATTGCATTTAAAAATTAAATGAGGAAGACTGATGAAGGGCAACAAGATCAAAGGTCTGAAGACACAAAGTCTGCTGAAAAACCTCTTCTAGATCAGGGAGTTAGTTAGAGAAATGGAAGGGAGATAACTGAGAGTAAAAGAACATTTTGTGAAGGCTTTTGTTAGGAGATCTTGGGAAGGCTTTTGTGACAGCAGTTCTTGCAAGAGGCATTAAATGGTCTGTCTAAAATTTAAGTAATAGTAGAAGAGCTCATTAAATCATTAGTATAGTGGACAATGACAAGGGACAGAAATTAAAAAAGCCCAGGAATTAAATAGATGAATTACTAACTCTGCAATGTGTGCTTGCCAGAAAGCAGAGCTTTGTGCTCTTCTATATTCTAAAAAGGATTTTAGGAGAAAAATAGTTTGCTGGTGAGAGTTATTTGTGGTGCTAAAGACAACTATGTAAAATTGCAAAGCTGCAGGATGTGGTAAAATAGCAGATGAAACCTAATGTGAAATATAAAGTGGTTGCATATAGTGGGAGGGGGGCAAATTTAAACATGTAAAATGAGCTCTGGTGGAATATTACTGTGAAGAAATGAGATCTTTGGGAAAAAGGAAACAGTTTTATGAATATGTTAGCTTGATGCTCAGAGGTCGAAGAGGAAGCTGGATTGTTAGGATATGTGGAAAACAGCAGAAACTGAAACAGGGTCTGTCATTATACTGGTGTGTGCGTGCCAGGAGATCTTGCGTGCTGAGCAGTGTGGGAGGTTCTGGTATGCTATCTCAGGAAGCATCCCATATTTGTTAAATAAGCATAGTGTTCATTCAATGCTAGGAGGATCCGCATGTGTTAGAGAACTTGCAGTGCACTACAGCTATTTTAAGTCAGTTCCTCCACTAAACGGAAAGAGCATCCTTAGCATCATCATTGCCCAGCCTGGGATTAACTGTACTCTACATCAGTGCTATCACCACATCAGGACACACAACATACTCTCTCTTATGTGTAATATTCAAAGATTGAAAGAAAGAGGTCTCTCTAGTTATAGTGGGACTAAGCAGGCTCAGATGAGTGACGGGGATAACTGATGTGGCATGGGTTCAGCATAACAAGTTGTTAGGCTGATGGGAAAGTTCATACTGCAGGGAAGCAGCTGAGAGATATCAGGGAAACCTAGTATCAAACAATTTGCAGCCTACAGCTTCCTTGGACATAGGGTTTCAATTTTGAGTGGTCCTATGTGGGGCCAGGAGTTGGACTCTGTGATCTTTGTGGGCCTCTTCCTGCTTGGGATATTCTGTGATTCTGTGTTTATCAGTATAAAGATAATGATTCTGACTCGGAAACATGGTGTTCTTTTAGTTAAATTCTATTTAGGTAGAACTTAGATATCAACACTTGATAATGCAGTGAAAATGCTACTCTTATTTCTTCTCTGCCAGAAAAGAACCGGTAAAAAAAAGGAAGAAAGAAAAAAAAAAACAACAAAAACTACACACATACACACACACACAAAAAAAAAAAAAACAAAAAAAAAAACATTTTGTAGCTACACATTCTGTCCAGTATTTTTTCTCTTTGATCTATTTTTAGCATGGGAAAAAGAGACCCAGAAGAAAAAAAGAAGAAAAGAAAGATATCTTTTTAACTGTTTACAAAAATTTACTCAATTTTAATATCAGATGGGATTCTTTCCAGTACGTTAAAGGTGCACGCTAATTCATAAGTGCAGTTGTTATTCAGCTTTATGCATGCAGTAGGGCTGCACATAGTTTAGGAAGTCTTGATATAATCCTTAGCACAGAATCACTACCAGTCCCTTTCTGTGAATCCTTGGTGCAAACACATGAAAGCCATGAATAAAATACGAGTAATTGGTTCGTATATTTATAAATAGATTGTGGTAAGAGAAATGTATTTTGTGAAAATATTCAAAATTGCCTGTTTCTCTTCCCAGCCTTAAAGCTGGTTCCCAGCTTTCTCATCTCTTTTCTTCTGTTCTAAAGCATTTTTGCCAGGGAAGTAAATGATGGGCACTTACCTTTGGATGGATGGAAGTTATACGGAAAAAGTGCACTAAGTGGACTTTAGTGTTCCCCTACAGGTCATGCTGTTTTCTGCTAAGATCAGATTCACTGTCTCCCAAAAACCAGACTTCTTAACTTCATGCACAAAATGAAACAGAAAATAAAAACAACAACAACAACAACAACAAATCTAACAATCAAGATACTTATGGGTGAATTTGGGTCCACTGACCATGCTTAAATGTCATTCTTATACAGTCTTCAGAGATGGTATTGTTGTATACACATGCATTTTTTCAATTTCCATTTTATGGTAGTGTTAATAGATCTTGGAGAATACAAGGAAAGGAGAAATCATTAGCTTTTCCTCACCTTTATAACATAAGTATCCAAGTAAGTTGTGTGGTTGGTTTTTTTTTATCCGACTACCTTAACACTGACATTTTATTTAGCCATTTGGTACAACATTCAAGTTGTTGCTTGCTCTGCATTTGCCAAATGTGAAGAATGTAGAATATTCACACTCATGCTGTGTATGCTTTCTTATAGTTGTGTATAAACATATGTAAACACAAATGTTACATAAATTCTCCTTGGTATTATGACATTCTGTATGTTCCACTGTTCTAAAGTAACTTAAAATACCTGAGACTTTGGCAGGATGATCCAGCTTTCAGGCTCAGTTTCTGGATATTTGATATCTGTAGATCAATGTCACTAATTTACTTGAAACACTGCCTTGCATTTTATTATTTACATTACTTTCTGTTCTTACTGAAGAAATCTGTGCTTATAGAAAACAGCTACATTGTGAAATGACCCAGATAATAACCCATCCAGTTGAATAAAGGGAGGTAAAAGCAAATTTAGCTAGGCAAGTCTGACTGATTTCTGGGTCAGGCTTTAGCTAATGAGTAATGAAATAAATTCTTCTAGGGTGGCAATAGGAATGTATGAATGCATTTGGCCTAGAATATTCTTTTTTTTTTTTTTTTTCTTTTTGACTACCCTCTCTTGTATGTAGTTTTGGTAACTTAGTGGTAAATTGTCTGTACAAGTTTTTTTTTTTTTTCCTACTCAGTCATTATAACTAGAGAAAGGCATTTTCTTGCTAAAAATGGGAGGGCTGAATAAAAATTGAGTATATACTCTGATGTAGATGGATGTAAAAACATTCTTATTTTGAGATCTCTTTCCTCTTCACTCTCTTTCCTTTCTTCCATGTTTCTGCTTCTGTTATCCAGGTCTTTCACAGCCTGCTGTTCTTGAAAACTTCATCACTGTGACTTGATAGATTCATTGAATTGTCTTTGCTCTTTTGTTTCAGCTCTTTTCTTCTGTATTCTTCTGTTGTACTGGGGAAAAAACAATGTCTCTAAACAGCATCTCCTACTGAAATTAAACAAGCACACATTAAAGTGTTCCAGAATCAGTCTTGGTCACTGGATGAGTCATACACACTGCAGAGAAGCTGAGGTCTTTTGTGCTTTTATCATCAGTTATTGTAAAGAGACTGTGCTTTGCTTGTCTCTGAGATTAAAATCTTTAAACAACATACCTTCTTCAGAGGAGTCTCAGGATTCTTCTGGCTGATCAGTGGGACAAGTAGTTAATTTGAGAGATCTCTAATTTCTCTTATATTTAGTGTGATTATGTGCTTTTATTTTTTTCCTATCTTTTTAATTGAAAGAACTTTGGCTGCCTTATGAGTCTAGAACTGTTCAGAAATAGAGATATGTCAGAGATGAACTGTATCATTTTTCCATCTCACTCACACATTCAGATGTCGGGTGACAAAAGGAAGCAAACCATATTTTTAAGTGCATGTTGCACCTTTAACAAAACCTTTCTGGCAATGATTGGCAGTCTTAATGAATTTAATTTTTTTCTAGATTATGAGTGTTTGCTAATGATGAACTGTAACATTTATGCTTGTTATCTCACAGAAAGAAGAAGAAAAAATAAAAGCCTAGAGCTATATTTTTTGACACAGCTCTGGTACAAACAGTTTCCATTAGAATCAGATTTGGTAAAACAATAAGCAGACTATAATCTTGCTAGCTGCCAGCAGTACGCTCCCCAGATCACATCAATCTGAATTTGTATATTGAAATCCATTTGCTCAGGTTTTAGATATGCATCTAATGTTAAAATACTCAAACTAGGTACATAAGAGTGAGAAAGCTCAGCATACAGGCATACAGAGCCCTAATTCCTCATGGGCACAGTCTTCACATTATTTGCTTCACATTAATTGCTATTTGTTAAATGCATAGTACAAGGTGGAGGAGTGGCTGGTATACACAAACATAGAGAACTCTAGGTTGTTCACGGTTATGTTGTAAATATCAAAACAAAGTAAGAGATTTGACATATAGTCCAATATATGACAATACAACTTATAGTAAATGACTTTCATTATGAAATAAAATTAATTAATTTTTTTTTTTTTTGGAAGAAAATGCTCCTCTATGCATATAAACAACAATAATATCCTAGATGTTACAAGAACTCTTGTCATTTACTTTTAAAACTTCTTGATTCAGCTCAAGGAATCTGACCAAATTTCTAGTTGTTTTTCCTTTTTCCTCTTTGAATATTTCTTTAGCATTACTTTTTCTAACATTTTGGAATTTCTTGAAGTTATTGAAAGTATTTTGTGTTGTATGATATGCTGTTTTGGACCTCTGCTACGAGCAAACATTTTGAAAAAATAGCCAGAAAGTGCACCTGGAAACAGAACACAAACACAAAATTGTTTTTATTTTGTCATCCCTTCATCTTTTTTCAGAAAAATGAAAATGCCATGTAATTGAGCTACCAACCCAGTAGAAATATGTGCATTTTAATTACATAGTAATTACTAGGAATTAATAATTAAGATGGTGTAGTTCTGCCTAATGCATATGAATAACTAATACTTGAGCTATTTCTTATGGTAATATGTTAGTAGTATGTGTCATGTTCAACAGCAAGAATTTCATAGCACTGTGAATAAAAATTTTTTACAGCTTTAAATATCTGAAAGTAGGGCATGCTCTGTCTTTATGGGTCACGTTGTTACATTGAACGGCACCAGGTTGGCTGCTGGATGCACCTCTGGGCTGCCTAAATGAGATCTCTTTTCTAAAGATTCTCTTCTTGTTTCTAAAGGTTAATAAAAGTTCTCTTCTTGTGAGACTATGTGATAATTCTAGATATTACATTGCAGAATAGTAATCAATCTCAATTGTCAAATATATGCCAGGCAAGCAGTTCTTTCCTCCAACTTCATCCCAGCACCAAATGCTCTTTTTTCTTTCTTTAGTATTCTTTAATTTTAAGAAGTCTGCTGTTGTGTTTTAGATATGGGTTAGGTATGAATTTTTACATTACAGGTGTTTATACAAACATGACTTAAAATGTTTAAGACAGAAACTCTCTTAATTTGTGTAAGAAATGAATGACTCTTTTTACTGTGTTACTGTTGTTTTCCTTAGATAAAGCTGTAATCCAATACCATGGTTTCATATGTGTTCCCATACATTTTAAGTGACTGTAGGACTTTTTTTCTAAATGCATTACCTTATTTAATTAGATAACTAAATTATTCTCTTTTGTATATTTTGGGCATTGGAATGGATTACATGGTGATTTATCACCCTTTGCATTCATTTCATCCTTTACCTAGCTAAATAGGAAAAGTAATCCTAAAATAATTTTTTTGTGGGTACTGACTTGCATGTAGAGATTGCAAGTAAAAGTCATTGAAAATTCTTTTTCTTTTTCACAAAACATAGTTATAGTTCTTGTGTACATTTACATATATTCATTTATGTCTGATAACAGAATAGGAGTAGTTCATAATAGTTTTCAGGAAATGTGTATCTTCTTAAAGAAAGCACATAAGAATAGTCTATATGTTAATATCCGGCTTTTCCCAGTTCATTCCACTAATCACCACCTCTATACTCCTATATCTATTAATGTGATTTTGGAGGGGCAGGATTTTTTCACATACATACTGCTTTTTGCTTCTTTCAGTGGATTAATATCTGAAATGAAAATAAGATCATGCCGACTGTGTGTATCTGTATATATTTAAATATGAAAAAATATTCGTTATTTCCTCCACTCTTGGCTTTGCTTCTCTGTAACTGGAGGCTGCCTATAAATAGTTAAATACCTAAATAATCAAGACATATTTATTATTTATCTAAGGAAGTGGTAGAGTTTTAGAAAACAAACCAAAGATGACGTAGTGTGCGGAAGCCTTGCTCATGTATTGAAATAAGAGGATTTCTTACAAAGGAAAGTCAGTTTTTAAGTCATGTTACAAGTCATGATGTTCTCCTGCGGAGGAGGTAAACTACGCCTATATATGGTGCATAAATGAATATCAGGCTCTTAGTATCACACTGGCACTGAAAAGTTAGTCTTCTAACTGTGGAAGTGGGCTTCAGACAGTCTTAAAGACTTTGTCATTTTAAAACAGTAAGTTATGCTAGTAAAACTGCCCCACCCCTAGAGCTGTTCAAGGCCAGATTGGATGGGGCCCTGGGCAGCCTGGTCTAGTATTAAATGGAGAGGTTGGTAGCCCTGCATGTGGCAGGGGGGTTGGAGATTCATGATCCTTGAGATCCCTTCCAACTTGGGCCATTCTGTGATTCTGTGATTCTGTAAAATTATGCTGGTGTGGATGAAGTCTGTCCTAGTGGGAAATTTCTTATAGCCATATGAGTTGTATCAGTAATGTGCCTGTGCATGAGGAAAATAAGCCATGCCTGCAATTTTTGCTACTGTGATTGGGTCTACATTAGGAGATTTTGCTAGAACAACTCTGTTGGTCAGAAATTGTGCTATATCTCATCTTTGGCTGGCAAAGGAAAAAATGTGTGCAGAAATATACCTGGCCCAAATGAGAATATAAAGCTTCCAATTGCCTTATCCTAAGGCACACAAACTTCCCTTTAACTCTGCTTGTCCATGATGACTGGTGTGTACTTAGCCAGAGGCTGATGAATGCTGCTTTTCAAAGCCACCATGGCATGTCATTACCAGTTGCTAGAGCTCATGCTTAGTCATTATTGTAATACAGAGGATAATTTGTCAAACCCTGTCACCTATATGAAAGTACCCAACTGCTGGTATAAACATCCCTAGGCACCTGGATTTGAAAATTACTCTAGCTGACTTTCTTCTCTTATACTTAGTGTGTACCTGCTGGTCTGACTGACATGTAAGTTAATAGATTCCCTTCCGGCTGAGAAACTGGATAAAATTACCTAATAACGATTATTTTATTATTACAAATAATACTGCAGTTATCTAGTTAATTATCTATGGTGAAAGGCCCTGCCTCAGAAGTCCATAATATTCTGTAATTTTGGGGATTTAGTCTGCTTTTGTTATTGACTGGAAAATACCGAGTGTTCATGGATATGCTTGTGGAATAGTTCGGTGTAAC
The DNA here is from genome assembly GCF_987193195.1 of Phasianus colchicus. NCBI lineage: Eukaryota > Metazoa > Chordata > Aves > Galliformes > Phasianidae > Phasianus > Phasianus colchicus. The sequence continues at coordinate 73,197,296 of NC_143476.1, forward strand.
TGTGTGTCATGTATAATTAGTGGTATATGCAATGTCTGCTCTGTTGGATCTGAGGATCTTAGATCTTAATGTGCAACTTATACATACTATGAAGCAGCAGCTTATGTGTGGATGTTGTACGACATGCAAAGACCTTGATGATAACTAAATAAATCAATTTGTTTTCAGTATAACAGCTGGTATTCAAAAAGTCAAGAAAGAAAACATCTCCTCTGAAACTTGCAGAACACTTCTGATTTAGTCAGCCACCATGAACAAGAATACTTGTACTCTACATGGGAGGAGTAAAAGTGTAAGTAGGTGGTTTTATTTTCACTGCTTCTATTTTTATTATCAGTATTTGTATATAACGCACATGATTTAAGCTGGCCTTTGAAACACCACTTTCTGAGTAGGATAGCAACTGTGATAGGATCTTCGTTAGTCTTACCCTATTCTTGTGTCTGTATCCAAAATAAGCATTGATATGTGATGTGCACACACAAAGATAGGCTTATTGAGTAGTTTTGTTTTATTTGATTTTTTTTTGGAATTGACATCCATTTTTCTGAGAGCATTTTTGACTAAATTATTAACAAAGAGATTTTTTTTTTTTAGCATGTATTGAAATGTAAGTCTATATGCTGCTTACTGACACATAACATACTCAGTCAGAAGTACATGCCACTGAATGACTTTGGCATCAAGGTTTGCTAATTACAATATTTGCTAATGTGTTGTAGAAATGTTGAATGTGGTACAGGTGAATAGTGAGACAATATGCTAATAATAAATGCCTAAATTTGGATGAAGTTTAATTTTGACTTATGTATACCTATCCCAATAACCAAGAAATAGAGTGGTTAAGATGCTTCTGTAGACTCTTCTGTCTTTCTGATGCTCAATGGAACAATATTACTATGTGATGTTATATACTGATGACTCTGCCTTACAAGCATAGACAAGAGCTGAATGTTCCTTTCAACATGCTACTGCTATGCCTAAGCTGTTGAATATGCCCCTTCTCCTAATAGGCAGGGATGTTTTATTCAAGCACTTTGATAAATGGAAATAGGAAAGACAAGTCAGTATGTCCCAGAGCTGCATCTACAAGGACAGAGGTTACAGATACAGTTCTTATTTTTGAGGGGCTCTCAGCTTGTATGTAAACAAAGTGTTCTTAAGAAATTATCCAGATCACACTGGATCCAGCTTTTCAGTTCTCTTCTGAGCCTCTTCCCTGGCATCTCTGTAATGGCATCAGGACTGCTGCATCTGCTTGTTGTACTGATACCTTAGCGTATATGCCTCCTCACCCCCATTTGCTGCCTTGCTCCTACCCAATATGGTTTGTTCTTGGAACAAGAGGATGAGTTTGGTTGACTTCGTCCAGAATTGCTCATGCATGTGTCTTTTCTCTCAGATGCTGGAAAGTGGTGCAGACATCTCTGACCACATCTGAATTTCCTTTTCAAAAATTAAAAATCTTCCGATATAATCTATTTCCTGTAACTTTGCTGGATATGCCACCAAAGTATGTAAATATAACAGTGGGAGAAAGTGACAGACCTTTGCATAATTAAACCAATAGCCTGATGCAATACACTAAACTGAAAACAGGTATCCAGTGTGCTCAGTGAAATTTCACTATTGATTTTGTTTGATCTGGAGAGAAATTATGTGAAGTATAAAGCTGTGAAAAAAGTTTAAACAAGTGCAAAGCATAACATTTTTATGTCATTTGGGTTAATTGATTTGATCAAATTTTGGACAAAGCGCAGCATTGTTTCGATTTTAGCTGGATCAATTTTGAGCAAATACTTATTAATTCAAAATATCTTAATATTTTACTAAAAATTTTCTAGTACATATTTTATAAGATTTACTTCCAAAGTGTCAATAAATATATCAAAGCAGGCCCTGAAAGTGATTTTATTTTTAACCTACAGAACAAACTTCTTGATTTTAGTGTTAAATGCATGTTGTTCTGAGCATGCAATCTTAACCACTTGCAGCTATTTTTCCTCTATCTATATGAATATATGAAATACTTCCTACTTTGTTTTCAATTGTGAAATCTATAATCCCTAAGGAATTATTTTAAAACGTGTTTAAATAATTCTTTCACTGATTGTAGTAGAGAATAGTGATAGTCTTTAAACAAAGGTGTCCTAGAACAGTCTCTTGTTGCACTTATTGAGTACAGCCAAAGTTTTCATTTTTTATGATGGTATAACATCTTCCAAGTTGCTATATGTCTGTTAGTTTGCATTTGCATTGTCAAAGTTACCCATAATTTGTCAGGCCAGCCATTTCCCAGATGACCTTCTTATGAATAAAAGAAAAATTTCAACAGTGAAATGAACGATCTTAGAAAGAATCATGGATTATGGCTTTTATTTCTTGGGATGTTGTTGCATAGTTTTAGTTTTCCTTTAGTAGTTTCATGTATTACTGAACATAATGTCTCAAATATTAGTGTTGGTGAGACCTCATCTGAACTACTGCATCCAGATGTGGAGTCTTCAGTACAGGAGAGACATGGACCTGTTGTAGCACATCCAGAGGATGGCCACAAAAATGATCCAAAGGATGAAACTCCTTTCCTACATGACAGGCTGGGAGAGCTGGGGCTGTTCAGCTCAGAGAAGAGAAGGCTTTGGGGGGATCTGAGAGTAGCCTTTCAGTATCTAAAGGATAAGAACGAAGGGGATAGGCTATTTAGCACTGTCTGTTGTGAAAGGAAAAGTGGAAGTGGTTTCAAATTAAGTGAGGGGAAATTTAGACTGGACATAAGGAAGAAGTGTTTTACAATAAGGGTGGTGAGGCACTGGAACAGGTTGCCCAGAGAAGTGGTGGATTTCCCATCACTGGAGACATTCAAGATTAGGCTGGTCCAGACTCTGAGCAACCTGATGTAGCTTGTTCATTGCAGGGGAGCTGGACTAGGTGACCTTTACGGATCCCTTCCAATACAAATGATTCTATAATTCCATGCTTATAATATGGAAGATGAATCTGCAGAAGATGAATCTGCAGATGTGTGTGAGTGTGTATATAGATATATATATATATATATACCAAATGTAGAGCTAACTTTGTGCACGTTGAACCAGCTGAAGTTTAGCTTAACAGTGTAGAATAATACAAGTTAGAGAGAGAAAAGACTTTATCCCCATTATCAGATTTTCTGACAAAAAAATAGTACTATATTGAAGCGCTGGTATAACTTAGAGCTTTGATTTTATATATATATATAAATCTTTGTAAGCAATCTAGTCATTGAAAACATGTTGCTAGTATTTATTTTTAAATTTCCTTTAATAGGATTTTATCCCCTTGCTGGTACTTTATGTCCTCAGACAGAACAATATGTATAATCTTGCTAGTCTGTCACCCTCTCCCTTGCTGGTTTACACAATATTCCTACTCATTCTTCTGTTGGTAGCCTATGGAGTTGCACTTAACAGTATTTGGTAATAACATTTTATATAACAGTCAGTTCTCTCTTTCACTCACTGTATTCAGTGAGATTGCCTGCATTTATATCATTTCAGATGCACACAGTTTGTCTACTCTCTCTTAGTCATTTTCCTTAGGTAACTTTCTACTTCTTTAAATAGTTACCATAAACAAATTCCTCCATTTCTGAAATTTCTATTTTTTCTGTTGTCTTGAGCTGCTTAGAATACTCTAGGTGTTTTATTGCTTTAACTTCCATAATTTACCACACGGTATTTCTGAAAAAACAGTTAAATGTTATTCTTTCCCTTGATTCCATGTAATTTGTTTGTTTGTTTGTTTGTTTCTCACAAAGTTACTTCAGATAGAGGACAGAATATTATTGCTTAACTGTTTTGCAAGAGACTTTTTTTAGCATGCTTTCAATAAAGTAGTAAAATTCTTTGTGTTTTGGAAGGGTTTCATATTATTTTCATAATTGGATGGACAGTCTAATGTATTTCAGTGGTGTAGGTGGAGACGGATAGCTTTATGAGGTACAATATCATTTGTTCTTTGTCAAAAAAATAATGAAATGCATTATTTATTGGTATTTTAAAATCAAACTTGCAGCATATATTCAGTTAAATTGGCATGGCTTTACACACCGTCAGTAATAATTTTCTGTAGAGTATTATAATAACTAGATTTTTAAGTGTGTCTACTGGAGTCATATCGAGTCAGCTGAATGAAGTAAGAGTCTACTGCAGGTGATGAGAGTGCCAGTATACGAGCAGGAAAGAATAAAGTCTGAATGTTACACTGTGTGGGTGTGCATCTTGGAACATCGTGTCAGAAGTGAGTCAATTCTTGTGAAATCAGAAAGTAGCTATATTGCAAGAAAAAGAAGCAGCCAAGAGGATATGTTTAGCAACTAGGCCTGCTTAAGCTGTAGAATTTCAACAGCTTCAACAAAAATAAAGAGTGGGTGGGGCTGAAAGCAAAATTAGAATGTTTATGCTGTAGTAAAGAACAAAGGCTGCTATGTGCACCAACAATATATGGTCAGCCTTCTAACCTATTATATCTTTAATAGGCAAGACCATTTTGAGTTCATAAACATGTATCTCGTAAAAGATGAATTTTGTGGAACTGTTAGTTATGTTCTGTAGAAAATACTGAACAGCAACAGGGGACAATAATGCTGTCTCATTCTATGATCAAAACTTTAAAAGAAATTTATGGCTACTGATGTGATCAAAAGATGCTAGATCTCAAAGGACTGTGCAACAAAGATGCTCAGAGTTTAGTTGTGTACAGATGTTTTTGAAAAACTCATCCAAATGCAAAACAGACGTGGAGTGCCCACAGAGATGAAATGCAAAGGAAGGTGGAGAGCTATTTGCAAATAACTGACTCACTGAGATGTTTTCATCCAAAGCAGTTAGAGTTAAATAGTTGCAACCCTTGCTAGACAGCACAGGAGTGAAGGGGAAGTTAGAAACTTCCTCTGTCATTATGTTCACTTCTGCTTGCATTATGACTCAGAGATGACAAAACCAAGGTGCTTTTTGTATGTCAGTGAATGGTCAGGGACAGGGAATGTCTTCCTTTTGCTCTTCTGCTCACCAAACAGAAGAGCTCTTCAGCAATAGGGTAGGACTCTAAACCAAAGAGTAGAGTGATGTAGTTCTATGCAGGGAGTGTGAAGGAGCTGCAAATAAATTCAGTCCCAGGCCTCTTCTTATCACAGTGCAGTTCTGTCAGAGAGCAATCTTTGCTTGAGGACATTTTCTAAGTAACCGTTCATCAACAGAAATGGGAGAAGCTTGCAGTGTTCCAGAAGAATTTTTTTTCATAGTAAATTTGCACTACTTCTACATAAATTGATTTTTCTCTCATTGCCAACAGTTAGACCCATTTGTCAGCTGATAGAAGGATATTTAGAAGGAGATTGCTTGGATTAACTATTCCTCATTAATGAGATGAAATAACATTGGTATTCTTTACCTTCCTTTACCCCTTCATCCACAAATACTGTGTTTTCAAAGAAAGATAAAGGACAGAAAAGGCAAAAGTGAACACAACTAAAGTGTGAATAGAAGCATGATGACTGCTGCTGCCTTTTCTTTAATGTGACTTACTGTTGTTGAGTGGCAAAATAGACATTTTTAATCAGCAAGTTTCCTTAAGAAAAGCAGCAACTGATGCAAAAGAGTCACCTGAAGAGAGAATAATTAGTGCCTGAAGTGACATTAACCCTTTCTATGTTTTCTAACATTTCTTGTAATAGGAGTTAGTAATTTATGTCCATACTTAGAATGCAATATGAGAAGGAATGACTGGATTTTACTCTCGGTAGATTAATTCCTTCAATATTCAGTTAGTGTTGACGAAATCAAGTAGTTTTGGATGCATTTACTGCAAGGGCATGAATGCATTTGAATTCCTTCTAACTGTCAGACTGGCATTTGGAGACAAAGAAAAAGGTTATATAGCAGGAAGATGCCAGTGTACTCTTGATAAAGCAATTGCAAATGTACTTCTTTCCTCCCACTCATTCTGCATTTCTTCCTTTCTGTCTTCCACCCTCTCCAATCTTTCATGGATGTTCCTACTAATGTTTCCAGCCATTCCATTCTGATCAGATATAAAATCTGTTCTGAATGCTTTCCTTCCTTCTGCCTGCGATATTTCTGACACTAATGCACACACTTTTGTCATCATTCTCTTTTTGTGACTCATCTCCTAGTTCAGCTCCTGCCTACCTTCTTAACTAAGTTCCGTGCCTTTTGAAACAAGTCTTCGTATTTCCTTATCAAAGGCTTGGGCAATACTTAGAAGTTTGCATCTGATAACTGCATAGTTTGGAATATGAAAACACTCCCACCTATATGTTAACTGACTTAGCAAGTCTAACCTGTAACTCAAATGTCATCCATGTCTATGCAGATTTAAAGAATAATCCGTGGGCTAGTAACATTTATTTAGTTTAAACTATATCAACAGAAAATCTCTTGATGGTTTGAGTGGGTCTGACAGAGAATTTGACAGCTCTGCTACACAAGCAAACCATTTTTGGAATTCTTACATATTTATGTTACTGCCATTCCAGTTCATTCTCTCTCAGAGAATAATTATCTGTACCTGACACTGTATTTTCCTACCAATACAAATTACTTTTATACTTCCAAATATTTCCATTCCAGTGCTGGCATTCAGGCTGTCTCTAGGAGGCACTGTGGATAACTTGGGTCCTGTTTTGCAGAAAGGCCTGACAATTGTCAGCCACATGTATCAGAATTACACCAACTTTCATGTGCCTGCTGGCCAAAAATAAATGTTCTTTGAAAAGAGTTCCAGCCCTCTCGATTTTGCTGTTTGAGAGAAATCACTTTTACCTTTGTAATTATTTACTACAATGAAAACAAAAGTATATGAACCTGAGGATCCTACTGTAGTACCATGATAGAGTATACTTACCTAAAAGAGCATACACTTAAATGTAGTAACAGAGGAATATCCTAGAACAGGAGGCAATAGATTGATAGAGGGCCTGGAGCAAATCAAACTGGAAAAGACTATGAAGGTCAAGACTTTACACATCGCACTTCATAATGATGAAGGCTGGTGGCTGTGGAAAGACCAAGGGATAAGCGTGCCGTTGGTGGACACTGTAAATTAAATACATTTGCATTAGAGGTTTGAATAACATGGTCTCTCCCTATTTTTTTTCACTATATATGTTCTGGTAAATATAAAAGTGATCTTCTGGACACTTGAGTTCATGATTTCCTCATCTTTTGAACTCCACTCTCAGACTGAGTTTTTAAATGTTGCTTAAGACGTGATTGACTGATACTGTGTATATATGAATGGAAAGGCAATATTATGTAATTAAATGATACATTCATCTTCTGACTACAATTTTCTGTTGTCATTGTTGTTATGGTCAATATCCATGTCTGTCAGAATGCCTGCAACAGATACAACAGTTGACTATCCAGCATGATGAGGTTCTTGGCATGCTTGCAATATAAACATTAAATAGTTTTAATAAAATAAGCAGAAGCCAAAGATTCAGAAATATGATAGGGGTTACTAGTGGCAAGAAGCAGTAACATGAATGATGTTTCTAGGGAAAGAAATATCATAGTTGGTAGCAAAATAATTTGCTAGAGATCTGTGTAGAACATGGAAATGTTTTTCTGCAAGTTGTTGTGAAAAAATATAAATAATTACACAACAAGATTTGCTGTTCTTTGACCACAAGAGTAACAGAAAATATAAAGAATTTGAAATAGAATGTGAGAAACAGTTGAGTACAATTTAAGTTCTCAGTTGGCTGACAAGAGCAGTAAATAGCAGAATTAAAACTATCTCTGAATTTTTACACTGCTCTCTTGTTACTGGAGTTTTACAGGTTATATTGTGTTTCTATAGTAATAAATGTCTTTAGAAAGAACTATGGTTACTTGTCCACAGTATGTGTAATATTTGTGCAATATGCTGTGCACTTTATTTTTTTGTAACACATGCAACATCTCTCATCTTCTATCTGTATATTCATGTATGCCTGCACACATACTCATGACACTGTAGAATTAATAGTATATGCTCTGAATGAAGAAACTTACAATGCGTTTTCCTTAAATGAATATGTAGTTCCATTGCAATAACAAAAATCATATGACACAGTTCTGAAAAGAGCTAATAAGTTTTAATTTTTTTTTTTTTTTCAAAAAAAAACCTGTTTTTTTTTTCTTCCATTCAATGTACTGCATTGGCAGTAAATTGAGTTTGGTTATCTTACATAGCACCTGAAATAGAACAAAGCAAAATTTCCTCATGCCAGCGTATGAACAGTAATGCTACTTTGTTTTTAGTCTCTGGACTGAGGATAGGTAGGGGCTGGAAAAACTAGTAACACTCCTGAAAGTGATGGTTTCATCTCCCAGGATCTTTCCTGTTTCCAACAGCACTGCAGGACCTGGGAAAATCTGTTTCATCCATTTCCCTCCCACTTCTACCTTTAATTTTGATATTCACACTAAAATCCAGTTTCAAAAAAGGAAGAAAATGTCATAGTTCTTTGGAAGTTTTCCATTCTAATCAATTCCTTTAATTAAGTGTGGCAAACTGGTTTATAGAATCTATTTATTGTAACGATATTGAATTAATACTAATTTCCTCAGTAATACTTCTGTAGAGTTAAATCAATGTGTCTTTGGATTTTAAAGCAATTGACATCATTCTCTCATTTACATTCTAGAGAAAAAGAGGTTTTGCCTGGTTTCAAAGAATATGTGTTTTCATACATTTTGAACATAGCTTGCTAACACATGTAACAGAAAGAATCAAGCAGCATTATCTTAAGCAATGATGTGATATAACTGTCATGGAGTAATGGTCCCTTCTATCAGAGTTGAGGCTGGGTTAATGTAAATGTTTTGATTTTCAAAATAGAAGAAAAATCTATTTTTCTAGACTTTCTTTTTTTTTCTATTTTTTCTAGAAGAAAAAAAAAAGATTTCTTTATAAAACTTTTGGTTGGATGCAGCTGACGCTTTGGAGAAGGATGTTGAATAATATTCTCAAAGTACCAGATGACACACTAACAGGCGTTTGTCCAATGTGAAGTAGTTTTTCCTTGTGTATTTCTGTTATTTCTTTTGTTCATATTTAAATACGCAGCATAACTAGAGACTTTACAGTTTCTTCCTTTTGCATCTTCATACAATCAATGAATATTTTCCCTGCTTACCACACTTTCAGTAAGTTCTAACAAAAGCAGTTAATTATTTTTTTGCCTTTGTAAGGCTGTTTGTAAAATACCTACCTGTCAACAATTTGCCTTGTCAGCCCTGAGATGGAGGAGCAGAAGTGGATTGTGATCTTGCTCTATGGACTAGCACTCCAGTCTCAGACTCTGTATTACAGACAGCTATTTGTTTTTCAGATCTATCTATTTTTCTTATTGCTATTTACTCTGCTTCAGGTCAAGTTTTCCTTTCTTTTCTTCAAGGTACTCTATCTACAGCCTCAGTTGTGAACGGCTTCATCTTTTCTCTTTGTAAATATAAAGATAATCTTAGAATCAGAACGGTTTATGTTGGAAGGAGCCTCAACGTTCATCAAATTCCAACTCACCTGCCACAGGCAGGGTTACCAGCCACTAGATCAAATACTAGATCTCCCTAGGGCCAACCTGGTCTTCAAGACCTCCAGGGATGGGGCATCTACAACCACTCTGAGAAACCTGTTCCAGCACCTCATAACTCTCTCAGTAAAAAAACTTCCTCCAACTTCGAATCTGAATTTCCCTTCCTTCAGTTTAAAACCATTCCCTCTTGTCTTATCACTATCTACCAATGTAAAAATTTATTTCTTTCACATTTATGAAATCTCTTTAAATACTGAAAGGCTGCAACAAGGCCTCCCCACGGTCTTCTCTTTTCCAGGCTGAACAAACCCAATTCCTTCAGCCTGTCTTCGTAAGAGAGATGCTTCAGCCCTTGGGTCATCTTTGTGGTCCTCCTCTGGACCCTCTACAAAAGTTCCATGGCCTTCCTGTGTTGAAGGCCCCAGATTTGGACACATTACTCCAGACAGGGCCTCAAGAAGGCATAATAGAGGGAGACAATCACCTCTCTGTCCCTGTTGGCCACACCTCTTCTGATGGAATCCAGGATACCATTGGCCTTCTAGGCTGCAAGAGCACACTGCTTGCTCATGTTAAATTTCTCATCAACCAGGACTCTAAGTCATTCTCAGTGTGGGTACTCTCAAGGAATTCTCCCAGTCTGTATACCTATCTGGGATTACCTGGACCCAAGTGCAAAACCTTACTTCATTATGTTCACAAGGGCCCACTTTCCGAGTTTATCAAGGTCACTCTGGATGGCATCCCTTCCTTCCGCTGCATCAACTCACCTCTCAGCTTGATGTCATCAGCAAACTTTCTGAGGGTGCACTCAATCCTGTAATTTATGTCACTGATAAAGATATTAAAGTATACTTAATCCCACACTCTTGGGGAACACAACTTGTTATTGGCCTACGCTTGGACATAGAGCCGTTGACCATAGCACTCTGGCTGCAACATTCCAACCAATTCCTTACTCACTGAATAGTCTACCCTTCAAATCCATCTCTCTCCAATTTAGAGATAAGGATGTGATGGGGGACCTTGTGAAAAGCCTTGCAGAAGTCCAAGTTGATGACATCAGTTGTCTTCCCTTTGTCCACTGATCCCATCACTCCATCACAGAAAGCTACCAGATTGGTCAGGCACGACCTTCTCTTGGTCTTAGATCACCTGCTTCCCCCCATATGACTTAATGTGTCTTCCAGGAGGACATGTTCCATGATCTTCCCAGGCACAGATCTGGTGCTCAGCAGCCTGTAGTTCCTCCTGTTTAAATGGGAGTGATGTTTCCCTTTTACCAGTCCCTGAGAACTCTGCCTGACAGCCAAGTCTGTTAAAATATGATGGAGAGTGGCTCCGGTTTGTGGCTTCAGAGAGTGGCATATTTGATGAGTTCTCTAAATTTGGCAGATACATGGCCTTCATAAATACTAGGATTTATTTGGTATAACTTTTGAGCTTCTCAGTTTCTCTAGGTTCCTAGTTGTTGGCTTGCATCTGTGCTTTTCAGGTTTACTGGCAGTTGTTTCATATTTTCTGCTTCTTTAGAACATGATTTTGACTGAACTTATTTCTGTTAGCTGTCTTACCAGATCATATGACATCATCCTAATCACGGCATTTCCATGTAAAACATAATATAAATGAAAAAAAAAAGTAAAAAGTTAATCTATGAAGAAAGCCAATGTAGAAATATCAAACTGATTCTTAGGTACAAATTAACTAACATAATCAATGTTTTTCTCTAAGGAATTGACAGAAACATAAATTTTTGTATGAGATGGGATTTTTTTTTTTGGTGTTTCTTCTGATAGAACTTGAAATATTGAGTCTTGAGAAAAGTGACTTCAATATCTGAGCTGTTGAAAATACATAGAGACAGTACTGCCCAATTTTTCTGTTAGAGTAATAGAGTTTTCTACATATGAAGTTTGAAACTTAAACAAAGGCTATTGCACTTTTGTTGTCTACATTCTTTTCACTGCATGTGCTTTATAAATAACACCACTTAATAGTCAACTTCCATCTCTTTCTGGGCAGAACATTGCATATCATTGATTTCCCAGCAGGGCTCTATATCTACATTACATGACACATGCTGAGACCTATATATTGCTTAGTAACAATTGTATCTGAATGGTAACATAAGACAAAATGAAATAGAGTTGGAGGGGAAGACTTTATACATAGATAGTGAGAAAAAAATTATCAAATTGTCATGTATCTCCTATCATCTACTTCTGGCCTTTCCTGTGGTTGATTTGCTTCTGGAAAAAAAAAATCTGAAAGTTTGCTTGGTTCTTTTATAAACTTCTAGAAACAATTTTCAGCTGCTAGTCTCCTCATGAGAAGCCAGCTCAGCTCAACAGCACAATCTAGACAGTAAATGCTCAGTACTCAGGGGTTTTGTGAGGCAGTTTTCAAAATAAAGCAATCATCCCAGTTCAGATAGTCTTATTTAGCTTTTACTCTTGATGGAGTAAGTTAGGCTTTTTATTTTCTCTTTTTCCGTGTTTCCATTTCTAAAAATGGCAGCTCCTCTTCTATGGAAAGTGTTGTATTAGAAAGAAAGAGAAACTACAGCGGGATGGGAAATAAGATGAAGCATCAATTAATATTTTGTAGAGGCTGTGTGATTCTTCTAGTGAAACCTCAGGCAGGATGGGTGAAAGTGGTTACAGGGTATATAGAATGGTGTTATGGCTCAGTGTTAGGCTGTACTTGGACCTTTCTCCAAGTTTCTTTGTAGGCTGTTCTGGCATCTCACTCTGTGTGTTGTCTAGTCTTTCAATCTGTTTGTATTTGGAATCAGTTCAAAACACCAGAAAACACCCAAACCTGGAGTTTGGAGTCAACTAGTTTTTTTTACTGTCTGTGTTTTACCACTTTTTTTGTACACTATGTTTGGCTAATTTTCCATTAATGTACCTTCTCCTCAAGGTAAAATATAATACTTATAATACTTTAAATTCTACCTTTCAAGGCTGTAAATAATTTGTATATCAAATAAGTACCAACCTTGTGATGACTGCTAAAAGATGTGTCACTAAAAAGAGTTAGCACTTGTTTGCCATAAGCTATTGACCTACAGATATAATAAAATTATCATCTGATTTAAACTTTATTCAACCTGTTTTTTTGGTGCTGGTATTTTCTTTTTCTCTATTAAGTTATCAAAAGGTGCTGCCTTTTACCTACTTCTAAGTAGGAGAGAAAACAGTGATGCCATTTACTTGGGCATTTAGTCACTTTTACAGTGACAGTAAGATTGTTTCAGACTCATGGAAAATATCAGTAAAATTGTATAAAAACAGCTGTCTATAATTATATTTTTGTGTTTACTGCTGATAGAATCAGAGATGACTATGATTTTTCCATCTAGATTGCTAGGTAATAGGAACACAAGGAAAGTAATTGAAACATTTTGACAAAATTTGAACACACCAATAACAACATTCATGAATACTTCTATTGAAAGTTCTTGCTTGTATTTTTCAAGTTATCCTCTGATTCTCATTGGTCATGTAGTACATTGAGTAGCAGTGCAGTCCCAGTTAATCATTTATGTTTCCTTAATCAGGCACTGTATGAGAAGTCTGATCAGAACTGTTAGTATTTTATAAGCATCTGCTATTTTTGTAATTGCTTTTTATTTTTCATCTGCATGTTGGTACCAAGATGTAAGTAAAGTAGTTAAAATAACAGATAACAGATGTGATCTACTTAACTAAAAGTCAACATTCTGAGATTCTTCTATAGATGAAAAGAAATCAACAGAACTAAATTTCTGTAATTTATTTCAGGTATTTTGTATATTGAGTTTGGTTAATGATATCTGTCTTGTACCTTTTCAGTGGTGCATATCATAGGAATTCTCAGCAGTTACCTACAGCCTGTGCTAAAGATATTCTGGAGGTGTGAAATTCCTGCCTTCTACTGTAATCCTACTGACAATCTCCTCTCCTGTTCCTTCTATTCCTGTTTTATTATATTAAATAATACACAGTGCTAGGATCCTGGATGAGTTGTCAGCAACAGAGTTAGAGATTGGAACCTCTAAAGCTTATATACTGTCATAGTAAGCTCATCAATCTCAAGTGTACTGCACAGTGAATGAAGTGTGACTTGCATAATTCCCTGGGAAAGCAAACTGCCAGGTTTTGATTGTTCTGTGCTCAGTGTTCTAACTGTGGCTGACTGTCTTAAATCTTCACCTGTTTTCTTAAGCTATAGGGCTTTATATTTGTAGAAAACTGAAAGCATATGGAAGAGAAAAAAAAGAAACTGAGGGAAAAAATACTTTTTTTCTAGAAAAATCTGATTAGAATTAAATTTATTCTAATAAATTAGTGTGTGCTGACTCCGATGTCATTTACTGGCTAGTACCAAATGGACTTTTTTGGTTAGCAGGCTAGTCAAGATAAAATGCAATGCAAATTATGGAATAAATGTGTCTGATATTTCTTTGCTAATCATGTCTTTTTTTTTTCCCCTGTGTTCACAAGTACTGGGTCTCTGTTCATTTTCCCGTTAGTTAACCATATGTTCCTATTCTGTTTCTCACTGCATAACAATTCTGTCTATGTCTCCAGTTTCTGTGTGTGGCTTTTTTTTTAACTTTAGCCTTTCTGGTTGCTTCTACATGAACATGACTTCTAAATTATAAATGTAAAATCATTCAAAGAAATTTATGTCCAGGATATTAATGCTGAATCAAGGAACAGAAATGTAATTGTAAAGCCAAAATAAAACTACTGGGTCTGGGAAAGAGAATGTTATTTTGGCTCCAAGAGCAGCTTATGCATCTCAGTATCACTAAGGATATCAAACATACAAAAAAAATAGTGGTATAAAGTAAACATTGTACGGTTGAGAGTACTCCATTCATACCTGAATACTCTTCTTTCCCCTGGAAAAAAACCACTCCCCAAGGTGTGATTATCAGAAATATCCATTAACTTTACAATATGCCTGGAAGGTCTGCAAAAAAAAGGTCATCAGGCTTTGGTAGAACACAGGTATAACTGACCTACTGATTTTGTCAATGATTTGGGAAGGCAGCTTAAATAACATTTCATAGATGAGAAAGATACCAATTTGTGACATAAGAATATATATTATGTTTGGCCTTGAAGTCCATGTGCACTTGGGGTTCGTAGGAGTCTCTGCTAAGAATGGCTGAAGATTGAAAAATGAAAAACCTTCATTCCTAATGGGCAAAAGTACCATTTTATCACTTTTTTTTTTTTTTCTTTTTCTGCCTGGTTGTAGTAAACAGAAGTTGCACAATTTATGCCTAACAATAATTTATTATTGAGGTGCATATGAATTTGATGCCAGAGGATGGTATCCCTTCCACGCTTATCTTTGGTTGTTTTGCTATTTTAACTCCTGTGTTTTACCTAAAATGAGTTTCTACTTTCTAGTTTTCAATCAAGTGTGTTCTCAGCCAAAGAAAACTAAATGGCTGCACAACTTGGAGCTGCTAAAAGAAAGATGTAGAAGAGATGGCAGTCTCTACACTGATAATAATGCTGTGTGTGTGGTCTTACCTATTCCCCTTTGAAGTCTATGTATGAGTAGATGAGAAAGGAAGAATTTTATGTGTTGTCTTTTGGGCTTTTTGAAAGCAGGAAAATAAGCAAAGCTCTGTCTTTTTAGCCAGAGACTGTTGATTTCTGAATGACTTGAGGTCAATATTTTTAAGATAATTGACTGACCTACAAGAAAAACACTGCAGTTCATCATTGACCTGTTACAAAGAGGTTTAGCATCCTAATCTTTGCATCTTGTTCAGTTTGAAAAAGTTCAAGGAGATATGACACCTGCAGATGTTGCTGGAGTATTTTAAATATGCTCTTGCTCAGTATTCTCTTCTTTCTTACAGGAATATTGGAAAAAAAAAAAACAAAAAAAAACAAAAACAAAGAAAAATGAACAACAATTTGCTGATATGCTCTTAATTCTAGTATGTCAGTGTGCATGCCGGCGTGTGCATCAAGGATGATGACAACTACTTCAACAATTAGTATGTTCATTTCTGCCTTTTTCTGTCTTCCATATGTTCCCTGCCCCATTGTTCTAAGGCTTTAAAATAGTAGAGTTACAAAAGTATTTTCAGAGAGGAAATGATTAGGGGAAGAGAGTTCAGGGTTATTTAGGGTGGAGAGCAGAAGTTTGAGTGTTAAAACTTACAGGAAAAGTTCAGATCTTACAACTCAGAGGAATAGCTGATGAAAATTTATGTAAATCTTGGAAAAAAAATCCTTCTGTGCTCTACCCTACATGCAATTTTTATCACAGATCACCAGAATTATTAAAGCAAGCAATTGATGATGTAAGAATTACTTTCTTGGGTGCTATATTCTCCAGACTAAACAAATCATTTCCCTCAGCTACTTCTCATAAGACCAGCTTCAATGCCCTGCTCTGGACATGCAGCAGGACCTCAATATCTTCCTTGTAGTGATGGGCCCAAAACTGAACACAGTACTGAAGGTGTGGCCACACCAGTCTGAGTAGAGAGGAAGAATCACCTCCATGCTCCTGCTGGCAGCACTGTTTCTGATACAAGCTAGGATGCTACTGACCTTCTTGGCCATATGGGCACACTGGTGGCTTATGTTCAGCCAAACATTGACCAACACTCCCAGATCCTTTTCCTCTTCACAGTCTTCCAGCCGCTCTACCCACAGGTAGACAGAAGAGATTTAGGTTAGATACTGGGAGGAAGTTTTTCACTCAGAGGGTGGTGACGCACTGGAACAGGTTGCCCAAGGAGGTCGTGGATGTCCCATCCCTGGAGGCATTCAAGGCCAGGCTGGATGTGGCTCTGGGCAGCCTGTTCTAGTGGTTGGCAACCCTGCACATAGCAGGGGAGTTGAAACTTGATAATATTTAACCTAGGTCATTCTATGATTCTATGGTGTCCTGGGGATGCGAGATATAAGAGTATCATTTCTGTAAGAGCACAAACTGCTGCTAAAGATGTCTTAAATTTTGGAAAATGACAAGATTTTTAGTTACATTATCAACCTTTTAAAGTGCTAGTTTCATAGTAAGTCAAAATCTTGTCAGTATAAGCAATCAGTGTTTGCATAGATGTAGATAAATTTATTTTGAGATCTGTAAGGATTTGTGTGCAGATCTTACATTTTTATGTCTGAAGCCCATCCAAATGTCTAATAATACACTCCTTTCCTGTCTGCACAGTAAATTGAATTTTTAAGCACTTTTTTTTTTTTTTTTAAAGAAAACAATCTCTAGAAATTAGCTCTGCAATGTTATTGCAAGAAATAAGGTCAGAAAATGTACAACAGTGATCTTTGTAAAAGCTTTTATTTATTGGCTATGAGAAATTACATGTCAGCATTTAATTGTATGATTCTCAGGTAAATACAGCATGATTAGGAGATGTTCCTGCACAGATAATGAGTCATAGCCACTTCCTGTGTCTATATAGCACTAAGTGTAGTGCCAGAAATCTGTTTCACTGTATGCATTCAGTGCTACTGGATACTCAGAGCTCTAACACTGAATTTGTGTTTTAAGGGCTGCAGAGACTTTTATAAGGGAACACAGAGTGCAGTGATTATTGAAGTTCAGTAGCAGCTTGACTGCTCTATACACATGCCTACTCTCACAATCCTTTTTAATGCTGTTGCAGTTTCATAATACTAGCCAAAGAAGCTTATACTTATTAAATGTAATGCTTCTGTGTTCAATGATCTGTATATGACTAGGAAGTCTGGTGGCATTCTGAACAGAAAGCAGTGAGGAGAATGTAAAGTATTTGAAGTGATTCCACTTTTTAGATGGGATGGCTCATCTTTTGGCATTGTAACATGGTTTTTATACAGACTTATTTTGACTAAAATAAATCAAAACATTTTTTTTTGTGTGTGTGTTTGCTTATTTGTTTTAAAATAAATGTTTTACGTGTGATTATATGATTCTGTGATTCTATGTTTCTTTTTTTGTTGACAGTGCTTAAAATAACTTCTGTTTGCTGCTTTGAAACTCAGTTTAAAAATGCACAAAATTGGGAGTTATTATCCTGTATATTCAAGTCTCATTTTATTTTCTTTTATGAAATGGAGAATTATCTAGGGTGACATCATGCTATGACCCCAATTCTGTATTCTTTAAAGTGTGTTATTCACTTTTGAGATTTGAATGCTATTTGAAAGCCTAGTTTTGAGTCAGGTTTTCCTCAAGTCCTGCACTTGAATGTCTTAGGATGAATTGCTGATATGTCATTGCCAAATTCAGCACATGTTGCAACTCTCCCTGCTTGACCAGATTTTATTAAAAGTGACAGGTAATGGAGTCTGCAAATAATCAAGGCCTTATGTTGACCCAGGAGGACATTTCAAATGTCATGCAAATGAAACCTGGTGACATTTAACTATGTTTTCTTTCTTTCATTATTTAATTAGCATGAACTTTGGAAGTGGAGAAAGAAGTTCCCATTTTCATTGTGGCATATGGTGGAAGACCTGTTTCAGCTTTCCTCCTTCCTCTTTTCAGTATCAATCAGACAGAAAATAAATGGAAAAGAATTTGGCAATGGTAAAATACTTTTGGCAAAGAAGTCATTGATTTGAAAAGTGGTATGTTTCTGTGTTTATAGAAGCTGTAAAAATGATAGACAAGAATATTAGTCCACTGAGTAGTGCAATCCCATTTTGCCTGTAATTTGTCCCATGCTAGCTGGGACTCCCATTTGCTAACCTATTTCTGATGGGATGAAAAGCATAAGGATGTTATTGCTTTTGTCAGAAATAGCCAGCTAGCCAGCTTTTTGAACCTCATGTGGTTTTCCAAAGCTTACTTAAGAGACAAGTTAAATTTGTAGTTTGATGCTGTCAGTTTATTCAGTGATGCTAAATCACTCATCAAAGAGCATAGTTATAAGTCTGCTGTGTGCACTGCAGTTGATTATATTCTTCTGTGATAAGACTTTTATTATACAAATACCATTATAAGACAGTTTAATTTAATATGATATGCTTTACTAGTCTTGAATATGCTCTCTAGTCTTACTGTTCTGCCTCATAAATATGAGTCTGTATAGGTCTAGAGAAAACTTCTCTAGGAAACCTATTAATGTTGCTTTCCTCTTGCACAGAAATTGAAAAGTGGCTGTACTCCAATTAAAATTGAGTTGTATCATTTTTTATCTCAAAATAAAGCTTAGACTGCCCAAAGCTAATCAGTCAAATATTTCACATATAGCTGACTATGCAGATTTTCACATGCAGATTTTCATGTGCAGCTGTCTTGTATCTTGGTTACCAAATTGGAGAAAAGTAGATTGGGTGGATGGACCACTCATTGGGTACAGAACTGGCTGGATGATTGCACTCAGGATGTTGTGGTCAGCAGCTCAGTGTCCAAGCTGAGATAAATAAAGAGTGGTGTTTCTCTGGGTTAGGTGCTGGGAACAGTGTCATTTAACATCTCTGTAGGTGATGTAGGCAGTGGGATCTAGTGCACCCTCATTGAGTTTGCAGATGACACCAAGCTGAGTGGTGCACTTGACATGCTAGAAGGAAGGGATGGCATCCTGAGGGACCTGGCCAGGCTTGAGAAGTGAGGCAATGCCAACCTCATGAATTTCAACAAGGCCAAGTGCAAGGTCCTGCACCAGGTTGGGTCAACGTCAAGCACAAATACAGGCTGGATGGAGAATGGCTTGAGGCATGCTTAAGGGCATGTAGTTGCAGGAAGAGGGGAAATTGCTTTAAACTGGAAGAGGATAAATTTAGAGTAGATATTAGAAGAAATTCTTTATTGTGAGGTTGCCCAGCAAGGTTCTGAACGAAGGGGCTTTGAACAACCTTGGAGGTATCCCTATCTATTGCAGAGCTGTTGTAACTACATGATCTTGAAGGTCCCTTACAATTGAGACTATTCTATGTTTCTGTGAGAAGCTGCTGAAGTGTTTTTGTCCACATGAAATCTGAGAAATATTTGGTTTTAAACCTAACCTTCTTGAAATTTCTGAGGTAATGTGATGTGTGATCAGCCTTTCACAAGAACAATCATAGAACCATAGAATTGTAGAATGGTTTGGATTGGAAGGGAATTCAAAGATCATTGAGCTTCAGCTCCACTGCCGTGGTCATGGCTGACATCCGTCAGATCAAGCTGCCTAACCCTAACCCTGACCTTGAATACCTTCAGGGATGGAGCATCCTCAGCTTCTCTGAGCAGCCTGTGCCAGTGTCTCACCACCCTCTGAGAAATGAGTTCTTCCTAACATCTAATCTAAATCTCCCCACTTTCAGTTTAAAGTGACTCCCCCTTGTCCTGACACTATAAGATCCTGTTAATTGTTGGTCTTCCTTCTCTTTATAAGCTTCTTTTAAGCACTGGAAAGGCAGAATGACATCTCCCTAAAGCCCTTACTTTTCCAGCCTGAACAAGCCTAGCTTTCTCAACCTTTCTTCATGGGAGAGAAGCTCCAACCCACTGATTGTCTTCATGGCCCTCGTGTGGACCAGTTCCAACAGCACCAATGTCCCCACATCTTTCTTGTGCTGGGGGCCTCAGACCTGGATGCAGTACCCAGAGGGGACCTTACAGGAGCAGTGGAAAATACATAGGAGAAATATATTTACTATATGTAATTTTGTTGGTAAATTTATACTGCAGCTTACAAGCAAATTATATTTCACTTGAAATACAAGAGCAGAAATAGGGTGTTGTAGATATGTATAATTTTAAAACTCTATAAATAACATATAACTTCCAGAATAGCAATATCTAGAGTTGAAATGGAAGGCATATATTACTAATTTGAGGATAAATTAATTTATTAGATGTTGTAATTACAAATTCTTGTATTTGAGATAAACTTGGGTATTTTCAAGCTAACCTTAAATTCAGACATGCTGAAATAGGCAAGTACATAGTAGCAGCATACCTGCAGTGAGGAAATAATATTTGGGAACAAAGAAGGATTAAGAGCTTGCCTAAGCTGAAGGCATTATCAGTACAAATACAGATCATATGAAGTAGTTACGAATAAATTTAGACTGGAAATGAGATAATTGTCAGTAAAGTAAGTAGTCTTTCAATTAGATGAGTTGGAGTAATTGACTTTTATTAGTTTTCCAGAAGAATTATATGGCTGTGGTGGTAGTAGAGGATTTAATTTGACCATGGAGCAAAATTAATGGAATCCTTAACAGTAATAAACAACTGAGGACCCTTTCCTAGTTTGGGCTTCTCATACTGAATTTACAGTCAGGACTCTTCCAAGCAAACTTGGACTGTTTAGTATTGTTTCAGTTGACAATCTGACAAGCTAGCTGATATTTTTGGTGAAATAACTTACCTAAATGAGGGAATATTTTTTGTGAATTCCATGAACAGATAAAGTAACAATAAAGCCAGAACTGCCTTGGATATAGTCAGCTTTGAGTAACTAAAGGTGTGACTATTAGTCATTGGAAAAAAATACATTGTGAAATGTTGTCTATATTCTGAAAACCTGATAAATTTAAACTAAGAATACAGCTCCTGTGAGAACAATAATTTCACAACTCTTTTCCCTTCCCAATCCAAACCCTAATCCTAACTCTAACCTTAAACCTAACCCTAACCCTTCCCTTCTGCTCTTTGGTTTTGCTTGGTTATTGACTTGTGGAAATATGGACTTCTATCAGATGATTTATTTCTTCTCCTGAGACTTCAGTTTTGTTACAAAAAACATTATATGATTAACTGTATTATCAATTAGAATTCTTCCTCTTCTTCAAGGTTCTTCAAAGTACTTGACTTTGTTATATATTCGCACTCAGAGTTGCTTCTCTATATTGACACGTTTTCTTGCATCTAAATGTTCCTCAGAATAATCTATCCTCGGAAAATAAGTCTTCCTTCTCTCCTGGTCTCAAACACTTTTTAAAAGAAAAAAGCACAAAACTATTTTCATAAATGATACTATTGTGTCTTGTTTTGTATGGCTACTTCTTCCAGTGGTATTGGAATTGCAAAACACAGTGACTGATGTGATGGAAGATGTTGTGAGGCTCTTAAACTTCACTGTCGGTAGCATTCAAATGTATTTCAGAAAATGTCTTTGGAAAAATTGGAAGATACGTTGGAAGACAAAGCTTTTCTGTATATCATAAATGTCTCTTTCGAAAAATTAAGACTCCATGTAGAGTGAAAAAAGAAACCTTAACTTCATTTGTTTAATTCTTCTCTTCCACCCAATCATATAAAAACAGAGCAGTATAATGAAATCTTTCTTATTGGAAGAGATGTATTTCACACACACACTCTGCAAAATAAACACAAACCCCCTCACAAAAATATCAACAAAACTGTGTATGTAGACACATTACAGTTTTGGCTCTAGCATGACTTATTTTATTCCTTTCTTTTCATTTCGCCTTTGAAATTCCCTTTTCCATTCAAGTTCAGTGTGTTCCTATCTTCGAACTAAATCAGGTCAGCAACATTTATTTTTATTTTCAGTTGATAAAAATAAAACATAATGTGGGAAGAATAATCGCATTCTAACTTGGAGGAAATTTCAGCTAGCTTTTTATGCTTCTAAAATTCAAATAATCAGTGGCCAGCATGGTAAACGCAATCAACCCTGGTGAACTGAATAGCACGCTTAGACTCTACAAAAATACAGTCTCTCTCCCTAGTTACACGTTTTGCCTTCAGATTTTCATTCCTTATCTGTACCATTGTTTTCTTCCTTTTTCATATTCAGTTGTGTCAGTTACAACACAATTATAGTAACCTATTACAGTACTCATTCTGTTTCTTCAGTTTTGATGTTAAAATATTTTAACTTGCAGCTTTTGACTTTGAAGTCTGCTTGCTGTTAAAATTTCACTGAGATGGAGAAAAATTGTGGTCTTGATTTCAGGGATTTGTTCTGTTTCTGATGAGTTGAGGGATTTATCTTTATTCTTTCCCCCTTCCCAAGTGAAATTACTTAAATCACATGAGTTTAGACTCTGAAATCAGCTGTGTGAAGCAGGACATTTGGGAGAATTTTTAATGATCAGCAAAATTTACTCAGAAAAATATTAGTATCAAACGGGTGATATACGGCTGGAGACAATCATGAAGTGCACAGGTGGATGTGCCTGAGGGAGACTTTAAGGAGCACTTTGTATGTAGCGCATGACATTTATCCATAATGTTCAAGAGCACTGATTTTGTCTTTCATAACAACATGAGGGCTAGCTCTCATGAAGGAGGCTTATTGCTTATTAAAATCATTATTTATATTACCTTGTGAGTCTTGGTGGTAATTTTGGAAAATCATCAATTGCCTGTTCTATGTCTAACTTAATGTCTGATAAAGGCAGAGAACTGATGCTTTCAGTCTCATTTTTGACAATGTACATCGGATTCTGAGAGGTAGACTGCAGATCTGTGATGTTTAAAACTGAAGATCTTTGATACACAGTGTGTAAACAGCCTGTGTGTAGAGAGGTGTGCTGTTGTTACTCAGAAATACTAAGGAGAAAATTGAACAGAAAAATGGTTTTCTGCAGTACCAGTCATGCATATGGGTTACCAGAAACTGTAAGTTAAAAGAGAATTAATATAAGAACAGCTTCGTCAGGTCAAAGTGAGCATTGATTTATCCAGATATCACATCTCCTAAGAATTCATTAGAAGCTTTCATAGTTGGATATGAATGAACACACCAAGTCTCTTCTTGAACTCACATGAACTTTCATAACCAGCAAGATACTTGGCTAGTGTTTCGCAACTTAGCTGGCTATGTGTAGGTTGTTTTTTCCTCTTGTCTATTTTATGTCTTACTCCTGCTATCTTCATTTGATGACCTTTTCCCTTAATTTCTTTATTTGTCTTGGAGACTGAAGATACTAACACTATTAGCCAGTTCAGTGACATTCAGTGGAAGAATGGAGATTTTGATTAGATACAAAGAAAATATTTTTCAATGTGGAGAATTTAGAATTGGCACATTGAGGAAGATTATGCTATTGGTTTCCATCCATGGAGGAGAATGACCCAAACCCACCTAACTGGATGAAGCTCTATTCATACTTGTCAGAATTCAGTAGTGAGACCTCTCTGATGGGACAAGATATCACCCATCTTTCCTCACAAGCTCAAGTAATTCTTGAATCCACCTCTCTCTTTATCTACTTATGAATAGGATGATTACTTTATATAGCAACTCTTTGCAAAGAACTTTTCTGTACCTAGAATCATCCTTCTGATCCATATCTGGATCTCTCAATTTACTCTCTGCTCAGTCTGTAATGGAGTTGACCCCACCCAGGACACTCCTTTTCTTCAGCATGTTGACTACAGCACACAACTCGGTGTCATCTGCAAATTCACTGAGAATGCACTTAATCCCACTGTCCATGTCACTGATGAGGATGTTAAACAGTTCTAGCTTCAACACCAACCTAGAGGAACACCACTCATCACTGTTCTCTACCTTGATATCAAGCCATTGACTACAGCTCTTTGAGTGTGACCATCCTGCCAATTCAGTATACATCAAGTAGTCCACCCATGTCTCTCCAGTTTAGAGACAAGGATGTTGGGCATGACACTGTAAAAAACTTCACATAAGTCCAGGTAGATAGCATCAATTGCTCTTCCTTTATCCACCAATGCTGTAACCCCACTGCAAAAAGTTACTGAGTTTGTCAGGCATGATTTGCTCATAGTGAAGCCATGTTGACTGCCTCCAACTACCTCTTTGTTCTCTGTATGCCTTAGTATAGTTCAAAAAAGGATCTAATCCATGATCTTGTAAGGTACAGAGGTGAGACCCATTAGACTGTAATTCCCTGCATCTTCCTTCTTTTTCTTTTGAAAAATGGAGTTATGTTTCCCCTTTTCCTGACAGTGGGAATTTCATCAGACTGCCACAACTTCACAAATATGATGGATAATACCTTAGCAACTTCTCATGTTCAGACTCATTAGATGGTCTTGAAATTGATCATTTTAGCACTTCATCAAGTGGTTGACAACTGTGTATTCTCAAAAGCCTTGGAAGAAAATCTTCAGTGAGTCCGAGTAAATTATTAGCTGAATTGTAATCCCTTTCACAGGCTTTGATTGAATTTGAGTGTCATGATTTCCATTTCAAAAAGTTTAAGTGGCTATTTTCTAGAACAATTTTCTCAAGATACCCATTATTTTTGTATTCTATTTTAATTTATTTTTATTGCATCTAGAGATTTACTTAACATTATTTTTCTCTTCTGACCAATCTATATTGCATTTTCCACTGATTTCCATGTGTATTTCTTGCAATCTGAGAAACAAGCAAGAACTAAAAGATTTATATGGAATATTTCAAAATATTTTTTAATATGGTCTATGAAGTGTACAGTGATGCAGAAGGGCTTTTGTGCTCAAAGGAGATGTACAAAACAGAGGGACTCTGCTGTGGGAAGTAAAAAACCACATTCTTTCATCAGCATTAAAATATATATTAAGAACAAAGCCTGTGTACGGTTTAGTACACTAATAGTGCCTTGGAAGAACATACCTTTCATTCTTTCATGGAATCACAGAATCACAGAATCACTCAAGTTGGAAAAGACCTTCAAGATCATCAAGTCCATCCACAACCTAACTATATTACCCTAACTCTAACAACCCTCCACTAAATCATGTCCCTGAGCACCACATCCAAATGGTTTTTAAACACATCCAGGGATGGTGACTCAACCACCTCCCTGGGGAGCCTATTCCAGTGTTTAACCACTCTTTCTGTAAAGAAGTTTTTTTCTGATATGCATCCTAAACTTTCCCTGGCACAACATGAGGCCATTTCCCCTTGTCCTGTCACCTGTCACCAGTGAGAAGAGACCAATCCCACTTTCTCTGCAATCACCTTTCATTTATCAGAAGAGAGCAATAAAGTCTCCCCTCAGCCTCCTTTTCCTCAGACTAAACAGCTCTAGTTCCTTCAGTCTCACCTCATAAGGCATATTCTCCAAGCCCTTCAGAAGCCTTATTGCCCTTCTTTGGACCTGCTCCAGCACTTCAATGTCCTTTCTATTCCGAGGTGCCCCAAACTGAACACAGTACTTGAGGTGAGGCCTCACAGTGCCGAGTACAAGGGCAGGATTACTTCCCCAGTCCTGCTCACCACACCATTCCTGATACAAGCCAGGATGCCATTGGCCTTCTTGGCCACCTGGGCACACTGCTGGCTCATATTCAGCTGACTGTCCATCAGTACACCAAGGTCTCTTTCCATCAGGCATCTCTTCTTTGTTTTCTTCAAACACTTTTCCCTTGCAATTCGAATAGACAGTTCTGTGGATTTTGGAGAGAAGATACTTTAAGAGGTCTCCAAAATGTTTGTATTCGTTCTGAACTCAGCTCTAATCCTTCTTTTAAGTAACTCCTGGCTGTTGATTTGGAGATTCTTTGTTTTTATTATTTTTACAGCCGATCATGACTGTATTAGGAACTTTTCACTGAGAATGATTTTATGAGGAGTAGCGTTTTTCCACAGCAGTATTCAAGTTCTGGTTTATGAAAGTAATAAGAGCAACAGAATCTGGATTAGCAGTTTCTTTAAATGTCCTGTAAAAAAAAATCCTGCTTTTTCTTACTATAAATGTAGCTCTGGACTTTGACTATATAGAATGTAATGTAAAACTAGAATGCAGTCATGGCAAACTCCTGCATATAGGATTAAACACCTTAAGTGCTAAATTTCAAAGCTAATGCTATCACATAGAATATGAGAACATAACATGTCTGTAGAAAATTGTTGTGCAAAATTAGGTTTAGGTTTAGTGTTGTTAACACAATTTATGATGTGCTAAATAAATAGAATTTTTATTTTGATTAACAATGGTTCTCCACTGGCTAGAATACTATGTAAAAAAATCAAGTTATAGTATATTTAAAAGATTTGTGTGCCTACTGAAAATGGATTCCTTTCTTATAAAGAGCTATCTGTCTTAAATATTATGAAATAAAGAAGAAAATTAACCTCTTTGCTGAAATACTTGCAGTAGATTGGATGTCTTCTTGGGATTTGCAAATAGCATGGAATCCTGAAAGTGGAAATATTGAAAATTTTTACATTATTCAAGTAAGTGATTGTAGTTATTAGCAAACAATTCACAAGATTAAATCCTAATTATGCATAGATTGTTTTATCTTTGTGGTGGGGAAATCCTCTTTTGAATGTGATATGTCACATTCAGAGAAGCTATGGAAAATTTCAATATCGGCATGAAATTCTAAGTGATTCAAAATAAGATTTATGACTTTGTTATTTATAATGTAGTGCACAACTGTTAACTAAGCTTTCTGTTGATAAAGGTCCTGAAATTTTCATGAAAACTCTGTATGCTTACATGTCCCTCACGTAGAAAAAAAGTTGCTGCAAACTCTTACAATGACCACCAGTTTAATCCTCCATGTTCTGCTCTTCCTGTCAAATAGATACAAGGACTGAAAAACTTCTGGGAGTTTGTTTCTCCAATCTTTTGCTTTCTGCTTTCCAAACATTAGATGTGTTCAATTAATTTCTATTTTACAGAAGCAATTAATTTAGAATCAGTATCTAGTTAAAATTCTGACTAGGTTGAAAGGAGACAAGACCTTTGCCACTGGCTTCAATGGGAGGACCTTAAATGATGTGCATTATTTATTAGTGTTATGTAGAAGCTGTTGAAGATCTAAATCTTCCCATAGCTAGAAGAGAGATGTGGGGAAAGCTTATGCTTACTGGGCCTAATCTCTACCAGTTATTCACTGCAAACTGGTAAATAATTTATTATGCTCCGCAACTCAGCTTCAGAAATATGATTTACCTCTGATTCCTAAGATAGAATATCACCAGAATTAACTGAAAATATAGTTAATATATTGGTGAAACCTTTTTCTGACAAAGGAATCTTCTAAATCGCCGTGAAAATGCAAGCATCGATACCATTTTATTTTAATCATTTAACTTCCTTTTACAGTTTCCTTATCTCAAATGTCAGCTGCTCTCCAACTTTTTTTTTTTTTTTTTTTTTTCTCAAGCTGTCACTAAATAGTGCTAAGCCAGGATATGTTATGGCAGATTCTATGCTCTTCCTCCTGTTCTTTCTAGAAAGAATAAAAGGGGCGGAATGGCTGTTGCTGTTCTAACTGCAAGTTTTCTGATTGACAGGAGTGTCTGATATTCACCAGGTCAGAGCACCATATTCTATTGCAATAATATTGTTGGGATGCAGCATTATTTTGGGACATGCCAGCAAAAAATAGGAAAAAATGAGTACCAGTGCTGTATGTAATTTATTATTTGAATCTTTTGGTACTGTATTCAGATTCACTACAGAATGCAATGCCAAGTCTTGATTTCCTACTTGTTGCACTATTTAATGGTATATAATGAGGATAATCAGCATTCTCAGTTACTAATTTTTCACTTTAAATGTAAGAGTAGAATAGCATAACATATATGCCAACATGAACAGTTCTTAACATGAAAGAACATTTTTTATAATGAACGTTAGGTGGTTTGTTCTGATCTTTATCCTTTTCCAAACTCAATGAAACAAATTCTATATTCCCTGGTTTTATGTAAATATTATTTCCTACAAGTATGAAGTTCTTGTTCTGAGGTGATAATCTGTCCCCTGTTCTTCAATGCTACTAATTTCTGTTATGTCAAAAAGCATAGTGGCATTAGTAGTATTAAACATACGTAGGTGAAGTGAGATCCAGCTTCTGTTATTTCCAACCATCAGTGATTTTCCCCAGTGCCAGTGCTAGTGCTTGATAGACTTCTTAGATAAGGCTTAAGACATTTTCTAGAATACTGATGTATCAAAATTGAACAGATTATAAAAAATTAACTACTATGTCTTTTGTACACCTGAAACGTGTCTGGGCTATGTACAGAATCACTGTAAAGAGACCAATGCAATCTTACAGAGTTTATAATGCAAGTTTATCATGAGATATTAAATGAGAGTAAGAAACAAGAGGGAGAAAGAGAGATATAAATGAGTACAAGAACTGTTTTATTTATGACTAGATTCACAGTCTGTGTGTCCCTTCAGCACAGTTAACATTTTGACACAGAGACTGTTAGAGAAGGAAATGTAAAGCTGGACAAAAGCATCAAGAAACCCTCATAGGAATATGTTAGAGTGGAATTTCGGTATTTCTCTGACTGTGGGTCAAAATCCAGTTTTGATGAACGTTTTTTTCTAGAAAACAGTTAGTTTTAATTGGACCTGAATCAAAACGAATATAGTCAAGTTATTGAAAAAAAAAACCCCAAACCAAAACCCAGTCTGTAACTGCAGATTTGCGGGTTGGTTTTTGCTTCAAATTTATTTGATATCTAGCTGTTAGGTAACTCTCCTTTTCATATTTCTGTCTGATTGATGCCTATTCTTCTCAATATACAAGAAGGCACTTGCTTCTGTAAGTAGAGGAGCAAAGAAATGCACAGTGTTAAATTCACACCACTATTGTCTGACCATTGCATTTAAGGGCTACATAATGTAATAAGAGGTCACTGTCACTAACCTTAGTTTCTTGTGTCTGTTGCTGAGATTACAGAATGGATTCAGTTGTTTAGAAAAACCTTGCTTCTGGGACAGTGGATGGGGTGCTAGGCTGTGTTTGTCTATCTTGCTCCTAGTACAGTTCTGTTGATCTGAAGTATCTATGCACAACTTCACTTGGGGACTCTACCTGGATATTTTTCTTATCTCTTAAGACAGGTAATCATCTTCCACTGTGTAAAAGTGGCAATTAGACTTCATCTAGCAGTTAGGAGAGCAATCACCGCATGAAGTGGCAGTGGATGTAGTGAGAAGAGAACAAGAAGGGTGGGATGAATATGTAATATCATTTGCTGTTTCAGATCGTGCTACTTTGCCTTGGCACTGAGTAGGAGGGATGTTGCAGCTACGTCTTACTGCATGAAATAATATTGAGGAAAAAAAAAAAATGGGTGAAATGAATAAATAGCAATCTGTATGATGATTATGATGACCATTACAATATGGTTAATGAGGTAGCCACAATACACTCTAAAACAAAGCAAAAGAAAATCCCTGTTGGAGTATAGTGACTCATTCAATATCTGTTCTAAAAGCACTACAGCTTTTTAGCAGGTTATTAGACAGTAAGACATAGGTGGACCCCTTGCCCCCTGGCAGAGCAGGGACGGAGAAGGGGAAGGAAGAAAATCAGCCCAGAAACATCGCAGGATGTATTCTCTGGATACAGAGAATTTTTTTCCTGGGTAGTCCTGTTTTTCAACTGTTGCATCATTGATATTTGGGTGAGTTCTACCTTAAAAATTAGATTGTTCTTGTTTCAGTAACTTAGAAAAGATATGCAAAAAAGGCTGAAAAAGTTGAAGTACTATTGGACAGTGAAATTTGTAGAGAATAAGATTTGCTTTTATTACATTCACATATAAAGAAATCTCAAGAACAAATAGGGAATGATTGTCAATATATACCATTCAAAAGAATACAATACATTTAAAACCTTTCAAAATTTAAGAAGTTGTGGAAGGAATTTTCATTAAATAAAGAGGCATTTCAAAGTTCTTAGTTTCTAAACAGCTTCTAGGCAGCAGTTTGAAGAGATTAGAGGATTATTTTAAGCCATTCAGTGGTAGTTTAAAGCAGCAAGACTTTCATTGGAATGCTGTGTCCACGCTTGATAAAACCTGGGGGGCTTCAGCTTTCCTATCTTGTGCTCGAATGGCCCTGAATACCTGAGAGTTGGAAGCTGAGGGAATAAACTTCTGCAACAAACGATCTATAATGTTTCCACAGATCTGTTCAGTAATACAGTTTTTTTACTAAAGCATTCTATGTGATGGAGATTGTTAAAATAAGTCTAATAACACCTGATTCTGTCAGAGAACTACATGATAGAGACTTTTAGCTCCAATTTGCCATCATGAATCCAGTCAATGAATTTTGTTTTGTGATTTCTATACGTTTCCTTTGATATGAAAGCTTGATATGTCTGTATTTGAGGTATGTATAATGAAAAAAAATAAAACTAGGAACTGCAGAGCTGAATGGAATTATAGTAATCCTGAATGCAGCACAGAAATTTCCAAAAAGGCAAAATGTAAATGAAGCCAATATACTACAAATCAATGAAATTTTGCTTCTAGTTTTTAACTGTTTAAAAGTTTCTTTTTTTTTTCTTTTTTTTTTCCTTTTTTTTTTTTTTTTTGTGCTTAGTGCATCTATGTTTGTAAGAGGTGTATGTATATAGTATTTAAAATATTTAAATATTTTAAAAATATTATTTAGATCCG
Organism: Phasianus colchicus; assembly: GCF_987193195.1. Classification (NCBI taxonomy): domain Eukaryota; kingdom Metazoa; phylum Chordata; class Aves; order Galliformes; family Phasianidae; genus Phasianus; species Phasianus colchicus. Next base: position 73,228,165 of record NC_143476.1, read on the forward strand.
CAAGGAGGATCAGAGGAATTCACACTGTATGCAGTGTAGCAGACATCAAATATGCATATTGTATTTTAAAAATATTCCTGTCGTCTTTCTTTGTACTAGCTATCATAGAACTGTATAAATGAAAAATGACTAAATTTGTTTTTAACAAAGGAATAAAAGTAGGACAGTGCTGTTAATATTATGGAGTTGATGCTGAAATAACCTGTACAGTACTTACAGAGGAATCCTGCTGCTCTCAAGAGACTGATGAGTCACTAGTGGTTGCTGTCTGCTTTTAAGAATGATGACTACCTTACCAGAATGAAAGTATTTGGTTTCTTGAGATGGTGGTAGTAGCTGTGGATAGATAGATTGTATTTCTCTGCATGATTGCTAAATCTTGCTTAGGGACAGTATCGTTAAAAAAAATATGTTAATGTTTGATTTTATTTTCCTGATTTCTTTTGATTTAGCCTAGGATGACACTTTAGAGCCTGTTTCCTGACAGTTGTCCATCAGCACAATTTGCATAATTATCATTTTTGAGAAGAGATATTTGTGGACAGACTTAATGTGACCAGTGTTATGTTAAAGATTTATCTTCTGTCACAGTCTCCAAATTGGAAGGATATGGATTTGATGGGTGATTGTTTGATGGACAAGGAAATGGTTATGAGATTGTATCCAGAGAGTGTTGGTCAGTGGTCAATATCTGTGACAAGTGACCAGTGATGTCCTTCAGGGGTCAGTTCTGGGTCTGGTGCTCTTTAACATCAGTGACACTGACAGTGGGATTGAGTGCACCCTCAGCGAGTTTGTGGATGACACCAAGCTGTGTGGTGTAGTTGACATGCCAGAGGAATGGAATTCTATCCAGAGAGACCTAGAGAGGCTTAAGCAGTGGGGCCAGATGAACCTCATGAGGTTCAACAAATCCAAGTGCAAAGTCTTACACCCGAGTGGCAACCCCTGCTATCAGTACAGGCTGGGGGATACAAGGATAGAGCACAGCCCTGCCAAAAAAGATCTTGGTGTAGTGGTGGCTGGCAAGTTGAACATGAGGCAGCGATGTGCTCTCACACCCCAAAAACTGTATCCTGGGTTGCATCAAAAGAAGCATGCTCAGCAAGGTGAGGGAGGTGATCCCGCCCCTTTGCTCTGCTCTACACTGGTGAGACCTCAGCTGGAGTACTGCATCCAGATGTGGAGTCCTCAGTAACATCCTATAATGACATGGATGTGTTGGATTGTGTCCAGAGGAGGGATACAAAAATGATCCAAGGGATGGAATACCTCCCCTTATGAGGACAGGCAGAGAGAGCTAGTACTGTTCAGTCTGGAGAAGAGAAGGCTCCAGGGAGATCTGATAGCGGCCTTTCACTAAAGGGGGAGGGAGAGGGGCATAAGAAAGAAGGAGAGAGATTCTTTAGCAGGACCTGTTGTGATATGACAGGACAAGGTTTTTTTACAATAAGGGTGGTGAGGTGATGGAACAAGTCATCCAGAGAGGTAGTAGATGCCCTGTACTTGGAGACATTCAAGATCAGGCTGGATGGGGTTTTGAACAACCTGATCTAAATATAGGATTGAGAGCTATGGAGCACTAGCTTTAGCTAGAGATATTGTTAGCAGTTCCACCTCTTTTAGAAAGCCTTTTAGCCAATGAAAAGAAGCTAATGTATGTAGCTTGGAAACCCAGAGGATGACGAGTGGTAAACAAAAACCCACTGGAATATTTCTAATGAAATAAAACATCATAAAAGTCAAATTGAGGTTTCTATAGCCTAGCAAGGAAAAAAATAAACTACTTGAAATGCTCAGAAATTTTGCACTGGTTTTTCATTTGCTCGTACAGCATATGTAGAGTGCATGTCATAACATAAGCATGTCATTGCTTACTTCACTCATGCCGAGAATCAAATAAGCTATTTATCAGTGGATTGCTGATCATTCTGTCACTTTTTCTACATAAGATTTCAAAAGAAAAAGATGAAAGAAACCTGAATTTTCACTTTCTGTTTTAATATTCTGTTACAAATGCAGATATTTAAAAATATATATAAAATACATTGTTTTCTTGTTCTGTGTGGGTTTTTTTTAGTTAAGCAACACTAGAAGGATGAAACAGTAATTTGCAAGCTATTTCTGATATTTTTCTTGACGGTTTTTCTAACAGGTCTGTACAAGACTACATTTTTATGACAGGCCTTTAAAAAGGCTCTTCAATAATTCATCTTTACTTTAACTAGAAAACTTTTCTGCACAAGCAGACTTCAATTAATTTGATATTTTTGCTAGTATGTCACTGTCCTGGAAAGATAATCAGTTAATACATTTTTCTTCAGCTGTCCATTTTAAGGCAATTAAACAAAAGAGAAGTACTTCTGCTTATGTACCACTAAGAAAAATACTTTTTGTATTGTTTTTGATTTATTGCCATATGCATTGACTTATCTGCATACCTAAAAAATGATTTTGAAATGAAATATTTCAAAAAAGGAAAAACAAAAACAGAAATCAAAAAAGCAACCATTTGATCTGATTGTTTGTCATGGTTTTATGATTTTTGGTTATCGGTATTCCACATCATACCATCATATAGTGCGCTGGGAGTTAAAGCGTTAATGCTCCAGTTCTGGGTACCTGTCCCAGAAGAGAAGAACTACATTCCCCAGAAGACCGTTTGCTATGTTGTTATCATTTCTGCTCAGGGGGAACAGATATAAGGCCTTGGAAGGTCATCTGGCCTCCCTTGTCTTCATCAGGCTCTCCTCTCTGCTGCTCAACCAGACTGCGTATCTCACCTCAGTGTTGGATGAGGCCTACCCACCTTTCGGACACTCGCTGTCATTATATTTGATTTATTAGCTTCAATTCTAATTATATTGTATTGTAGTTTGTTATCTTGCATTCCAATACTGTATGCAGTAAATTAGTTTGTTTCTCCTCAGATTGTTGCCGCTGTTTTTAATTATTTTGGGGTCCCCAGTTTCCCTTTTCTGAAGGCACAGATTCTGTGAAATTCCTCCACCCTGCTAGTCATGGAACCGGGCTGAACCAGCCCATAAACCATAGACACTGTGTTTGACTCTGACCCTGTAAAAGGGGTACGGTTTGAAATAGAAAATCAGTGGTGGTAAATAAAAGCATGATACAGGAAAGAAGTCATCAAAGCATACTGAAATTTTAAACTATTGCAATAAAATACTACTATTAAAGAGAGCTCTGCACACAGAAATAGTGTTATAAAATATAATTCTATCGTTGTCTCAAATTGAAATTTCTAATGTTAAGTCAATGCCTTCCTTGCTAATTAGCTAGAATAATTAGTATTTTAATAATAGTATTATACAGAATCACACTACTGAGGACCTGGAATTTGCTGAGAACAAGTAAGTAAAAGTTGGGATAATACATTTGGTAGTTTGCTGCCTTATGAATACTGATTGCAGCAGTTTTCCAGGATTCTGAGAGAGCTGGCGGAGGTGGTTGCTGAGCTGCTCTCCATTGTATTTGAAAAGTCGTGGCTGTCAGGTGAGGTCCTAGATGACTGGAGGAAGGGTCACATCATTCCCATTTACAAGAAAGGAAACAAGGAGGACCCACAGAACTACAGGCTGGTGAGTCTCACCTCTGTGCCTGGGAAGATGATGGAACAGATCCTCCTGGGTGACATGCTTGATCACATGAGGAATGAGTATGTGATTCGAGACAGCCAGCACAGTTTCACCAGAGGAAGGTCACGCTTGACCAATCTGGTGGCCTTCTATGATGGAGTGACAGCATTGGTGAACAAAGGGAAAGGCAACTGATGTCATTTACCTGGACTTGAGCAAGGCCTTTGTCATGATCCTCCACCACATCCTTGTCTCCAAATTGGAGGGATGTGGATTTGATGGGTGGACCACTCGATGGATAAGAAACTGGTTGAAAGGCCGCAGACAGAGGGTGGTCATTAACGGTTCTATGTCCAGGCAGAGGCCGGTAACGAGCGATGTCCCCCAGGGGTCTGTCTTGGGACTGGTGCTCTTTAACAATGACGTCAATGACAGAATCGAGGGCACCCTCAGCAAGCCTGCTGATGACACCTGAGTGGTGCGGTTGACATGGTGGAAGGAAGGGATGCCATTCAGAGAGACCTCAACAGGTTTGAAAGATGGGCCCAGGTGAACTTAATGAGGTTCAGCAAAGTGCAGAGTTTTGCACTTGGGCTGGAGGAATCCCAGGCATTTATACAGACTGGAAGGTGCGGAGCGGTCCTTGACAGCCCTGCAGAGAAGGACCTGGGGTCCTGATGGATGAAAAACTTAACATGAGCCAGCAGTGTGCTCTTGCAGCTCAGAAAGCAAATGGTATCCTGGGCTCCAACAGAAGAGGGGTGGTCAGCAGGAACAGGGAGGTGATTGTCCCTCTCTACTCTGCCCTTGTGAGGCCCCATCTGGAGTACTGTATCCAGATCTGGAGCCCCCAGTACAAGAAAGACAGAGAGCTGTTGGAGAGGGTCCAGAGGAGGGCTACGAAGATGATCAGGGGACTCGAACACCTCCCATATGAAGACAGGCTGAGGGAGCTGGGTTTGTTCAGCCTGGAGAAAAGAAGGCTGCGGGGTGACCTCATTGCAGCCTTTCAGTACCTAAAGGGAGCCTACAAACAGGAGGGGAATCAACTCTTCAGAAGGGTAGATAACTGCAGGACGGGGGGGAAATGGTTTTAAGTTGAGGGAGGGAAGATTTAGGTTGGATGTCAGGGGAAGTTTTTTACAGAGAGAGTGGTGATGTGCTGGAATAGGCTGCCCAGAGAGGTTGTGGATGCCCCATCCCTGGAGGTGTTCAAGGCCAGGTTGGATGGGACCCTGGGCAGCCTGGTCTAGTATTAAATGGGGAGGTTGGTGGCCCTGCATGTGGCAGGGGGGTTGGAGATTCATGATCCTTGAGGTCCCTTCCCGCCCAGGCCATTCTATGATTCTGTGATTCAGTATTCAAGTTAATTTTTGATTTGATTGTGAAGAAGAGCTGTATGAAGTGAATTGCAAATAATGGCAGTAGGAAATGATGACAGGAATGGTAACTGAAACATTTACTTGTAAATAAGATTGAATTATCTCTAGAAATTGATATGGAGAAAACTCCAATACCTTGCTGTCATGCCTGTTAGATTCCAAGAAAATGGAACATACAGCACTATCAGAGATTCAGTAAATCACTAAAGGAAAAATAGCCATTAAGATTGTTAAGATAAGATGGCTCAGATACCAGCTAGAGTAGCAATATTTTAATATGAAGTATTTTGGCATGACCCTACCCCTGAAATCCATTACACTGAAACCATCATAGATGATTATCAAACAGATTTCCATGCAGCTCTTCTGAATAATTGCTCATTCAAAAAGATACAAAGCTAGACACATAACACTGATAGCTGATACAGTATGCTATTAACATTGTTTTACACCAGTCTGGCCAAGAATCAGATGTAAGTAGCTAACAGCTGTGATAATGACTTTACCAGAAATCTAGCTAAAAGCTCTACTATTGTTCATCTTAATGACCATAGCTCTAAATACTCAGTGAGGTGAAAGAAATGATAACTACCAATTCATTATTTAGTCATAAAAGTTATTTCCTGGACAATAATATGTAATTCTCATCTAGCACTAATGACTTTCGAAAGAAAAGCGTGATTGAAACATTTGATTCCCCTCATCTTCCAAAGCACGATTTGGAGGAGAAACTGTTACGATACATTGACTACAAAAAATGTACAAAAAAAATTTGACATGAAATAGGAAGGACACGGAAAATTTGCCTATACCAAGTGAAAATGTATTTCCTATTTTACAGATTGATCCGGGATTATAAATTCAAATATGAACATTTAAATAGCAATTATTTAAAATTTTCAGAATGAACTGCAATTCAAAAATACATGCATTTTTAAGCTGTCTGAATTTCTCAAATTTCTGAAATTCAAAATTTTGGAGAATACACAGTCTACTTGAACAGCCTTCTCCAGTACTGGATTGCTCTTAAAAGGAATAAAATTTTTCCTTTGCCCAAACAGTTTATACCCATGCTGCAATTTATGGTTTCTGTCTCTTGCCCTTTTACAGTACACATCTGAGAAGAATTCTCTTTCTTCTGCACATCCTCCTTCTAGCTCCCAGAAGAGTTAAATTATCTCGCCCTAAGTGCGAACCTGCTCCAGGCCAAAGGAACCCACATTCCCCAGACTCTCCCTTGAATGTAATTTGCTCTAGATCTCCGACCACACTAGTGGCTCTTCCCTTGCTGAACTCTCTTCAGTTTGTCCTCATCCTTCTTATTCTGGGTAGGCTCAAAGCTGTATCCAGCATATTACAAATCCTGCCACATTCTTTACTGCTGAGAAGAGCAAAATTGTTGTTTCCCCTGACAGCTGACTGAGCTCTTGAAGTCTGTTACACTTTTGGAGATAGGTCTGAAATATATCCATATCTACTGAATTTGATGATATTCCTTTTGAAACTTGTGAAAACTGATTTTGCACCTTAGCTTCTGTAATAGATTTGCCCTTTAAGTACCTACAGGCCTGATTAATGTATTTATTTTTATTTAAACCTGAAAATGTAAAGGTCTGTAATCTGTATTTCAAGCACTGCTATTGTAGCTGTTGATACTTGTCAGGAAGTTTTAAAATTCTTCTGTGTAGAAGGGATTAGAGAAAGGATGTGCACAGAATGAGAGACTTGTGTTAAAAAAAGGCATTTTGGCACTTAATTTCATGGTGTTTTTTTTTTGGGGGGGGGGTTGTTTGTTTGTTTGTTTTGTTTTGTTCTGTTTTTTTCCTATTTGAACGCTGACTTATTGCCTAAGTTGCAAGAAATCCCACTGTGAAAGTAAACTAAAGATATTTCGATATGTCAGGGGAAAAAAGAAAGACGTTAACACAGAGTTTAATGATGCTTTCGTCTCATGCTTCTACTTGCAGCAAGAAAAATATATATGTGTATTTTTTATTTTCAGTATTAAATACTCCATCTGGCATATTTCTCTTGTTTTCCTTGAGATAATGTGCTTCTGATGGAGAAAATATGGTATCCATTTGTTTAAGCTCACAGAAACATTAACTTCTTTGTATCATTGGGTACAATAATCACCCAGGAGACAAAAAAATTCAGGCCTGTTTTCAAAACAAAGTAAGGAAAAACTGACTACATCTTCAACAGATACTGATCATTTTTGTTGACACTGGATGTCTGACCAAACCACGTTCATGATCATAATATGTTCATTACTATAATAATGTGAAAAATTTGTCAGACTTTTCCAGCCTTCCAGAAAGGACTGTTCTTCCAGTCTATCTAGAAAAAAAGAAACATGCAGCAAGACAAGCTTGATGCTATTTATTCAATTTCTTTCTTTCATTCTTGCATTTAATAATCTCTGGGGTGATGATAATTATGGAAAATGTGAAAATTCATTTTTAGATCCTGACATACATTCCAAGTTCTCCTATAATTAATCCCTAGATTGGTATCATAACATCATTCTTCCTGCAAGATATATCCTCTAATTTTAATTTGATTTAAAAAGGGGAATAATGAAATTATTTACATGCTAATATAGTATTTGTTCTGTGTTTATAGTCTGTTAGGAGTATACCAAAAGGGGAAAATTCTGAAATTCTCAGCAATATTTTTTATAATTGGGAAGTGAGGTTTCCAATTGTTTATGCTGGACCAGGAGCATAACTTTTCAGTGACTAAATAAATGTTAATTATTTTTGGTCATTTAAAAATATTTTTGTTGCAGAAATAGACAGGGAACTAGTATAATTTTTTTTTTTTTTTTCAAGTTCAATTTTAAGTCCTTAAGGAATTGCTAGTGGCCTCCAACTTTACTTAAGATTATTTTTCTTTATAGTTTTACTTGTCCATGCTAATGTGTACTGTAGAATGTAATACTGATGTTGAGATGCTTCCAGTGCAGCTGTTTATATGATTAAAAAAAATAATTGTTGCTTAAAGTTGATTAAAAAAGAAGTTTACATCCTGACTTCCAATTAACATCATTGCCAGAAAATTAAAAGCCATCTGGTCTGCAAGGCCTGACTGGAACTCTTACATTTGAATTGCCTTATCATTCTGCACAAATTAATATTTCATTTCTTTCAATCTCTTCCTAGTGAAAATTAAAATAATAAGAAATAGAAAGCTTGCCTTAATTTCAGAGCATTAAGGTTTTAACGTTTCCAATGAGAAATTGTAACATGTTTTGTAGGCCCCATATTCACAATTCAAGTCCTAAACACAAATGCTGACCATGAAATCCAGTCCCATATTTCTTTGCAGAAATGATGTGGTATTTGTTTTGTAGACCGAGTAACCTGAAAATTGTAATTTGTCTTGGGGAAATTTGTAAGATGGAAAAACACTGAAATTGTTTTTTTGTTTGTTTTTTTTTCTTGTTATTTTTCTCTTTTTTTCCCCAAATTATTTTTACTATGACAATTGCCATGTTGATTTCTTCCCAGTGGCAGCTTTGTACTTCAGATAGTTTTATGTTCTGTGGATTGCTCAACTTGTAAAAATGTGCTCTTTCAGGGCCATTGCAAGATACTGCAAATTGAGACTTTCCCTTCTTTTTACATTGCCAGCATAAAAACTTGTTGACTTTGTCAGGAAGAGAAAATTAGAAAATATTTTATTTTATGTTGCACTAATCTGTATATGCATTCTGCATAAATGAAAGTTCAAGTTCTGCTTCCTTGAAGCAGAATAGTCCCATACCATTTTTCACAGAATCAGAGACTCAAAGAAACTTGCCTATGTCACATTGTTTAAATGTTCTCTAAGTGATTCTTCTCCAGTGAGAGCAGGTTCTTCTTCATCCAGCATTTGCTGTATGTGTGTCTGTAAGAAGTCTACTCTTTGCTGTCAGTTCGTATACAACGGTGCAGACGTGCCAAAATACAAATAGATCCCACATGTCTATTTAAACATATAGCTTGATTTTTTCCCCTGTGTTTCTCATCTCTAACAAAGGAATGATTAAAGATCCATACAACTTGATGGAATTTTGAACATAATTACATTCAAGTGTGAAATTGTGATGCAACCAGGAAGTATGTAAGTGGTTTAGTAAGGAAGGTAATGCAGATAGGAAAAGATAAAGAGAGGCTGAAATTAAAAATGCCTTCAAATATGAGTCAAAGCAGACTCAGAAACTAGTATATAGTAGGTATTACAAATAAAATTGCCTCTGTTAGAGTATGTACTTTAATAAGTCCATGAACATATGAAGTATTCTTGTGCTGTTAATGTATGTTGATCTGTGGTCTTCCTTCCAATTTTTGAAAATGAAATATTTTATAAGTTTGTATGTTTAGCTGATTAGCCACGGAGAAATGGCTGAATATACACAGTGGACTCTCCTGCTGGAACAAAGCATGATCTGCTCTGAAGCAGCAGGAAGCTTGGCCCCTTTGTAACTGTTTTAGCAGAAAAGAAGCCCTAAATCTGCAGAACCAATAAAAACACTGGGACATGCAAAATCTTTCTGCTTTTCCCAATGAATAGGAATTGTGAATAGTGGTCCTTCAATTGATTGGAGAGAAATCTTTCTTCATGGATCTTCTTAGGAAATGGAAGCATAGATCTGTTGATTTTATTGTGTATTGTTCAGCTTCAGCTGGTACTTATTGTCTTTGGAATAATAAAGTAAACAAAACTCTAGCCTAGCTTACTTGGCTTCAGAGGAATAACTCTAGGGATTAATTTGGCCCTCTGATTTCATTACTTTAGCCTTCTCTGAAATTTGTACTGTGTTTGAATGAACGCTTTATTGGGCCTACATAAAATTTCAGCACTACCTTGGATGATTTATCCATTAAGATAATTTTATTTTCAATATTCACTTGGCCCTGTTCCACTGAGAATCCAGCTGCTTTAGACTGTGCTCAGTCCTTCCAGGATTTTGTGCCATGTAGTAGAACTCCTTTTTATAACTGATTAGGATTTTTAAAAATTCTGGGCTACCCCTGATTGTACAAATAATCCTTAAAAAAAAGCTAGTCTAGAACAAAAATTGGGATTCTACAAATGTTGCCTCTCTAGTTTTCAAGACAAATGAGTTTTCTGTTTAAATTGTTATGAAATCTTCCTATGATAAATGCACTGAACTGTTAAGGCTTGCAAAATACACTTTTGTAACATCAAGCCATAGGAAAAATTAAAGTAAAGAATTTTGTGGGTGGAGTTGGGAATACAATCTTTGTGTAGAGAGGGAAAACATATCTGCTCCCAGAACTGTAGTCTTTGTGCAATACAGTAAGCATTACACTCGCACTGTTTATCTCTGCTGCACCTTGGATTGCCTGCATAAAGGACAATTAGCTTTCCTGCAAGCGTTTTCTTTTCTTGCATTTATGCAATTGCAAAGATACGAGAACTCAGGAATATATATACTTAGAAAATGAACTGGCAGCAATGCATAGTATTTTGGCACAGCAGCAAAAAATGAAGACATTTATTTAGTGTGAAGAAATATAATAATTCATTTCTGTTCACTCCGTGTAGAAGCCAATAATCTGCACCTTACTTTGTTTTCCTACTAGCATCTGAAAGTCAGTACTCATGGAAATGTAGGTGATCTCTCTGCTTTAGCATCTATTCAAAGCTTTGTGGCAAATTTCTGCTTTCCTTCTTATTGTGTGACTCAGAGCATAATAGAAATTTGAGCCAGTAGCTTTGCGTAAACTTGTGAGGGGGTGGGGATGGGTACTGTTTGTACTCATCTTGTGGCTTTCGAGCCTGACTATGCTTGGCTGTCAGGAAGATCAATGGGCCTTGTGCTTTGGAACTGGAAGGTAAGGGTCTTGCTAGGATGACGAAAGCAGGCAGTTCTTAACTGCAGCACTGCATGCATGCCTTACTGGTAAACTGATCTTTTATGGGTGACTTGACATGCTAGTTTTACAAGGTTTCTTTTTCTCTGAGGTGAGACACAATGTACTTCATTACCGGTTCCTGGAAGCATTAGGCAGGCTTCTTTGCTTACATTTACATGAAAACAGATTTTTCCTACCGTTGTTTTTGATAGATTATTAAATTATCTAAATATAAATCCTGCTGTGTATATATTTTAACTTCTGCCATTGCTCGTGTTAGAGTAATAATCTTGGCCCCTACATTTATAATTCTACGCAAAGTGAGTGGTGTTTTTCATTCCTTGTATGTTTTTTTTTATTGTTGTTGTTTGTTTTGTTTTGGGCAATGTTTTAGTAAATGTAGATCTATTTTGAATTTAAAATTTAACACATTTTAAATTCTTTAATAAATTAATAAATTAATTGAAATAGTAACTTCTCTTTTTATTACATTTAAGAGCAATTGTGCTACTAAAACAAAATTTAATGAATGTATCACTACACCTGCTCTAACAGATCTTAATAACAAGCTGAGGTTCAGTACCAATTTATGAATGACCTTGAGAAGAACATTTTGATGAAACATATGCTACAAAAATGGCAACAAAAATTCCACTAGTTCAGATTTAATGAGAGCCATGAAAGAAGAAACATAAGCATTTGGAGTCAGTAAAATGAAACCAGGAGGTTTAATTTTTGCATATAATTTGCTTGTGCACTCTTACTGCCAATGTTAAGGCTTTAGGATGAAAGGGCAGAGTCATAAAATAAGTAGTTAAAATTCAGGATGAGGAAAGGGGATATAGAAGAGGACAAAGTTTAAAAAAAAAAATGATTGCAGTTAGCTTTAAGGATTGGTTGATGGAAATTACTAAAGTGTCAGCAGTTTCTTAATAAATGTATTTTGACTATTTCAGTCTTAAGACATAAATAGTCCTTTCACTAAGATATATATGTTGAAAAAACGGAAAGAATGTCCATAGCCTACTGCATCTGTGTGAAGCCTATCTGAAACCTTACTTTTAATAATTGTGTCTTAACAATGTCCTATAACTGTACAGACAGTTTGGATTGAACTGTTCCCTCAAGGGCCGTGAGACCAGACACAAGACTATGGTTTTGATCAAATACTAATGACTTCTTTGTGGTTGATAAATTATTTTAAGAATTATCACACCAGTATGTAGTATTGGGTCTTTAAAAAACAAGAGCTAGGCATGGCTCTTTCACATGACCATTCTGAATTCATTCTTTTTAAATTTTTCATCATTTCTATTTTGGCTTTGAGTAATCCATCACTTGTTTGTACCTATTGGTCATTCTTTGGATGGCTGGAAATATATGAGAATCTCACTATCCTATGCATAAATGGAAAAGAAGATTTCAGTGAAAAAAATACAATGGCAGAAAAAAAGAATGTCACTTGTGACGTGTCCCTGTGCAGTAACACAAAATTCTAATACTTGTTTTGACGCATTGAAAGCCATATAGGTACTAAGCAGGCAAAAGTTGAGGAGAATTTGGTTTCATTTTCCGTGCTGTAAAGACCGTAGCAAAAACTAAGAGTAGACAACATATATATAAAGCAATGAATCTGCATAGTAATAGTAAACACTTAGTTTGAACAAAATTGCATGGTCTGTAATAGTCAGAGGAGCCTATAAGATAAAAAATATGTTCTGTATATTCATCAAACAGCACTTTTATTGTAGTTGGTTTTATCTCTTTAAATTAAAGTCTGCTCTTTTTTGGTTACAAATGTAACAAGTAGTACATTGACTGAATTTTCACTTCACTACTACTTAGAGTAGTACATTGACTGAATTTTTCACTTAGAATCTCATTCCCATACACAGAGTATTCTGTGCCTGACTGGAAGTAAAACATATCATGCAGAGAATTGAGAGATGGATATCTTTTGTTAAATATTGTGTATCCATCCCAACTTCTAAAATTCAATTTGAAAACACAGATTTTAACTTCTTGCAGTTTTACAGTTGTTGATACTACAGTCTTCTCTGAGGTGTGTTGAAGAAGAGGATGATGTAATCTGCCAAACTTCAGTGCACACCAAGGCTGTTATGTCTGGTCCGGTTTCTTATTATTTTAGTAAGGGATGAATTTCTGCATGAATTTATACTATTTACCAGCTTTGAGAGAAAATCCATGATAAATCACTAGGCTGACACAGTTATTCTATAAAATGCCATTAATGTTGGAATATGTATTAAGCAATGCAGTTAATGTTAAGGGATTTCATGTAGAGTTACAAATTCCTCTAAGCATATCTTCACAACTGGAGACTCCTTAGCTAGAAGTATCTAATATTTTCCTAAGGCATTTTAATTCATCTGAGGTGATGCTTACTGTTAAAGTATATTTTCCTTCAGTATTTTGTTAATTTAAAGTTACTGAAGTGTTTAGCTTAGAGAGCTCTAAATAATAACATAATCATCCACGAAAAGGTATTAGGGCATTGCTGAAAATAACTGAACAATTTTCCCTCTTTTTATTGTAGTCCATACAAAGAACTGATTGCTCAGTGAAACTAGGTAAAAAATTTTTAGTCAAATATTTTGCCAAAAGCAACGGTGCAGCAGAGTCATGCAGAGGATGTGTCACAACATCTGCTGGAATTCTGGCACACTTGCAGACTCTCCAGGACAGTGGGAAGGTAATCCAGCAAGCTAACCTAAGATTCTAACATTTTTTTATGATTCCTGTGAAGGTGGAATAAAGTAAGAAGTGTTCCATGGAAATTACTAGCTCTCTAAAACCTTTTTCAATTTAAACTTAGAATTAGAAATGTAGAATTTATTACGGGGTGGAATATCTTGTTACACAGTCCTACTTAAAAAAATTAAGTAAATTGGTAGTTCAGAATGGAGCAATTTGCTGGGATTTTGACCATGAGCTGTCATATGAAATATTGATTGCCTTATCTTCTAAAAGATATTAAACAGCTGGGGCTATATAATGAAAAGATAATGAACACAGCCAGTGTGAGGAAAAAAAATGTTAGCTTAATATTAATTGCATTACTAAGTACTAAAATTAGAAGGAACATCATTAAAAAAATCCAGCTTTCTACAGAGATCTTTCAGTAAGGTTGGTCTGTTCTAGAGATAGAAAAAAGAGATGGGAGGCACAAGATAAAATTGACATTGTATATGCAAAAGTAAATAGGAATACTGTTTTTCATACTGCATAAACAGAATGTACAATTAATTGTTGCAGTTACTGCTGATATTAAGAACTTCACAGCCTTTTATAACCTGGAATAATATCTGGGGTTAGAGCAATTCATCCTGAGGACACAGGCTAGAGGAAAAATTGGAAAGGATACAGAGCTACATGTCTTGGAGTTTATGTAATTTTTGTATTAAGATCAGGTGAGATTACTATAGGGATAAATTTTCCACTGATCTGAATACCGTAAGGGTCCTTCCTGCTTCTGATACATTTTTTGCTGCTTGGATATAAATCTAAGTGTAAATCTAACTACAGAATTAATTATAAATCTTAACTAGTATGGGAATTCCACCAAGTTATTTCTTTGGGGAATGTAGCATAGATTTCCTTTTATTTACATTTACAATGTGTTATCTTTTGGTTTTGTTTTCCAATTTTCCTCTGTATGTGAATATGTATGAATTATAGACTTAATTGAGAATCACCAATGTAGGAATTTACAAATATATAAGTGTCTGTCAATCTCTTAAAGCTACGCAATGGGAAAATTATATGATGATGTCTCCATGCTTTTCAGTTAATGTTTCAATTAAGTAAGCCTCTCATATTTAAGCCTGAGATGAACCTAAAAAAAACTACCTAATTGTTGTATGAACACGTACTTGCTCTTGCAATTAAAATTTTGTTTCAACTGAAATGGTTCTTGCTGTACAGCTGCTACTGTGAAGACAAAGCTATGAGAGAGCTATGGGAATTAGGTTTCATTGAAAGTTTAAAGAAGGTAACTACTCTATTTCTAGTACATATAAGCCTTCAAAGCTTTTTTCTCCTTTCAATTACACTAGTTATTGAAGACAGCCAGCAGCAACAGTTGGAGGAATATCTAATACGGTTCTAAAGGTTTTTCTTTTAAAAATTTGTTGCTGTCGGTGTTATCAAATACATCATAAGTGATAAAGCTACATACAGTTTGACCAGTGCAAAGGAATAGCAGGGTTTGAAAGAGATTAAAGGGATAGGAGTGAAATTGAGGACTTCGGGTTGCACAAAATTTATGCACTAAAAACAAATTTATACACTAAAGAATAAAACAAAGAATTAAATTTATACACTAAAGAATAAATGGAAAAGAAGTTTCATGTAAAAGAACAGCTTAGCTATAGGTTCTTACTCAGAATGGGACAATGAGCATTTGTTTGAATCTTCCATTTATAGAAAAAAAATGTTTTAAATATCAGTAAACACTACTTGCCTTGTTTTTCTCAAGAAGATTTAAATGTAGAAATTCATAATGTTTAAACAAAAAGTGAAAATAACAAACTTGCTAAAGCATCTAAAATGATGAATTTTTACTCTAAAAAGAAATTATTCAGAAGTGCTGTGTGCATAGATTTTTCTATTATATAACATATCTATATATTCTGTATAGATATTGTAAAATATAGCAGATACAGCTTTTGCCTTCTAAGGGCAACAGAAGTTTTAAAGTGAAGAGGCTTCTAAAATATCATACATCCCACCCATCAGTAGGAAATCCAACAGAACAAGACTTTTTTTCTCCTGATTTTTATCCATTTTATAAAGGAGGGACAAGACTGAGAACTGAGAAAAACTGTCAGTCAGAACATGGTGCTGCTACTACCAGGACACCTAACACCATTCCTAAAAAAGACTCTGGGTTAGGTGGCAGCCAGGAGTGGACTGGAGTCTGGATAAAATATATACTGTTGCTGCTCTTTGAGCAACACACTCTATTACAAATGCTGGATTACAGATATATGGGTTTATCAAATGGAGATATGGAAACAAGAAAAATTAATTTGTTTTACCACTGTAAAATTCAAATTTACTCAAAATACAACTGCTTTTTCCTATAGCTATAGTTCAGCAAAGTGCATCATTATTAGAGACGGTAATATAGAATAATATTTTTAAGATGTTTTAATAAAAAGACTCAGAGAATTGCTTCTGCAAGATATAACATGGGAATGAACATTAGTGTTCAAAAGTATAGTGTAGAAAAGCACAAAAAGTGTAGAAGGATTTGCTGATCTGAGCTTTTTTTTTTTTAAAGTATAAACTGCTTTTTTTTTAAGTACAAAGTGCTATCATATATTTATCATAATATAGCTGTGCATGAACATGATAAAGTTTGCAAAGTTTTAGACTTTAGTATGTCTGTATGTAAGAAATTCTGTTTGATCTTTCAAGTTCAAAAATAATTCCTTCTGCTTTTTTATAACAGCAATGTTTCATTGTTTTGGTTTTTTTTTTTTTTTTTTTTTTTAATGGTAATGGAAGTAATTTCTCCATAAAATTTCCTAGAATACGAGTTGTTTTTTTTGTTGTTGTTGTTTTGTTTGTTTGCTTTTAAGAAAAATAGTAGAAAATAACAGAAATGAAGCAAACAAAAACGAAGCAACAAGAAGTAGAAAACAACAATAGTGATTCTCTTTACTGAACTCTTTTTAAGTGAATAAATGGTCAGAGTTAGCTATGGTTTGCAATATTATGACTAACTAGTAACAGGGTTTCTACATCTTCCCCAGTAAAATCTGGGTATAAATTTGTGTGCATTAACTTAGGAAGAACTTCTAGGAAAACACATTTGTTATTGAGCCATGTTTTTCTCCAGTTTCAAGAGAGAAAAGAGGTTATTGCCTTCGTGCATTCATTAGCACATTCCTGTCATAAATAAAATGTAAACTGATTACTTTTGGAGAATTAAACTATTTGTGGATGATTGCCTGAAGCAGGTGATATGTTAGTGATTGACTGTCTTCTTACATACAGAGGTGTTCATGTTTAGTGTGTTAGAAAGGTTCATTCCACTTTAAGATGATCCTCTAAGAGCAAATCTGCACTGATATTGAATTCCCTGGGAAGGAACACCTTGGGCAGACCACTCTAGTCATAAAGCTCAGGCTGGATTTTATATTTTTCAGTTCTGAATGTCAGTGTGAGTGACACCAGCACTCATCAAAAACATTCTGCTTTTATAAATAAATTATAACTCTTTACATGAGTGATTTCAGGTAATAACTGTCACAATTTAACCAAAGACTCTGATAAAGTACTGGTAGTTTAATTGTGGAAGCTGAAAAAATAAGTCAATGGGAAATAATGTAAAATACAAATTAAGATGGAAAGTTAAGCGTAAATTTCAAATTAAGAACCTCAAAATTCAAAAAGTGAATGGATGAAAATGACTGGTATCTGCAGATGAGTCGTCTGTTACATTGCTTTGGAGTTCAGTATATCAGCATGATGAATAATGTGAAGAAAGAGATTTGCAATAAGGAGAAATATTGTAGACTTCTAAAATGGGCATGCGGATTCATTTTAGGTTGAGGGGACTTCATACACAAAGAACAAATAAGAATAAAAAGAAGTGTGACATGCACAACTGTGCCTAAGAAACAGAGATGTTTGGATTTTTATGCAACCCCAAAGAAATAGATGATTCAGAAAATAACCATATGTGATCTTTGAAAAACACAGTGCTTTTACTAGTGAATGCTAATAGATGTAGAAGCATTTTTGCAGTCTAATGAAAAATATTAAAATATTATGACCTAAAATGATGACAGATTTTATTATCTTAATATGTCAGAGCAGCAGTGTTATTTGGAAGATTATTGAGCTGAGTCACTTAGTGTAATACACATAAAATAGAATCTCTTTTCCAATAGAAGATTCATGGGATTCTTACATATCTGTAGCCTAGTAATTTCCTCTCAGGATAACTTTCTTTGGAGAAATCCCTTTTCTTTTCCATCCCATACCTTTTCCAAGCCTCAGTGACTAGGCAAGGTTCAAAAACACTGAAGAGACACTAAAAGAGAGGGGTAACCCAGCACTAGTCAAACTGGCTTGATAAAGAGCTAAACCTAACGTATCATACTTGCTTCTTTTTCTTTCTTTCTCTTCCATTTTGGTCTCTAATACCGTACCATGGCACAGATTGGGTTTAATGGTGCCTGCAGATGAGTATGCTGGTCTACTCATTCCACCTAGTCTTGCCTGACAGTGACCAATGGTGCAGTTTTCCTGTGACCATACAATGTTCTTTCCCCTGCCACTGTAGACATAAGTGGCTGTATTTGTCCACCATGCTAACATCCGGTGAAGCTCTCACAATATCACTGTTTAATTCATATTTAAAAATATTCTGGAAAAATAACTCTAATACTGCATCCTAATATGGACAAACAGTTGTGTTTTTAATGCTAAACCCTGTGTATCAGAACTACAAAGCACTCTATCTTTAGGATCCCAATAAGACAAGTTAATAAAGTAGAGTTTCCTGCCTCTCTTAGAAAATTGATTATAATCAATGAGCAGAATATCTTGTTCCTCCTTATGGAATTCTAGCTTTAAAAAAATTAGCTTTTTTTTTTTTTTTTTTTTTTTTTTTTTTTTTGTGTGGTAGAAATTACTACAGCAGAAACAGTTGCTGAATCACCATCTCTACTGAGTTTTACTGTACTTGCTGTATCTGTTTACAGCATTTTGTAGACAAACTATCCTGATTTCCCATTCTTTTGTATACACATTTGGAACTGGTTACATCTGATTATTTTACTTTGTAGCATAACATGTCCTGTACTGCAACTCTCCAGTTACAGTACAGTTTTTAGTTACTTCTAGCATTAGACAAGAAAACAATTTATAAAGATTTAAACATTTTGTACAAAAGTACAAGATCTGAATAATCTTTTACTGATGATTATACTGGATGCAGAACTACATTTTTGGTTAAAAGATGTCAAATCTTTGCTCTTCTCTCCACATGAATGTTCTACACAATGAACAAGGTTAAGATGCTCTTTCCTTCCTCGTGTTTTAAGTGAATGCTTCATATGTATCTGTTTGCAAGGCAACGTCCTGAAAAGTAAAGGCTACTATAAAACAAAAACTTTGTTTTTTTACAAAAAGCTAATTATTGTACTAAATTGATGTTAGGATATTTCAAAAGTAGTACTGACAAATGTATGTAGGAGGTATAACACAATTATTCATTCTTAATAAGGCCTTTTTAGTGACAGATTTC